>NC_080031.1:46928916-48128916 GCF_030020395.1 Manis pentadactyla | reverse complement strand
CCTTAGAGGCTGGGCATGCAATCTTTTGATGTGCACCCGAACCAGGGCGCCAGTGTCCCAGAGAGAAATCAAGGAAAGAAATTATCTTTAATATTCAAAGACCCCGTCCCCGTTACCCAAACTGACAACCGCGATTTATATAATAAGTTAAAAGCTCTTCAGGCAGTCCGAAGAGAAGTGTAGACCCAACTAAAAGCAGTCTATGAGCACGGCACTTCAGAAGCAGCCCACCTGTTCCAAGTTAAAAACTTTGTGTTTGTAAAGCGACACCGAGCGCAGACCCTTGAGCCACGGTAGAAAAGACCCTACTTAGTGTTACTGACCACCCCAACAGCAGTCAAAGTTAGTAAGATTGCCACCTGGATCCACGCATCTCATGTGAAACCCGTTGTCTCAGCCGAGACAGCTGACGACCATCTCACGTGGAGAGCCCAACCTACTGAGAATCCTCTCCAGCTTAAAAATCACCAGAAGACACCTAAAGTGACCAGGTGCGCGTCCAGAGACACCAACGCTGTTTAGCTGACCCACACACCGTTCTCAAAAACTATTCCAAGATAACCACGTCAGCTGGACAAAGACAACCTTCAAAAGCTAAGACTGCGCCGTTCATATTGTGCCTTTCCCCTATTGCACTACCAAACAGATGACCTCTAATTTCATGATTGAAATAGTTACAAGAAGAAGAGGGGAATGTAAAAATGAGAATAAGTTAGCATAAGAGTAGCCATCTTAAGGGCCTAGAAGCAGTTTTCTGAAGTTGTGACTTAAAAGAAAAAAAACTGGAACTGGGTAAGGCCTTGGAAAACAAGTTAATCATGAACACCGGGATGGGGGCAGCTGTGGCCTTCAGTCAGCTAACCTTGGTCAGTTAATCCTACATACCAAGCTTATCGTGCAGAACCTCCCTAAATTGAGGAGTGGTCTTACCTTGCTCTCGCTTAACCCCAGGATGTATGTCTTGCAAAGATAATGTGCAGCTGTGGAAAATTACTAAGAGTTAAGTGTTTTGAAAATGCCATATAAACCCTTGGTTTTGAGTGCTAGGGGTCCTTGTTGAGACCTGCTGCGTCGGGCTGACACTTGGACCCCAGCTAGCTGGTTCCTGAATAAATTCCTCTTGCTTATTGCATCAAGAGACGCCTTCTGTGAGTGATTTAGGGTAGCGCTCTCCTCTGGGAAAAATCCAACAGAACAAGACATGGGCTATGCTGAGGTATTTTCTTATCTGGTGGATGTTCAAACATTCCCGGCCAGGTTATTCCTGGTTTTTTAGTTTTAACTAATCTTTACTGAAGAATGCTTATATTCCTAGTTTGATATTTTATTTTAGAGAATTAATGTGACTCTGTTTTTGTTTGTTTAATATCGAGTTTTGGTAGGGGTCTTTTTCCGGAGGCCCTCACGCTACTCTGACTACACCCACAGTCCCTGTCTCACCGTGTCCCCAGGTTCACAGCCACAGAGAAGGCTGACAGCTCTGGAAGAGAACCTTCGTTGATGTCCACTTTTCCCTTCTCTACTTAGGGCTGAAATGTTTTGACAACCTATTAAGCTTCCACTTGGGGGAACATTGTGTATTTTCCTCGGTCCTTGTCCCCGCCGCGACAAAGAATTGAAGGGCAGAGACACAGAAGTAAAGCGGGGTAAAAGTTTTATTTAAAGTAATTTAAAGAGAAGTGCAGCAGGCACCCCCAGCAAGGATAGGCACCGTAAAAGGTTTGGATAAAGTTTAAGATTGAAAGGTTATGAACTTAGAAAGTGCGGGCACCTCAGAGAGAGGAGCACTGAAAGGTTGGGGGTTTCCCCTTTTATGGATCTTCAGGAATGTGACTAAGGGCTGGGGGTGCAGACCTGTTAGGTAGTTGTCAGTTCAGGGAAAGGAAATCCCAGGGCAAAATACCTCTAAAAACCAAACTCTGTCAAAGGGAGAAATAAAGTTTAAAACCCGTTTATTTCTCACAAACTGCAGTCCCAGTCCGTCTTTCTTCTCTGCTTTAGCAGCAACCACACCGACCTTCCCCCTCACCTCTCAGGTACAGATAAGCCCTCTGTTGCCCAGGTATCACCCATAGATATGGAGATGAACTTCACCCCTGAGGAAAGATGCAAATGCACTAAAGCCATACTTCTTTCCACCTCTGAACACCTATTGGTATGCAGATGTATTAAAGCAAGGCGAGATATTCTGGAAATGTTACAATTTTACCCACAGTGGTCCTTGAATATTTAGAATTAACACAAGGAAGTTCCTGCTCTGATTTCTCCCTGGGATCCCAGCGGTCTTGGTCTGGGAGCAGATCAAACAGGCTGCCTGCCCAGCCCCCATGTGGGCTGAGCTATTGTCTGTTTGATAAAGAGTAAGTTAAGAATCTTACATTTTTTTCCTGGGTATTTAAAATATAATCTTTAATATGGAATCCATTCCTGCCTTTCACTATGTTGTTGATGGCTGGGCTTGCATGCTAAATTAGTTGCCTAGGTTACAAACTACTTAATTAGGGCTGGAAGGAGAAAAAAAAAACAGCATATAAGTAGAGGTAAAAAAAGTAAGCTGGGCCTGCATGATTAACACAATAAAGACATGGGCTGTGCTGAGGCACCTTCCTTCATCTGTGGAATATTCAAACATTCCAGGCCAAGATGTTCTTGGCTTTTTGAGCTTTAATTGTTGTGCGAAAAGTTGCTAATCCCAGAAGACCACCAAGGAGCCAACACCCAATGCAAAAGCAAAGAGCCTTTATTCGAGCTAGCCTGAGCTCAATCTCTCATCTGCACCAATGCAGTGGCAAGATGCCAGAGAAAGAGAGGGCGTTTTCCCCAGGGAACAAAGGTTTTATGGGTTTCCAGGGCGGTTTGTGGGGTGATGGTTGTGGCCATGGCTGATTGGCTGGGTCTGGGAGTAGTTGGGTGGGGATGAGTCGTGGCTTTGGTCAATTGGCAGGGTCTAGGGGTGGTGGGTGTACTTCTTGCTGACTGGAGGGGAGAGAGACAAAGCTCCAATTGGGTGAAATAGGGTTCGGGTCTCAATTGGCTAAAATAGAATCTGGGAGCTTGCCCTATCATTCCCCCCTTTCTCTGGATCCTAAGGGACCCAATCATGGGTCTAATAAGGTTTTGCAGTTGTAAGGAGATAAAGGCTGATACTGTTGTCTTAGCACCATTAGCTGGACTGTATTAACTCTATTTTTAATAAAAGTTATGTTTATTGAGGATACATGGTTTAAAGGTAAGCAGGAGTAACAAGATTACTAGGGGCCTGTATTGAGCAAGGAGGACTATCAGTTGGATGGCCCCCACGTGGTCTCTGAGAATTTGGACCAGCCTGTTGATGATACAGGGTTCAAGGGTTAGTAAAAGGAGTAGGATGGCAAAGGGTCCTTGAATATTAAAAATTAATTTCCTGCTTGATTTCTCTCTGGGATACTGGCGCCTTGGTCTGGGAGCACATCAAAAGACTGCCTGCCCAGCCTCTAATGTGTGCTGAGGTATTGTCTATTTGATAAAGAATCTTGCCTTTTACTATGCCATCTACAGCTGGGTCTGCATGCTAAGTCAGTTGCTCAGCTTGCAAAATTACCTAGTCAGATCTGAAGGAGGAAAGACAGCACATAGGCCTGGGCTTTTTAGTATGCTAAAGTGAATCTTATACACAATTACAAATGATTAGCATAAATAAACATGTGCTACTCTTCTTTATCTGGGGAACATTAACTGATCTCACTGAAGAATGATTCTAGAGCTTAATGTACAACATAGTTATAGTAGGGGGGTGGTTTTCCAGCATGTAGTTATGTTGCTCTGATTGCAAATATCCTGCCTTGCTTTCTCCAGATGCTCTCACTTTATTCTGTCTAAGCTTATGGTCCCTGTCTCATTCTCCCCTCTACAGATGGAGACTCTAGCTGCTGCTAGGGAAAGGGGGTGATGACCACTCTGGTTGCTTCATGCTGAGAGGGGGTGCAGTAAAGGGTGCAGCTGGGTCTCCATCACTGGTCAGTTGAGAGGGCCTCAGAAGGTTGACGCTTCTATTCTGGGTTTCATTTCTATTACTATTTGCAGTTTTGTGGCTTCTAGGCAAGATAGAACAAATTGTTATTAGGTTAAGTAGCAACATGTGGAGTTGGGTTTTCCATTCTGGAAGGACAAACTTGACAATATTAAGAATGCATGGCTGAATATGAGAACTAGAAATATGAAGACTCAAATTGAGAATCATAGTAGGTATTATGGAGAAACTAGAATTCTGGATATTAGGATTTAGTATAGATAAGACAGCATTATTGAAACAATACTTTTCTCTAAAATCACTCTTATTTTTATTAGAATTAGCCAGATTAAGAAAATAATTAACAGTTGGCTTGATTATTTGCATAAGTGCAGCAAGAAGAGCAATTGATTACATAGGCTCTTTTAAGTGTGCTTTGCTGGAACTTCTTGTAAGGAATTTCAGATTGAACTTTCAAAGGCCTCTTGAGGCCAGACAGCCAAGCCAGACTTGCCATCAGGTTTTGCCTTCAGTACCTGTAGATTTGGGTGAATTCTTTTCTTCTCGAGGTCCCCGAAACATCTTGAGGTTCCTGAACCTGCCAGGAAGTGACCTTCCTTACTCACCTGGTAAGGCTGCTAGGAACCCTGTAAGCAAGGTACCAGGCCAGTTCTTCCAAGGAGCTTTGTTGACTTCATAAAGTCAACCTTAGTTCCTTAAAGCTGTCCATATCTGAGATTATGTACGTATCTCTCAGGTATGACATTCCAGTCAAAACCTTGGTAGTATAACCTGTGTTTTTAATTGGTCCTCTTACAAGGAATTCAGGTTCTTATTGAACTTATGCAAATAAACATACTGCCATGAAATATAAAAATAATCACTGAAAGTTTTTAAATTCTGGAGAGATTAGGTAGAGAGAAAGATAAATGTTTCAATTCTGCTTATAAAGGTAGTCATTTACTAAACTGTTGTCAGCTTAAGAGAAAAAGCTTAAAGCACTTTATCAGCAGCATCTGAAACAAAAAGGCACAAAACCATCTTCCTTAGTTCACTTAATCTTATGTAACCAATGCCTGTTCTGCTGAAATCTAGTTCTTTACTAGTAGTTTAGGAGTAATAAAACAGTGACTATAAATGACAAAAGACTTACAAATGACAATGGCTAAAGATCTGATGAGGGCTTACTATAAGACAGTTGACATAAGGGAATTTGTAAATTTTTGTAACAAAACATTCAGTAACAAAGTTTAGCATCATTCCCTTTGACAGTGCTTTCCAGGTAATTAAGCAGGCAAGTATATATCAGATAAATAAGCCAAATTAGTCAAATACTTTCTCCAATGAGAAAAAAATTCCTCTGACATGTTCCAGGGCCCTCTGGGAAATATCAGAGTTAACTAGAGGTAAAAGTACATTTTTGCATTTTATTTTGGGAAGTTGTCAGAAGAAAGTTTCTTTGGAACTTACTTAAATAGTATTATAGGTTGCTATGAAGCAGTACTTTTCCATTTAACCAGAATGACAAAATACCTCAAAGGCAAATAAAGAAGTTTACACAGTTGTTAGCAAACTTTAGCTTTTAGTCTTTTTAATATTAAGATTTCATTTTTTTAAATATTCTGGCAACTCACTGAGACTTTAAGCATGAGAAACTGCTTTGATAAAGCAATTAGAGAACCCTTTGCAATCTTTCAACATTAAGAGCAGACTAACAGTTAAAGAAAACTTTGTCTTTTTAAATGGAAACAAAATTCTAATTTTGCTGTGTACTTGATATCAAGATTCACTTGCTTTAATTTCACATAGCATGACTATATCTGTAAGAATATAGTAATTTATTCTCTGTTTGCCCCATGGTCCCAAGCACATAAACCGGTGAGAATTATGCCTGGGCTTGACTGGGTTTATCCCACCTTATCTCTAAACATCCTGACCCTCCCCCAAAGCAGTAGGCTGAGCGGATCCACCACAATAAAAGGTACCACGCTGCTGTACCACACTGCTCTCTCTGTCTCTGACTCTGTCTCTCTGTCTTCCTTTAAACAAATAAATAGCTGTACTTAAGAACAAAGTTACTTTCTTTTATCAAAAGACACATTCTTTAGCACGTAGAATGAATTTCCATTCCTTATACTTTCTCTTATTAAAACATACATCTTTTAGCATAGAGAAATGTTTTCTTTATTACTTTAAGTAGTTTTAATTAGAACTTAAAACCATTAGAAACCTTAATTTTCAGTGAACACTGAGAAGTAGGCTATTGTAAACTGTTAAACTAACATTCTTTAGATTGACAAATTTATTAACACATTTTATAATTTCTGTAACCATGAGCTTTACAGAAAAATCTTTCACTAAACAGAGTATATCTTCTTAACTTAGCAAGACTTTAAGGTTTTAGGTTATCACAAAGATTCTCAGGCTGTAGGTAGGTATACACACTGTAACACACAATTAAAAAGGTATTCACTTGCCACACTCATTTAGTTCACTCATTCGTAACAACTATGCTAGATTACTTACAAGACCTTTACTGAATATTAGACAAAGCAAAGCCTTTAAACATTTTATTCTTAAAAGATTTAGCAGATAACATGACTTAAATGACCTTAGGTAAACTTAGGCAGCTGATCACTACAAGGACATGCCCGCCTAAGGCAAACCCAAATTAGCATTAATGCTTAACATTTTTTATCAGATTTTCTGGAAGTTTTAGAATGCCCAATTTTCACAAGCACTTGTCTTTAAATCAATTTCATTAATACCATCCGGAGGTAGAAAGATATTTTCATTTACACACTTGGACACACAAACATACAGACTGAGACATAATGATAAGGTTCCCTCTGGCAGCCATCCGACATTGAAAACTGGCTACTCACTAGAACAAAAAGTCTGCCACCGACCCTTCTGGACTTCCACACTGAGGTTGTTAGCTCTTCCCCTGATATATTTAACCTGTAAAAGAGAGGTTGGATTAAATGTTCCCTCTGGCAACCAGCCAACATTAAAGGATGGCCACTCCGAAGTGCTGAAAACACGAAATTTTCCCTTCCTGATGTCTGTGCTCAAATTGTGAGCTCTCTCCCTAACGTCTGAGGAAAATGGTCTGTCATGAGAGACAAGGGGGTCATCTGAGTCTGTCCCATTTCTTCTGTCAACAAGCCTAAGACAAACACGACAAACAACAAACAGGTACCTACAGAGAAGAATCTGACACAGCCACGGAGGCAAAACTGAAAGTAAGTTGAGGGCCTGTTGGACTGCAGCAGCAGCCGACTTTCCTCACAAATGAGGACCTCGTCCTCCAGACGAGGGCAAGGGACATCTCCCAAGACCCCTGGTCAGCGACCAGCCAGCGCGTCCGCCTAAGTCAATGCCGACCCAGATACAGATTGGAGCTCCTACAGACTTATACAGGCTTGTTCGTGAACAAAAACAGTGAGACACAGATAAAGACAGAGTGAGACACAGGTAGACAAGGACAGACAGACAACTGAGTGCACTCACCAGCTGGCACAGGGCTGTCCAGGTTGGGGGTCCTAGGGGTCTCTGGGATCCTGGATGAGCCTGCAAATGTTGTGCCCAAAGTCGCGAATCCCAGAAGACCACCAAGGAGCCAACACTGATGCAAAAGCAAAGAGCCTTTATTCGAGCTAGCCTGAGCTCAATCTCTCATCTGCACCAATGCAGTGGCAAGATGCCAGAGAAAGAGAGGGCGTTTTCCCCAGAACAAAGGTATTATGGGTTTCCAGGGCAGTTTGGGGGGGTGATGGTTGTGGCCATGGCTGATTGGCTGGGTCTGGGGGTAGTTGAGTGGGGATGAGTCGTGGCTTTGGTCAATTGGCAGGGTCTAGGGGTGGTGGGTGTACTTCTTGCTGACTGGAGGGGAGAGAGACAAAGCTCCAATTGGGTGAAATAGGGTTCGGGTCTCAATTGGCTAAAATAGAATCTGGGAGCTTGCCCTTTCAAATTGATTCATTTTGGGTCTTTTTAGTGGACTTTCTGGCCTTTTTCTCTTTCCACCCAGCTCGTATCTATTTTCCTGCCTAACACACTTGACTGTGTATCTGACAAAAAGAAAATAAAAATCTGTACTGGAAAGCTGAGCCCCTCACCTGATTAACAGCCCAGAAACAGTCCCTTTTCACAGGCAGCGGTAAAGTAAGGGTGGATAGACATTGTGCTGAAAACCTGTCAATACAAGGGTGCCCCAAGTCCTTTGTAACTTGCCTGGACCCATATACGACTGAATTGTGTAGTGCAGGAACCACAGCTTTTCTGAAGCCAAACCAGTGAGACAGGGACCATAGATGTAGTCAGAGTAGGGTGAGGGCCTCTGGAGGGGGCAGGGCAGGATATTTCCAGTCAGAGCAATGTAACTACATGCAAGGAACCCCCCCCCTACTAAAACTCTTATGTTAAACATTAAGCCCTAGAGTCATTCTTCAGTGAGATCACTTAATGTTCCCCAGATAAAGAAGAGTAGCACGTTTTATTATGCTAATCATTTGTAACCATGTGTAAGATTCACTTTGGATACTAAAAGGCCCAGGCTTATGTGCTGTCTTTCCTCCTTCAGATCTGACGAGGTGATTTCTCAAACTGAGCAACTAACTTAGCATGCAGACCCAGCTGTAGATGGCATGGTAAAAGGCAGGAATGTTGTGCCCAAAGTCACGAATCCCAGAAGACCACCAAGGAGCCAACACCGATGCAAAAGCAAAGAGCCTTTATTAGAGCTAGCTCGAGCTCAATCTCTCATCTATGCCAATGCAAGAGGCCAGAGAAAGAGAGCAAGTTTCAATACCACAAAGATTTTATGGTATTCTAGGGCAATTGGTGGGGTGATGGTCATGGCTCTGGCTGATTGGCTGGATCTAGGGGTAGTTGGTGGGGTGATAGGTTGTGGCTCTGGTCAATTGGCAGGGTCTAAGGGTGGAGGGTGAGCTCCTTGCTGACTGGAAAGGAGAGAGGCCAAGCTCCGATTGGGTGAAATAGGATCCGGGTCCCAATTGGCTGAAATAAAATCTGGGAGCTTGCCCTTTCAGGAAGAATTCCATCTTAAAGATAAGATTGCATTTTAACACCCAAGAAGTTCAAGAGGCAGGATTCTTTAGTGAATAGACAATACCTCAGCCCACCTTGGGGGCTGGGCAGGCAGCCTTTTGATGTGCTCCCAGATTAAAATGTATCCCAGAGAGAAATCAAGGCAGGAAATTCCTTATGTTAATTTTTAATATTCAAGGACCACTTAAGTCCCCACCCCTAAGTTTTTTCATGTTCTAAAGAAATCCTCAACTGCCTATAAAACCCCTAGACAACACACCAGTATGGACTCTCTTGCCCCTCCTGGCATGAGCCGGAAGCTCTGTCGTTTCACTGTATCTCTAAATAAAAGCCTGTACCTTGCTCTCCTTCCTTGAGTGTTTGTGAAGCTCATTCTCCGGCTTTGTGAACAAGAACCCCGGCATCATCTTGTCATACTTTCTTTGGGATCTGATGTTTCCCATGCATGTTGTTTCCATATATTGAGCTCTTAATAACAGAAAGGAAAAGGAAGGCAGGCAGGACAGGAGCAGATGCACAGAAAGAGGCATGCGTGATGCCCTCTGAGAAAAATAACTGCATTAAAAGATAAAAAATTGAAATGTTATTTTCATAACAGTATTGTTATTTTTCTGTTCTTGGACAGGTGATTTGTGGCTGCAAATTATTTCCTCATCAAAAAAAATGTATTCTCTCAAACTTATATTATATAATAATTTGTTTTCCTCACAGAAAAGCACTTCAATCTTTTGGATCTTAACTTCTTTCAGCAAGGAAAGTTTCAAAAAAATGTAAAGAATCAACTGTTCAGTGCTACATTAATTCAATAGCTTTATATTTCTGCCATTCTAAGATTCCTGCTTTATCCTTATGGGTGGGTATTGTGCACGTGCTTAAGCACACCTTGTGTCATTTTGTGTAAAATTGAGACAGGGATCATGGATGTAGTCAGAGTAGGGTGAGGGCCTCTGGAGGGGGCAGAGTGGGATATTTGCAGTCAGAGCAATGTAACTACATGCAAGGAAACCCCCCCACTAAAACTCTATGTTAAACATTGAGTTCTAGTTTCATTCTTCAGTGAAATCAGTTAATGTTCCCCAGATAAAGAGGAGTAGCACATGTTTTATTATGCTAATCATTTGTAACCAGGCGTAAGATTCACTTTAGCATGCTAAAAGGCCCAGGCCTATGTGCTGTCTTTCCTCCTTCAGATCTGACAAGGTGATTTTGCAAACTGAGCAAATAACTTAGCATGCAGACCCAGCTGTAGACGGCATAGTAAAAGGCAGGAAGAATTCCATAGTAAAGATAAGATTGTATTTTAACACCCAGTAAGTTCAAGAGGCAAGATTCTTTAGCAAGTAGGCAGTACCTCAGCCCACCTTGGGGGCTGGGCAGGCAGCCTTTTGATGTGCTCCCAGACCAAGGCACCAGTGTCCCAGAGAGAAATCAAGGCAGGAAATTCCTTACAGTTAAGTTAGTATTTAATATTCAAAGACCACTTAACAAGTCCCCACCCCTAAGTTTTTTCATGTTCTCGAAAAATCCTCAACTGCCTATAAAACCCCCTAGACAATGCACCACTATGGACTCTCTTGTCCCCTCCTGGCATGAGCTGGGACCTCTGTCCTTTCACTGTATCTCTAAATAAAAGCCTGTACCTTGCTCTCCTACATTGACTGTTTGTGAAGCTCATTCTTTGGCTCCGCAAACAAAAACCCTGGCATCAAAATGACCAAGAGGATGCATAGAAAAGCAATCTGAAGAGATGCATTAAGGGATAATTGAGTCCACGAATTACCTGTCATGACCACAGGCCTTATGAGCACAATTACAAAGGAGAAGCAGTTTAGAGAACCACTTCAAGTGGATTATTTAAAATATCAACGTTTTGGATAGCATTGAAAAAATATTAATGACAAAGTTGATAGAATCATTCTTAGAAACACTATTTGTAAAGGCACATTTAAATAACAATGGTTGCCATAGAACTTAAATATTTATAAAGTTAGAGTACTTTGTGTATTAAAATTGGATTAAATGATCAGAAGATTTTTTTTCTTTTGCCCTACATAAAATAAAGTATATCAAGAGTCTAGGTATGGCTTAAAATGTACATTTTTAATGAGTATATAAAGTATACAGATTCCCAGTGTATCACTGCTAGTCCTAAATTTATAAGTATAGAAATTTCAGTCACAGTCTAGAAGGAAAGTTATATGATACATGAATGAGAGGCCATTAAGAACATTTTTAGGGTATTTATAAATCAAATATCATGTGAACATGCAAGGCAAAGATTTAGAGAGAGGTACATAGAATTAACCAAGCCATTAAAAGTCTATCACTCCAAACTAGGCAAATTATTAATTCAGCTAGAATATACCTAGATGGTGATTCAGATAAAATTGCAAATATTTAATGATAGTGTTGAGGAATAAATAATCTTACTGTTAGGCTGGAGGAAGGAAAAACAAGGACATGCAAATAGAACAGAGAGATACCATAAAAGGAGAACAGACCAGACCCCAAGGTCCATGCCTTATATGGAAAGGGGACAGCTCTTCATGAATTCCATCCTTCTGATGTGCCAACTAAGACCCAGATGTCAGCTTCCTCCCTCTTGGAAGGAAAAAAGTTTCTAGTTGTCTATTATATCACCTTTAGCCAATCATACCTCTCCATGCCCCCTAGGATACCTTGCCCACTCCTCCCCCTCCTAACCCCTTATAAGCCCCCACCTCCCTGACTGGGGGTGACTTCCCCTGCCTGTAATACCCAGACCACGGAACATCACCCGGGAGTTGCACTCAAATAAACTACCTGGCCCTTTGTTGCCTCTCATCGCCTGCTTATTTTGGTTGGAATTTATTAGAATTTATCTTACATTTGGTGCTGAAACCCGGGAAGGACCATGATCGCGGGCCCCAACCAGTCACCAGTGGCACTGCCCCCTCCTTCCTCAACCCAGGAACTCAGCCTACTCTCCACTGCGTGGACTATTTAGTGGTGAGTCCCTCAGTTTCACCCGGTCTGTTTCCCTTCCTAACTCCATTTCACCTGGTCCGTTATAAATTGTAGCTACGTCCAGGTGGGGTATCCAGCCCCTGGGCATTGGGCCAACCCTCTGCGGGCATTCAGCCTGCCCCTGGACCTGTGGTGTGGGAGACATCCCTCACTCAGGCTCCCAGGCCGTCTCCCCTGAATTGGCTTGCTTGGGACGCTGGGTGCTCCTCTCAGCAGAATTAGTTGGGAAGTGGCGCAGACATGGTGAACAAGCCCTTAAAAGCAGTGTATCAGACCCCATTGTGGTGTCTCATTTCTAATTTGGCTACTCTATATTTGTCCCATGATGTTTTCAAATAGAAGCTAGTCTTTCTTTGCTCTAAGGCCAGTCCTCAGTATCCCTTGGACAATCAATCTCACTGGCCCCCTGAGGGAACTTTCAATTTTGGTCTCCTCACCGACTTGATTAATTATTGCCACTGGAGCGGAGAGTAGAGTGAAATCCCATATGTGCAGGCTTTTTGGACTTTAAGACCTTCATGTTAAGTGTTCAATGACTCAGGTTCTCCTGACCTGATCTCCAGTTAAAGATTGTCAGCCTCTTACTCTGCCCAGTCCTTCTTTTTTCAGATCCACCAGAAGACCTCAGTCACCCACCTCCCTCAGCTCGTGATCCCCTCCCCCTCTCTCCACCACCATCTTTAAGTCCTTTGTCTTCACACGTGTCGCTGCCATCTTAAAGTACTACATTCTCAACCATGCCGTTGTCCTGCTCTCCTCTTCCAGTGGCTGCACCACCCCCTCCCCCTCTCCTTCTACCTTCACCACCCTCTTCCCCCACTTGAACACACTCCTCCCACCCTCTGGTTCCAGAAGCCACAGACAGGAAGCTGAGGAGAGGGAAGGCAATTGGATATCAGTGACTCTAGTCTTTATATCGGTTTGTCTGTCTGTGAATATGTTTTTGTGTGGGGAGTGTTGCTGACTGTAGTCACTGTATCTCAGCTTGCATGTTTGTGTGTCTAGGTGTATGGATGAAAAATATTTTCCTACCTCCAGGTAGTATTAATTAAAATTGATTTAAAAAGAAGTGCTTGTGAAAATAGGGCATTCTAAAACTTCCAGAAAATCTGATAAAAAATGTTAAGCATTAATGCTAATTTGGGTTAGGCTGAGGTGGGCATGTCCTTGTAGTTATCAGCTGCCTAAGTTTACCTAATGTCATTTAAGTAGATGTTATTTGCTAAATCTTTTAAGAATAAAATGCTTAAAGTCTTGGCTTTGTCTAATATTCAGTAAAGGTCTTGTAAGTAATCTAGCATTGTTGTTATGAATTAGTGAACTAAATGAGTGTGGCAAGTGAACACCTTTTTAATTGTGTGTTACAGTGTGTATACCTATCTACCACCTAGAAGTCTTTGTGGTAACCTAAAACCTTAAAGTTTTGCTAAGTTAAAAAGATATACTTTGTGCTTAGTGAGAGATAGTGTTGTAAAGCTCATGGTTAACAGAAATTATAAAATGTTAATAAATTTGTCAATCCAAACAATGCTAGTGTAACAGTTTACAATAGCCTGCCTCTCAGTGTTCACTAAAAATTAAAGTACCTAATAGTTTTAAGTTCTAATTAAAACTACTTAAAGTAATAAGGAAAACATTTCTGCATACTAAAGAATGTGTCTTAATAAAAGAAAGTAACTTTGGTCTAAAGTAGGCTGTTTATTTAGAGAGAGAACTCTAAATATATAAAGAAAGTTGTAGAAAGTTTGTAGAAGAATTATTATGGTCATGCTATATAAAATTAAAGCAAATGAATCTCGGTATCAAGTACACAGCAAAATTCGAATTTTGTTTTCAGTTAAAAAGAAAATTTTCTTAATTGTTAGTCTGTTCTTAATATTGAAAAATTGCAAAAAGTTCTCTAATTGTTTTATCAAAGCAGATTCTCATGCTTAAAGTCTCAATGAGTTGTCAGAGTATTTAAGAAAATGAGATCTTAATATTAAAAAGACTAAAAGCTAAAGTTTGCTAACAACTGTGTAAACTTCTTTATTTGCATTTGAGGTATTTTGTTGTCATTCTGGTTAAATAAATAAGTATTGCTTCATAGCAACCTATAATCCTATTTAAGCAAGTGCCTTAAAACTTTTAACAGGTTCCCAAAATCAAATTCATAAAGTTACTTTTACCTCTAGTTAACTCTGATATTTTCAAGAGGGCCCTGAAACATGTCAGAAGAACTTTTTCTCTTTGGAGAAAGTATTTGGCTAATTTGGCTTATTTATCTGATATATATTTACCTAAAAAGCACTGTCAAAAAGAATGATGCTAAACTTTGTTACTGAATGTTTTGTATTACAGAAATATTCAAATTTCCTTATGACAACTGTCTCACAGTAAGCTCTCATCAGATCTTTAACCATTGTCATTTGTAAATCTTTTGTCATCTATACTCACTGTTTATTACTCCTAAACTCATAAGAAACTAGATTTCAGCAGAACAGGTATTAGTTACATAAGATTAAGTAAACTAAAGAAGATGATTTTGTAATTTTTTGTTTCAAATGTTGATAAAGTGTTTTAAGCTTTTTCTCTTAAGCTGACAACAGTTTAGTAAATGACTGCCTTTATAAGTAGAATTGAAACTTCATCTTTCTCTCTACCTGATCCCTCCAGAATTTAAAAACTCTCAATCAGTATTTTTGTATTTCATGGAAATATGTTTATTTGCACAAGTTCAATAAGAATCTGCTTTCCTTGTAAGAAGACTAATTAAAAACACAAGTTATACTACCAAGGCTTTGACTGGAATGTCGTACCTGAGAGACAAATGTGTAAACTCAGATATGAACAGACAGCTTTAAGGAACTAAGATTGACTTTATAAAGCCAACAGAACCCCTCAGAAGAACTGGCGTAGTACCTTGCTTACAGAGTTGCCAGCAGCCTTACCAGGTGATTAAAGAAGGTCACATTCTGGCAAGTGCAAGAACCTCAGGAATGTCTTGGGAACTTCAAGAAGAGAGGAATTCACCCAAATGTACAGGTACTGCAGGCACAACCTGACGGCAAGTCTGGCTTGGCTTTCTGGCCTCAAGAAGCCTTTAAAAGTCCAATCTAAAATTCCTTATAAAAAGTTCCAGTGAGGCTTAGAACCTCCCCCCTCATGTTCTGAGAGAAATCTTCTGCATACATGGATGTTTATTGCCCTCGTCTAGCTCGGATTAACACATAGTCTACAGGCACACACCTGATCATCTACATTTGCTCTCTTACAACACTAAACTCTGTTTTCTACCTTTATCTCGTATCTACCTACCACTTCAGCATTTTATTAAAAATAATAATAATAGAGAAATGTGGTATCCACATATAAATCAAGTTTAAAAATCAAATGAATATTCATATTTGAACTGACTGTGTATAGTTCATAATGCATGAACAAAACCGAAAGCTTCTGTGATGACTGCCCTTGCACTGTTCACCGTGTAACTTATTCACAATGTAAGAATTTGTACTCCATGTAAGAATTTGTTCATTATGCATCAGAAGATTGGAGACTGACGAAAATTAGGCTTGGGGTGGATTAATGATTGTGCATTGAGTATTGACCCCCCTATACAGAAATTTATTGTTGTTAACAACTATTTGATCAATAAATATGAGAGATGCCCTCACACACACACACACACACACACACACAAATATATATAAACACACTTCCAATTGTAAAATAAATAAGTAACCGGGATGTAATGTATAGCATAAGGAATATAGTCAAAATATTGTAACAACTTGGTATGGTGATAGCTGGTACCTAGAATTATCATGTATATAAATGTTGAATCACTGTGTTGTACACCTGAAACTAATGTAATGTAATACTGTTGTCAACTACCCTTCAATAAAAAAAAAAAGTTCCAGCAAAGCATATTTAAAAGAGCCTATGTAATCAATTGCTCTTCTTGCTGCACTTATGCAAATAAGACAACTGTTAATTATTTTCTTAATCTGATTACTTCTAATAAAAATAAGGGTGATTTTAGAGAAAAGTATTGCTTCAATAATGCAGTCTTATCTAAGCTAAATCCTAATACTTATCTATACTAAATCCTAATACTAAATCCTAATCCTAATCCTAGTATTTGAGATGTAAACTTGATCCAGAATTCCAGTCCCCCAAAATGGTCTGGCTAATGCTCCTACTGGGCCCCTTAATAACAGTTTGTAGTTTACTCTTAGCTGCCCCTTGTTTCCTCAGGTTCCTCCAACAGTGGCTAACCCAGATGACCCGGGTCGCCACCAACCAGATGTTACTTCACTGTATACACCTCTTCCCACTGAACCCTCTCCTTCATCTTAATACCAGCCTCAAACCCCCATGACGCCCCTTGTCAGCCAGAAGTAGCCAGATCGGTCATCACCCATTATGACCAAAAGGCTGGAATGTTAGGCTGGAGGAAGGAAAAAAAAGGACATGCAAATAGAACAGAGAGATACCACAAAAGGAGAACAGACCAGACTCCAAGGTCTGTGCCTTATATGGAAAGGGGACAGCTCTTCCTGAATTCCATTCTTCTGATGTGCCAACTAAGACCTGGATGTCAGCCTCCTCCCTCTTTAAAGGGAAAAAGTTTCTAGTTGTCTATTATATCACTTTAGCCAATCATACCTCTCCATATTCCCTAGGATAGCTTGCCCACTCCTCCCCCTCCTAATCCCTTATAAGCTCCCACCCATCTGACAAGGTGTGACTTCCCCTGCCTGTAATACCCAGACCACGGAACATCACCCGGGAGTTGCACTCAAATAAACTACCTGGCCCTTTGTTGCCTCTTTTCACCTGCTTATTTCGGTTGGAATTTATTAGAATTTATCTTACACTTACTACATAGAAACTGGACTGTGTATAGATACATTTAGCATATATGTTTAAACTATTAAATAAATTAAAAAATATAAAGTGTGTCAAAATAAAACATAATGCTATTAGACAAAACAAAGTTCACAAAACTAAATGTATCATGTTGGGTAGAGTTTGGTTACATTATTGAAAAAAAGACAAATGTGGTTGGAATAGCTGAAGAACACAATTTATGATGAAAAATAATCAGTCTTATTAGGTATATAAAATATAGCAGATTGCTTGGCTTGAAGCTATAGTATAGTCAGTTAAAATATTGGTGCAAAAATCAAACTGAATATAATAAAAAATTTATTTCACTTTTTTCCATCAGATACATTTTCTCTATTTTTTAATGATACCTTTATCATTTCTGGACTTACTATGCTAAGATTCTTTTCTAGCATAAATACACATTTGATCCTATCTGAGATGGTTCTTTACATCATTGGGATGATCATGTTTTACATATTTTAATATGAGGACCTAAACTATTTCTTTTTTCTGGCCTTAAAGCATCCTTGCAACCATGTACATTACAACTTGGTGTTTTTGGATGATCTTCTTGTACCTTTTACTTGTTTGTATGTATTTCATAACCGACGTGCAAACACATGCATACACACACCTAGAATTTTATTCTCTGCCAGACATAAAACTGTTTGTTATATGAAATAAAAGAGTCAGTCTTTACTGATGGTGAGTCACCAGAGGCCGTTGTTCTAACACCTCTGAAATGTATTAAAATTTAAGTATTTGGATAGTCAAATGACATACATATTTTAATACCCAAATTTTTCATTTATCATACTCTGTGGCTAATGCATGGCCCAATGCGTAAATCAATATTTTTGGTGAATTTGGATGATTTTTAACTACCATTTACATGGCATCCAATAGGTAAAAATTAAATTAATTATTTAATGTAATTTAAAGGACAGTATTTTATGAATTTGAATTTGCTTCATAATATTTATCAATATATAATACATATAACCAACAAATCACAAATTAGTACACATGGGATCAAGTCTCAGCTTTTAAGAAAAACATAGTTTCAGATGTCTGGGTATCCCATTGTTTTCCAGGCTGTTCCTCTGAAATTTCTATGTATTCCTTTCTGTTTTTTATACTTTCAATAATTTATTTTTCATGAAAACATGTTTCTGCATGCACATGCACTATATGTTAGTTCAGATTGCCATAACAGATTGCCATAGGCTGAGTGACTTAAGAAACAGTTCCAACTGTTTGTTCCAACAGTTCTGGAGGCCAGGAAGTCCAGAGTCAGGTGCTTAAATAGTGAGGTCCTGGTGAGAGACTCACACTGTCTTGTAGACACCTGCCTTTTTGCTGTGCCCTAACATGGCAGAGAGTGAGAGAGAGCACCTCTTGGTGCCTCTTCCTATAAGGCTTCATCTTATGGGATCATAGATACACAGTTATGACCTCATGTAACAGTAACTGCTTCAAGAAAGACCCTATGTCCCAGTACACCTGCTCTAATCAGGCATTGTTTTATTCTGTTGCATTTTACATACTTGTTGTTTTCTCTGGGTGCTGATTACCTTTCTTTTTGCTGGGTGAATACATGCATTCCTTTTATATCTCTCATATCTCCAACCTTTTTACTTTTCATTTCCCTTGGAATGCATTTCATTCATTCCTTGAATCTCAACAGCTTCCTGTTCTGATATAAAGTGTTTTCTTTGTATTTAAGTAATGGCTTTCCTATATTTCCTTCACACTGAGTTTCTAATTGCTTTTATTTTTTATTTTTTTAATTTATTTTTTATTTTGGTATCAATTAAAGCACAATTAGATGAGTAACATTATGGTTAATAGATTCTTCCCATTATCAAGTCCCCACCCATACCCCATTACAGTGATGGATACTACGCATCCATCAGCGTAGTAAGATGCTATAGAGTCACTACTTGTCTTCTCTGTGTTGCACAGCCCTACCCGTGCACCACCCCTACATTATATGTGCTAATCATAATGCCCCTTTTCCCCCTTTATACCTCTTTTCCCACCCATCTGCCCCAGTCCCTTTCCCTTTGGTAACCGTTAGTCCATTCTTTGGTTCGATGAGTCTGCTTCCGTTTTGTTCCCTCATTTTCTTTTTCTTCTTATACTCCACAGATGAGTGAAATCATTTGGTACTTCTCTTTCTCTGCCTGGCTTATTTCACTGAGCATAATACCCTCAAGCTCCATCCACGTTGTTGCGAATGGTAGGATCTGTTTTTCTCTTATGGCTGAGTAATATTCCATTGTGTATATGTACCACATCTTCTTTATCCATTCATCTACTGATGAACATTTAGATTGCTTCCATATCTTGGCTATTGTAAATAGTGCAGCGATAAACATTGGAGTGCATCTGTCTTTTTCAAACTGGAGTGCTGCATTCTTGGGGTAAATTCCTGGAAGTGGAATTCCTGGGTCAAATGGTATTTCTATTTTGAGCATTTTGAGGAACCTCCATACTGCTTTCCACAATGGTTGAACTAATTCACATACCCACTAGCAGTGTCGGAGGGTTCCCCTTTCTCCACAACCTCACCAACATTTGTTGTTGTTTGTCTTTTGGATGGTAGCCATCCTTACTGGTGTGAGATGATATCTCATTGTGGTTTTAATTTGCATTTCTCTGATGACAAGCGATGTGGAACATCTTTTCATGTGTCTGTTGGCCATCTGAATTTCTTCTTTGAAGAACTGTCTATTCAGTTCCTCTGTCCATTTTTTAATTGGATTATTTGCTTTTTGTTTGTTGAGGTGTGTGAGCTCTTTATATATTTTGGATGTCAACCCTTTATCGGATCTGTCATGTATGAATATATTCTCCCATACTGTAGGATACCTTATAGTTCTATTCATGGTGTTCTTTGCTGTACAGAAGCTTTTCAGCTTGATATAGTCACATTTGTTCATTTTTGCTTTTGTTTTCCTTGCCCAGGGAGATATGTTCAAGAAGAGGTCATGCATGTTTATGTCTAAGAAATTTTTGCCTATGTTTTCCTCAAAGAGTTTTATGGTTTCATGACTTACATTCAATTCTTTGATCCAGTTTGAATTTACTTTTGTGTATGGGATTAGACAGTGATCCAGTTTCATTCTCTTACATGTAGCTGTCCAGTTTTGCCAGCACCATCTGTTGAAGAGACTGTCGTTTCCCCATTGTATGTCCATGGCTCCTTTATCATTTATTAATTGGCCATATATGTTTGGGTTAATGTTGGGAGTCACTATTCTGTTCCACTGGTCTGTGGCCCTGTTCTTGTGCCAGTACCAAATTGTCTTCATTACTGTGACTTTGTAGTAGAGCTTGAAGTTGGGGAGTGAGATCCCCCCCACTTTATTCTTCCTTCTCAGGATTGCTTTCACTATTCGGGGACTTTGACTGTACAATATGAATTTTTGAACTATTTGTTCCAGTTCACTGAAGAATGCTGTTGGTAGTTTGATAGGGATTGCATCAAATGTGTATATTGCTTTGGGCAGGATGGCCATTTTGATGATATTAATTTTTCCTAGCCAGGAGCATGGGATGAGTTTCCATTTGTTAAGTGACCTCTTTAATTTTTCTTAAGAGTGTCTTATAGTTTTCAGGGTATAGGTCTTCACTTCTTTGGTTAGGTTTATTCTAGGTATTTTATTCTTTTTGATGCAGTTGTGAATGGAATTGTTTTCCTAATTTCTCTTTCTATTAGTTCATTGTTAGTGTATAGGAAAGCCACTGATTTCTGTTTGTTAATTTTGTAGCCTGCAACATTTCTAAATTCTGGAATTAGCTGTAGTAGTTTTGGAGCGGAGTCTTTAGTGTTTTTTACATACAATATCATGTCATCTGCAAATAGTGACAGTTTAACTTCTCCTTTACCATTCTGGATTCCTTGTATTTCTTTGTTTTGTCTAATTGCCGTGGCTAGGACCTCCAGTACTATGTTGAATAACAGTGCAGAGAGTGGGCATCCCTGTCTTGCTCCTGATCACAGAGGAAAAGCTTTCAGCTTCTCGCTGTTCAGTATGATGTTGGCTGTGGGTTTATCATATATGGACTTTATTATGTTGAGGTACTTGCCCTCTATACCCATTTTTTTGAGAGATTTTATCATGAATGGATATTGAATTTTTTGGAATACTTTTTCACCATCTATGGAGATGATCATGTGGTTTTGTCTTTCTTTTTGTTGATGTGGTGGGTGATGTTGATGGATTTTCGAATGTTGTACCATCGTTGCATCCCTGGGATGAATCTCACTTGGTCATGGTGTATGATCCTTTTGATGTATTTTTGAACACGGTTTGCTAATATTTTGTTGAGTATTTTTCCATCTACGTTCATCAGGGATATTGGTCTGTAGTTTTCTTTTTTGGTGGGTTCTTTGATTGGTTTTTGTATTAGGGTGATGTTGGCTTCATAGAATGAGTTTGGGAGTATTCCCTCCTCCTCTATTTTTCGGAAAACTTTAAGGAGAATGGGTAATTTGTCTTCTCTGTATGTCTGATAAAATTCAGAGGTAAATCCATCTGGCACAGGGGTTTTGTTCTTTGGTAGTTTTTTGATTACTGATTCAATTTCATTGCTTGTAATTGGTGTGTTTAGATTTTCTGGGTCATTTTTGGAAGGTTGTATTTTTCTAGGAAGTAGTCTATTTCTCCTAGGTTTCCCAACTTGTTGGCATATAGGTTTTCATAGTACTCTCTAATAATTCCTTGTATTTCTGTGAGGTCTGTCATGATTTTTCCTTTCTCGTTTCTGATTCTATTGATGTGCATTGACTCTCTTTTCCCTTAATAAGTCTGGCTAAAGGCTTATCTATTTTGTTTATTTTCTCAAAGAACCAGCTCTTGCTTTCATTGATTTTTGCTATTGTTTTATTCTCATCAATTTTATTTATTTCTTCTCTGATCTTTATTATGTCCCTCCTTCTGCTGACCTTAGGCCTCATTTGCTCTTCTTTTTCCAATTTCGACAATTGTGACATTAGACCAATCATTTGGGATTGTTCTTCCTTCTTTAAATATGCCTGGATTGCTATATACTTTCCTCTTAAGACTGCTTTTGCTGCGTCTCACAGAAGTTGGGGCTTTGTGTTGTCGTTTTTTTTTCCATTTATTGCTGGATCCCCTTTTTAATTTGGTCATTGATCCATTGATTATTTAGGAGCATGTTGTTAATCCTCCATGTGTTTCTGAGCCTTTTTACCTTCTTTGTACAGTTTATTTCTAGTTTTATGCCTTTGTGGTCTGAAAGTTGGTTGGTAGGATTTTAATCTTTCAGAATTTACTGAGGCTCTTTCTGTTGCCTAGTATGTGGTCTATTCTGGAGAATGTTCCGTGTGAACTTGAGAAGAATGTGTATCCTGCTGCTTTTGGATGTAGAGTTCTGTAGATGTCTATTAGGTCCATCTGTTCTAGTGTGTTGTTCAGTGCCTCTGTGTCCTTACTTATTTTCTGTCTGTTGGATCTGTCCTTTGGAGTGAGTGTTGTGTTAACGTCTCCCAAAATGAATGCATTGCATTCTATTTCCTCCTTTAATTCTGTTAGTATTTGTTTCACATATGTTGGTGCTCCTGTATTGGGTGCATTTGTATTTATAATGGTTATATCCTCTTGTTGGACTGAGTCCTTTTTCATTAGGTAATGTCCTTTTTTATCTCTTGTTACTTTCTTTATTTTCAAGTCTATTTTTTCTGATACTAGTATTTCAATACCTGCTATATTCTCTCTGTTCTTTTCATGAAATATCTTTTTCCATCCCTTTACATTAAGTCTGTGCATGCCTTTGGGTTTGAGGTGAGTCTCTTGTAAGCAGCATATGGATGGGTCTTGCTTTTTTATCCATTCTTTTACTATGCGTCTCTTGATTGGTGCATTCAGTCCATTTACATTTAGGTTGATTATTGTAAGGTATGTACTTATTGCCACTGCAGGCTTTAAGTTTGTGGTTATCAAAGGTTCAAGGTTAGTTTCTTTACTATCTTACTTTCTAACTTAACTCGCTTATTGAGCTATTATAAAAGCGGTCTGATGATTCTTTATTTCTCTCACTTCTTATTCCTCCTCCTCCCTTCTTCATATGTTGGGTGTTTTGTTCTGTGCTCTTTTTAGTAGTGCTCCCATCTAGAGCAGTTCCTGTAAAATGCCCTGTAGAGGTGGTTTTTGGGAGGCAAATTCCCTCAACTTCTGCTTGTCTGGGAATTGTTTAATCCCTCCTTCTTATTTAAATGATAATCGTGCTGGATACAGTATTCTTGGTTCGAGGCCCTTCTGTTTCATTGCATTAAATACATCATGCCATTCTCTTCTGGCCTGTAGGGTTTCTGTTGAGAAGTCTCATGATAGCCTGATGGGTTTTCCTTTGTAGTTAACCTTTTTTTCCTCTCTGGCTCCCTTTAATACTTTGTCCTTGTCATTAATCTTTGCCATTTTAATTTTTGTGTTTTGTTGTCGCTCTCCTTGGATCCCTTGTCATGGGAGTTTTGTGTACCTCTGTGGTCTGAGAGGCCATTTCCTCCCCCAGTTTGGTGAAGTTTTCAGCAATTATTTCTTCAAAGACAGTTTCTATCTCTTTTTCTCTCTCTTCTTCTTCTGGTACCCCTATCATGCAGATATTTTGATTGGTCACTCAGCTCTCTTAAAATTCTTTCATTCCTGGAGATCCTTTTATCTCTCTCTGCATCAGCTCCTCTGTGTTCCTGTTCTCTGTTTTCTAGTCCATTAATGGTCTCTTGCATCTCGTCCATTCTGTTTTGAAGTCTTTCCAGAGATTGTTTTATTTCTGTATTCTCCCTCCTTAGTTCTGTCATATTTCTCTGCAAGTCCATCAGGATCGTTATGACTTTTATTTTGAATTTTTTTCAGGAAGATTGGTTTAATCTATCTCCCCAGGTTCCTTCTCAGGGGACGATGTAGAAGATGTCAGATGTCTGGGTTAGTATTGTCTGGATCAAATTTTTTTGCCTTTTCTTGTTGTTAGGTGCTGTGGAGTGCTATTGACATGTCTGTCAGCTGGGAGAGTCAAGAGTATTTCCACTTGGCTCCTGGCCTATCTTTCCTTTGTCAACTATGACCCCTAGTGGCTTGTATTTGGCAATTGCATGTAGTTGGGTCTCTGTTTCTTGCCCTGCCTGTATGGAGGAAGCTCCCTTGCTGTGGTTGTGGCCAGCCTCAGGCTGCTGCTCTGCTATGGCGGTAATGGATAGGGGGCTTTTTACCTCCATGAGGCATCTCAGAGCTATTGCCCAGGGGGTTAGTGCCCCCTGAGTTCCGTGGAATTCCCCGCTGCTGGACTGACCCGAGATGCTTCCGTCCAGTGGTGCAGTCCTTGTCCCTTTAAGACTTTCAAAAAGCACTTGCTTTTCTTTGTCCCAGGGGTGCTGGCTGCTGGGACCCACTCACAGGTCTTACTGTCCAGCTTCCCTAATTTCCAGCACCCCACGCATGCACTGTGTTTCTGTGCTCTGGTGTGGATGGCTAGGGCTGGGTGTTTAACAGTCCTGGGCTCCCTCTCCCTCCCCGATCCAACTCCTCTCCTCCCGCCAGGAGCTGGGGTGAGGGACCTTGGGTCCCACCAGTCTGCAGCTTGTATCTTACCCCCTTCACGGGGTGCTGAGTTCTCGCAGGTGTGGATGTAGTCTGGCTGTTGTCCTGTGTCTTCTGGTCTCTCTTTTAGGGATAGTTGTATTTGTTGTATTTTCAAAAATATATATATCTTTTTGGGAGGGGATTCCCACTCTACTACTCATGCCGCCATCTTGGCTCCGCCCATATTCAGGTTTTTGATCCATTTTGAATTTACTTTTGTTTATGGCGTTTGTAGGCGACGGCCTTTGTCTTCTCACATGTCTTAAGGCAGAATGGGAAAGCACCTTCCCCCATGTCTGAAAGCAGCATGGGAAAGCACCAGCTTGAGAACAACCAGTGCAGTCCTTGAAAGTTACCTGCCCACAAAAACATGTCTTGTCCTTGAAGATGAGCCAAGACACCTTACTCTGAAAATAGGGAGACCTTGAGGACGTGTGAAAACACCACCCCTGCTTACTATGAAGCTTCTAATAAAATCAACAAAGTGCTCTGACCTGCCCCCCCTGAGAAGGGAAAATTGAGTAGAGCACTTGACTGAGGTCCGAGAAAGGCAGTATAAAAATAAAGGTGCTGCGCCACATCAGGGCTGCAGCCATTGTCTGTCTGTCTGTCTTTGTTTTTTGTTTTCTCATTTCACCCAAAGAAAACGTGCGGTACACTGCATCTGGTGCCCAACATGGGGCTCGATTGGAAACCCCACTGTGAGGCAGGACCTCACAACCCTGAAGAAACTGGAGAAGGGGTGCCAACGGTGACTTGGGACCCAGAAGGGGACCAACATTGGGTAAGCTGACAACTGCGATATTTGGACTTCTGGAAGAAATAAGGAGAGCTAATGGGGAACTCTCCCTCTCTTGAGAGGGAGTATCAACAGCTCATACAGGGACTTCTGCATTCTCTTGGCATAACTGTCAAATATAAGCTGTTGAAAGATTTATTTACCAGAGTCCAGAAGCATTGCTTTTAGTTTCGCTTTCAGTCAGAGATGCAATTAAATAATGAAGGATGGTGTAAAGTTGCTAAAACTCTTTCCCAGGCTCATCAACAGGGGGACACAATGCCTGCTACTTTGTGGTCCCTTTGAACCTGTATTTCTCAAGC
This sequence comes from Manis pentadactyla, assembly GCF_030020395.1. Lineage (NCBI taxonomy): Eukaryota > Metazoa > Chordata > Mammalia > Pholidota > Manidae > Manis > Manis pentadactyla. The sequence continues at coordinate 48,103,269 of NC_080031.1, read as the reverse complement.
TTTGCAGATGTTAGAAATGGACTCTGAGAGAGATGCTCTTTCTGCTGTCTCTGATAAGCATAGTCCTTTATATGAAAATGTTCCAGAAGTTTTGAGTTTGCCACCTCCCCTTGACGAAGGTGAGGGTGAGTCTGATCAGGAAGACAATATATTGACGGAGTTTAGATAAATTGACAGTAGCCACCACTCCCCCCAAGCTTTCACCCTCTGCTCTGCCGTGTTCTGCCTTTTCCACTTTTCTCCCGCCTCCACCGCTGTTGCCATCTGCTGGACGCTCCTTTACCATTTCCAAGGGGCCTGGTCCTGATGCTTGTGATGAAGTTCTGTCTTCCCAATCACTAGACGAGAGAGCCCTTCTAACGCCCAATTCCCTCAAGGAGGACTTGAGGTAAATTATCTCCCAGTAACATATAAGGTCCACTCTCTGATTAGAGAGGCTTAGCCCCAGAAAGAGATATGCAATATAATGTTATTCAGCTAAATATATTTGCCACAAGGAAAATAGTCAAAAGTCTTGTGAACTTCTACAATATGGAACTAGTTTTCTAAATTTTGTGCTGTTTCAATTTGTCTGATTTTTCTCAAACTACCCAAAATCAATTAGATGATATCCATCATATTGTAAATAAAAGAGTGAAAATCTATTCTACTTACTAGGTTCATCATTATCTTTGAAAATTGGGAAGTTTTAAACTAGAGTCCCCGAGATAGAAGAAATTTATCTTTTGCAATACAGCCTGGCTTTAAATAACTCATGCTAGTACATGCATTTTATTTCCAGCCCCCTGGACTGGGGCTGTCTAAAACTTAACACAGTAATGTAAACTGCTTGCCCTTAGAGTGTATTCTTGAAAACTGAAGTACTTTTAATCAAATAAACTAAGAAGAAAGAAGGCAATTAAATATTAGTGACTAAAATCTTTATGCCAGTTTGTCTGTGTATATGTTTTTATATGAAAAGTGTTGCTAACTGTAGTCATTACATCTCAGTCTGTATGTTTGTGTGTCTAAGTGTGTAAATAAAAATATTTTCTACCTCCGGATGGTATTAATAAAAATTGATTTAAAAACAAGTGCTTGTGAACATTGGGAATTCTAAAACTTCCAGAAAATCTAATAAAAAATATTAAGCATTAATGCTAATTTAAGCTTAACTGAAATGGACATGTCCTTATAGTTATCAGCTGCCAAAGTTTACTTAAAGTCATTTAATTTGATGTTACCTATTAAATATTTCAAGAAAGTGCTTAAAGAAAAACTTGACTTTGTCTAATGTTTGGTAAAAGTTTTGTAAGTAATTTAGCATGGTTGCTAAAAATAAGTAAACAAGTGTAGAAAATAAACTTTTTAATAATAATACTGTATTAATGTATAACAGTGTATATATCTACAAACAGTCTGAGAATGTTTGTGGTAACAAATTCTTAAAGTTTTGCTAAGTTATATAGACATATTTTGTACTTAATGAGAAATTGTGCTGTAAGGCACATTTTCAAAAATGATAAAATATGTTCATAAATGTGTCAATCTGAAGACTGCTGATGTAACAGTTTACAATGGTCTATTTTTCAGTGTTCACTAAAGGTTAAGGTATCAAATAGTTTTACATTCTAATTAAAACTACTTAATATAATAAGGAAAATATTTCTGTATGCTAAGAATGTATGTTTTAAGAAGAAAAAGTATAAAGAATAGAATTGCATTGTGTTGAAAGTAAAAGAAGATAACTATTCCAAAGTATAGCTGTTTGTTCAAGGAAAGAAAACACTGAATGTAAGAGGAAAGTTGTAAAAAGTTTGTGAAAGATTGATATAATCATGCTGTGAAATTAAAGCAAATAAATCTTGATATCAAGTACATACAGCAAGACTAGAATTTTTGCTTGTTAAAAGAACAAAAGTTTATTACTCTACCTTTAATGTTGAAAGATTGTCGAAAGTTTTCTAATTAGTTATTAAAACAGTTTCTTATGCTTAAAGACTTAACAAATTGTCTAAAATTTATAAAAAATTTTAATAATAATAAGATCAATATTAAAAAGACTAAGATAAGTGTTGTTAACAACTATATAACCCTCCATATTTGCTTTTAAACCTTTTTATTATCATTCTAGTTAAATAACAAGTGTTATTTAATAACTATAGTTCTATTTAAGCAAGTGCTTTAAAAAATTTTGACAGCTTCCCAAAACCAAAATTCAAAAAGTACTTTTGTCTCTAATAAACACTGATATTTTCCAGAGGGCCCCTGGAACATGTCAGAGGAATTTCTTCTCCTCATCAAAGAAAATATTTGACGAATTTGGCTTATTTACCTGATATACACTTATCTAAAAAGTACTGTCAAAAAGAATAATGCTAAATTTTATTACTGAGTGTTTTATGTTACAGAAATATCCAAACTTCCAACATCAACATCCTCTAGAAGAATCATTCCAGAAGGTGACCATCAAAAAACTTCAACAAAAGTCTGCACATCAGACACGGAAAACTAAAGCCCACTAAATAATAGTATCTTTGTTCTTATTTCCAAAAATGGCACTTATGTATGTATATACTACACAAGTTTGCATTATAACAGCAAGTGTAAGCCACCCCCCTTATTTAAGCCGTGGTGTAGCTCTGTATTGCTTATCTACTTGCTCCACTCCTGTAGGCCCTATAGTATGGAAAAGGAATGGTGAAGAAATATATAGACAAATGATGGAGGAAAACTTGGATGGAAAGATATTGTTGATCGGTCTGTTAGAGATGGTGATCATTGTGCTATTTATAAAGCAGTTTTGTCCCAAGAAGATATTGGCAGTTATACCTGTGAAAAGTTTCAAAAAAGAACTCCTGTCATATTGTATGAGTGATTCTATGTATTTAAATATATCACTCATTCCAGAAAATAATTTTTCCTCACCTAACTTGTGGTTACAACAACTCGCAAGCTAAGGGTTGCACAGGTCATCTTTTTGTGTAGCAAGAGATTCCTCTATCAGTGAACTGTTGAAGAAGAATTTAATAGGTACAAACCTTCCTCTTACAGTGTTCACTAATATCTCAGGCATAAACATCACTTTTCCCCCTAAAGTGCTTGCTCCCGATGCCCAATTAAATTTACCTATTAGTACTACTATAATTACTGATTGTGTATGTATTAATTGTACTCATGTACCCTCTTACTATAATTCTACAATTGATGTAAAATGGTCTTCTAGATATAAACTTACAAATGGTTGGGTATTTTTGCATAATAATAAAACATATTAAGCCCTTTCTTCACACTATCGAGGTGTTTGTGGGGTGGGACGCATTCTTCCTGCTCTAATAGACCATCCTGGATATAAGCACAAGAGACTGCTCCAAGCTCTGCCATCTGACTGTGATGAAAACTTGAAACTTTCATATCCTGCCACTATTGCAGTTGCAGCTGCATTCCTCCTCCAGGTTCCTGGACTTGTTGTTGGAATGCTAAAGGAGATATCTAAATTGGCCTGCACATATAGCAAAACAACAAATTTGACTGCTTATATATTATCTGAATTCAACCAAGAACTGAGAGAAGTGCGAGTTGCGGTACTTCAAAATCGCTCTACTATAGACTGTCTGCTGTTAAAAGAACATGAAGGATGTAAGCAGTTTCCAAGTATGTGCTGTTTCAATTTGTCTGATTTTTCTCAAACTACCCAAAATCAATTAGATGATATTCATCATATTGTCAATAAGTTTTTACAAATGCCTAAGCTATCTAACTAGTTTTCTTAATTTCATTAGATATAACTAGTAATTGTAAGTCTGCCTGTTATGTATCTGTATTCCTATTCTGTTAATGTGTATACACAATTTAACTAATAGTTTGTTAAAACCTATATATATATATTCAAGTTATGACTGTCCTTTGACATGTTCGATCTCAGCCATGTAATATTTAAAGAAAGGAGAAGATGTAGGGGACGGCCTTTGTCTTCTCACATGTCTGAAGGCAGAATGGGAAAGCATCTTCCCCCATGTCTGAATGCATCATGGGAAAGCACAAGCTTGAGAAAAACTGGTGCAGTCCTTGGAAGTTACCCACCCACAAAAACATATCTTGTCCTTGAAGATGAGCCAAGACACCTTACTCTGAAAATAGGGAGACCTTGAGGACGTGTGAAAACACCGTCCCTGCTTATTATGCAGCTTCTAAGAAAATCAACAAAATGCTCTGGCCTGCTCCCCCTGAGAAGGGAAAGATGAGTACAGCACTTGGATGAGGTCCGAGAAAGGGGGTATAAAAATAAAGGTGCTGTGCCACATTGGGGCTGCAGCCATTGTCTGTCTGTGTCGTCTGTGTTTTTTGTTCTCTCATTTCACCATAAGAAAACGTGCAGCACACTACAGGGTTAGGAAATGATCTGATTTCATTTTCTTACACATAGCTGTCCAGTTTTGCCAAAACCACCTGTTGAAGAGGCTGTCATTTCCCCATTGTATATCCATGGCTCCTTTATCATATATTAATTGACCATATATGCTTGGGTTAATACCTTGACTCTCAACTCTGTTCCACTGGTCTGTAGCTCTGTTCTTGTACCAGTACCAAATTGTCTTGATTACTGTGACTTTGTAGTAGAGCTTGAACTTGGGAAGCGAGATCCCCCCTGCTTTATTCTGCATTCTCAGGATTGCTTTGGTATTCGGGGTCTTTTGTGGTTCTGGGTGAATTTTAAAACTCTTTGTTCCAGTTTGTTGAAGAATGCTGTTGATATTTTGATAGGGATTGCATTTAATCTGTAGATTGCTTTAGGCAGGATGGCCATTTTGACAATATTAATTCTTCCTAGCCAAGAGCATGGGATGAGTTTCCATTTGTTTGTGTCCTCTTTAATTTCTCTTAAGAGTGTCTTATAGTTTTCAGGGTATAGGTCTTTCACTGCTTTGATTAGTTTTATTCCTGGGTATTTTATTATTTTTGATGCAATTGTGAATGGAATTGTTTTCCTGACTTCTCTTTCTGCTAGTTCACCATTAGTGTATAGGAATTCAACAGATTTCTGTGTATTAATTTGTATCTGGCAACTTTGCTGAATTCAGATATTAGTTCTACTAGTTTTAGAGAGGAGTCTTTAGGGTTTTTTATGTACAATATCATGTCATCTGCAAATAGTGACAGTTTAACTTCTTCCTTACCAATCTGGATGCCTTGTATTTCTTTGTTTTGTCTGATTGCCGAAGCTAGGACCTCTAGTACTATGTTGAATAAGAGTGGGGAGAGTGGGCATCCCTCTCTTGTTCCCAATCTTAGGTAAAAAGTTTTCAGCTTCTTGCTGTTCAGTATGATGTTGGCTGTTGGTTTGCCATATATGGTCTTTATTATGTTAATGTACTTGCCCTCTCTACGCATTTTGTTGAGAATTTTCATCATGAATGGGTGTTGAATTTTGTGAAATGTTTTTTCAGCCTCTATGGAGATGATCATGTGGTTTTTGTCTTTCTTTTTGTTGATGTGGTGAATGATGTTGATTGATTTTTGAATGTTGTACCATCCTTGCATCCCTGAGATGAATCCCACTTGTTCATGGAGTATGATCCTCTTGATGCATTTTTGAATTTGGTTTGCTAATATTTCATTGAATATTTTTGCATCTATGTTCATCAGGGACATTGGTCTGTAATTTTCTTTTTTTGTGGGGCCTTTGCCTGGTTTTGGTATTAGAGTGATGCTGACTTCATAGAATGAATTTGGAAGTATTCCCTCCTCTTCTAGTTTTGGAAAACTTTAAGGAGAATGGGTATTATGTCTTCTCTATATGTCTGATAAAATTCAGCAGTGAATCTATCTGTTCTTGGGGTTTTCTTCTTGGGTAGTTTTCTGATTACCAATTCAATTTCGTTGCTGGTAATTGGTATGTTTAGACTTTCTGTTTCTTCCTTGTTCGATCTTGGAAGGTTGTATTTTTCTAGGAAGTTGTCCATTTCTTCTAGGCTTTCCAGCTTGTTAGTATATAGATTTTCATAGTATTCTCTAATAAGTCTTTGTATTTCTGTGGAGTCCATTGTGATTTTTCCGTTCTCATTTCTGATTCTGTTTATATGTGTAGATTCTCTTTTTCTCTTAATATGTCTGTCTAGGAGTTTATTTTTCTTATTAAGTCTATTTTGTTTATTTTCTCAAAGTACCTGCTCTTGGTTTCATTGATTTTTCCTATTGTTTTTTTTTCTTCTCAATTTTATTTATTTCTTCTCTGATCTTTATTATGTCCCTCCTTTTGCTGAGTTTGGGCTTCATTTTGTTCTTCTTTTCCTAGTTTTAATAATTGTGACTTTAGACTATTCATTTGGTATTGTTCTTCCTTCTTTAAATAGGCCTGGATTGCTACATACTTTCCTCTTAGAACTGCCTTCATTGCATCCTACAGAAGTTGGGGCTTTGTGCTGTTGTTGTCGTTTGTTTCCATATATTGCTTGATCTCTGTTATTACTTGGTCATTGATCAATTGATTATTTAGGAGCACGTTGTGAAGCCTCCATGTGTTTGTGAGCCATTTTGTTTTCTTTGTGCAATTTATTTCTAGTTTTATCCCTTTGTGGTCTGAGAAGTTGGTTGGTAGAATTTCAATCTTTTTGAATTTATTGAGCCTCTTTTCATGGTCTAGTATGTGGTCTATTCTGGAAAATGTTCCATGTCCACTTGAGAAGAATGTGTATCCTACTGCTTTTGGTGTAGAGTTCTGTAGATGTCTGTTAGGTCCATCTGTTCCAGTGTGTTGTTCAGTGCCTCTGTGTCCTTACTTATTTTCTGTTTGGTTGATCAGTCCTTTGAAGTGAGTGGTGTGTTGAAGTCTCCTAAAATGGATGCATTGCATTTTATTTTCCCCTTTAATTCTGTTGGTATTTGTTTCACATATGTATGTGCTCCTGTGTTGGGCACATACATATTTATAATGGTGATATCCTCTTGTTGGATTGACCCCTTTATCATTATGTAACGTCCTTCTTTATCTCTTGTTACTTTCTTTGTTTTGAAGTCTATTTTGTCTGATACAAGTACTGCAACACCTGCTTTTTTCTCCCTATTGTTCGCATGGTATATCTCTTTCTATCCCTTCACTTTTAGTCTGTGTATGTCTTTGTGTTTGAGGTGAGTCTCTTGTAAGCAGCATATAGATATGTCTTGCTTTTTTATCCGTTCTGTTACTCTGTGTCTTTTGATTGGTGCATTCAGGCCACTTACATTTAGGGTGGTTATTGATAGATATGTACTTATTGCCATTGCAGGCTTTGGATTAATGGTTAGCAAAGGTTCAAGGGTAGCTTCTGTACTATCTAACCATCTAACTTTAAGTCACTTATTACTCTATTATAAACAAAGTCTGATGATTCTTAATTTCTATCCCTTCTTCAACTTCCTCCTCCACTCTTTATATGTTATTTGTTTATTCTGTACTCTTTTGTGTTTACTTTGACTGCTTTTGTGCATAGTTTATTTTATTTTTTGCCTTTAGTTAGTATTTGGTACATCTGCTTTCTTTGCTGTGATTTTATTTTCTCTGGAGACATTATTTGGCCTTAGGTGTACTTCCATCTACAGGAGTCCCTGTAAAATAACCTGTAGAGGTGGTTTGTGGGAGGCAAATTCCCTCAACTTTTGCTTATCTGAAAATTGTTTAATCCCTCCTTCAAATTTAAATGATAGTCTTTCTGGATATAGTATGCTTGGTTTAAGGCCCTCCTGTTTCATTAAATTAAATATATCATGTCATTCTCTTCTGGCCTGCAAGGTTTCTGTTGAGAAGTCTGATGATAGCTTGATGGGTTTTCCTTTGTAGGTGATCTTTTTTCTCTCTGGCTGCCTGTAATACCATGTTCTTGTCTTTGATCTTTGTCATTTTTATTTTTATATGTATTGGTGTTGTCCTCCTTGGGTCCCTTGTGTTAGGAGATCTGTGGACTTCTATGGTCTGAGAGACTATTTCCTTCCCCATTTTGGGGAAGTTTTCAGCAATTATTTCTTCAAAGACACTTTATATTCCTTTTGCTCTCTTCTTCTTCTTCTGGTACACCTATAATGCAAATATTCTTCCTTTTGGATTGATCACACAGTTCTCTTATATTCTTTCATTCCTAGAGATCCTTTTATCTCTCTCTATGTCAACTTCTCTGTATTCCTGTTCTCTGATTTCTATTCCTTTAACAGTCTCTTGCACCTCATCCAGTCTTCTCTTAAGTCCTTCTATTAATTGTTTCATTTCTGTTATCTCCCTCCAGACTTCATCCCTTAGCTCTTGCTTATTTCTCTGCAGGTCCACCAGCATGGTTATGACTTTTATTTTGAATTCTTTTTCAGGAAAATTGGTTATATCTATGTTGTCCAGCCCTTTCTCTGGGATTGTTTGAGTGATTTTTGACTGGACCAGATTTTCCTGCCTTGTCATTGTGATAGAAGTCAACACCAGTAGGTGGCACATGTGTAAGCTGGTAGAACAAAGTCCCTTCCTGCTTGCTGGTTGCCTTGCCCTTCTCACTGCCTGTGCCTGTTACCCCCCACAGGGAGCAGTCTCTGTTTAAATCCCCTGTGCTTCCATGGCAGGGCAGCCCTGGGGATAGCCTAGGGCACTGTGGGGGGTTGCAGATGCACCAGGTGTGTTCTCCTGCAACAATGGCACCCCTTTGTGCCTTCCATACCTTGCACCAGCTTCTTCTGCCTGTGCTGGGCAGCTGCATGCTGGCAGCCACCTCTGGGTCTGTCCCAGTTAATTGCATGCTGGGAGAAGACTCTGTGTGGTTGCTGTGAGTGGCACTGCTCCCCAGCTGGTCCACAGCAATGGCAGGTCAGCCAGTTTGCTTGCAGTACCAGCAGGTGGTAATAAACAGCAGGCTGTTATTCCTGTGAGGGGCTTTGGAACTGTGTTTCCATGCAGGGGGTTAGGGTGTCTGAAGTTCCTCAAGATTCACAGGCTGGTGGTCTGAGTGTGCTGGGATATTTTGTCCACCTGTTAAGCCCTTGTCCCTTTAAGACTTTTAAAGCACTGGCTTTTCTTTTGTCCCAGGGGAGCCTCCTATGGGTACCCACCCACAGTCTCCATGTCAGATTTTATTTTTCTATTTCTTTAATATCCAGTGCACCATGCAATGTGTGTCTGTGCTCCCAGTGCAGATTACTAGGGCTGGTTATTTAGCAGTCCTGTGCTTCCACTCCCTCCCAACTATGATTCCTTTCCTCCCACCACTGATCTGTGGTGGGGGAAGTGCTTGGGTCCCACTGGGTCATGGCTTTGTATCTTACCATTTTCATGAGATGCTGAGTTCTCCAAGATGTAAATGTAGCCTGGCTGTTGTACTGGATCTTCGTGTCTCTCTTTTAGGTATAGTTGTATTTGTTATATTTTCAAAAGTAAATATGGTTTTGGGAGGAGATTTCCACTGCCCTGCTCATGCCATGATATTGAGCATCTCTCTCCCATTATCGGTATTTATTATACTTTTGATGTATCCTGCCCTATACATGGAATTTATACTGTTTCAAATTTTTACAATTATAGAAAACCTTCAATTATAATTCTTATAATTATGACATAATTATAATTCTTGCACATCATGCACATATTTCTATATGTGGTATATGAGTGAATAAGATACTCAATGTTACTATATGCATATCTTCACTATTTAGAGATATTTGAGATCAGACATAGGCTTTTCAAACCCAGATAAGAAGCATGACAGAAATAATCAGTAAAATCAGTAAATCCAATTTTCTCTCCATATTCAAAAATGTAAATAAGCTCAAAGTTCAGCTTCACATAGAATGTATAAATTTATCTCTTTGTGATTGAAAGTGAGCAACAAATACATGGCACTGGACCCTGTCTGTCATTTTTCCTAATTGAGGAGGCCCAGTGAGACTCCCTCAATATTTAAATATCAGAGGAAATGTAACAGCATGAAAACAAGACTGTGAGATGTGAGGTCCCTGTGCCAGAACTACAAGCACTGATTTCCCCAGGTTAATAAGTTTTCATACAGAACTGCAATAGTGTCCCCAAGAGAATCATGTTTGTCTTTCAGTCCATTATTTTCCACAAGGATGATATTTAGCAAACTGAAAAGCATTTCAACCTCATTAAAATACAAGAGAAGCACTTTGGGCTTAACATTGACTATATCCCCCACACCATGGGTAGTAGAACAGTTATCAAGAAAAAGAAAACATTGAAAAGGAGCAGAATTTAGCATTTTCATCCCTGTCAGGTGCGTCTGAATCCAGGTGTTTCATAAGGTTGTAGGAATTCAAGTGGGAAAAATGAGACTCACTGGGCTGCGTATGACTATGAGACAGAAACAAGACTTTTCTTAAGGGGAGGTAGCTCTCAATTACTTTCTCTTCAATGTGTTCATTTTAATTCAATTATTGTTTCTCAAGTTTGGGAGAATAAGATTGGTGGGCACCCTGGCAGAAGGTGCATGTTTTGCCTACATAACATTACCTGTGACGTCTTTTGTCTAATCTCATCATCTGTGACAATGTGAATGGTCATTAAAAACAATTACAAACCCCACTGTCTTCACACCGCATTTTAGCCTGGGCTTGGGCTAACTATAAATCATATTTATAAGAATAAGAAGGTCAGCAGACATCCTCACCAGGATATTTTAGATAAAAAGACACCATTTTAACATTGAATAATCAATCATCTTGCACAGAAAATAATTTTATAATGAAGCCAAATGCCAATAGCTAAGAGTACCATCTCTTCCACTGTTTACATGTGTGAAGAATGCTTTTTTAAGCTCCTTAAAGCTGTTTTATCATATTGAATATGTAAATTCAAGCACTGAACTGAGAGACTTCCTGTGGGATTGAAATGGGATTTAAATATAATATTCTAAACACCTAGAAGAGTGCCTGGGACACACTTAATATGTGATCAAAACTATTATGTACTTAAGTCATATTATGTACTTACATGAAGTTTAGAGATTGAAATTTCTTGAAAACCATATAATTCAACCTTTCAGTTTTGCAACTGAAATTAGAATGAGAGAGTAAAAACATCTCTAAAGTTAGGAAATACATTAATTACAGTTTTTACTGGAAAAATGGCATCTAATGTCCAGTATCAATTACCATCCTGACTCCACATGACTTTAATTTTTGTTAAGTGCATTTTGTTTTTAGGAAACTGTGTCACAAGTGAAATACTGGAGAAGCATTAAAAAAATTTGTTGTGTCTATAACATGTAAGTTCAGATTCAAAATATTTCCCTTAAGGTGATTACTGGACGTAATATAAAGCACAAAGGTTTAAAATAATTCCCAAAGACACCCACAGTGAGTCATGAAAAATGCAGCTGAAATGTGTTATTTCTTCTGGTGGATTCCAAGAGAATCCACGAGAGCTCGGCGGCGCCCCTGGCTGCCCAAGGAGCCCTGCGGCCGCCCCACACCGTGAGCTGCCGGGAGACTGGCCGGCCCCCCAGCACGGGGGTGCGGGCATTCAGCTCCTTCCCTCTCGGTATTTTTCTCCTTCAGGCAAATGTCCATCAGGGGTGGCGGCTTGAATTAGGACTTGGATGAGGAAATCCACCATCGACTGCCTTGATGGCCTCCCTGACTTAAACTACAAAATAATTTCATAACTTTCACACACAAACCACACTTAAACATCAGGCCTTACAAAGGGGCTACCGTATTACCTAGAATAATGATTAGTTGGTTTTACTGAAGAAACTGAGGACTGAAATCTTAGAAAGAATTACATTGGAACCTCATTACTTCTGCTGGAACTAGGAGCCAGCACACATGTTCTAAAAGATGGCAAGTAGTACAGTAAAATTTCTAGTATAGAAATGAAAAGTTTTGATTTTTGTCCATTCCATTTACATTATTGTGTATTGCCTCCATGAAGTATTTCAAATATTCTATTATTTCTCAGACACTGAATTATTCCTCTTGATTAAAGAATGAATATCTGCCCACAGGTACTAATCACCATGCTCTGTTTCTCCTTATTCTTATTGTAATGCAATTAACATAATATTGTATAAGTTTGAGGTGTCCAATGTATTGGTTTGATGCCCTTATATATTACTGTATAATTAGTACTGTAGCATTAGTTAACACCTTCACCATGCCAAAAAAACTATAATTTCATTTTTTATGGTAAGAAAATGTAACACCTAGTCTCTTAGCATCTTTCCAGTATATATTGTTAATTATAATTGTAATGCTCTCCATTAAATCCCCAGAATTTACTCATCTTCTAACTGTGAGTATGTAGCGATTAATCAAAAGCATTCCAATCCTCCACCCTTCACGCCCTGATAACCAGCATTCTAGTCTGTTTCTATGAGTTCGTTTATTTTAGATTCCACATAAAAGTTATATTACACAATTTGTCTTCCTCCCTCTGCTTTATTTGACTTAGCATAGTGCGCTTGAGGTCTACCCATGATGCTTAAAATGGTTGGATTTCTTTTTCTTTTTTCTCATACTGGATATATTATTTATTCATTCATTTATCTGTTGACAGACAACTTAGGTGGTTTCCCTATTTTGACTATCATGACTAATGCTGCAGTAAACATGGGAGTGAGTGAAGATGTATACTTTTTCAATATGCTGTTCTCATTTCCTCCATATATATAACCAGAAGTGGGATTGCTGAAGCATATGATAGCTGTATTTATCATTTTTTGAATAAAACTCAAAAGTGTTTTCCACAATTTACATTCCCACAAATGGTGAAAAAGGGTTCCCCTTTGCCCATTTTTAAAAAAATCAGATCATTGAGATTTTTTAAATTGAGTTGTATGGGTTGTTTATATATTTTGGATATCAACACATGGTCAGGTATATGGTTTTAAAACATTTTATTCTATTCTGTAGGTTACCTTTTTATTTCGTTGATTGTTTCTTTTGTTGTACAGAAGCATTTTAGTTTGAAGTACTGCTCTTTGTTGATTTATGCTTTTGTTGCTTGTGTTCTCAGTGTCATATCCAAAAAAATTGTCACCAAGACCAATGTCTAGTTTTTCCTGATTTTTTTGTAATTATTTTATAGTTTCTGGTCTTATGTTTAACTTTTTAATTTATTGTGAGTTAACCTCTGTGAGTGGTATAAGGTAGTGGCTGAATTTAATTGCTCTGCATGTGATTATCCAGTTTTCCAACATCATTTATTGCAGTCTAGTCACTACATGTTGTATATTCTTGACTCACATGTCAAATATTTGTTGACCGTAGAGGTGAGAGTTACTTCTGAGCTTTTGATTCTATTAATTTGGTCTATGTGTCTATTTTTATGCCAGTACATGCTGTATTGATTTCTATAGTTTTGTAATATGCTTTGAAAACATGATGTGTAATGCCTCTAGCTTTGTTTTACTTTCTTAGGATTACTTTTACTATTCACAGTCTTTTGTACATACAAATTGTATGATTCCTTTTACTATTTTTGTGAAAAATGTCTTTGGGGTTTTGATAGATTACCTTAAATCTATACATGACTTTGGGAAATACAGACATTTTAACAAAATTAAACTTTCCATTCCATGAAGAATGGGATATCTTTTCATTTTTTGTATGTTTATAACTTCTTTTTTAAAGTTTTTTAATTTTTGGTGTATAGATCTTTCACTTCTGTGCTTAAATGTATTCCTATGTTTTTAACTTTTTTTAATTTTATTGTGAGTTAATTTTTAAAATTTATTTCATTTTCAAGTAGTGATCTGTTAGTACATAGAAACACAACTAATTTCTGTATGCTGATCATATATGCTGCAACTTTATTGAATATTGATTTGTTTATTGGTTGAGTTGTTAGGATTTCCACATATAAGGTCTTAGTATTTGAAAATTGTACTTCTTCATTTCCTACTTGGATACCTTTTATCTCTTTATCTTGCCTGATTGCTCTAGCTAGGATTTCCAGTACTATGGTGAAAAAGAGTGGGCAATGTAAGATATCCATGTCTTGTTCCTGATCTTAGAGGAAAATCTATCAGCTTTTAATTGCTGAGTGTGATGCTAACTATGGGTTTATCATGTATGTCCATTGTCATGTTGATATGTTTATTCTATACCCAATTTGTTGAGATTTTTTTTCATGAAAGGATGTTTTACATTTCTATTTGTTATAGTCCTTTTTAATTCAAACATTTTTTGAAAGTAAAAGGTGTTTCCCATCTTGCTCTGCAAAACACTGGAGATACAGTCTGGAAGAGAATGTGTGTGTACGTTTATGTGTGTGTGTTTGTTTGGGGGCCTGTGTGAACAGCCTGTAGGGTTAGAAATGTGAATATTTTCCTATATATTTCATGCCCTCTTTATCATATATCACAACTATTAAATGTCTATGATAATGAATTACATTAAAACGTCCTGTTTCACTTTTATATCTCCTTTCTACATTCTATTCTTTGTGTAATGTATTTAATTTATATTATTTTGTGTAATATATTTAATTTAAACATAATGGAAAATGTTTTTGCTCCCTGTGTATAGCACTACTTAATATTAAATACAAGTCCATGCACAAAGATTATTGAGTGACTATTTTCTTTCCATTTGTGCTACCTTTACAGATGACTCTGTACCAATTTTGTTTGGAAAATTCAGCTAATTATTCAGGATAAATCTTATAAAGACACAGTCTATTAATAAATGTTCCATGTCTCATAAAATATGCTTGTTCATATTAATATTCTCAATGAATATGTCATTCTAATGCATTTTGATAATGTACACTTAGGAGAGTGAATGTGCACATCTCATAAACACAACAAAGATGAATTCTTATAGGAATAAAAAACAATTATTGGAAGGAAGGCTTAGCAAGAATCTGATGTGTGTCCTTGCATTTCTTTTTCCCACGTTAGGTGACTGAGTGAGGACATGACCAACCTCACAGCAGTGACAGGATTCTTCCTCATGGAAATCTCTGACACCAGGGAGCTCCTGGTTTTACATGTCTTTCTGTTTTTGCTGATTTACTTTGTGACTGTCATGGGAAATGTTCTCATTATCATCCTTGTGACTGTGGACCATTGTCTTCACACCCCCATGTACTTCTTCCTGAAGAACTTATCATTCCTTGATGCTTGTCTCATTTCTGTCACAGTTCCGAAATTTATTCTGAACTCTTTATCCAACAGTGCCAGTATTGCTTTCCCAGGATGTGTTCTACAGGTCTTGTTGGTGGTTCACTTTGCAGGAGCTGAGCTGTTCATTCTAACATCCATGTCCTTTGACCGCTACATGGCCATCTGTCACCCACTGCATTATGACATCATCATGAGTAGAGCAGTCTGTGTGAGATTGGTAGTTTTTTCCTGGTTCACTGGGAGTATCTTTGGGGTCTTATACTCAGGTGGAACCTTCTCTTTATCCTTCTGTGATTCCAGAATACTCCCTCGGTTTTTCTGTGATGTACCATCCCTTCTGAAGATTTCTTGTTCAAAAACTCATATCACTATTGATATTAGTGTGGCAGTTGGAGTAATATATGGACTTCTCTGTTTAATATCCATTGGATTTTCATATATTTCTATTTTCAATACAGTGCTTAGAATGCCATCATTACAAGGACGGTCAAAAGCCTTTTCCACCTGTATACCACATCTCATAGTTGTGACTACATTTTTTGTGACAGGAGCCATTGCCTATCTAAGACCAGTCCCTGATTCCCCACATCTTGTGGACTTTTTGGTGTCTGTTTTCTATTCTGTATTGCCTCCATCATTAAACCCAATAATATACAGCCTAAGAAACAAGGAAATCAAGGCAGCTTTGAGGAAGATTATATGGAAACTAAGCCATTATTGGTTTTAGGGGAAAATAATAAAACTATACATAGAAAAGCTGAATTACATGTTATTCATAATTATATAGATTCTTTATAATCAAAGGTAAATAACTCTCTATTTCTTTTTATGTGAATATATGTATTATAGAAATGTTTATTTAATTTGCTACAGTATATTTGACATGTCATGATTGTTAATCAGTGGTCATTATCTCAAAACCTGCAAGAGATGCATATTTGTTATTTAGAGTCTGTACATGTCAACCAGGCTTATGAAGCACTTCACAGGATTCTGAATAGCCTATGAAAGATAGACCTACAGGTCTGTGACCATGTCACTTTGTGTGTTAAAACCCACTTTGCAGATGTGATTAAATCAAGACGCTTATGACAGAGAAATCATACTGGATTATTCAAAGGATTTTAATAAAGTCACATGGGCTTGTACAACTGGAAGACTTTTTCAAGCTGTTGTGAGAAAGAGATGTGTATATGGAAGGATGTTTTTACATGTTGCCTTTAAAAATGGAAAGTGATAAGCAACCAAGGAACATTGACAGCTTCCAGAGGTTATAAAAGGCAAGGAAACAGATCCTACACTGGCAAATCCAGAAAGGAGGATGGACTGCCAGACACCTCAGAAAAGTTAGCATTTCTTGTAGGAGCAGTTATGCAGACTATGAAACTAAATTCTTAGTAAAAGTTGAGGACTGTTGGAAAAAACATGTATTTCCTATTATCAAATTCTCACAATATGACAAAAAAATCTGGGTTTTTGTCAAATTTTGAATGTATTAGCACATATTACAAAGAAATAATAAGAAACTAATATATTGTTCATTGTTATTTTTATTTTCACATTATGATGTAGTTTTTAAATTTGATTAAAACAAAATCAAATTTTAATTATTTGAATTCCTTCAACATCAAATTTCCTAAATGTTGATGATGCTGATGTATAATTATTATAAGATTATTATTTTCTGCTGCCTGTTATTTTGCATTACTTTTATATCCTATACTTGGCTTCCATGATTCTTTAATTTTTTATATGTTGAAAAATACAAATTATAATTCATTTTATATTGAGTAGAAGGATTACAACTAAATATTGTTAACTTAGTTTAACAGAAAATAGAGTAAGATAAATTAAATTGAGAAGATAAAGTAGAGTGAGATCAACCCATAAAAGGACATTTATCAAGGATAAAAACAGTAGCTGAAACACATTATAAAATAGATAGAAGGTCAGTCAGTGTTTACTTGTTTTCAGGATGTTCAGTTTTGATTTTTAGAAGGTGGGTAAACAGAATTCACTCATTGTAGGAACACCAAGATGAGAGGTGAAAATTTGTGCTGAATTATGTTTGGTAGTTAAAACCACAGAACATTTCATCTTACTGTCTCCTCACATGGTGAAAGAAATATAGTTAGCTCTCTGGCTTCCTTATATGAGGGCGCTACCACTATCTGTGAGGGCTGTACACTCATGACCTAATTCCGCCCCAATTGTTCCACTTTCAAATGGCATAACATAAGGGATTAGATTTATGTTTATTTGGAGGGGACATAAAAATTTAGTACACGTCAAGATGCTATTTGGTAACCATTCATTTTTAGATTCAATCTCAAGGCAGAGATTTAATAAGGTATGTCTTGCTAATAGTGAGTGGAAATCTTTCAGTCTGCTAGTAGTCTCATAATGACACTTTTTCCTTTTATAAACTAACACTTTCATTCGCAAATATTTTAATGAAATTAGTTTTGAACTTTGTGATTCAATCAAATATCTATTTTCATATATTATTTGATATTTACTATCATTTTTCTTATCACCACTGTTAACTTCAGTATGATTTATTGAACATTCTACTTTTTATTATCCTGAGTTGAGATGATTGTTTTTTCAGTTGATAAATTTTGACATGAACTATCTGAATTTCTGATTCAAATGAACTAGTTGTTTAGTTTTACAATAATAAAACATCTAGAGCCCCAATTTATTTTCAAAAGATATACTGATGAGATCAAGTTGGTAAGGGAATTCCCATGACCCTTAACTGATTAGAACATACTGAATAATAATAACACATGGATATGGACCAAAATGAATATTTGTACACTAGAGAACAGTTAAGTGGGTGCAGTTGCAAGATGGACTCAAAGCCAAGAACAAAAGGAAGAAACAATGTGGGAAAATGTACACTGCATTTACGAACCAGAGCCCCTTCCTTAGCCGGCTCCTTCACTAGACAGTGGACTGCAAAGAAACTGCATAAACATTTCTGCCTTGGGATGGAAAGTTAAGTGTAGAACATGCTTCCAACATCTTGACATTGTAGTGAACTTCTTGGAGAATTGTTTCTGTCTTACTTGACTCAGAGTTCTGAATGAAACCATAATAATTTAGATGCTGGGGGTCCCTGAGAACAAAGGCTAGAGCAATGTCTGTTTGTTTTGCATTAACAAAGGTACTGTATCATTACAGTAAGATACGTTATTAAGGCTGAAATGACATAAAATTAAAAAAATAAAAAGGTATCACATTCTTAAGTGCTCCAAATGAGATTAAAGATGATACAGAACAGGCAGAAGCAGAAAGAGAAGCAAGACACTGTGATGCTAAATATTTTAACTGAGGTTTGACATACTGATGATAAAAACAAAACAACAATAGACTCATAGACACTGATAAGTGACTGGTGGTTACTTTGTAGAGGAGTTAGGATGGGTGGGTGAAATAGGAGAAGGAGATAAAGAGCGACACAATCTCAATCATAATATACATTAATCACAGGGATGAAAGTACAACATAGAAAACGTAGTCAGTAGTTCTGTTACATCTTTCTATGTTGACAGATGGTAACTACATTAGCTGGGCTGAAGATTTAATGTATATAACTGTTGAATCAATATCTGCATATTTGAAGCAAATATATCATATATCAATTATATGTTAATAAAAAATACATGTATAAATAGTCCATGTCTTCCCAGCGTGACTATCCATGGTAGAGCAATTCCTTGTGTGAAACTCTCCTGAATTCATATTAAATACTACCACAGAAGTGATCTTGCCTTGGTAATAAAATTAGCTTTCCACTAATTACATAATAATGAATCTAGGCTATTTCCTCATTGTGTGTGTATATATACATATATTTGTATGTATAAAACAAATATATACAAAATATTATATGTAAATATATATATAATGTAAATATATACATATGTATGTAATATATGCATAAGTTTTGTCTCCCTGACTCTAGTTTTCATTTAACAAAACATGGCTCTTCTGGGTACACAGTGGCATCTAGAATCAGCAGAACATTCTCTGATATTCTTGTTCTTGAAACAGAATGAATGGGAAATATCCTCACCAATGACTATGGGAGATACAGATGACAAATTCAAAATTCCTTCTTCCTGATGACAGCAGATGAAGACTACTTGAGTAAATCTATCCCTCAACATCATCTGAACTTTTTTCTTCCTATTCATTAGATGTGGCAATTAAGTATAAAATGAGAAGATCCTGGTGAGTGCCTTGAGATGGGGCACATTTTTAGGTTACATCCCTCAATTCTGAGTTCTCGTAAGAGTGAAAGCAAAGGACTGACTTCACTATATTTTCTCAAAGTCAGTTTCATTCAAGAATAGCTGCTTTCTCCAAGACCAAGTGCTTAATTATCTCTACAATTCCTGTGTGATTGCTGAGTTTCACGTTTCCATTCAGCCACTTGCATTGGTTCAAAGTTAACTTTTGCATTCACGTGAGTTCATGGTTATATAACTGGGGTGGGAATTAACTAGAAGAAATGGTCAAGATAGAAAATGTTCCATCAGGGATCAGAGAACAACCTTACATCCCCAGCCTTAGGACCACTCAGAAAGGTGATGTCTTGTCCTAGCACTTTTCTGTCATGAGGCTAACACAGCACCACCCTGAATACCTCCACGTGGTGCCTTTCTATTCACTGATGTGTTATAGCATCAAGGTTTCAGTGGAAAATAACGTTTGAATTGAAGTGTTGAAAATTAAACTCAGGAGCACATCTTAAGTCATGAATACTGTTTTATTTTCCTTTCCTTCTATTTTCTTTTGTATTTTAACACTATCATATGTTATGTGTATAAAATATAAAGCAATATAGAAAAACTGTAAATTAAAGTGAAACTTGCCTCACCACTCGTCCCCCCAGGGAGCGTGGAGGTAGAGGTGCGCCAGGAGTTCCTCTAACACACAGCCTGGGAATCTGCACATGTGTGAAAGTACATCCCCTGACACTCACCGTGAATGACACAGAGGCTAACTTTTTACACACAAATATATTTCATTTGGTTTCCTCTTTTTTTTCTAACAGCATATTATTAAGTGTTATGGATATTCAATATTTTGTTTTGAAGTCCATCTCCATCATCATGTGACATTAAGATCAGCATAATTTTACATGCTTTGTCTCCCCAAGTGTGCACAGATGCTTAAGAAAGTCTCTTGAAATATTACTGTATCAAGTGTAAGAGTATTTAAATTTTCATTGATTCTTCAAAGGTGCTTCCAAAAATGTTTGCAGGTGTGTATTATTACCGCATGCCCAAGGGCTTTTCCTTAACCTGTGGATCTGTTGTGCGTAACATTTTAATCATTGTTTTCAATTTGTTAAAATACACCCAAGAAAATTTCCCATTTTTGAATTATATAGTTAAATGCCATTAATTTACATTGTTGGGCAACAGAAACTACCACCCACCTCTAAGGCTTTTTTATTTTCCTCAGTTGAGACTGCACACGTGCAAAAAAAAGACATTAATGCCTGGATCCCCAGCATCTGACACCTACCACTATACTTTCTCTCTCTATGAATGTGAATACCTCTGGTACGTCTTATAAGTGGATCACACATTGCATGCCTGTCATTAATAGCTTATTTCACTTAACACAAAGTCTCTAATTTTTTCCATATTGGAGAATGTGTCATAGTCCCTTCTCTTTATAATGCTAACTAATATCTGATTGTGTTTACATACTCTAAGTTTTACTCATTCATCCACTGATGTACATTTGAGGTGACACACCTTTTGGTGAATAATGCTGACATTAGCATCGGTGTACAAATGTCTATTCATATTCCTTTTTCCAATATTTCTGGGCATACAGCCACGAGTGGAATTCACTGCCTCATGTGATGACTCAGGGTTCCCTTCCCTGAGTGACTGAACGCCGCGTTCCTCGGGGGCCGCAGGGCCGCACCCGCAGCCAGCAGAGCCTGCGCGGTGGACACACGCCCCGCAGCCCCAGCAGCACTGCCTCCCTCCCTCCCTCCCGCCGTCATTCCTTGCCTGCCTCGCTCCTTCCTTGCTTCCCCTCCTTCCCGTTACCTCCCCCTTCCCCGCACCCCTCCCCTTCCTTCCCGCCGCTCTAACCCGCTGAGGGCGGATCTCCCCGGGCCCCGCAGGCCCCTCCCCGCTGACCGTCTGTCCCGTCCGCACAAGCCGCCGGGATGCCTTCTCTGGGCAAGTTTCTATTCAATCTCGTGACCATTTCTTAATCAGGCTGTTTTTTTTACTGTTTTCACTGCTGTTTCTGAGTTGTAAGTGTATTTTATCTGTTCTGAATATCAAAGTTTACCAAAATATGACTTGCAAATATTTTCTCCCTTCCATTGGATTGCCTTTCACTTTCTTGATAGTGCCTTTCAATGTACACATATTTTAAATTTGATGATGTACAATTTGTCAGATTTTTCTCTTTTGCCTGTTATTTTGGTTTTATAACAAATAAGTATCACCAAAACCTTTGCCACAGAGCTATAACCTATGTTTTCCTCTAAGAGATTCATAGACTTAGGTAGAATGTTTAGGTCTTTCTTTGATCCATTTACATATTTCTTGTGTTAGTGTGAGGTAAGGCCCAACATCACTCTTGTGCATATTCATAGCCAACCTGCAGATTTGTTTACTCAGAAATGTTCTCCTTTGCCTTCTAGAAACCACACTCTTTTGATAAGACAGAAAATGTCAAATTCACATGAGTTGCATACATTGTGTACATTACAGTTACACACATCTGCCTTATTCTTTGTGTCAACTGTAGCTGGCTTTTCATTAATAGTTTCAAAGCTTAAAGCTCAGAAGCACTGTTGTAAAATTTCACCCAATTCTCATAGCATAAAACTTATTCCCACACATTTACTATCATTCACTCATTAGACCAAAAAAAAAACAAACATTCAAGCAAAACATTCAAATATAACCGCATTACATTTTTCTATAATTTCAAAAATAACTTATGTTTTAAGATACATGGTGAGAAATTAATAACATAGATAACTGTTCAATCACTGTATTGTATAGTCAAAAACAATACAATGTTGTATATCACTTATACCTCAATAAAGAAATTAAGACATGGAGAGCAGAGGAATCACTTTAAACTTTTTCTTTCCTGGTGAGGGGCTTTTGGCCATTAGTACGTGTATGATTCTTTGAGGGATGTGCCCTCCCAAGAGCAGATACTTCAATGATCCTGCATTACAGACTGTTATTTAAGAACATATCAGAGAGGATATTCAAGGCCCTGGAAAACTCAGTACAAGGTAGTTTTTTTTTTTGTGTGTGTGTGTGTCATTAATCTACAATTACATGAAAGACATTATGTTTACTAGACTCCCCCCTTCACCAAGTCCCCTTCACATACCCCTTCAGAGTAACTGTTCATCAGCATAGTAAGATGCTGTAAAATCACTACTTGTCTTCTCTGTGTTGCACAGCCCTCCCCGTGCACCCCATGCACTATACATACTAATCGTAATGCCCTCTTTCTTTTTCCCTGGCCTTATCCCTCCCTTCCCACCCATCATCCCAGTCGCTTTCCCTTTGGTAACTGTTAGGCCATTCGTGGGTTCTGTGATTCTGCTGCTGTTTTGAACCTTCAGTTTTCCTTTTTTCTTACACTCCACATATGAGTGAAATGATTTAGTACTTGTCTTTCTCCGCCTGGCTTATTTCACTGTGCATAATACCCTCTAGCTCCATCCATGTTGTTGAAAATGGTAGGATCTGTTTTTTCTTATAGCTGAGTAATATTCCATTGTGTATATGTACCACATCTTCTTTATCCATTCATCTACTGATGGACATTTAGGTTGCTTCCATATCTTGGCAATTGTAAATAGTGCAGAGATAAACATAGGGGTGCATCTGTCTTTTTCAAACTGGAGTGCTGCATTAGGGTGAATTCCTAAAAGAGGAACTCCTGGGTCAAATGGTATTTCAATTTTGAGCATTTTGAGGAACCTCCATACTGCTTTCCACAATGGTTGAATTAATTTACATTCCCACCAGAAATGTAGGAGGGTTCCCATTTATCCACAACCTTGCCGACATTTGTTGTTGTTTGTCTTTTGGATGGTGGCCATCCTTACTGGGGTGAGGTGATATCGCGCTGTGGTTTTAAATTGCACTTCTTTGGTGACAAGAGATGTGGAGCATCTTTTTGTGTCTGTTGGCCATCTGAATTTCTTCTTTAGAGAACTGTCTATTCAGCTCCTATGCAAATTTTTTAATTGGATTATTTGCTTTTTTGTTGAGGTGCGTGAGCTCTTCATATATTTTGGATGTCAACCCTCTATTGGATCCATCATTTATGAATATATTCTCCAAAAATGTAGGATACCTTTTTGTTCTATTCATGGTGTCCTTTGCTGTACAGAAGCTTTTCAGCTTGATATAGTCCCACTTGTTCATTTTTGCTTTTGTTTCCCTTGCCCGGGGAGATATGTTCAAGAAGAGGTCACTCATGTTTATGTCTAAGAGATTTTTGCCTATGTTTTTTTCTGAGTTTTATGGTTTCATGACTTACATTCAACCCTTTGAGCCATTTTGAATTTACTTTTGTGTATGGGGTTAGACAGTGATCCAGTTTCATTCTCTTACATGTAGCTGTCCAGTTTTGCCAGCACCATCTGTTGAAGAGACTGTCATATCCACATTGTATGTCCATGGCTCCTTTATCGAATATTAGTTGACCTTATATGTTTGGGTTAATGTTTGGAGCCTCTATTCTGTTCCATTGGTCTGTGGCTCTGTTCTTGTGCCAGCACCAAATTGTCTTGATTACTGTGGCTTTGTAGTAGAGCTTGAAGTTGGGGAGCGAGATCCCCCCCACTTTATTCTTCCTTCTCAGGATTGCTTTCACTATTCGGGGACTTTGGTGTTTCCATATGAATTTTTGAACTATTTGTTCTAGTTCATTGAAGAATGCTGTTGGTAGTTCGATAGGGATTGCATCGAATTTGCATATTGTTTTGGGCAGGATGGCCATTTTGACTGTATTACTTCTTCCTAGCCAGAAGCATGGGATGAGTTTCCATTTGTTAGTGACCTCTTTAATTTTTCTTAAGAGTGCCTTATAGTTTTTAGGGTATAGGTCTTTCACTTCCTTGGTTAGGTTTATTCCTAGGTACTTTATTCTTTTTAATGACATCGTGAATGGAATTGTTTTCCTGATTTCTCTTTCTATTAGTTCATTGTTAGTGTATAGGAAAGCCACAGATTTCTGTGTGTTAATTTTGTATCCTGCAACTTTGCTGAATTCTGATATTAGTTCTAGTAATTTTGGAGTGGAGCCTGTAGTATTTTTTATGTAAAATATTATGTCATCTTCAAGTAGTGACAATTTAACTTCTTCTTTAACAATCTGGATTCCTTGTATTTCTTTGTTTTGTCTAATTGCCTTTGCTAGGACCTCCAGTACTATGTTGAATAACAGTGGGGAGAGTGGGCATCCCTGTCTTGTTCCCGATCTCAGAGGAAAAGCTTTCAGCTTCTCGCTGTTCAGTATGATGTTGGCTGTGGATTTATCATATATGGCATTTATTATGTTGAGTTACTTGCCCTCTATGCCCATTTTGTTGAGCGTTTTTATCATGAATGAATGTTAAATTTTGTTGAATCCTTTTTCAGTATCTATGCAGATGATCATGTGGTGTTTGTCTGTCTTTCTGTTGATGTGGTGGATGATGTTGATGGATTTTTGAACGTTGTACCATCCTTGCATCCCTGGGATGAATCCTACTTGTTCATGGTGTATGATCCTTTTGATGTATTTTTGAATTCGGTTTGCTAATATTTTGTTGAGTATTTTTGCATCTACGTTCATCAGGGATATTATTCTGCAGTTTTCTTTTTTGGTGGGGTTTTTGCCTGTTTTTGGTATTAGGGTGATGTTGGCTTCATAGAATGAGTTTGGGAGTGTTACCTCCTCTTCTAGTTTTTGGAAAACTTTAAGGAGAATGGGTATTATGTCTTCTCTGTGTGTCTGATAAAATTCCGAGGTAAATCCATCTGGCCCAGGGGTTTTGTTCTTGGGTAGTTTTTTGATTACCACTTCAATTTCATTGCTGGTAATTGGTCCTTTTAGATTTTCTGTTTTTTTCTGGGTCAATCTTGGAAGGCTGTATTTTTCTGGGAAGTTGTCCATTTCTTCTAGGTTTTCCAGCTTGTTAGCATATAGGTTTTCATAGTACTCTCTAATAATTCTCTGTATTTCTGTGAGGTCCATCGTGATTTTTCCTTTCTTGTTTCTGATTCTGTTGATGTGTGTTGACTCTATTTTTCTCTTAATAATTCTGGCTGGAGGCTTATCTATTTTGTTTATTCTCTCGAAGAACCATCTCTTGGTTTCATTGATTATTTCTCTAGTTTTTTTCGTCTCAATTTTATTTATTTCTTCTCTGATCTTTATTATGTCCCTCCTTCTGATGACCTTAGACCTCATTTGTTCTTCTTTTTCCAATTTCGATAATTGTGACATTAGACTATTCATTTGGGATTTTTCTTCCTTCTTTAAATATGCCTGGATTGCTATATACTTTTGTCTTAAGACTGCTTTCACTGCGTCCCACAGTGGTTGGGGCTTTGTGTTATTGTTGTCATTTGTTTCCATATATTGCTGGATCTCCATTTTAATTTGGTCATTGATCCATTGATTATTTAGGTGCATGTTGTTAAGCCTCCATGTGTTTGTGAGCCTTTTTGCTTTCTTTGTACAATTTATTTCTAGTTTTATGCCTTTGTGGTCTGAAAAGTTGATTGGTAGAATTTCAATCTTTTGGAATTTACTGAGGCTCTTTTTTGTGGCCTAGTATGTGTTCTATTCTGGAGAATGTTCCATGTGCACTTGATAATAATGTGCAGCCTGTTGCTTTTGCTTGTAGAGTTCTATATGTTTCTATTAGGTCCATCTGTTCTACTGTGTTGTTCAGTGCCTGTTTCCTTACTTGTTTTCTGTCTGGTGGATCTGTCCTTTGGAGTGAGTGGTGTGTTGAAGTCTCCCAAAATGAATGCATTGCATTCTATTTCCTCCTTTAATTCTGTTAGTATTTGTTTCACATATGTCAGTGCTCCTGTATTGGGTGCATATATGTTTATAATGGTTATATCCTCTTGTTGGACTGAGCCCTTTATCATTATGTAGTGTCCTTCTTTATCTCTTGTTACTTTCTTTGTTTTGAAGTCTATTTTGTCTGATATTAGTACTGCAACCCCTGCTTTCTTCTCGCTGTTGTTTGTACTGCCTGCAAAAAGGGACCCCCACCCAAACTCTTCAGTCCAGATATGCCCTGCTCTGCTGTGTAATCACTTATTGATATGGAGATGCACTAAGCCCAGGAAGAAATTCTGGAAATATTACAGTTTTATCCACAGTCACTGTAGATTACCTTGCTTTTTTCTAGATTTTCACACATACAGAATCATAAAACATATATTCTTTCATGTCAAGATTCTTTCATTTACCAGAATGATTTAGAGATTGATCCATACAATTTTGTGTATGTTTTTTTTAATCTGTTTCTTTTTATGGCTGAGTTGTATTCCATTGAATACTTATACCAAACTTTTTCCATTTCCCTGCTGGTAAATATTTAGGTTGTTTCCAATTTTGAGTTATTAAGGATAAAACTACAGTGAACCTGATATGTACAAATTCAAATTCTTGTATGCACATATGCTTGCTTATGCTTGAAGAAATAGCTAGGATGATAATTTGTAGGTACAGTCGAAGTATTCAACTTAATAAGAAAGTACCAAAATATCCAAACTTGCTGGAACACTGTACATTCCCATGGGGAGTGATGAGTGCCCCACTGCCCATGTCCACACCAACACTCAACACTGTTCCTCTCTGATTTAAGCTCTCCTGGTGGGTATGCAGTATAGTTCATGCCTCAGTTGGTGCCTTTTCACAGGTAATGACAGTGAGCATGTTTTCATGTGTTCACTGGCCAATTTTATGAATCTTTTTGTCAAGTGTTCAAATGCTGGCATTTTAAATTGGGTAGTTTATTCTCACATATTTATTTTTTATTATATATGTGTGTTTTAATTCTAATTTCTAACTTGATTTTCCATAGCCTTAGCAATGATTTCTAAATAGTAAGAGTTTAAATTTCACTGAGATTTATCTCTATTATCATTTGTATCTTTCATATTTCATGATTTATGATTTTTGGCATGTGTATTGTAAGACTTCTTATATTATTCCAATTTTTTGAAGACAGTTTTCTCTATTTTCTTCTATAAAATCTAGTTTTACCTCTTATATTTAGGTTTATCATCTTTTCCTAGTGAATTTGTGTATGGTATGAAATAGCATATGAGGTTCTGTTTTTCCTGTGCTGGTTTTCTACACCATTTTATAATCCCTTCTTTATTAACTGTTCATTGTCCATTAGAAAAAAGTTCAGTATAAGTCTGTGTAACTATTTCTAGACTTATTATGTGATTCATTTTTTTATAT
The DNA here is from genome assembly GCF_030020395.1 of Manis pentadactyla. Classification (NCBI taxonomy): domain Eukaryota; kingdom Metazoa; phylum Chordata; class Mammalia; order Pholidota; family Manidae; genus Manis; species Manis pentadactyla. Next base: position 48,075,694 of record NC_080031.1, on the reverse strand, counting down.
TTATGTTAATAACAGTCCTAACATACCTTTATAGTCATTCTGAAAATCAGGTGGTAAAATGGGACAATGTGGTTTCCTATTCCAAAATTGTTTTGATTTCTAAGCATTTGGATTCCATATACATTTCAGAAAGAGTTAGTCAAGTTACACACACACACACACACAACCTTCTGAAAACTTATATGTGGAATCTAAAACCAAAACAAAATGAATAAAATAGTAGTAGACTCATAGACACTGAAATATGACTGGTGGTTATCATGAGGAGGTGTTGAAGTGGACAGTGAAATATGTGAAGGGGATAAAGAGGCAGAAAATTTGAATTATAATATAAATTAGTTAGAAGGATGAAAGTACAGCCTAGAGAATGTAGTGAATAGCTCTTTAATATGTTTCTGTTTTGACAGATAATAACTGCACTACTTGTGGTACGCATTTAGTAATGTATATAACTGTTGAATCATTATGTTGTATACTTAAATAAATATATCCACTATAATTAAAATATATAAAAAAGAAAAAATATGTTTCATCAGTTAAATATCCATAGTGAAAGTGGATCTTTAAACATCACTAACACCATAGATAATATCAGCTGCACTGTAATTCTAAATTTGAAATATAAATTACTAAATATTTTAGAAGAAAACATATGAGAGCATAGGTGAATATAACACTTATATCTGATACAACATTCATATTTGACCTTTTCCCTACTAGCTTAAAACTCTTTAATGGGCTTCCATTTTTCATTATTATTTAGAATATTATGAGGAATATAGATTCACAGTACTTATCCACTTTCTATCCTGGATCATCTGCTTCATACTCATCAATCTTTACCCCTTGGCAATCTCATCACTGGGATATGAGACCCTTAGTGTTAGTCTAACTACTATGGACACTTTATTTCTCCTGATTACAGGTATTTTGCAGTGAGGGAGTAAGGGTTGCAGAGTAGGCATGACACCACAAAGATCAATTTGCAGGCATGTATTGTCAGGATTCAGGCAATACTATTAAGCACCATTTATTCCTGTTGCATAAATATATGTGCACGAATGTGAAACAAGGTCATCTGGTACAACCCAAACAGCATATTTTGGAGTAAAAAGTACCTTGTCCTTACATGTATTAAAGCCATAGTGGACAGAATAACGATGCAATGACCATTAGCTGTGGGTGTTACCCTCTGGAATCTCACAGGGAGACACAGGAAGGAGCCCCGAAGCCCCTAAAGCACCTCCACTAAACCAACCGTTATACTTTGGTGTACACTATCCTCTAGAGGAACAGGGAAGCATGGACTTGGGGTCTGTTTTCAGAAACAGAATAACCATGTGCAGGGGGACTGTTAAACCACCATGTCTACAAAAGCTTTGATGACAGCCAGGGAGAGAGGTAAAGTCTGAATTTTAACCTTGCATCAGACATTCTAGCATATAAACTTTAGGAGGGAGGCACCTGGGTTTAAATCCTTCCTCTACCCTACGTGATGTGGGACTAGTTTCTTCAGCTCTTCACAGGTCTGATCCCTCCATATGATGGGCATATAATGGGTTGCTTTGAGAATGGATGTAATCATATTAACTAAGACATAGAAACCCCTGAGAATGTGTCTGGTGCAGGTAAGTGCTCAACATTTCACTTCCCCAACAGTGCATCTTGCAAAATATGATTTATTCCTGTTTGGGCTAGTCTGACAAATGCATGAGTTCTCAAGTCCTTTATTTTGAAGAAAATAACACAGCAAAGTGTTCTACTTGGATGGAAAAGAGTGGGAGAGGCTGGTACTGAATAAATCTTCCTTCACAGGATGCATAGATTTGACCTCAGAGGTATTTGAGACATGAAGGAGAGCAGTTAACATAGAAATTATTTATGGGCCTTAGAAATATTTTAATAAACTTATCAAAATGTAAGAAAGTTTAATTTCATTCCTACAAAGATCTTCTTTAGCTAATTTATCTGAATCATTAAAATAAAAATATTTCCCCAACTCACTGGCTTGGTCAGAGATGGTTCACCAACAGACAATTATTTCACCATGCACAAGTTGTAGTCTTCCTGTTGGTAGCAGGTGTGAGGATGGAAAGAGAGGCACATGCCAGCTCTATTCTGATCCCAGGCACAGAAGTCAGGGTGAATCAGCATGTGCAATGCTTGCTGCTGTTTTATGGGAAAAAAATGTGGCTTTTTATATACCTGCAAAACACTTGTAGCAGTGCAATAATAATGTAAGGGTATCCTTAATACCACTGATGAAAATTCCATTTTACTTCCTAATTAATAAAGACATGCATAACCATTTCATGTCCATACATACAACAAATTCTTCCTCTCAGAAGTAGGAATACTCTCTTGTGCGCCTTCCCTTCCAAGTGTTCAGTTAGCAGAATAGTTTGCTATCCCTGGAGTTCAGCACACAGACATGATGAACCGCAGAGGGAAAGAGGCAGGAATGGGAGCTGAGCAGAGAGAGGCACATTCTACCTCCCCTGCTAGAGCAAAAGTGGAATAATTCACAGCCACCCCTCTATGTAGACTTTTGTTCTGACCTTGCTTTCACTTTCACTCATTCTCTACACATCCAACGCTTCCACATATCTTCTTCCTCTCTTTTTATTTTGTTTTCTCCTTCCATTTCATACCTTTTGAAGACACCTATTCTGGACTGCCTTTTGGTAACTCATGGGTGTGCTAGTAAAATTATGTGCTCATGTGTTTCCCTCCCTCAGAAAAATCTTCCTTTCAAAAGTTACCACACACAGAGAACAATTAAGTTCTTGGAAATGCCACCTTTAATATGCCACCCTCCTGAAGACCTGATGTGCCCTCTGCTGTCAGCGTAGATGCAGCCAAAGCTGAACCACTCATCTCACGTCCCACAGCCTCTCCCGCTGCCACACAGCACCGGGACCTTCACCTTGGCTGTGAGGTGCTCGACCTGCACGTTCCTCAGGCTTCCTGAGTTTGTCCCCACTGCTGACGAAACACTAGAATTTCTATTCTATTTTCCCTTCCTAAGTAATATCCGCATTCCAAAAGCTAATCATTTCATTTCATGCATTTCTATATCCAGTCCACAGTGTTTCCCTCAGAACACCTGAAATATTTACTGCCTGCACTCATTTAACCAATAAACCCCATCTTACATGTGTATTATAATTGTGTGGTAGGAAATTTATGTTGTCATTTGTTGAAGAATTCCAATATCAATTCTGGGTTTGAAAGTTTGAGGTAAATAACTGGATCTCCAGAGGAGATGTGGGGTTGTTGCTGAGAATTTATTTTGATTGGAAACCTCCAAAGCAGACTTTAAAGTCAGAAGAGAAGTCAAAGTGATTTTGGTGAATCAATACTTTTTTCCCCAGTGTTTTTGAGGTATGATTAATACATTACATTGTGTAAGTTCAAGGTAAAAAATGCAATAATTGCATATATGCATATATATTTCATAACATTACCATAGTAGAGTTAATTAACACATTCATCATCTATTTTTTTCAATGAGAACTTTTAAAAACTATTCTCTTAGCACTTTTCAGGTGAACAACACAGTGTATTAAAGTATCATCACCATGCTGGTGATTAAATCCCCAGATCTTATTCATATTAAAACTATAGGTTTGTATCTTTGACCATCTTCACTGTTTTCTGTTTCTGAGTTTGTTTTACATTTTAGTTTCCACATACAAATGAAATCATAAGTTACTTTTAAGAGAAACAAAATACAAAAAGATGGCAGTGTGAGAGGTGAGACAGAGGCTTCCTCCTAAACTGCATATAATACAATAATATATTTAATACAACTAATCCTGAAAGAGCAACAGGAAAGAGGACTGCACCAGACTGCATACACCTGGAGAAAAGAGCAGACCTCACAGAAGAGGGTAACAGAAAAAAGCTGTGGCCTGGAGGGACCCAATCCCTTCCCTCACCCCAGATCACCAGTGGGAGGAAGAAAAGTGGAGCAGGGAGGGAGTGGAGGCCTGGGACTGCTGAATACCTAATTCCAGAGATCTGCTCTGGGAGCACAAATATACTTTTCATGGTGCTTGCATGATACTCTCGTGATTAGGGGGTTGGAAAGCTAAGACAGGCAGAATTCCTGGAGAGACAGATTCCAGCTGCTTGTGGAAATCAGGGATCCATATCTGGCTGCTCTGGGACAAAAGAAAGGCAGGCAGTCTGGGAGACTTCCTAAAAAGGAAGCCCTTAGCAAGAGGGCTGCTAAAGGGACAAGGATTGCACAGAGCTTATTGCTCAGGAGAAAGGACAGGGAGACAAATTGTCCAGGTGCACTCTGCCCAGCAGGTTGGGAGCTTTCACAGTTTCCAGGTGCTCCAGCTCCCTGGCTGGCTACAAAGCTCCAAGGACCCCCTCCATTATAGGCAGCCTACTGTGTCTTTCTCCCGGCCAGCCCCACCTGGCTCACAAACCGGTAAACCCTACCCTGGCATTAGGCCAGCCAGAGGGAAGATCTGTCTACAGCAACTACAAACGCAAAGCATAGAAGCTTATACCTGTCTTCTCAGCCCACTGGTTCAGGCAGTGGAGACAGGCATAGCAGCCAGGAAGCAGGAAAGACCTGCCTCCCCCCAGGCACCAATACCACTCCCTTGCAACCCCCAACATTGCTTCAGGGGCTGAGCAGCTCTAGAGAGTAGAGCTTCTGGGCACTAGAGGGTGCCATATACAAATATGAAATGCCAAAGGAACCTGGTTCAGAGTAAAATTATAAAAACAACAACTGTGAAAGATTTAAATGACATTGACCTTATGAATCTTCCTGAAAGGGAGGTCAAAATAAAAATCATTAACATGCTAATAGAGGTACAGAAAGATATTCAAGAACCCTCGAATGAATTCCGGTGAGAGATCCAATCATTGAAGAGCACAATGGAGGGTATTAAAAGCAGATTGGAAATTGTGGAGGAGACAATAAATGAAATAGAAACTAGAGAAGAGGAATAAAAAGAAGATGGGACACAGTGAGAAAAAAGGATCTCTAAGAATGAAAGAATATTGAGAGAACTGTGTGACCAAACCAAACAGAGCAATATTCACATTATAGGGGTACCAGAAGAAGAACAAAGAGAAAAATGGATACGAAGTATCTTTGAGGAGGTAATTGCAGAAAACTTACCAAATCTGGGAAAGAGATAGTCTCTGAGGCCATGGAGTTACAGAGATCTCCCAACATTAAAGAACCAAAGAAGACAACACCAAGATACATAGTAATGACAATGGCAAATATCAAGGATAAGGACAGACTATTAAAAGCAGCCAAAGAGAGAAATAAGATCACATAAAGGAAAACCCATCAGGCTATCCTCAGACTTCTCAGCAGAAACCTTACAGGCCAGAAGGGAGTGGCATGATATATTTAATGCAATGAAGCAGAAGGGCCTGGAATGAAGATTACTTTATCTGGCAAGATTATCATTTAAATTTGAAAGAGGTATTAAACAATTTCCAGATAAGCAAAAGCTGAGAGAATTTACCTCCCACAAACCATCTCTACAGTCTATTTTGGAGGGACTTCTATAGATGGAAGTGTTCCTAAGGTTGAATAGCTGTCACCAGAGGTAATAAAACTACAGTAAAGAAAATAGAACACTTAATTATATAGCAAATGCAAAATTAAATTAACTATCCCCAAAGTCAATCAAGGGATAGACAAAAAGTACAGAATTTGATACCTAATATATAAAGAATGAAGGAGAAAGAAAAAAGAGGAGAAATAGAAAAAACCTTTAGATTGTATTTGTAACAGCATACTAAGTGAGTAAAGTTAGACTCTTAGATAGTAAAGAAAGTAACCTTGAACCTTTGGTAACTGTGAATCTAAGGCCTGAAATGGCAATAAGTACATACCTATAGATAATCACCCTAAATGTAAATGGACTGAATGCACCAATCAAAAGACATAGAGTCACTGAATGGATAAGAAAACAATACCCATCTATATGCTACCTTCAAGAGACTCACTTTAAGCCCTAAGACATACAAAGACTAAAAGTGAAGGGATGGAAAAATATATTTCATGCAACTAATAGGGAGAAAAAAGCAGGAGTTGTAGAACTCATATCAGGCAAAATAGATTTCAAAACAAGGAAATTCACAAGAGACAAAGGACAGTATATAATGATAAAAGGCTCAATCCAACAAGAAGATATAACCATTATAAATATGTATGTGCCCAACACAGGAGCACCAGCATATGTGAAACAAATACTAACAGAACTAAAGGAGGAAATAGAATGCAATGCATTCATTCTAGGAGACTTCAACACACCACTCACTCTGAAGGACAGATAAAACAGACAGAAAATAAATAAGGAGACACAGGCACTGAACAACACATTAGAATGGAGGTACCTAACAGACATCTACAGAACTCTATACCCAAAAGCAGCAGAATACACATTCTTCTCAAGTGCACATGGAACATTTTCAAGAATAGATCATATACTAGGTCACACAAAGAGCCTCAGTAAATTCAAAAAGATTGAAATTGTACCAACCAGTTCCTCAGACCACAAACATATGAAACTAGAAATAAATTATGTGAAGAAAATGAAAAATCCCACAAACACATGGAAGCTTCACAACATGCTCCTAAATAACCAATGGATCAATGACCAAGTAAAAACAGAGATCAAGCAATATATGGAGACAAATGACAATAATAATTTAACACTGCAAAATCTGTGGGACATAGTGAAGGCTGTGCTAAGAGGAAAGTATATTGCAATACAGGTCTACCTCAGGAAAGAAGAACAATCCCATATGAGCAGTCTAAATTCACAATTAACAAAACTAGGAAAAGAAGAAAAATTGAGACCCAAAGTCATTAAAGGAGGGACATTATAAAGATTAGAGCATAAATAAATAAAATCTAGAAGAATAAAACAATAGAAAGAATGAATGACAGAAAGAGCTGGTTCTTTCAGAAAATAAACAAAATAGATAAACCCCTAGCCATACACATTAAGAAAAAAAGAAAGTCTACTCACAAAAAAAGAATCAGAAATGAGAAAGGAAATGGACACCACAGAATACAAAGAATTATGAGAGAATACTATGAAAAATTATATGCTAACAAACTGGATAACCTAGAAGAAATAGACAACTTGCTAGAAAAATACAACCTTCCAAGGTTGACCCAGAAAGAAACAAAGAATCTGAACAGACCAATTACCAGCAAGGAAATGGAACTGGTAATCAAAAACGTACCTAAGAACAAAACACCTGGACCAGATGGCTTCACCGCTGAATTTTATCAAACTTTTAGTGAAAACCTAATACCCATCCTCCTTAAAGTTTTCCAAAAAGTAGAAGAGGGAATACTTCCTAACTCATTCTATGAGGCCAGCATCACTCTAATACCAAAACCAGGCAAAGACACCACAGAAAAAGAACATTACAGACCAATATCCCTGATGAACATAGATGCAGAAATACTCAACAAAACATTAGCAAACCTAATTCAAAAATACATAAAAAAGATCATCCATCATGATGATGTAAGATTTATTCCAGGCATGTAAGGATGACACAACATTCAAAATCCATGAACATCATCCATCACATCAACAAAAAGGACAAAAACCACATGATCATCTCCATAGATGCTGAAAAACATTTGAAAAAATTCAACACCCATTCATGATAAAAACTCAACAAAATGGGTATAGAGGGCAAGTACCTCAACATAATATAGGCATATATGACAATACCACAGTCAACATTATACTGAACAGTGAGAAGCTGAAAGCTTTTCCTTTAAGATCAGGAACAAGACAGGATGCCCATTCTCCCTACTTCTATTCAACATAGTACTGGGGGACCTAGCCATAGCAATCAGATAACACAAGGAAATAAAAGGCATCCAGATTGACAAGGAAGAAGTTAAACCATCCCTGCTTGTAGATGACATGAAATTGTACATAAAAACCCTAAAGAATCATTCCAAACCTACTAGATCTAATATCTGAAGTCAACAAAGTTGTGGGATACAAAATTAATGCACAGAAATATGTTGCATTCCTATACACTAATGATGAACTAGCATAATGAGAAATCAAGAAAACAATTCTATTCACAATTGCATCAAAAAGAATAAAATACAGAGGAATAAACCTCACTGAGGAAGTAAAAGACCTATACTCTGAAAACTACAAGACACTCATGAGATAAATTAAAGAAGATACCAATAAATGGAAATACATCCTGTGCTCACAACTAGCAAGAATTAATATTGTCAAAATGGCCATTCTGTCTAAAGCAATCTGCACATTCAATGCAATCCCTATCTAAATAGCAACAGCATTCTTCAATGAACTAGAGCAAACAGTTCTAAAATTCATGTAGAACCACAAAAGACCCAAATAGCCAAAACAATCCTCAGAAGGAAGAATAAAGCGGGAGGCATTACACTCCCTGAATTCAAGCTCTACTACAAAGCCACAGTAATCAAGACAATTTGGTACTGGCAGAAAAACAGACTCATAGACCAATGGAACAGACTAGAGGTCCCAGGTATAAACCCAAGCATACATAATCAATTAATGGAGGAAAATGGAGCCATGGACATACAATGCAGAAATGACAGGCTCTTCAACAACTGGTTTTGGCCAGACTGGTGTTGGACAGCTACATGCAAGAGAATGAAACTGGATTATTGTCTAACTCCATACACAAAAGTAAACTCAAAATGGATCAAAGTCCTGAATTTAAGTCATGAAACCATAAAACTCTTAGAAGAAATCATAGGCAGAAGCCTCTTGACTATAAACATGAGCAACTTTTTCCTGAACATATCTCCTCAGGCTAGGGAAACAATAAAAAATGAACAAATGGGACTACATCATGCTAAAAACTTCTGTACAGGAAAGGACACCATCAGCAGAACAAAAAGGCATCCTACAGTATGGGAGAATATATTTGTAAATGACGTATCTGATAAGACAACATCTAATATATTTGAAGAACTCACACACCTCAACACCCAAAAAGCAAATAACCTGATTAAAAAATGGGCAGAGGATATGAACAGACACTTCTCCAAAGAAGAAATTCAGATGGCCAATGGTCATATGAAAAGCTGCTCCACATCACTAATGATCAGAGAAATGCAAATTTAAATCACAATGAGATATCACCCCACACCAGTTGGGATGGCCAACATTGAAAAGAGTAGGAACAACAAATCCTGGTGAGGATGCAGAGAAAGGGGAACCCTCCTACACTGCTGGTAGGAATGTAAACTAGGTTAGCCATTGTGGAAAGCAGTATGGAGGTTCCTCAAAAAACTCATAATAGAAATACCACTTGACCCAGGAATTCCACTTCTAGGAATTTACTCCAAGAATCTAGGATCCCAGTTTCAAAAAGACATATGCACCCCTATGTTTATCACAGCACTATTTGCAATAGCCAAGAAATGGAAGCAAGCTAAGTGTCCATCAGTAAATGAATGGATATAGAAGATGTGTTACATATACGCAGTGGAATATGATTGAGCCATAAGAAGAAAACAAATCCTACCATTTGCAACAACATGGATGAAACTAGAGGATATCAAGCTCAGTGAAATAAGCCAGGCAGATAAAGACAAGTATCAAATGATTTCACTCATCTGTAGAGTAAAAGAACAAAGCAAAAACTGATGGAACAAAACAGCAGCAGACTCACAGAACCCAAGAATGGACTAACAGTTACCCAAGGGAAAGGGACTGGGGAGGGTGGGTGGGAAAGGAGGGAAAAGGAGAATAAGGGGCATTACGATTAGCACACATAATGTAGGGGGAGCACGTGGAAGGCAGTATAGAACAAAGAAGACAAGTAGTGACTCTATAGCATATAACTACATTGATGAACAGTGACTGTAATGGAGTATGTGGTGAGGACTTGATAATGGGGGGAATCTAGTAACCACAATGTTGCCCATGTGATTTTATATTAATTATACCAAAATTTAAAAAAAGAAAGAAATCTTCGCATATGCAAGAACGTGTATAGTTCTAAAGGGTATTATGCTAAGTTAAATAAGCCAGGTGGAGAAAGACAAGTGCCATATGATTTCACTTTATTGTGGAATATAAAAACACAGCAAAACAAAATGAACAAAATAGCAGTAGATACAGAGACACTGAGAAGTGACTGGTGGTTACCATGAGAAAGGGGTGGGGTGGGTGTGTCAGATGGTGAGGGGGATAAAGGGGCACAAAAATTGTCATTGATAATATAAGTTGGTCACAAGGACAGTAGTACAGCATGGAGAAAGTGGCCAGTTTCTATAGTGACAGATAGTAACTGCACTGTTGGGGGAGAGGATTTAATAATATGGGTTACTGTTGAACCACTGTGTTAAATATTTGAAACCAATATAAGATTGTATATCAATGTTATTTCAATAAAAAGTAGTAATCATTTTACATAATCTGTGGGTTTAATTTACAGTGAAGCTATATTTTTTGATATTTACATAAATTTATCTTAAATACTAATTTTACATAGCATATTGATTTTTTATTATATTAGGGATTTCATTCACATTTTGGCTCTAATTTAAATGGAAGCATGGAATTTCATAACATCCTCTATTCATCAGTTTCATCATAGAACAGTAACAGTTTTTGAGTACTTGAAAATAATAGTGGCTACTATTTAGTGAGAACTTTCTAAATTCCTGTGACCCTGATAGGTTACAGGAATACTTGTACCCTATGTTATTATTAAAAATGTGCCATATAATTATGCACTTATATTTGAAACTCAAACATGAGACCCACAGGTTGTAAGAAATGTGCCTAACATCAAAGAATTTGCAACTGCTATAGAATGAGAAGTGAGCTCTGCCTGACCTGTGAGCCCACACATTTAGTTGTATTCCTGAATTCAAATAAACTATGAGTTTAAGTGAAACTATGTGCCATGGGCTACTCCTTTGATCACTAGTCTGTTCTACTGTCTATATGTCTGTTTTTATATTACAGTCAACTGTTTTGATTTAGTATAGCTTTGTAATACAATTTGACTTCACTAACCAAGACACAGAAATAACCTAAGTGTCTAACAATGGATGGAAGGATAAACAAATTATATAAACACACACACACACACACACACACACACGAAATTTCATTTATGAAAAAGAAGGAAATCCTGATAGTGTAAAAACATTGGTTAACCTGGGGGATATCAAGCTAGTGAAATAAGCCAGACACAGAATAATAAGTACTACATGATGTTGGTTACATGCAGAACCTGAGAATGTCTAACTTACAGAACCAGAGAACAGAATGGCAGTTTCCAAGGCTGGGGACGTGGGTAGGGGACATGGTGGTCAAAGTGTAAAAAGGTCCAAGTACGTAGATGAGTCAGTTCTGGGGCTAATATAAAGCATGAAGATATAGTGAATAATATTGCATCATATACTTGAAATTTTCTGATTGAGTGTCATCACACACACACACACAAATTATCATAACTACATAAGATGATGGAAGTATCCCACTAGTTTGATTTTGATACTCATTTAATAATACATATGCATATCAACATATTATACACATTGAAGATGTACAAGTTTTTGTCAACTTTATTTCAAAAAAAAAGCTGGGGAGAACAAAAAATGCATATGGACAGTAGATGGTACTAGGGTAAAATACCAACAAATTTATATATCAAGAAATTAATTATATAGGAATGCACAGCAGGTGACTCATAGACACTGAGAAGTGACTGTTAGTTACCATGCAGGAAGGGTTGAGGTGGGTGGATGAAAGAGGTGAATGGGATAAAGAAGCACAAAATATAAATCATAACAAATTAGTAAAGGGGATAAATTACAGCATAGAGAATATAGTTAATAACTGTATAACATATTTTTCTGCTGACAGTAACTCACTAGTTGAGCTGAGAATTTACTAATGTATATAACTGTTGAATCTCCATGTTGTATATTTGAACCAAAATAATATTGTATGTCAACTATGATTCAATAAAAATAAAAATTATATGATGTTAATCCTTAAATATTCACTTTTACCACTCATTTTCCTTTGGAGACCACAAAAATAATTAGTATTTGCCTCACCATCACCTGCAGGGACTAATAAATCATAAGTACATGAAAACCAAATATTGACCTCAAAAATCTGTAAATAGATTAGAGAAACATGTCATTACTTATCCCCTGAGTGCAAGCTATGGTGAGTGCTAGCTGTAATATATCCAAATAGGAACCATGTTCTGGAAATTATATTTACAGGTATGGAGTAGAATAAATTATGTTACCTGGATAAAGAAATCAGGAAATTCTGAGAAAATAACTTAAGTAATCAGATCTAATGCAGTGTGGGGGAAATGATAATAAGGAACTGACACATTGTGAAAAAGAGCTATGACTGGGGATAAATGTATTTTCAACATAATAGTAGCAGTAAAGTACAAAGCAAATTTTTACAAAATTTTTGAAATGAAGAAGCAATAACATACTGGACATTTCAAAAGCAAATATTAGAAAAAGGAGAAAAGGTAGCCATTCCAATGAAGTACAATTAACATCTATGTTGAAAATCATACATTCCCTATGTAGAAACAATATATAGGAACATCTTTACTAACAATATGTTTTATAATTAAAATGTAAGATATTAAGACACAAAGTTAATACCAAGACAGATGAAGCAATGATTTTAAAATGTGTTAAGAAAAAATATTTTAGTCAATTTATATTTAAAATATATTAAGGATATCAATTCATATTGATTAAGTTATTCAATGTCAGAAAATTAGAGCAAGTTCATCTTAGGAAATTATTTAAAATTTGGAAACCCTATATACATGAAAACAATCCAACATTTAAAATAGGGGTTTTGTAATACAACTAAATTCTTAATGAAAATTAATTAAGGACATCATGATTCCTCTTTTTGAAAATATGTGTACTTTGAAAAAATGAATAAGATTAATAAGAAAATCCATTTCATGTATTCCATGAATAAAAGTAATCACAATTAAGAGAATATACTTGAACACAAAGGATAAATGATGAAAAGGAAAAAAAAAGATGCAATTATATTTTATCTTCAGGTAGAAGAAATGATTTTGTCTGCTCTAATTTTGAAAATATGCTTCACCTGTTGAGGATTTACACTGGAAACTTGATCACTCCGTCTTCCACATTTCCCTAGCACCCTCCTGAGGACCCTGGTGACATCCTTGTTCTGCAGGCTGTAGATCAGGGGGATAAGCGTGGGCGTGAGGATGGTGGAGAAGACGGAGAGCACTTCATCTGCTCAGGGGAGTTGTGGGACTTTGGCAGAATGTACTTGATGATACTAGCCCCATAGAACAGAGACACCATGATCATGTGCGAAGAGAAAGTAGCCAAAGCTTTCCTGAGCCCCAGGCTTGATCCTGTTCCCAGTACAGTGGACAGTATGCATCCATAGGAGGCCAGAATGGCTGAGAATGGAGGAAGCAAAAAAATAAAACCACTGACAAAAACACCCTCTTCATATTGGGAGTCAGTACAGACCAGTTTCAGTAAGTGTGGGATCTCACAAAAGAAATGATGGATTTGCCTAGAGGCAAAATAAGGGAGATTCATAGTATAGACAACATGGATGGAGGCATTGAGCAGTGCGCCCAGCCAGGACGGGAGCACCAGGTATGTGCAGACCCTGGGGCGCATCAGGATGGGATAGTGCAGTTGGTGGCAGATGGCCACATAGCAGTGATAAGCCATGACGGCCAGCAGCAGGCACTTGGTCCCCACAAGGCTTGTGAAGAGGAACATCTGAATGCTACACCCCAAGAATGAGATGTGATGGTCCCCAGAAAGTCCAGGGCCATTTTGGGGACAAACGTAGAGATGTACAAGAAGTCCATGAGGGAGAGCTGGCCGAGCGGGAAGTACATGGGACTGTGGAGCTGAGGGAGAGCCCTAATGAGGGTGATCATTGTGGTGCTGCCCAGCAGGGCCCACAGGAGATCCAGCACAGTGAGGGCAAAGAAGGTCCAGGGGGCTGAGGGGCCTTGAAACAGATCCGAGAGGAGGAAGTCACGCCCTGAAGTCTGGTTGTTCTGCCATGACATTCTCTTGGTCCTAATTTGGAAATTTGGAGGCAATATTAAAAGCATCTGTTCACAGACTAAGATTATTCTCAAATTAAATTATGGATCATTTTCCAATACATCAAGTTAATATTTTTTCTCTGGACTTAACTGTTTAAGTCTTAAAAAGTAAGTTTTATTTTTTTTATTTACTAATTGTAAGCAAATTAATTTTATTTTTTATTATATACTAATAGTAAATAAATGAATTTTGCCTTTCAAACATTTCTAAGTCTCAAAGAAACCATCCAAAATATGACACTTGCCAAAAGGTAGAGTTTAAAATCATGTTTCTTCAAGTTTTCTAGAAATTTAGATTCTCAAGCAGTTACATTAAAATTCTACTTTGTAAATGGTCTCTGAACCAAGAAACATGCACTGATTAATCAAACCTCTCAGTTGATATCCACATCAATAATTACCCATGTTTATGAATAAATTCTATGGGGCAAGTATGGAAAAAGCTGGCAAAAAATTCAGAGTCAGAACAAATGTATCTATGTCACCATTAGATCTCTAACAGAGTGTCCAAGTACTTCTAGAATTCTGACATGAAATCCAGAATGTGAAATAAAAAGCAATTTTTAGTAAAGGAAAATAATTTTCTCCTCTAAGGAGCTAATTTCAAAATATGAGGAATGATTAAATAAATTTGATATTTTAATTTGTGCTTTAATTGATCCAATCAAATAAGTAAACTGAGTGGGTGGGAAGGAATGTGGAGTCTAGTTGATTACATACATCACTTCATATGGCTACAAAGTGAATCTCCAAATGAGGAGGGTCTTAATGTGTGGCAAGTAGGCATGAAGAGGTTCAAGACAGACATCACGTTATACAGTAGAAGGGTATTTGTAATGTTTGAGCTAAAATCTGAATTACTGTCATACTGATTGTGGCTGGGCAGCAATGTCATTGCTGCAAAAGCCACAAGGATTTACTCTTCCCTTTCCTTCTTAAAGTAATCTTTATTTAAACAGTGTCATCTTAAAGTAACTTCTTCCCTGATACAGTAGAGTAGAAAGCACACTTTCATAATGTTTTAAACATGTGCTTCCTGCTGAGAAAGTGGATGGAGGAACATTTTATGTGATATGATAATATTAAACATAATTTGACAAAATGGCATCACCCAAATAGGATTTAGGTTACAAAATTCATGTTGTACAGAATTGATTACTTTTGCACTCCCAGTTTGCATTGCATTTTTAAATAATTAAGTAACTCCATATGGTAAATCTATTATAAATTTCACATTTTCTCTTGTCCTTTCTTGGGGTAGAATTTTTCTTCTGAATTTTGTACCTCAGTAAGAAGAGGGACTATTGGAGGCACTAATTAACATGATATGCTCCACAACACCCACATAATTTGTATTTTCATACAAATAATGGAAATCATTAGTTATGATGAATTATTCAGTCTACAATAATTTTGAAAAAAAATATAGATCCTAACTTCATATAATTATGATAATTAAATTTCAAATGAAACATATAAGCAACGTAAATCACAAGCACAAATCATATAGAAATATTCATCAAAGCATTTGCTAGGGCAGAATTTTCTGTAACTGTGATTGAACAAAAATCCTTAAATAAAAGGTAGGTGTATTTGATTAAATATATTTTAAGAACTAAAATATGTAGGGGGGGGAGCCAACATGGCAGCGTGAGTAGGAAAGTGGGAATCTCCTCCCAAAAACATATATATTTTTGAAAATACAGCAAATACAACTAATCCTAAAAGAGAGAATAGAAGACACAGGACAACAGCCAGACTACATCCACACTTGCTAGAGCCCAATGCCTGGTGAAAGGGGTAAGATACAAGCCCTGGCCAGGCAGGACCCAAGCACACCTACCCCCAGTTCCCGGCGGGAGGGAGAGGGAGCCCAGGAATGCTAAACACCCAGCCCCAGCCACCCGCACCAGAGCGTAGACACAGTGCATGTGTGGAGGGCTGGAAACTAGGGAAATAGGGCAGCAAGACCTCTGAGCGGGTGCTGAAGATGATCCCCCTGTGACAAAGAAAACCGAGTGCTTTTTGAAAGTCTTACAGGGACAGGGATTTAACAGCTAGATGGAAACAACACAGGTCACAGCCCAGTGGCTGGAAATTACAGGGAAAATAGGGCACAATAACCCCCTGGGCAACAACTCTGAGACCCCTCACAGAGGTAAACAGCCAAACAGCCCCCCCATCCATTAACCCTCCAGGCGCTGTGAAAGCAGAGAAACAGCCTAAGGCAAAACATGCCCAAAGAAAGGCAGAAAGGAAAATTCCTACACTTCGGGAGGGCAAGACACAAAGACCCAGCCTACATGCAATTATCCAACACAAGCCACTAGGGGTCGCAGTTGTCCCAGTAAAGAAAGGTCAGTAGCAAGTGAAAAGTTTGGCGCTCCCAGCTGACAGTCAATAGCACCTGTCAACATGAAAAGGCAAAAAAATATGATCCAGACAATACTAACCCAGACAGCTTCAGCATCTGCTACATCTTCCCCTGAGAGGGAACCTGGGGAGATAGATTTAGCCTGTCTTCCTGAAAAAGAATTAAAAACAAAAGTCATAACCATCCGGATGGACTTGCAGAGAAATATGCAAGAACTAAGGAAGGAGAATTCAGAAATAAAACAAGCTCTGGAAGGACTTCAAAACAGAATGGATGAGATGCAAGAGATCATTAATGGACTAGAAAACAGAGAACAGGAACACAGAGAAGCTGATGCAGAGAGAGATAAAAGGATCTCCAGGAATGAAGGAATTTTAAGAGAGCTGAGTGACCAATCTAAAAGGAACAATATACGCATTATAGGGATGTCAGAAGAAGAAGAGAGAGAAAAAGGGATAGAAAGTGTCTTTGAAGAAATAATTGCCGAAAAATTCCCCAAACTAGGGGAAGAAATAGCCTCTCAGATCACAGAGGTACACAGAACTCCCATGACAAGGGATCCAAGGAGGGCAAAACCAAGAGACATAATAATTAAAATGGCAAAGATCAAAGACAAGGACAAAGTATTAAAGGCAGCCAGAGAGAAAAAAAGGTTACCTACAAAGGAAAACCCACCAGGCTATCATCAGACTTCTCAACAGAAACCCTACAGGCCAGAAGAGAATGGAATGATATACTTAATACAATGAAACAGAAGGGCCTCAAAACAAGACTACTGTATCCAGCACGAATATCATTTAAATATGAAGGAGGGATTAAACAATTCCCAGACAAGCAAAAGTTGAGGGAATTTGCCTCCCACAAACCACCTCTACAGGGCATCTTACAGGGACTGCTCTAGGTGGGAGCACTCCTAAAAAGAGCACAGAACTAAACCCCCAACATATGAAGAAGGGAGGAGGAGGAATAAGAAGGGAGAGAAATAAAGAATCATCAGACCGCATTTCTAATAGCTCAACAAGCGAGTTAAGTTAGGCAGTAAGATGGTAAAGAAGCTGACCCTGAACCTTTGGTAACCACAACTTTAAGCCTGCCATGGCAATAAGTTCATACCTTTCAATAATCACCCTAAATGTAAATGGACTGAATGCACCAATCAAAAGACACAGAGTAATATAATGGATATAAAAGCAAGATCCATCCATACGCTGCTTACAAGAGACTCACCTCAAACCCAAAGACATGCACAGACATAAAGTCAAGGGATGGATAAAGATATTTCATGCAAACAACAAAGAGAAGAAAGCAGGTGTTGAAATTCTGGTATCAGACAAAACAGACTTCAAAATAAAGAAAGTAACAAAAGACAAAAAAGGACATTACATAATGATAAAGGGCTCAGTCCAACAAGAGGATATAACCATTATAAATATATATGCACCCAATACAGGAGCACCAACATACCTGAAACAAATATTAACAGAACTAAAGGAGGAAATAGAATGCAATGCATTCATTCTAGGAGAATTCAACACACCACTCACTCCAAAGGACAGATCCACCAGACAGAAAATAAGTAAGGACACAGAGGCACTGAACATCACACTAGAACAGATGGACCTAATAGACATCTACAGAACTCTACATCCAAAAGCAACAGGATACACATTCTTCTCAAGTGCACACGGAACATTCTCCAGAATAGACCACATACTAGGCCACAAAAAGAGCCTCAGTAAATTACAAAAGATTGAAATCCTACCAACCAACTTTTCAGACCACAAAGGCATTAAACTAGAAATAAACTGTTCAAAGAAAGCAAAAAGGCTCACAAACACATGGAGGCTAAACAACAAGCTACTAAATAATCAATGGATCAATGACCACATCCAAATGGAGATCCCGCAATATATGGAAACAAATGACAACAGCAACACAAAGCCCCAACTACTGTGGGACACAGCAAAAGCAGTCTTAAGAGGAAAGTATATAGCAAATAAGGCATATTTAAAAAAGGAAGAGCAATCCCAAATGAATGGTCTAATGTCACAATTATCAAAATTGGAAAAAGAAGAACAAATGAGGTCTAAGGTCAGCAGAAGGAGGGACATAATAAAGATCAGAGAAGAAATAAATAAAATTGAGAAGAATAAAACAATAGCAAAAATCAATGAAACCAAGAGTTGGTTCTTCGAGAAAATGAACAAAATAGAAAACCCTCTAGCAAGACTTATTAAGAGGAAAAGAGAGTCAACACAAATCAACAGTATCAGAAACGAGAAAGGAAAAATCATGACGGACCCCACAGAAATACAAAGAATTATTAGAGAATACTATGAAAACCTATATGCTAACAAGCAGGGAAATGTAGGAGAAATGGATAAATTCCTAGAAAAATACAACCTTCCAAAACCGACCCAGAAAGAATCAGAAAATCTAAACAGACCAATTACCAGCAACGAAATTGAAGCAGTAATCAAAAAGTACCAAAGAACAAAACCCCCGGACCAGATGGATTTACCTCGGTATTTTATCAGACATACAGGGAAGACATAATACCCATTTTTCTTAAAGTTTTCCAAAAGATACAAGAGGAGGGGATACTCCCAAACTCATTCTATGAAGCTAACATCACCCTAATTCCAAAACCAGGCAAAGACACCACCAAAAAAGAAAACAGCAGACCAATAACCCTGATGAACGTAGATGTAAAAATACTCAACAAAATATTAGCAAACTGAATTCAAACATACATCAAAAGGATCGTACAACATGACCAACCATGATTCATCCCAGGGATGCAAGGATGGTACAACTTTTGAAAGTCCATCAACATCATCCACCACATCAACAAAAAGAAAGACAAAAACCACATGATCATCTCCATAGATGCTGAAAAAGCATTTGACAAAGTTCAACATCCATTCATGATAAAAACTCTCAGCAAAATGGGAATAGAGGGTAAGTACCTCAACATAATAAAGGCCATCTATGAAAAACCCACAGCCAACATTATATTGAACAGTGAGAAGCTGAAATATTTTCCTCTGAGATCGGGACCTAGACAGGGATGCCCACTCTCCCCACTGTTTTTTAACATGGTGCTGGAGGTCCTAGCCACGGCAATCAGACAAAACAAAAAAATACAATGGATCCAGATTGGTAAAGAAGAAGTTAAACTGTCACTATTTGCAGATGACATGATACTGTACCTAAAAAACCCTAAAGACTCCACCCCAAAACTACTAGAACTGATATTGGAACACAGCAAAGTTGAAGGATACAAAATCAACACACAGAAATCTGTGGCTTTCCTATACACTAACAATGAACCAACAGAAAGAGAAATCAGGAAAACAACTCCATTCACAACTGCATCAAAAAAAATAAAATACCTAGGAATAAACCTAACCAAAGAAGTGAAAGACTTATACTCTGAAAACTACAAGACACTCATAAGAGAAATTAAAGGGGACACTAACAGATGGAAACGCATCCCATGCTCATGGCTAGGAAGAATTAATATCGTCAAAATGTCCATCCTGCCCAAAACAATATACAGATTTGATGAAATCCTAATGAAACTACCAGCAACATTCTTCAATGAACTGGAACAAATAATTCAAAAATTCATATGGAACGACCAAAGTTCCTGAATAGCCAAAGCAATCCTGAGAAACAAGAATAAAGTAGAGGGGATCTCACTCCCCAACTTCAAGCTCAACTATAAAGCCAGAGTAATAAAGACAATTTGGTACTGGCACAAGAACAGAGCCACAGACCAATGGAACAGACTGGAGAATCCAGACATTAACCCAGACATATATGGTCAATTAATATTCAATTAAGGGGCCATGGACATACAATGGGGAAATGACAGTCTCTTCAACAGATGGTGCTGGCAAAACTGGACAGCTACATGTAGGAGAATGAAACTGGACCATTGTCTAACCCATATAAAAAATTAAACTCAAAATGGATCAAAGACCTGAAAGTAAGTCATGAAACCATTAAACTCTTGAAAAAAAACATAGGCAAAAACCTCTTAGACGTAAACATGAGTGACCTCTTCTTGAACATATCTTCCCGGGCAAGGAAAACAACAGCAAAAAGAACAAGCAGGACTATATTAAGCTGAAAAGCTTCTGTACAGCAAAAGACACCATCAATAGAACAAAAAGGAACCCTACAGTATGGGAGAATATATTTGAAAATGACACATCCGATAAAGGCTTGACGTCCACAATATATAAAGAGCTCACACACCTCAACAAACAAGAAAACAAATATCCCAATTAAAAATGGGCAGAGGAACTGAACAGACGGTTCTCCAAAAAAGAAATACAGATGGCCAACAGACACATGAAAAGATGCTCCACATCACTAATTATCAGAGAAATGCAAATTAAAACTACAATGAGGTATCACCTCACACCAGTAAGGATGGCTGCCATCCAAAAGACAAACAACAACAAATGTTGGTGAGGCTGTGGAGAAAGTGGAACCCTCCTACATTGCTGGTGGGAATGTAAATTAATTCAACCATTGTGGAAAGCAGTATGGAGGTACATCAAAATGCTCAAAAGAGACATACCATTTGTCCCAGGAATTGCACTCCTAGGAATTTACCCTAAGAATGCAGCAATCAAGTATGAGAAAGACAGATGCACCCCTATGTTTATCACAGCACTATTTACAATAGCCAAGAATTGGAAGCAACCTAAATGTCCATCGATAGATGAATAGATAAAGAAGAGGTGGTACATATACACAATGGAATACTACTCAGCCATAAGAAAAGGGCAAATCCTACCATTTGCAGCAACATGGACGGACCTGGAGGGTATTATGCTCAGTGAAACAAGCCAAGCGGAGAAAGAGAAATACCAAATGATTTCACTCATCTGTGGAGTAGAAGAACAAAGGAAAAACTGAAGGAACAAAATAGTAGCAGAATCACAGAACTCAAGAATGGACTAACAGGTACCAAAGGGAAAGGGACGGGGGAGGATGGGTGGGT
This sequence comes from Manis pentadactyla, assembly GCF_030020395.1. Lineage (NCBI taxonomy): Eukaryota > Metazoa > Chordata > Mammalia > Pholidota > Manidae > Manis > Manis pentadactyla. Next base: position 48,054,146 of record NC_080031.1, on the reverse strand, counting down.
AGGGAGAGATGAGGGGGGAGAAAAAGGTGGGTATTAAGATTACCATGCATGGGGGGGTGGGAGAAAGGGGAGGGCTGTACAACACAGAGAAGACAAGTAGTGATTCTACAACATTTTGCTACGCTGATGGACAGTGACTGTAAAGGGGTATATAGGGGGGACCTGGTATAGGGGAGAGCCTAGTAAACAAAATATTCATCATGTAAGTGTAGATTAATGATTAAAAAAAAGCAGTTCCTGTGTGGTGACCTCCAATGAGTTCTACACAATGATATAAAGGGCATATAAAAGTATAGGCAAAGGTTCTCTTTGTGTTTATACAGAGGATAAAAGCCTAATTTGGCTACCCTGAAAATGAACTAAGATACGATATGAAAAAGAACTTCCAACAACAGCACTCTCAGGAAGACTCATGCCAGAAGATGATCATCAAAACACCCCAACAAAGATCCACGCACTGCTACAGGTGTAGATGCACTCATCCCACCAGTTCCTGGACTTGCCATGTGAATGAAGAAGGAGATATCTAAGCTGGCCTGTGCATACAGTAAAACAACAAATTTGACTGTATCTATACTGTTGGAACTCAACCAAGAATTAGGAGAAGTGCAAACTGTAGCGCTAAAAAATCTTACAACTACAGGCTATTTACTGTTAAAAGAACATATGGGATGCGAACAGTTCCCAGGAATGGGTTGTTTTAATTTGTCTGATTTCTCTCAGACTGTTCAAGTTCAGTTGTACAATATCCACCATATCATAGATAAGTTTTCACAAATGCCTAATGTGCCTAACTGGTTTTCTTGGTTTCACTGAAGATGGCTGGTAATTATAGGTCTGCTTTGGTTATGTAACTGTACTCCTATTATGTTAATGTGTGTGCACAATTTAATTAGTAGTTTAAAACCTATACATGCTGAAGTTACTCTACAGGAAGATATGTCAAATAAATAATCAATCTTCCCAGGTTTTCTTCCACCTGCTACTTCTATAGCTTTTCTTCTTCCTTCCTAATTACAACCCTTAAATAGAATTCATTCCTCATATCAAATTACCGAGTATCATAGTTCTTCCAAGTGGTAAAGATACCTCAATACAAATGCTGGGCATAGAAGCCACAGGGCATAAATATGCAAAGAAGTAAAAAGCTAACCTTTTCTAACAATAAGGCTTCTCTCCCACTTACCAACTTAACATTTCCCTGTATGGCCCCGGAAGATGACTGGTTAGCCAGAGACGGGTAAGATTCCTCAAGGGAGGAACAATCTAAGACAGGCACAGTCACAGGGCGGCCATCAGGTGAGAAAATGGGGATCAACCGAGGTGAGGCTTAGAACCTCACCCCCCCTGTTCTGAGAGAAATCTTCTACATACGTGGATGTTTTATTGCCCTTGTCTTGCTTGGATTAACACACAGTCTACAGGCACACACCTGATCGTCTACATTTGCTCTCTTACAACACTAAACTATGTTTTCTACCTTTATCTTGTATCTACCTACCACTTCAGCATTTTATAAAAAATAATAATAATAAAGAGAGAAATGTGGTATCCACATATAAATCAAGTATAAAAATCAAATGAGTATTCATATTTGAACTGAGTGTTTATAGTTCATAATGCATGAGCAAAACCGAAAGCTTCTGTGATGACTGCCCTTGTAATGTTCACCATGTAACTTATTCACTATGTAAGAATTTGTTCTCCATGTAAGAACTTGTTCATTATGCTTCAGAAGATTGGAGACAGACGAAAATTAGGCTTGGGGTGGATTAATGATTGTGCATTGAGCATTGACCCCCTTATACAGAATTTGATTGTTGTTAACAGCCATTTGATCAATAAATATGAGAGATGCCCTCACACAAAATACATATATATATATATACATATATATATATGTATATATATATATATATACTCACACACTTCCAATTGTAAAATAAATAAGTAACCGGGATGTAATGTATAGCATAAGGAATATAGTCAAAATATTGTAACAACTTGGTATGGTGATAGCTGGTACCTAGAAATATCATGTATATAAATGTTGAATCACTGTGTTGTACACCTGAAACTAATGTAATACTGTGTGTCAACTACCCTTCAATAAAAAATAATTATCTAAAAAATAAATAAATAAATAAATAAAATAAAATATGTAGTATTCTTGAAGAGAATTGGTTAACCTGTTTAACAGTGAACACAAATTAAATATTAACTCATAAGTGATGAAATGCACCATGTAAATTAACAAAGATATGTTTATTCACAATTATAATTAAGAAGAAAAAAATCCAGGTAATTTTTTCAGTATTTAAATGAATATCTACTTGCTGTACACTGTTATCCAGATGAAAATAACCATCATTGATCACCGAGAAAGAAAAGGGCTGCAAGTTTCATCCTTTTTTTTGATTACTGAAAGGCTTGGATCTATAGCCTTGGAAAATTCTTACACTTGTAAATCTCTGCAACTGTGTTTTAGTCACACAGAAAAAGACCTACATCCTACAAATTTTGATTTGAAGATCTCAGTTTAGATATGAAGAAAACCAAATAAAGTATTCTCTTGCCCCAAATTGTTAAATCCCCAAATTTAATGATGTCACAGAGAACTGTCACATCTCATTCATCCAACTATCCCACATTATCTCAAAATAAAGCACCATCTTTGCATCTCTGAAACAAGAAAGAAAGACGTTTCTTCATAGCACCAACCATTGTAAGATTTTGCTCTAATTGAACATCAGAACCTTGAAGGTGAAATGCTAGAACAAAAGTTTACAGTGTATCATCTATTTCTCTGTTAATTTAAATGGATTATATGGGAATAAAACTAAATGTTATGAAAACATATGACTACACACATCAGTCTCTAACATAATCATTATAAGTGTATGCACCGTAAGTTTTGGTAGTATATTCCAGGCTTTGGGATTTATGTATTATGCTTCTACCAATTGAGAAGGACTCATGAAAGAATACTTGATCAATAGATAGATTGATGTTTGTGCTTCCATGAAGTAATCTATGTTTTTAAATCCTTATATACCTTAATACATAATATGTATATGAGATGTGCTTATATATATGATACATAATTTTAGCAACAATAAAAAATCTAAGATCCCCATCCACCTGAGCCCCCAACCAACAGCTAGCACCACCTCTCTGAAGGGTGTGTGAGCCATCTTGGGTGCAGACACCACTTTTCATTTGAGCTGCTCCAACTGATACCTTGCAGAACAAAAATGAGCCTCCTAGAAAACTCTGTCCAAAAAGCAGTTTAATAAACAAAAATATGCTGTTGTTGTTTTAAGCCACTATGCTTTGGAATGACTTGTCATGGAACAATAGTAACTAGAACCTATTTTGGTACCTCGATGAGAGTTGCTCCAAGAACCAAGACTAAAATCATCTGATATTGATATAGGAATTAGGTGGCTGACATAGAATATAGAAGGACCTTAAAGGCACTGTTAGCAGAAATCGAAGTTCTTGAGAATCCTATTGAAGAGGATTTAGAGGGAACTGCAAAAACTGTCATGGGTGGGTGGAGGAAAGGGACACCTTTTATGTAAACTGTGATAATATGTAAAAGAACAAAAGATTCTAAGGAACTCAGTGATTTAGCTAAGGATATCTCTCCAGAGATGATGTCTATAATGCCACCTCTATTTCAGGGACTAGGTCAGAAAATGAAAAGATTGAGATAAGGTAAAGAAAAATACATGCTAATACAGGAAATGAGGATATACTGGGTCTGAAAAGAAAATACTGTTCCCTAGCAAATAAAAATTAATTGAGAATGTGGAGAAAAGGAATCTTCTCAACTGGTACATCCACTGTGGAAATCAGTATGGAGGTTCTCAAAACTAAAAATAGAAATACTATAGGACACAGTAATTCCACTTCTGGAATTTACTCAAAGAAAGCAAAATCACTAAATCAAAAAGATATATGTCTCCTTATGTTTACTGCAACATTATTAAATATGGCCAACATATGGAATTGACTAAGTGTACATTGATAGATGAATGAATAAAGCATATGTCATATATATATATATATATATATATATATATATACACACAATGGAATATTGTTCACCCACAAAAAGAATGAGTCTTGTCATTGTCTACACAATGGATGGACCTAAACAGTATTAAACTGAGTGAAATAAGACAGAGAAGACAAATACCATAATATTTCACTTACATATGGAAACTAAAAAACAAAAACAAAAATATAGACAAGAAAAACATAGACTTCTAAGCACAGAGAATGGGTTGGTGATTACTGTAACACAGGGAGATGGTGAATGGATGAAATAGGTGAAGGGCTAAAGAAGTATAATTTTCAGATTATAAAATAAATTATCCATGGTAATGTAAGTGCAGCATATATGATAGATTCAATAATATTATATATCTTAAATATGAGAAATGCCCTCACACACACACAAAAAAGTACACACTTCCAATGGTAAAATAATAAGTAACCGGGATGTAATGAATATAGTCAAGATATTGTAACAGCTTGGTAGGGTGATAGCTGGTACCTAGAATTATAATGTATATAAATGTTGAATCACTGTGTTGTACACCTGAAACTAATGTAATGTAATACTGTGTGTCAACTACCCTTCAATAAAAAATAATTACCTACAAAAAATAAAAATAAAAATAAAATTAATAATATTATATATATTTGTATGCTTACAAAGGACAATGACACTTTCTGTGGTGAGCACTTAATAATGTAGATAACTGTCCAATTAGCATGTTGTACACCTGACACTAATGTAATACTGTATATCAGCTCTATTTCAATAAAAAAATAAGAAAGGGACTCAGGCCAAAAGTCAAATACAGAATAGAGATGTAAAATCACCAGTAAGAACTTCAGAATGATTTAAAACCTTATGAAACAGTTTAGGCAGACAAAGAGTTAAGGCAGACTTTATGGTCCCGTCTTTTAGATTCTTTTCAGTAAAAAAATAGTACTTCCAAAGGCTTTAGGGTGTTTAGTGCAGCAGCTTTATAGACATCCCATTATGGAAAGGGTTTATATGACAGAGATTCGTAGTTGTGGATTTGTGTTAAAGAGTGAATCCAAATAGGGTACATAGAAAACCCACAGCGCTTGTAAGCAGGAGCACCTCCAGTAAGGACCATGCGATGGGCTCTTACACAGAAACAGTATGTTCTTGTGACAGAGCAAGTGTGCTTCAGAACTAAGCAGCAAGAGCCGTGGAAACAGTTGCCAGAGAGACATTGAGTACTTGTAACTCCAAGGGGAAAATGAGTTCCCAGCCAGGGGCAAATAATCTTTGAAGCTGAAATCAGTCAAAGGGAGAAAAAAAAACATGGGAAAAATCCTCTTATTGCCTACAAACAGTTGTCCACCACTGCTCACCCATGTCTCTTGTGACTCATCTGCAAAAGGACCCCACCACACCTCTCTGGTCCCAGTGTGCACTCACACCCACCCACCTTGTACTCACCTATTGACATGGAGATGGACTACTTCTCTCCACCCTGTGGAGACACCTATTGATATGGAGATGAACTAAGGACAGGTGAGAGATCCTGAAAATATTGCAATTTTAGCCACAGCCCACCCTTCCAGAAATCTCGCCTCACAATCTACAAGTTTCCCATCTTCCACAAGTGAGAAAACTGGAGCACTCTAACCAGACTAATAACATACAAAGGACCACTTCCCAGATTCCAAGGATTGGGAGTGTAACTCTGTAAAGAGGAAATCCTGGGGCAAAATACCTAGCTGAAACTGAAATCAGTCAAAGGAAGAAATAAGTTTAAAACCCATTTATTGTGTACAAACAGCAGCCCAGGGGCCATCTCTCTCATCTGCTCCAGTAGAAGCAAACGAATCCTCCCAATAACCTCTCAGGTTCATATAAGCCCTCAGTCACCCAGGAAATGGCCCATCGATATGGAGATAACTACTTCTCTCCACCACTTAGGAACACCTGTTCATATGGATATGCACTAAAGCCAGGTGAGACATTCTGGAATATTACAATTTTACCCACAGGCCACCCCTCCAGAAATCTCACCTTACAATATACTCGCTCCACATCTTAAGCAATGTCCCCTGGGCACAAAAACTTGAGTATTGTGACCAGACTAATGACGTACAATAGCAATAGCAATAAAATAATGATAATCCTCAAGCAGAAGATTCAGCTAGGTTCAAAGTCCAATGCAAAGTTAGCTTGTCCATTACAGAGGCAGTGTGTAGCTGAATGGGTAGGGAGTTCAGAGCAATAAACATGTGGCAGCGGAGGCCAGGGGACAGGTCTAGGCTACAGGAAATATAGAAGAAAATATACTTAAGTTCAATAAGACACATTTTAATGACATGAACAAGGCAACTCTTGTCCATCAGGTAGGATGCATGCAAGAGAGTGACAGTGGCAGGAATGGGATCTCATCCTGGTCTAGTATATCAGACTTTCACCCACCTCCCTGTGGGAGTTACAGATGGTTCAATATGGTACATGCACTGGCCATAAAGATAAAACAAAACTTCCCTGTAAGATGCTCTTACCTCCTGGATGTTTGGGTACACTACCATCATGTACTTTGGGGGCCATTTTGCTGTCACTCTAGGAACAAACAGGAAGCCAGTTTCCAGAACTTTAGTTCAAGGTTCCAGAAGGGTGAGCCATCACTGGTCCATGTGTCAAAATGTCCAGGGCCACATCCACTCAGCAGAGTCTCCAGGGTTTAATGCAGTTGGGGCTGCCAGCAGGATGTAGCTCTGCTGGACATATCTTGGCTTCAATAACTCCTCTTTGGTTTGCACATACAGTTGTATAGGAGAGGCAGCAACATGTGTGAGCATGTCCACAGGGCTCAAGGATCCTTTTTTGGGGCTTCTCATTCAAACACTGTAGCATTGTCCATAAGTGAACTGATCAGTCCTGTAGACTATTGATGACTGACTTCAGGCCAAATTTCAACAAACTATTGTACCTATCTATCATGCCTTTCAGAGGAGGGTTATATGGTACATGAAACTTCCTCTTTATTCTTAATTGCTCCAGCAAAGTGGGTGCCTTAATCACTCTCAGTCACTTGTGGTTGGACACAGGCTGTAAGAGATGCTCTATGGTCATTTGATGATCTGCATGACATGCAGGAAAAGCAACCAATAGGCCAGTAGCTGTGCCCACACAAGTCATGGCATACTGAAGTCCTTCTGATATGGGCAGAGGCCCAATATGTCAATCTTCCACCTGACAAGGGTATTGGCCCCTTTACCATTGTCCCCATATTGTTGTAGGAATTGTATGAGCATACAAGGCAATACTTCCTTCTGGGCTCTTCTGACTTCTTTAAAGGTCAAAGGTAATTCCCACTGATGGGCTACAGCCCACACTGACTTTGTCCCGCATGCAACAAATGCTAATGTAACCATTGGGCTGCATCAGAGGCAGGCTTTCCTTCCAGTCAGAGCACCTGGGCCAATGTGTCTGCTTCATCATTCCCTGGGGATGCCAAAGGCAAATGGCCAGTCACATGAATTACAGTAACTGTCATAGCCTGACCAAGGCCCATAGGTATTGCCACAAGTCTTTCCCCGAAAGGGACAAGTACCCAACCATCCAGTTGGCATGGTACCATGTTGGTAGCCACAGGGTCAAGCCCCAATAGACCACCCAGTTGTCAGTGCACACAGTTATAGGAGAGGACTCCTGGGTTATCATGAGCCATACTGCCCACAACTCAGCCCATTGACTGCTCTTCCCCTCTCCATCCTCCATCCATATTGTCTCAGTCTTAGGATGGAAACCCACAGCCTTCCACATCAAGGGCTGCCCATGTTGAGGGGCAAGAATAGTAAGTAGGGATCCAGGAGAAATAAGGAAGGGGTATGGAGCACCAGATTTCTCATTCTTACACTGAGCAACTCATTAGGCACAGGGGGTCCATATTATAGATATTTTTCATGCCCAACTCCCATAACACCTGCTGGAGCTCTTCATACAATTTCCAGTTAGTGGACAAGTATAGTAAATCACTCTGATTAGGCCAAACTGCTCTGATGGCTCCATTCAGCCAATACAGGAGAGCCTGAGTGCCTGAGGTGTGATGGGCACTTTGCAATCTCTGCCAGAGGGAAGGGTGTCATCAGGGAAGCCAGTCTACCCATTTCAGAACCTGACATATCAGTGTTTTTCACCTCAATATCCCGGAGATGCAAAAGCCATGCAGGCAGAAGTTCCAACAGATTCTGCCAAAACCAGATGCTTATATCCACCAGCTCATATAGGGGCAGAGCATGGAGTGCTCCACAGTCTGGGGAGGGAGCTGTTTCTCCCCCTGAGGAGCCTGTGGTTGTTGCGTTTTTATTTTCTTAATTACAGCCAGGTGGGCCTTTAATATAGGAGGGACTGGGTCCTCAGGGGTGGCCCCTGCAACAGTTCTGCCCAGGCCCCACCCCCTCATCCTCTCCTAGCAGGTCCTCTACCGTCTCCCAGGCTGCAGTCCCCTCTCTCTCCTGCCCCTCCCCCATGGGAGGATTCTCCTGCAACACGGATTCTCCTGCTGCCTCCTCCCTGGCTGCTCACATACCTTCCAAGGGCACAATCTGTGTTCTCAATAACTGTCTCTTTCTTCAGGGCACTCCATAGGTCATTGCCCAGCTCCTCCAAACAATGTCAACACCTGCGTTTCTCCTTGATAAGCCTTTCCACTATTCTTGAGAAGCAAGCATCCCACAATCTCAGCTACCACACAGTCACTCAGGGCTCCTAAGCACTCTTCTATCTCATGGAGGGCTAATTCCACAGCTTCCAGTGTCGCCAACATTTCCCAACTCTGGGGAAAGGCCCAGCCATCTAGGAGGTGCTTTACTGTAGACCAATTTCCCACAAGGGGTGTCCCAAGGGGAAGCCTGAAAGTTAGGGGGCTCCCGGGTAAAGCCGCATCCTCCACCACTGCAGCCACTAGGACCTCCCCACCATCCATAGGAGGGTTCCAGTCATCTCCCCACCATCTCCAGGGGCAGCCTGCCCAAGAGTCACACTCATGAATACAGATTTTGGGTTGAGAGGTCCTGCCAACTGCTGCAAGGTGTAACTCAAGGGGAAAATATGTTTCCAGCTGGGGGAAAATAACTTTGAAAACGAAATCAGTCAAAGGGAGAAATAAAGTGGGAGAAACCCATGTGTGGCTTACAAGCAGTCATCTACTTCCGCTCACCCATCTCTCATGACCTGGCTGTAAAAAGACCCCGCCACACCTCTCTGGTACCAGTGCAGACTTGCTCTCCACACCCCTATAATCACCTATTGATATGGACATGGCTACTTCTCTCAACCCCTTGGAAACACTTCTTGATAGGGAGATGCCCTAAGGCCAGGTGAGAAATTCTGAAAATATTGCAATTTTACCCACAGTCCTTTTCATGGATTGACACCAAGTGTCCAACACGATTATAAAATTTAATGAACCAGTGGCTATTTTCCTCCTCCTTTCCCCTTTTTGTTGAAATTGTACTAACAATAATCCTGAATCAAAAATTATATAACTCATGTTGTGACAAAGCCCAGAGTCCATGGAGCAAACTGAGGTAATTATTACAATTCCCAGCTGAACTCCTCTCCGACCCCCAGAACCTATCCAGCCATCTGGAGAGGGGTCCTCCATCTCCTATTTATACAATTTCTTCTCCTGCTGCATAGAACAGAGATAAGATGGTCTTGCTGAAACCTGGTCATTGAAGCTTCCATTGAAAAAATAAATGTGTGTCATTTTAGACATCTATTGCTTTAAATACAGAAATAACAAATAGAATGTTACTTCAATAATTATTTGTTTTCCCCTAGACCCATGACAAAGATATCAATATTATTCTTACATTTTTTTTCATAATCTGGAACCACTGTTCTGATAAATTCATATTCTGTTGGGTAACATTTTTTTACATTAGGAGAACTCCCTTACCACTTCAGCTTTAATAAAATTTCCTTAAATGCTTTATAGAGAAAATAATTCAAATGCATGTATTTCAGGTAATACATTCTGAATTCGGTATTAGATGCTGAGGGGTCCATCATCTGGGAACATGTACCTTTGCTTCTCTGTGCATAGCAACCCTTGCTACGAAAATAGCATTGCTCCATCTTGAGCAAAAAAAAAAAAAAAATTGGATTTAAATTTATTTAAATATCATGAATATATAATGATATAGACTTCAATGTCTGTATGTGGGGTAGATTAGCTACATGACCAATCCACCAAAATTAGATGGATAAACAGGCTGTTTTGGCAATATGTATATATTATATATTTTTTGCCAAACAAAATTAATTATATATATATATAATCTGAGGTGAAAATAAGAATCCAGACAAATGATAATCATATGAATCTTTTCATTACCAAGAACATAAGTCCTAGGACATAAACAAACTGCTATCACAGGAGCTGTACAGAGTGGACCCTCAGCATTAGCCTCAGCTAGAATTAATCTCCTTCCACCAGTAGGTGCAGGAACACTGAGAATATTGTTTACCTTGCTGCCAGTAAGTTGAGTGCCTGAGGCTTTGCTTGATAACTTGTAGGTCATGTGAACTGCCACCTCTTCTCTGCTGGAGAGAGAGGCCATGCAGGTCAGCACAGAGCATCCAGACATGTGGGTGAAGGCCTCCTGGACACACAGCCAAGCCAAGATCGTAGACTCCAGCCAAGTCTAAGAGCAATCTCAAGGGAAACCCATCCCAAAAGAGGAAGTCTCATTGAGCCAAGTGATCTCACAGTACTTGGGAGGTAAAAGTAATATAATTGTTTTAAACAGGTAAATTTATTTATGCATGCTACACATTAATACATACAAAGATTGAGTGAAATTATACAATATCATTTATTGTTTGAAAAGACTTAATGGTGCAACAAAATTAGTATGGATTAATAAATTCTATATAATGCATCTTAGTCATTAAAAAAATAGAAACATAGTACATGTTGTCTCAATGGGCAGAAGCAAAGCATAACGTGGAAAATAATCCATTCACAAGAGACAGGAATGAGAAGACAGGGAACCTGGAAAAGTAAATAATTGGAAAGTACTAAGTGAAATGGTAGAAATGAATCTAAATACATCAGTTTTTGAGAAAATATAAACATACCTAATCCTCCAAGTAAAAAAAAACAAAGAATGAAGACTTGTGAAAGATTATTGTTTTAAGTATGTATATCCAAAATGTACAGATACAGAATGGATGAAATGTTAAAAAAAAAGGTATGTCAGGCAAACGTTAACTCAAATATTAACTAAGCCCTAATTTTATTTAGCTACATTATTATTAAAGTAACTAAATTTTAGGGTAAAAATATTAGATCTAAAAACATTCACAAATAGCATATAAGATAGGTATTATTCCCAGCATGCAGGTCATTAACTGTTTGTGGACAGTCTCATTCCCTGCCTTCCTCTGCCCTGTTCTGGGGCTGAGGGTGGTGTATTTCCTAAGACCGACAGAAAGGTGGCTGGCTTTCTCTACAAAATTCTGTTCTCAGTAGCTGTGAAAATTTGGAAGATCCACCTAATTTTTTCTTTCTCTCTCTCTTTTTATTAGGATCTCTGGTAGTAGCTGAGACTTCCCATGGTCCCAGTTCCCACAAGAGAGACATTCACATGTTCTCATGTGTAAACTTCTTTCTCACACAGAAGTCACATTTCAAGGATATAAGGGTGAGCAAGATGGTTCAACAAAGAGAGTTTCCCTTACCTCTCACAGCAATGTGGCCACACTCTAAGGCGAAAGGTGCCTCTGGGAGAGCTTTTGGATGCAGACAGAAGCCTGTGAAGCCCCAGAATGAGAAGGTTCCTTTGAGAAAGTGTGTCACAGCCTCCGTGGGAAGCTCTCTAAAGGCGGTCCTGGCTGCAGGCCCAGAAAACCCCATGTCCCTCAGGTCTTACCGTCAGCTCTCTCCGGCTTTGGGCCCACGCTCAGAGCCATCTGCACAGAGCCCGGGGGTACCCTCCCCCGCCGGCCCCCAGAGGCCGTCCTGCCAATCTTGTTTCAGCCATGGAGCCCGAAGCACCCCTGGGAACCTCCTCTCAGAGGAGGAGGAACAGCCTCTTGTACAGCTCCTCTCAGCCATAGTCCCGGGGAGTCCCACTTGACCAGGAAAGCGGGAGGGAGACCCCACGACCCCGGGCCAGGCCTGCCGTCCTCCATTCCAGATGTGGTCCTGGGAGCAGCCGAGAGGGGCTCCCACCTTGCTGAGCTGGTGCTCATTGCCGGGCTTGGCTGCTGATGGACCTGCCCGGGACCCAGCAGCCCTCGTCCTGGGCATCTGGAGGGAGCCCTCCCCACCCATACACCCCACAGCAGGTTCACCCCCTACAAATAAGCTGGGGACTCTGAAGAGGACCATTTTCCCAGCGGTAACCCTATCGAACAACATCCTGAAGGCAGTCCCTTTCATGAGATACACACACACATGAGCGATTGGGCTGAAAGAAGTATTAAAACTAGCTACAACTAAAAGTATTTGATAATGGAAACACAATACAAGAAGATGTGAAGTGTGATGTCAATCGGATAAAATGCTACTGAAGTTAAGTTGTAACCAGTTTAAAATAGACTGTTATAATTAAACAACTACTGTTATTAATAAAATAGACTTATGATATTTTGTAAGCCTCATGGTAACAACAAAGTAAAAGGTTATAGTAGATACACAAAAGACAAAGATAATGAAATCAAAGCCTTACCCCCCAAAATAACAAATCACAAAGAAAGACAGCAAAGTGAAAGGAACACAGACATTACAAAACATAGAACAATTATGAAAAAGTCAATAGTAAGTCTTTACCTATCAATAATTACTTTAACACTAAATGCATTAAATTGAATATCAAAATGCATTAAATTCTAAAAGAGTCTTCATATAGTTTATGAGTGATTTAAGAAAAGTGTATGCTACATATAAGAGGTGATTTTAGGTGGCATATCAGCTAAACATGTATGGTTGGAAACAGCTATCCCATTCAAATGCTTGCCAGGAAAAGAACAGGAATGGCTTTACTTCTAATCAGACAAAAATGATTTAAAGAAAATCTGTCACAGGAGAAAAATAAGATCATTACATACTGGTATGAGTTGGCTAATCAAGAGGATTAAACAATTTAAAATATATATGTATCCACCATTAGAATGCTTAAATATATAAAGGAAATATTAACCACATTTAAGGGAGAAATGGGTACAACAAGAATTGGGGCAACAATCTCCCCCTTGAAGCAAGGGCTACATCATCTGGACAGAATAAGGACACACCTAATGGGCTGTCCTTTACAGAAATGTCTTAATCACTTTGAGAAGACTGAAATAATGTCAGGTATCTCTCCCAAACACAGTGTTAAGGAAATGAAAATCAATCCTAGGAGGAAAACTGGAAATTTACAAATCTGTGGAGATTAAGCAATACATTACTAAATAACCAACAGGTCAAAGAAGAAAATAAAAAGGAAATCAGTGTCTTAAGACAACAGAAAATGGAAAAGAAAATATACAAATATGCATGGTGTATAGTGAAGACAGTTCTGAAAAGTAGGTTTATAAAGACAGACTACTTATGGTGAAGGATATTTACTAGGTTCATCTTTGGGTCATTCACAATACATAAAAATATTGAAATATTTTGTTGCTCTCCTGAAAAATTACAGTGTCTTCTATAAATTATGTTAGTAAATAAGAAACTTCAATGTTCTTATATAACACATTTCAGGGGAAATGATAATATGCAATTGCCATATTGTGACAAAAGGTATGATTAGTGATAAATATATTTCAGATACTAAAAAAAAATACAAAGCAAAAGTCATTAAAAACTAGACGTAATGTATAAAGCCATAAAACCAGGCAATTTCAGAAGTAAATATTAAACAGCTAAAGATAACTGTAATAAAAAGTGATGGGTATCAAAAAAATTCTATACAATAGAAATAAAACATCTTCACAAAAATTTGTTTTATTTTGGAAATGACAAGTATTCAGTCACATAACAAAGACAAAGTAGATAAAGCAATACTTTAATAAAAGTATCTTAAGAATAAGTGAAACAAATTATTTAATTAATTTGTATTGAAAAATATAGTGAATTACTAAATATTTCAATAATTACATGTCAGGCTTTAAGAAACAAAATTTTCTTAGGAAAAATAGTTAGAAAAATGTATATACTTTAAAATCTTTTTATTATAGTACTTACAGTGGTAGCTTGGGAATATATATCTAAATTATTCCAATAAAGGAAATTAAATGATGTCCTACTTCTCTTAAATAAATATGTGTATTTATAAAATGAACAAATAAAATAGGAATAAAAAGTGTTCTATACATTATATGAATAAAATATCTCAATTTTTGTTGTCATTCACTTCTAATGTACACATAATTAGCTATCAGAAAATGACCATGTCAAACTGTATCATTATACATGGCATTATATGCTTTCCTCTATCCCCTATTTCTCAAATACATGGTGTCACCTGTTAAATGCACATGGATATGTCTGTATACATACCTGTTAATTCCATTTCAAAGCAGAAGCTCACGCTGTAGTGGATTCACATTGTAAACAACAGCACAGCACAGCCCTCACTTCCTGAGAAGCCGCCTGAGGGCTCTGGCGATGTCCTTGTTCCTCAGGCTGTAGATGAGGGGGTTGAGCGTGGTGGTGAGGATGGTGTAGAAGATGGAGTGCACTTCATCCCGCTCAGGGGGGTGGTAAGACTTGGGCAGAAAGTACTTGAAGATGAGAGCCCCATAGAACAGAGACACCACAGTCAAGTGAGAAGAGCAAGTAGCCAAGGTTTTCCTGAGCCCCAGGCTCGAGCGCATGCCCAGCACAGTGAACAGTATGTGCCCATAGGAGGCCAGAATGGCTGGGATGAGAGGGAGGAGAAAAATCACCCCACTGACAAAAATACCCTTTTCATACTGGGAAGTGTCAGCACAGACCAGTTTCAGTAAGTGTGGGATCTCACAAAAGAAATGATGGATTTGCCTAGAGGCACAGTAAGGGAGATTCATAGTATAGATAATATGAATGGAGGCATTGAGCAGTGCACCCAGCCAGGACATGAGCACCAGGAGTGTGCAGACCCTAGGGCACATGAGGATGGGGGTAGTGCAGTGGGTGGCAGATGGCCACATAGTGGTCATAAGCCATGACGGCCAGCAGCAGGCACTCGGTCCCCACAAGGCTTGTGAAGAGGAACATCTGAATGCTACACCCCAAGAATGAGATGCTATGGTCCCCAGGGAGAAAGTCCCTGCCATTTGGGGGACAAATGTGGAGATGCACAAGAGGTCCACGAGGGAGAGCTGGCCGAGCAGGAAGTACATGGGACTGTGGGGATGAGGGTCAACCCTAATGAGGGTGATCATTGTGGTGCTGCCCAGCAGGGCCCCCAGGAGATCCAGCACCATGAGGGCAAAGAAGGTCCAGGGAGCTGAGGGGCCTTGAAACAGATCCGAGAGGAGGAAGTCATGCCCTGAAGTCTGGTTGTTCTGCCAAGGAATCAGACCTGTGGCAATGATAAAAGAATTAAAGATCATGTAGAAACTTTGAAATCAATATGAGAAAGACCATGCTCTAATAGAAAAATGAGCAATAGACTGGAAAAGGTACTTCATTATAGATATCCCTTCAAACACACCAACATGGCTACTATGAAAAAGGCCAACAGTACTGTACTGGGGAGTCTGAAGAACAAGTGGAGATCCCATACACTGCTGGGAGGAGTGTTTAAGGGGAAAACTATTTTGGAAAACAGATAGTATTCATTTTAAAGCTGTGAACCCAACAATTCTTCCTTCCAACAGAACTATGTTCACCAAAAGAAATGTTCAGTGAAAGAATATTCATAGCAACACTATTCCCAATAGCAAGTCTCAGTAATATCTTGAGAGAAGAATGGATAAATAATATAAGGTATTTCTATATAGTGGAATACTATATAGCAGGAAAAATGATAAAGTACTGTTATATAAAACAATATGCATGAGGTCAGTCACAAATTAATACATTCTATGTTTCTGCTTACAATCAAAAGCAAACAGAACTAATCTATAATGTTAGATGCCAATAAGCAAAATCAATACTTGATATGCTCTTACAAACCACAATTCTAAGAAGAAAATCAGCAGCCTTTCTGTAAAAGGAGGAAACATTAATTGGCAGTGGAGAGTAAAACTCATGGCAGCATTCACAGTATAAACAGCAAACTCACTAGCAAAGGACTAGGGAAAACATGCAGCTCTGCCATGGGGCTACCATACCAATTGGGGTAAGTGACATTTTATCCAGGAATGTAGTGAGTTTCCAGTAAAGGAAAGAATTTATGAAAGGTAAAGTAAACCCCTCTAATATACCTTGCTGTAAAGCCCCACATGTACAAGTAACCTCATAAACTAAAATCCAGTAGGTGATACCCCACATGCTTCTTCTTTGGCAGAGAGTAAAAGCAAGAGGAAGGACCACAGATACAAAAAATATGACCAGATAAGGTTTCAACGAATTTGAAAAAGTCTAATATGTGCTCCCTTGATAGTTTAAGATCCCTGAGTACCCCAGATATATAGAGTTTCTCCCTCTGAGGCACAGGTGCACCAGGCATTGGACAGTCTGAGGGTGGAACAAGAAAAACCAAACAAATTTGTAGATATTCAGGATTGTGAGAGACAACTGAGTGAAACCTTGTCTGAGAATTAAGGCTAACAGCAACATCTGTATGTCATGTGAGAGCAGAGCAAAAATACTGAAGCACTGCACACTCCAGGTCACGTGTGAGGCACTGGGCATGAGCAATGAGAAGGGATGATCAATTTGTGCTTGTTGAATGACAACTGCTTGGCACATGTCCCTCTGTGCCAGGAACGTTTCACAAGGGTCCTCACTTGCCTTTCCCCAGTTCCATCCATCTGTAATGGGCATCTCAAATATCCCCATGTATGTTGAATCGATTAGCAGTCCTTAAGGCATGTTGTAATTAATTTAGAAAAAGTTCCCTTTTTGGCAGCCAATCTAAGTGTCAGGGTTCAAATCTAACTGTTTGATAACTCATATGAAATGTAATCCCTCACTGATTAATGCATAAATACTTACACTCTGTACTTTTGTCTTTTCTCCAATTATCCTGTTCCCCCAACCTCAGGCTGGTGAAGCTCCTCCCCATCTGGAAGTCTCTACTAGTGTGAAAACGAATATGGTTTTGTTTCTTCATGTTTGTTGTTTGTCATGTCATTAGCACAGCCAACCTTAATTTCCAGCTTACTAGGAGAGAGGCAGCTTTGGGGAGGTCACTTCAGAGTCGATCAAAACACCATCTACCACTGGAAAAGGGGAAGGAGAACTGGGAGTGATGCCAGAGGTGGGCACATCGGGCAGGTGAAAGTAGGGAAATGACAAAAAACTAAGATAGAACTTCCAGCCTTCAGATCTCAAACCTGAACTTGCCCTCTAAAGTAAACTGAACTGTATAAATTAAATATAACTAAAGCAACAAAATTCAGATCCAACTAAATTATAGAACAGATTAACTTAAATACCCACTCTCATAGCCTAAAAGAATAATAATCATATCCTTTTTGGGGATCTTTTATCACATAATGTCGATTATGAAAAACAGGTGAAACATGAAACAAAAGGTGAAAATGTCTGACCCTTTTTTAAGACACTAAATAGTCAATACAATCAAGCTCAGAGAAGGACCAAATTTAGAACTAGACTGGAACTTTAAAATAATTAGTGTGAAAGTTGGACATTTGTGAATGGTTGGGAGTTTTAGGAGAGAGATTTCAAAAAAAGAACCAAATGGTAAGCTACATATGAAGTTATGATTATCAGTGGTAATGAATGCATCCAAAGGGCATATAATTATGTTAGATGTAAAAAAAGAAAATAAGTACACTCTAGGACATACCAATAGAAATTATTCAAATTTGAAACACAATGGGGAAAAAGAATGTTAAAAATAAAAATGTTAAAAATAAAACAGATATGTAGAATCCCATATCATTCTACAATGGGATAATATCAGTCTAACATGGTAGGATAAATATTTTAAGAGATAATAAATTAATGCAAGATGTCAACCCACATATCCAAGCGGCCCACAGCTCTCCAACCAGAATAAAAGAAAAAATAAACAAAACAGGAGCACAGATTAAAGATGGCAGCGTGAGAGGAGAGACAGAGGCTTCCTTCTAAAACTGGATACAATTAGAAAATATAGTCGGTGCAACTAATCCTGAGATAGCAACAGGAAAGAGGACACATCAGACTGCACACACCTGGAGAAAAGAGCAGACCTCAGCGAAAGGGGTAACGTACCAGACCTGTGGCTCCATGGGACCTGAGCCCCTCCCACACCCCAGCTCACCGATGGGAGGAAGACAAATGGAGCAGGGAAGGAGTGGAAGGCTTGGGACTGCTGAATACCTAGCTCCAGAGATCTGCCCTGAGAGCACAAACCTACATTTCATGGTGCTTTCATGAGACTCGCATGATTACTGGGTTGGAAAGTTAATACAGGCAGAGTTCCTGGGGAGACTGGGATTCCAGCTGCTTGTGGAAAGCAGGGATCCATATCCAGCTGCTCTGGGACAAAAACTTATACCTGTGTGCCCGGCCCACTAGCTCAGGCAGTGGAGACAGGCACAGCAGCCGGGAGGTGGAGAACAGCTCTTTCCTCCCCCCAGGCACCAGCACCACTCCACTGCCATCCCCAACATTGCTTCAGGGACTGAGCAGCTCCAGAATGGCGCTTCTGGACACTAGAGGGCGCCATATACAAACATGAAACGCCAAAGGAACCTTGTCAAGAGTAAAATTATTAATACAACTCCAGAGAAAGATTTAAATGATATGGACCTCGTGACTCTTCCTGAAAGGGAGTTCAAAATAAAAATCATCAACATTCTAATGAAGGTACGGAAAGACATCCAAGAACTCAGGAATGAATTCAGGTCGGAGATCCAATCACTGAAGAACACGATGGAGGGTATTAAAACCAGACTGGATATGGCGGAGGAGACAAGAATTGAAATAGAAACTAGAGAATGGGAATACAAAGAAGCTGAGGCACAGAGAGAAAAAAGGATCTCTAAGAATGAAAGAATATTGAGAGAACGGTGTGAACAATCCAAGCAAAACAATATTTGCATTATAGGGAAATCAGAAGAAGAAGAGAGAGAAAAAGGGATAGAAAGTGTCTTTGAGGAGGTAGTTGCTGAAAACTTCCACAGTCGGGGGAAGGACATAGTCTCTCAGGCCATGGAGATCCACAGATCCCCCAACACAAGGGAACCAAGGAAGACAACACCAAGACACACAGTAATTAAAATGGGAAAGATCAAGGATAAGGACAGACTGTTAAAAGCAGCAAGAGACAGAAATAAGATCACATACAAAGGAAAGCCCATCAGGCTAACATCAGACTTCTCAGCAGAAACCTTTCAGGCCAGAAGGGAGTGGCATGATGTATTAAATGCGATGAAGCAGAAGGGCCTGGAACCAAGATTATTTTATCTGACAACATTATAATTTAAACTTGTAGGAGGGATTAAACAATTTCCAGATAAGCAAAAGCTGAGAGAATTTACCTCCCACAAACCATCTCTACAGTCTATTTTGGAAGGACTGCTATAGATGGAAGTGTTCTAAGGTTGAATAGCTGTCACCAGAGGTAATAAAACATCAGTAAAGAAAATAGAAGAGCTAATTATGTAGCAAAAGTAAAATTAAATTAACCATCCCCAAAGTCAATCAAGGAACAGACAAAAAGTACAGAATTTGATACCTAATATATAAAGAATGAAGGAGGAAGAAAAAGGAGGAGAAATAGTAAAGAACCTTTAGATTGTGTTTGTAACAGCATACTAAGTGAGTAAAGTTAGACTCTTAAACAGTAAGGAAAGTAAATTGGAAACTTTGGTAACCGCGAATCTAAGGCCTGAAATGGCAATAAGAACATACCTATCGATAATCACCCTAAATGTTAATGGACTGAATGCACAAATCAAAAAACATACAGTCACTGAATGGATAAAAAAACAAGGCCTATCTATATGCTGCTTACAAGACACTCACCTCAAACCCAAAGACATGCACAGACTAAAAGTCAAGGGATTGGAAAAAGATATTTCATGCAAACAATAGGGAGAAAAAAGCAGGTGTTGCAGTACTAGTATGAGACAAAATAGACTTCAAAACAAAGAAAGTAACAAGAGATAAAGAAGGACATTACATAATGACAAAGGGCTCAGTCCAACAAGAGGATATAACCATTATAAATAGATATGCACCCAACACAGTAGCACCAGCATATGTGAAACAAATACCAACAGAACTAAAGGAGGAAATAGACTGCAATGAATTCATTTTAGGAGACTTCAACACACCATTCACTCCAAAGGACAGATGCACCAGACAGAAAATAAGTAACAACACAGAGGCATTGAACAACACACTAGAACAGATGGACCTAATAGACAGCTATAGAACTCTACACCCAAAAGCAACAGGATACACATTCTTCTCAAGTGCACATGGAACATTCTCCAGAATAGACCACATACTAGGACAAAAAAAGGGCCTCAGTAAATTCCAAAAGATTGAAATTCTACCAACCAACTTTTCAGACCACAAAGGCATAAAACTAGAAATAAATTGTACAAAGAAAGCAAAAAGGCTCACAAACACATGGAGGCTTAACAACATGCACCTAAATAATCAATGACCAAATTAAAATGGAGATCCAGCAATTTATGGAAACAAATGATAACAACAACACAAAGTTCCAACTACTGTGGGACGCAGTAAAAGCAGTCTTAAGAGGAAAGTATATAGCAATCCAGGCATATTTAAAGAAGGAAGAAAAAATCCCAAATGAATAGTCTAATGTCACAATTATCAAAATTGGAAAAAGAAGAACAAATGAGGCCTAAGGTCAGCAGAAGGAGGGACATAATAAAGATCAGAGAAGAAATAAATAAAATTGAGAAGAATAAAACAATAGAAAAAATCAATGAAACCAAGAGCTGGTTCTTTGAGAAAAGAAAATAGATAAGCCTCTAGCCAGACTTATTAAGAGAAAAAGAGAATCAAAACACATCAATAGAATCAGAAACGAGAAAGGAAACATCACGACTTACCCAACAGAAATACAAAGAATTATTAGATACTACTATGAAAACCTATAGCTAACAAGCTGGAAAACCTAGAAGAAATGGACAACTTCCTAGAAAAATACAACCTTCCAAGACTGACCAAGGAAAAAACTCAAAATCTAAACAAACCAATTAACAGAAAAGAAATTGAATCAGTAATCAAAAAACTACCCAAGAACAAAACCCCTGGGTCAGATGGATTTACCTCAGAATTTTACCAGACATATAGAGAAGTTTTCCAGAAAACAAAAGTGAAGGAATACTCCCAAACTCATTCTATGAAGCCAACATCACCCTACTACCTAAACCAGGGAAAGATCCCACCAAAAAAGGAAATTATAGACTAATATCTCTGATGAACGTAGATGCAAAAATACTCAACAAAATATTAGCAAACCGAATTCAAAAATACATCAAAAGGATCATACACCATGACCAAGTGGGATTCATCCCAGGGATGCGAGGATGGTACGTCATTCGAAAATCCATCAACATCATGTACCACATCAACAAAAAAAGACAAAAACCACATGATCATCTCCATAGATGCTGAAAAAGCATTCGACAAAATTCAACATCCATTTATGATAAAAACTCACAACAAAATGGGTATAGAGTACAGGTACCTCAATATAATAAAGGCCATATATGATAAACCCACAGCCAACATCATACTGAATAGTGAAAAGCTGAAAGCTTTTCCTCTGAGGTCGGGTACAAGACAGGGATGCCAACTCTCCCCACTGTTTCTCAACATAGTACTGGAAGTCCTAGCCATGGCAATTAGACAAAACAAAGAAACACAATAAATCCAGATTGGTAAAGAAGAAGTTAAACTGTCACTATTTGCAGATGACTTGATATTGTACATAAGAAAACCCTAAAGACTCCACTCCAAAACTACTAGAACTGATATCAGAATACAGCAAAGTTGCAGGATACAAAATTAACACACAGAAATCTGTGGCTTTCCTATACACTAACAATGAACTAATAGAAAGAGAAATCAGGAAAACAATTCCATTCACAACCGCATCAAAAAGAATAAAGTACTTAGGAATAAATCTTACCAAGGAAGTGAAAGACCTATACCCTGAAAATTATATGACACTCTTAAGAGAAATTAAAGAGGACACTAACAAATGGAAACTCATCTCATGCTCTTGGCTAGGAAGAATTAATATAGACAAAATGGCAATCCTGCCCAAAGCAATATAAAGATTTGATGCAATCCCTATCAAATTGCCAACAACATTCTTCAACGAACTAGAACAAATAGTTCAAAAATTCATATGGATACACCAAAGACCCCAAATAGCCAAATAATAAAGTGGGGGGGATCTCGCTCCCCAACTTCAAGCTCTACTACAAAGCCACAGTAATCAAGACAGTTTGGTACTGGCACAAGAACAGAGCCACAGACCAGTGGAACAGAATAGAGACCCCAGATATTAACCCAAACACGTATGGTTAATTAATATATGATAAAGGAGCCATGGATGTACAATGGGGAAATGACAGTTTCTTCAACAGATGGTGCTGGCAAAACTGGACAGCTACAAGTAAGGGAATGAAACTGGATCACTGTCTAACCCCATACAGAAAAGTAAATTCAAAATGGCTCAAAGACCTGAATGTAAGTCATGAAACCATAAAACTCTTAGAAGAAAACATAGACAAAAATCTCTTGGACATAAACATGAGCGACTTCTTCATGAACATATCTCCCTGGGCAAGGGAAACAAAAGAAAAAATGAACAAGTGGGGCTATATCAAGCTAAAAAGCTTTTGTACAGCAAAGGACACCATCTATAGAACAAAAAGGTACCCTACAGTATGGGAGAATATATTCATAAATGACAGATCTGATAAAGGCTTGACATTCAAAATATATAAAGAGCTCACACACCTCAACAAACAAAAAGCAAATAATCCAATTAAAAAATGGGCAGAGGAGCTGAACAGTTCTCCAAAGAAGAAATTCAGATGGCCAACAGACACATGAAATGATGCTCCACATCGCTTGTCATCAGAGAAATGCAAATTAAAACCACAATGAGATATCACCTCACACCAGTGAAGATCGCCACCATCCAAAAGACAAACAACAACAAACGTTGGCGAGGTTGTTTAGAAAGGGGAACCCTCCTACACTGCTGGTGGTAATGTAAATTAGTTCAACCATTGTGGAAAGCAGTATGGAGGTTCCTCTTAAAGCTCAAAATTTGAATACCATTTGACCCAGGAATTCCACTTCTAGGAATTTACCCTAAGAATGCGGCACTCCAGTTTGAAAAAGACAGATGCACCCCTATGTTTATCGCTACACTATTTACAATAGCCAAGTAATGGAAGCAACGTAATTGTACATCAATAGATGAATGGATAAAGAAGATGTGGTACATATACACAATGGGATATTTCTCAGCCATAAGAAAAAAACAGATCCTACCATTCGCAACAACATGGATGTAGCTAGAGGGTATTATGCTCAGTGAAATAAGCCAGGCGGAGAAAGAGAAGTACCAAATGATTTCACTCATATGTGGAGTATAAGAACAAAGAAAAACTGAAGGAACAAAACAGCAGCAGAATCACAGAACCAAAGAATGGACTAACGGTTATCAAAGGGAAAGGGACTGGGCAGGAGTTGTGAGAAGGGTGGATAAGGGCAGGGAAAAAGGAAGGGGGCCTTACAATTAGCTTGTATAATGTGGGGGGTGCTTAGGGAGTAATGTGCAACACAGAGAAGACAAGAAGTGATTGTACAGCATCTTACTATGCTGATGGACAGTGACTGCAATGGTGTTTTGGGGGGAGACTTTGTGAAGGGGGGAGCCTAGTAAACATAATGTTCTTCAAAAAAAAAAAGAAAAAAACATACCTAGGCACAGCAGAATCAACCTGCTACAAAATAAAAAACCTTGACAGCAGCCAGAACGAGAAGGACATATTAGATTCAGTGAAAAAAAAAATACATGCAGTGAAATAATCTGAAAAATTTTGGATGAGTCAGTAAGACAATAGAATTGAAAGAAGTTAAATGCCTGTCAATCAAGAATTCTATGCTAGCAAAAACTGTCACTGAAATGAAGACATTTGGAATTACATAAATGCATTAAAAAATTTCAAAAACTGAAAAATACTTGTACTACAAAAAACACTTTTTTATTATGTTGAAGAAAATAACACCAGTTAGAAATTACAAGGATGAATAAGTGTGATGATAACTATAAAGTATTTAACTCTTGAAACACTACTAAAAATAAACATAACACTGTATTGTTAGGTTTATAGTGTATGTAGAAGTGAATTATATGACAGCAATATCACAAAGGGTAGAGGGTGATAATTTATACACCGATATCCAGGAACTTGACTTTTTTGACATTTCTAAAATGCTACACACAACCTCAGAATATATATTCTTTTCAAGTATGCATGGAACATTCAGGGACTTTTTACATTTTAATCTCCTAACTAGATGTTTTAAATTCTTCTCTTTGAAATACTGCTCATATTAAAAATTGTTGTATAGTATTCTCAGTTTAGCTAGCAACCCAGGACATTTTCCAGAGTGTTTCTCAATATCCCTGTTCCCAGACTCATTAATGTAATACTGACACATTTAGAAATCACTTACCACTTGGAAACTTTTTAAATATTTAAATTTATTCTTCCTAGAAGAAGTTACAAAGGTTCACAGTAGCATCTTGACACACATAGTCACAGTAGCATATGCATTGCCTTCGATGAATTGGAATGAAAATCCACTCTGCTGGACAAAAGTGGCTGATGACATGCCCTGGGAAGCCCTATGACACTTTTTTAAGAGGTGTCATTCTGCAAACCATCTCAGGGATCCCCATCAGTATCTTGGGAGGTACAGGAGATTAAGTGTATCTCAAAGTGATTATTTTTCTCCTCCTGCTCTGCTTTTTGTATAATTATTCATGGTTCTTTTTCAAGACTATGTTGAAATTATGAATGTTAGAGTGTGGACTTTAGTTTGAAGCTTCATTAAATCATGGCTTTTGAAACAAAATGTTACTTTTAAAGTGTCAAAAACTTTTAAAGTTTATAAACAAAATTTATATAATAGTATGCTGGAGAATGACATTAAGTAGACCAATAGTTTTTAATTCACAACATTTTTGTTTTCTTTGGGTAAATACCCAGAACTGGAATTACTGAATCATGTGGTATATCTATTTTTAATTTTTTGAGGAACCTCCATAGTATTTTCCAGATATGTGTACCCCTCTGTTTATTGCAGCATTATTTACTATAGCCAAAATATGGAAGCAAAATAAGTGTCCATTGATAAATGAATGGCTAAAGAAGAAGTGGTACACATATACACCATGGAATATTACTCAGCCCTAAAAAATGAAATCATGCCATTTGTGACAACATGATGGACTTAGAAAGTACTATGTTACATGAAATATATCAGAAAGATAAACACCATATGATTTCACTTATATGGAGAATCTAAAAACAAAACAAATGAACAACAAACAAAACACAAATAGATGCAAAAAATATATAAAGAACAAATTGATGATTGTTGCCACAGGGAGGGTGGGGTGAGGACAAAACAGGTGAAGTGAATAAAGAGGTAAAACTTCCAATTACACAAGGAATAAGTCAAAGGTATGAAGAGTACAGCATAGAGAATACAGTCAATAATGCTGTAGTAACTTTGTATAGTGAAGGATGGTAATTACACTTACAGTGAGATTTTATAATGTATATAACTGTATCACTATGTTGTACTAATATAAACTGATATAATACTGTATATCAATTATACTGCAATAAATAATAATTTGCAATATTTCTGTTCCAAAAAATGCAAGTACACATTGTTTTTACTTCAAATTGCTGGGATATAGGGAAGATGCTTAACAAATACAGCAATTTTCAGAGAGCTATGCTTTCTTGTGCTTCATACTCTGTTGCTTGGGTGAAAAATTGTTCGCCCAATGCCCTATCATGGCTAATGCCTTGGAGAGTATTCCTATCAGCAAGAGTGAAAAATGGAAATTAATTTAAAATAGGGTAACAGGAAATTTTCACACAGTGAGGTGAGGTTAACTGTGGGTCTTAGATATCAGTATGCCCTTTAATGTTCTTAAATAAGGATGTAGCCATTTTCTATAATTAGGCATTTATTCTTCAGAGTACTCATGATAACTGGCAAAAGCATGTAACCTTTAAAAGAACATCAGTGATTAATCTCAGGATTGCCATAAAAATCACTGAAATCATTTTTCTTTAGATTCGGCAGATCTGAGTTTTCCTCAAAATCACTGCACAGCTCACAGAAGGATGACCTAATCATTCCTTTATGGCAGAGCTGCCTCACTGCCGGTCTTTCTCTGTTGTGGAGGATTAGTACTAAGTCTAGGTCACCCACTAATATTCAGGAAAAAAGTGAGATGTAAAGAATTCGTTCCAGTTAGTGTAGCAATATTAAGTTGATAACACACCCCCCTCTTAAATATCACAATTAAAAACATTTTTCCTTAAAAGAAGAAATATATATCATAATATATCCAAAGTCAAAATCATGTTTACTCATCCACAAAGCACCTGTTTATATATTGATGACATGATTTACCTTTAACTGTCACAAAAATGTAATATTTACCCTTCAAATATAATACTGAATATAAATAATAATAATACAAACAGTAGAAATTAAGTAATCTCCCAGAATTGCAAAAGTACTTGTTGATTCTATGAGAATTACATAGTCTTTAGACTCCAGGAAGTGGCATATAATCTGAAGACACAAAATCTGCAAGTGTTATGCACCATTATTCACTGAGTTAAAAAACAAAACAGGGTCTTTCAGTGAAAACTAGATATTTAGATAACAGACTATGAATCAGCTTCTCCCAGCTACCTGCAGTTTTGAACAACAAAACAAAATAAAAATATTTTTTCTAGTCCGTTTTATTTCCCTTAATGTTTAGTGATAAACATAGTAAATGAACCTTTTAAAGCTGGGTAACACTAGTGGGAAATATTTCGTGCTGGCGGTGTGGCTCCCAGAGCAGGGGTTTATGGGCAGATAGAGACAAGAACCCACTCCAGACACTGCGCATTTCTGAAATGTCAGGGCATCACAGAACCAGAGAACGGAAGCAAACATGAAAGACAGACTAGAACCTGCCCTGCAAAGAGAGCCCTTGGAGTGATGACCGCCAGCAGCGCTGCTCATCCCCAGTACCCACCGAGCAGAATGCGCGCGGGAGGAGCTCCACAGCCAGGCTGCAGGTACGCCACCCCGCCGCATCCCTCGCCTCGGCCACAGAGGAGGGCGCAGGAGAAACAATTCACAAATCACAGCGCACCAGAGAAACCACAGCAAGCCAAGCAACAACATTTTGATAAAGAATGAGAGATTTTACCTCTGAAAACGAGAGCCGCCTCAGTCCCAAAAACACAATACCATTTTGATCTGAAACAGAATGCAGCAGGGATATCCTTCTTGGTTTTCATAGGAAAAGCAACTATATTTGTTTTACCCTTGCTTGTGAAGATAACAGTATTTGGAATATCGAAATATAACTTGATTTATATATATATAATTAAATATATAATTTAATTCCAAATTCTACAGGCATAAAGTGTTTACGGTGGAAAAAAGCAATGAACTATGGGTAAATGCACAGCTCAACTACTCTAGTGGAACTGCCCAGATATGGTGGAAAGCAGGCCTTATGCCAGGAATTATCAGCGTGTTGTGGGCAACACTCAGTGCATTTTGAAGAGTAAATGGAGAATGCCACTTCATCTCACTGGCTTTTAGACAGAGGCTAAAGCAGCCCTCCACCTCACACATTTGTTGTAGACACACGTGCATTTGTTTTGTACTTGTGACTTATATGGTGGGATAAGAAGTGAGAATGAGAAAGAACAGGGCCAGGGTGTCTTATGTGACCAGGGCTGTGACGGAATGTCATCATGGAGGCCTCACACCTTGTGGCTCCCCGACCTGGCTGATACACTAAGCACCACTTACAGCTTGTCCCTCAGTTCCAGAACTGTCACCTCTTTCATCTGCCATCTCTACCCATTCAGGAACCCATCCTGTGGTAGGCAGCATGTAAGAAAATACCACATCTGCTCCTAGAGTTCCTAACCTATGTGTACTGCAACTCAGTTCACCTCATGCCAATGCAGTAATACCCACCCACCGTTTTTTTCATGATTTGTGGCCCCAGAGGTGTTCCACACAGCTCTGCAAAAATATGCATAATGTACGGGCCTTAGGAATCAGTGAGGAGTTTCTTTTCAAAAACACATTATTATATTTAATCATTTTAGACTATTTTATATTTCATTAAGAGATTTAAATTACATTACATTGTTACAATAAGTTAGTACTAGGATAAAGTGGAAATCACAGGATCTTCAAACTGGATAAAACCTTTCATAACTTGACACCACTATATAAATATAAAATGTAAATGAAAACTGCCTTTAATCGAGGGCAGAAGAAGCAAAATAACATAACTGGAATAAGCAGTCTCCATTAGTCACATGATTAATGCAGAATACTTTTAAGAAACCAACACTTACAGAAAAATACGGGACAGAAGGATGATTTTGGATTATGTTTTTGTTAAATGGCTGTGGGTAAACTATCAATGTTAAAAAGCATTAAACTGATACAGTCGTTCTATTTACTAAAAGTGTGGATGTTTTGTCACAATCCTCAGCAAATTCTATTTTATTGAAACATTATCATCTGAGGTTCTACAGGTGGTGTTTGTTGCACAGGTGGTCCTAATACCTCATCACAAACACCAGCTGAACTGTGTAATACCATTACCTAAATAGGTCTTTTTTTTTAACCCTCCCCCCATCCTGCACCCCAGGCACCCTCTCACCATGCTCTTCATTGTTAACATGCCCTTTATGTCTACCCTTGTCATAAAACACTGAATCTACTGCCAAAAGAATTATTATGTGACATATTTATCCAAATTAAGTGCATCGGCTATGATACATTACCAAATCACTTAAGTTCTACTTTAAAATTTCATCCTACTTTTTACTTTATTTAGAATTGAAAGATACCGCTTGAGAAATCAAGGTGATACATATGAAGGCTCTCTTGCCTCTGCAGAGGAGCAGCGGGTATTACGTTCCGGGGTCAGGCATTTGACAGCCGCCCACCGGCGGCCCTTGGGCGCGGCCAGCTGACCACCGCCCCGGAGTCCGGGGCGACCTGGAAGGCTCCTGCGGCCCGCTGGGGCCGCGCACACCCACACTCGGCTCCTTTTCCTCACCTGCACCTTGCTGACGTCCTCCTGCAACTTTTGATAGCTGTTCCTGTTGCCTTCACTTCCGGCAAACATTTCCAAATTCTTTTAAGCCTGTGATATTTCTCACTCAGCTCTTGGCTCAGCTTTCTGGGATTTTGGATTCTTTCCTCATTACAGTTTTTATTTTCAATCCCATCCTCCATTCTGTTAAGTAGGAGCTCACCAGACAGGACAGAGGGGAAAGTATTCAGAAATACAGCAAAATTATTCAGAACAGATCTCAAATATCCCCCCCTTTTTTTCTTTTAAAAGCTCCACCACATAGCCCCTACACACACTCCTCTGCAATGTAGCGTATTTGTGTGTTTGCACACGGGGCTGCCACGTGACATGGTGGCTCCTGTAGGGCAGAGACTTCTTAATTTTTGCTCCCCCTACAACGCTGTGTGTCTAAGTGTTATTATAAACGTGTGGAATTACGTTGAACAGTTCTGCCCTTCTAGGGAGAGGGC
Organism: Manis pentadactyla; assembly: GCF_030020395.1. Classification (NCBI taxonomy): domain Eukaryota; kingdom Metazoa; phylum Chordata; class Mammalia; order Pholidota; family Manidae; genus Manis; species Manis pentadactyla. Next base: position 48,024,123 of record NC_080031.1, on the reverse strand, counting down.
AGAACCTGTGTTTTCATAGACGAGGCTTCCCCACCCAGGTAGAGCACCCAAGGCCAGAAGAAACACAGCTGAATGAACGGAAGATTCCAATATAAAAATACACATCCTCAAGGACTCAAGAGATGCATTCCAATATGCATCCTCGCACCCCACCACTGGCACAAAATGTTCTCGGGTGTATTTCTGATTCTACCCACGGAACCATCTCTGCCTCACCAGGAGTTTGGAATTTTCACTGCTGCTACCATTCTGCAAAAAACAAAAGAGCGTATTCCACAAACTGTTTCCACATGGCCGCCTTTCCAATTCACCACTCTTTAGCCTGGCATTGGATGATGCCACATGTGCTTCATCTGTCACAGTCGGTCCCCACTGGAAACACTGAACTTCACGTACAGGGTTTCAGGAGTGGATTGAGTTATGGTAAGTGCTGCGTACGTGCTCGCTCCTGCAAACAGGTGCACTGGTGCTTGCAGGTGCTCAGGGTAAATTTTTAACATCCCTTCTTGTAAGAGCCCTGCTCATCCTTGGTAAACCCATCCCTAGCCTCTACAGTCCTGGGGCACCACCAGCCTCGGCAGTGCATTCACACCACTGCAGGGGGACATGTGGGACCCAGGCTGGGTTATGGGAGACCTTCCCCTTAATTTGTGAGTTAAAAATGGAAGGAAGGTATCCCATCTTCTTGGATCTTAAGCCTGAGATTGTAGGGCTCTCATGAGCCATTTTTCACAGTGGAGAAACTTTATATAAAAAATGAAATCCAGGACAAACCAGCACAGATATTATAGCCTTAGTAGCACTGAATCCCAGTGTCCATGTCTGAAGCCTTGATTCTAAGCTTTTCTCCTTTGATTTGTTACCTGCTCCAGGATTCGTCCCATCTACTGGAAGAAGCGTCTTTTGTTTTTCCTCCAGGTGATTTGAGTTGTAATTCTTGCCGCCTGCATCTAAAGACAGACTGCCACTACTACACTGTGATAGTTGGCTGGGAATCTGAGAGTTCAGTTTGCTGTCAGTCTGCTTTAGTCTTGAAAAGTTTATAAAATGAAACTTCTAAACCTAGAAGGTTTAGATCATCTCACGAAATGATGAAGTCTTTCTAAAATATCATAGCTATTTTTATGCAATTGTGAACTATTTTTCTAAGTAAAAAAATCCTTAAAGCCAGACACTGTCTTTTCCAGCTTTGTAACATTTGTGCTCAAAAGCACTGGTTAACAATGCAATTTGCATCTTATTTGTAGTACTAGATTATAAAAAGTATTTGTCCTATTTTAATCCTTATTGGCCTTAGAGATGAGACTTCAGACAGTGAAGTTTTACCTCCAGTCTCTTACCACTTCTTCTGTCTCAATATTCTTGACATATGGGTAAGAAAAGATCTCAGATGTTAAGAGAATATGAAAAATAGATTATACAGGTAGAGAACAAAATGCAAGTAGGTGCAACATTAAAACAAATATATTAACAACTAGCATAGGGACAGTTGAACCTACCTTACACGGGACAATTGGGAGTGAACTTTTCCTCATGAAAGGAAGTGTACCTTGAGGTGGATATTGCCCTGCTCTGGGGAGGAGCCTGTAATATCTGTTTAGTTCCATCTGGGCTGCATAAACCAGGAGAAACATACAACTGTTTACAGCTGGCATCTGTTTGGATTGGTTGATGCCTGATGTAACTCCAGAAGGGAAAATATTTTCCCACCCTGGGACAAAATACCTTTGAAACTGAAATCAGAGTGAGAAATAAAGTGGGACAAACCCATTTATTGCTTAGAAGCAATCATCCACTTCTGCTCACCTGTGTCCCTCAGGACCCTGCAGAAAAAGGGCCCCCACCCCACCTGTCCTGCTCAGACATGCCCTGCTCCCCCTTGTAATCACCTATTGATATGGAGGTGGACTGCTTCTCTCCACCCCTTGGAAACACCTAGTGACAGGGAGATGCAATAAGGCCAGGGGAGAGATTCTGGAAATGTTGCAATCTTACCCACACCCACAAAGTAGCAGTTATTGGATTGTTAAATGCCTTGAAGGTCATTCCAGGATATCAAGGATGATTAAGGGTTGGGACCTACATAGAGGGAGAGTAATGCTAAGAAGAAATTAAAAGATAAATAAATACAACAAGAAATAGTTACAGTGAGGGCTAAGATATCTGGAGATTTTATAACATTTACATATTACATTTTGTTACCACTACTTCTCCATAATAGTAATAAAATGATCAAAATGAAAGAGGTTACCTCTTTCCCTCTTCTTTCCTGCTTTCCTTCTTTTCTGTCTTTACTATTTTTAATACTATTTTGTTCCCTGAAAGATCAAGAATGATGTGGGTAAAAACTGCAGTATTTCCAGAGTCTGTTGCCTGACATTAGTGCATCTTCATATCAATAGGTGTCTCAAGGGGTGGAGAGAGGTGGACCACCTACATATCAATACATAACTACAAGGGCATGTGAGGGTTTATCTGGACCAGAGACGTTGGGTAGAGCTGCTGCTGAAGCCTGGTCAAGAGAGATATGGGACAACTGCTTGTGAGAAACAAATGGCTTTCTTAACTTTATTTCTCCCTTTGACTGATTTCGGTTTTAGAGGTATTTTGCCCTGGGATTTTCCCCCTGGAGTTACAAATGAAGGCAAAAATCTGTTACTCAACAGATTATTATATGGTGAAAGGAAGTCCAACAGCTGGGAGAAGGATGCAGCTGGAGAGAGAAGAGAAGACAAAAATCTGGATTTTAAAAAGAAGGGATTGGGGTTGTGGGTAAAAACGCAACATTTCCAGAATCTCTAGCCTAGCCTTAGTGCATCTCCATATAAACAAGTGTTTCCAAGGGGTGGAGCGCAGTAGGCGGCCTCCAATGGGCCAGAGAGTTTGCGTGGGGTCCCTTTTTCTGCAGTCGGTTTGAGAGTGACACAGGCGAGTGGAAGTGGAGACTTCTTGTACGCAGCAAACAGGTTTGTCCCACTTTCTTTCTCACTTTGATTTTGGTTTCAGAGGTATTTGCCCCGGATGTCCCCCACCCCCCGGAGTTACAGAGGTCCCGTCGGTGGCATGTGTTGGTGTGGGCCTGGATAGTATGCTTTATTCCCTTCCTGCTTTACGCTTATTCAGAAGATGGGCATTCTGTCGTTTACATGAATTCTGAATTTCTACCAAGTGATTTTTGGAGAGTAACTTTATAAGTCCTTCTCCCCCTAGTTCTGAGCTATGTTTTGAGACCCAAGTCTCAGTAGTAGTTAAACTGCCTTGGAGGGAAAATGTGGTAAATATTTCTTTTCATATATCTCATACCAAGGCCAGAAATATACTAAGAGATTGAATAAATATGAACTGGAGTAATGTGGCAGGCATTCCAGACTTATTTTCTTCTTCAAAAGAGAAGGAAAAAAGCTATGAACTCTCGTGGTGCATGTAGATAGTACTTTCATAAGCCTGCTTTCTTTTCAGAATCATTGGAAATTCTGGAAAAATGGAGTCTGTCTGAAAACAGTGTGTGAGTATTTTTCTGCTTTGTGTTAAAGCTGCACACAGAAAAAACACTAGACAAAACTCATTTTCAAAAGCAACTGAGATGTAACCCTAGATCGAAATTAAAGGAGTGAACAGAAATATGTGACTTTTTCTTACATAGAAGGCATTTAAAAAAAATAACCCAACAGAAAGAACTAGGGAAATGACTCACTAGAGTACTCCACATTTGCCAATGGATATGGCAGGTCAACATTTCAACACTACGTTAGATGTGACACTAATATGAATATTCCTAATATTTATTGTCAAAGAGCTCAATTCATTTTACTCTAGCTCAAAATCTTAAAAGAGCATTTAGAAAATAGAGTACCTTACCTCGATTCATTAGTTAGAGGAAATGGCTCATTCCACTTTATTCCTGGAATTTATTTTAAAATTAGGAATACTGATACCCTGCCAAGACTCATACTTCCCTTGGAAATATGTTCTGATCCAAAAATAAAGCCTATCATTTAGAGAGCTACAGCTTTTTGAAAAATGAAACAACACATTAACAAGGACAACAGCAGATAGTACAGCAAAATAAAATTTTTAAAATCCAATCTTTTCATTTCCTTTGTTTTGGTTTTAATATTGCTTATTATGTGTACTAGAGTTTGTTATTTACTATTGTTATATGATAAAATAATTATTCAGTATTGATAAGAAAGCAAATGAAGAAGTCTTGAAAACTTGAGAAAAACTGTTAACTTGAAAAATTTATGTCTTCTTCTGATCACTTATTCCATTTCTCTTGACCAGTTACCATTACCTTAAGCTCTAAGATTCCAGATTCTTTTCCTCTTTCTGAATTCTATATAAGTAGAATCATGCACATACATTTCCTTGCATCTCATTTATTTTGCTAAACATTAAATCTGAGTGATCTATCTATGTTATTGCTTATAACCATAGTTGGTTCATTTTCACTGCTCTTCAGGATAAGGCACTATGATTAGCCCACAGGTTACTTACCTATGTTCTTGTTGACAGACATCTGTGTTGCTTCCACTTTGAAGATATTATAAATAATGTTATGTACATTACTGAACATATATTTGGTGAACACATATACACATTTTATTTGAGCAATATCCTAAAATCAAATTCCTATAAACCTACATTGAGCTTATATTTATTGCCAAATACTCATTACGAACAAAGAGACTGTACCAACTGACACTTCCACAAACCAGATATGAAAGTCCACTTTCTTTATATCCTCCACAACACTTGATGTTGCCTGTCTTTCCCACCATGTACTGGTAATGCACTGTGGTTTAAATTTGAATTTCTTTAATGGCATTTTCTTCAGTTTATGGTTTGAATTATGTCACCAGCCAAAAATTCACATATTGACATTCTAGTCCCTAGTACCTCTGAACATGGCCTTTTTTGGAATCAGTCATTTTATATGGAATCAGTTAAATTAAAATGAGGTCCAATGGGAGTAGGGCGAACCCCAGTGCAAGAATCTGGTGTTCTTTTACAAAGGGGAATCTGGACTCGAAGACACAAGGGGGAATGCCATGTGCAGACTGGAGTTAGGCAGCCGCAGCTAGGGAAAGCCAAAGATCACCCATAAACCAGCTGCAGTTATAAGAGAAACATGAATGAATCCTCCCTCAGAGCCCTTAGAAGAAGTCAACCTTGCTGACACCTTAGTTTTGGAGGTCTAGCTTCTGGAATGTGAGACGACAAATTTCTGTTGTTTAACCGCCCAGTTTGTGGTCCTTTGTTACTACTGTACTAGTAAACTAGCATGGTGACTCATGTTTATTTGTATTTCCTTGTTTACTAGTGTTGGCAATTGGATATTCTTCGATGTGCCCATTCTGAGGTCATTGCCTGTTTTTTCTTCTTGTTAAGTGCTAAAGCATATAAGCGACTGGCCATAAGCTGACTTTCAGTTACATATGTAAATATCTTCTCCACAGTGTAGTGTTTTTACTTCCTTAATGGTGACTTTTGGTAAGCAGGTTCTTAATTTGTATGTAATATAGTTTACTAGTGTTTTCCCTGATGTTTCATTGTTTTTATATCCCTAGTTGCTGCTATATATTTCCTATCTAATTATACAATATTTCTAGAATTGATTTTGTTGTGTATGATGTGTGGTAGGATACAAGTTTTTTTGTAAAATCAAGTGTATTTATAATTGTGGTCTTCCTTTATGAATCCTTATTATTTGCTTAGACAATGAGTTTGTTATTTGCTTATAACAAATCAAAGTTTGTAGTTTGTAATGGAGACACAAAACCTAAAGGAACATTATTTCTATAAAAAGCTAACTGATTGTTTGATAGTAAATTTCCATGAGAAATATGTTCATGTTTGGCATGTATAAAAACTGAACTAGAGAAATAGTTTAATATCCATTTGATTTTTTAATGGCTGTGAGTTCTGGACACCTTGATTCAGAAAGGTCTACATAGAGAACATTCAGGTTTCCATATTTGCTTTACCAGATTAGGTAGACCTTGTGACCAATATGCCATGAATTTTTGGGAGTCTTACCTGTTAAAATCTTGGTTAGTGTGAGTACTCCTTTTGAAAATGAGTCTGCGTTTTGTCTCTTACATTTTTGAACTTATTGCCTTAAAGTTGGTTGACTTTGAATATTTCTCTTTCTCAGGGAAGAGAATTCGAGTGTTACAGAAGAAATATAAATAGAATTAGTCTTGCAATTAATAGTATTGCATTGAGAATGATTTTCTAATTTCCTCTATTTTCTAATATCCTCTATTTTATACTAACTCATTTTTCAGAGCATTGAAGAAGGTGGTTTAATTGTGAGATTAATGGGAAAAAAATCATTGCATTTTATGCAACAAGAAACAACTAGAAGATTAAAGTAAGTTGAAAGAAAATACTACCCAGAAAAATATTAAATGTTTAGAAATAAATCAAATTACAAGACCTTCTACAGGTAAAACTCTAAATCCTGATTACAACATTTTAGGTAAGACCTAAATAAAGTGATATTCTATACTCACAGATAAAAACAGTATTACAAGTATGTCCATTACCCCAAAACTAATGTACATACTCAATGCAATTCCAATTAAAATCTCAACAGAGATTTAAATGAAAAGTTATAATTTCTACATTTTAATGGAAGATTAAAGAGTCAAAACCCACCAGGATAATTGAACAAGACCTATGAAGAAATTGAAATGTACACAGTGTGGCATTAGCATAGGATATACGAATTCACAACTGTAGTAAAAGAGAAACTCCAAATAGAGAATCATGTATTTATGGAACAATGACAAAGGCAGGACAATAGATCATTAAGAGAATTAGGGACTATTGACAAAGCAGAGTCTAAAAGATGGTTCTCCATAGGGCAAGGAATAAATAAATTAATTACTTAGTAAGATTAAAAAAATACTCTGTATACAAATTTCAACTCCAGATCAACTAAGAATGTTAATGTTAAAGCTTTTAAAATTTCAGGGAAAAATTTAGAATCTTATATTTTGGACTTTGGTGATGGCTAGGAAATTTTTCAAAAATCCATTCTGCTCTGCTCAGAAAATATTAACATATTTTACTGTATTAAAATGAAGAACTCTTTTTCATCAAGAGAATCAAAAATGGAATAAAAGGATAAAAAACAAATGGAAAATGTATTTACAATCCCAAGAAACAACAAAGCAATAGTATCAAGAGTATAAAAATAACTACAAATCAGTAAGAAAAGCAAAACCTACTAAATTGAAAAAAAAACAGCAAAATAGATGAATAGGCATTTTGCTGCAAAAGAAACATAAGAAGCGAAATTATTAGAAATCAGGGAAATTTAAATCATCCTTTTACATTATGCAACTGATAAAAACTATGTGACATTATCAAATGTCAGAGGGTGCACAACCACACAGAATCTTTTATACATTTATATTAAGAGCATAAATAGATGCAAATATTTTCAGAACAGTTTAGCATTCTCTCCTAAGGCTGAACATCACATATCTTACAAGGCAATGATTCTTCTCCTAAATGTATGTATGGAAGAAACTCTTGTCCATGTACAACAGAAGGCATGTGCAAGAATGTTCATAACAATATTGCTCACAATGGCAAAAAGTGGAAGCAATCCAAATGTTCATAATGAGAACAGAAATGGGCTGTAGTGTATTTACACAATGGATTGTCATTCAGTGGTCAAATAAACTATGGCAACATACATCAGTAAAGATGGATCTCAGCAACGTGTATAGTGAAAAAGAAAATCACAACTTCAAGACTATATGAAGCATGGGCATTTCAATAAGGTGAACAACTAAAATTAAACCTACACTTTTGGGAAATATGCACAAAACCATAAAAGAGGTATGAGATTACATCAAATAAGGTAAAACAGGGTAATAGGGTGGACAAACACCTATGTTTATATATATATAGGTTAAATTGGTGAATTCACTTGTACTGAATATATGCATGAAAATATTTAACATATATAATAAATAAAAGCACATGTTATTGAAACAGCCATTTAAATAAGCCAACTTTTATGACTTAATCCAATTCTATACTTACAAAAGGAGAGGATTCTGAGGAATTTTAGTTAACAATCTAATATGTAAAAAATATGCAATACTACCTGTGGGTAAAATTGCAGTATTTCCAGAATCTCTCACCTGGCCCTACTGCATCTCAATATCAAAAGGTGATTACAATGGGGAGTGAAGGCATATCTGGACTGGGGAGGTTTAGTGGAGCCCTTTTGCAGCCGGGTTGTGAGAGACAAAGGGCAAGCAGAAGTAGACAACTGCTTGTAAGCAATAAACAGGTTTCTCCCACTTTATTTCTCCCTGATTTCAGCTTCAAAGGTTATTTGCCCCAGGGTGGGAATATATTCCCCCACCTCCCCTCCCTGAGTTACATCACCCAATCACATCTTGGTACAGAAAATGACTGAGTAAACTGAATGGGGAGGAAAAATGCAGTTTTACTCATCTTTCACATTTTACTGTAAAGTTTAAGGTTACATGGTGGGATTTTTGGAAAACATTCTGATTGTGCTATGCTTTACCTGTCTTACACTTCCATTTCTGTACACTCTGATTGTGTTTCCTAGCAGAAACACTAAGGCAGTATCTCAGGCACAATTACATACCTCTTTTGGCTCACAAGAGGCTCCATCTAGTGGGGCAGGTTCCAGTCTCTAACCAATATGATACATCTATTCATAGAACCCTATGCTGTTCAGGTAAGTCTAATGCCAATATAATACGTGGAAATTGAACAGAGGCATAATGGACGATAAGAAAATGGATTGCAGAACATGTGCAAAATATTTTCAGAGCACTTCACAGGCCATACTCTGATAACATGTTTACATGTTTATTTTCTTCATTAAAATTAACTCCTTGAAAGGAGAGGCTGTATCATTTCAGGAAGTGAATCAGCAATTTCTAATGAGTACTTGGTTCTCGGTAGAATTTTTTTTTTTGCTTAGAAAATTCTTTATTTACTGCCTGACAACTAATAAATACTTAATAAATGTTAGCTTTCATTGTTATTATACAGCATTTCATACAGAATTGCTAAATATATATTAAAAGAATACATTTATTTAGTTTTGTGATGATCTGTAAAGCCTCTCTCAAAAAGGCATGAAAGCAACAAATTATTTGCTTTGCTATAATCTCTAATCATTCAGGATAGTAGTTATATATATATATATATATATATAGAGAGAGAGAGAGAGAGAGAGAGAGGGCATCACTCATATTTATTGATCAAATGGTTGTTAACAACAATAAAACTCTGTATAGGGGACTCAATGCTCAATGCACAATCAATAATCTACCCCAAGGCTAATTCTCATCAGTCTCCAATCTTCTGAAGCATAATGAACAAGTTCTTACATGGTGAACAAATTCTTACATAGTGAAAAGTTCTTACATGGTGAACAGTACAAGGGCAGTCATCACAGAAAATTTCATTTTGAATCATGCATTATGAACTATAAACAATCAGGTCAAAAATGAATATTCATTTGATTTTAATACTTGATTTATATGTGAATCCCACGTTTCTCCTTTATTATTATTATTACTATTATTATTTTTAATAAAATGCTGAAGTGGTAGGTAAATGCAAGATAAAGGTAGAAAACATAGTTTAGTGCTGTAAGAGAGCAAATGTAGATGATGAGGTGTGTGCCTGTAGACTAAGTGTTAATCCAAGCTAGACAAGGGCAATAAAACATCCACTGATGCAGAAGATTTCTCTCAAAACAGGGGGGGTGAGGTTCTAAGCCTCACCTCTGTTGATCCCCAATTTCTCACCTGATGGCCCTCCTGTGACTGTGCCTGTCTTAGGTTGTTCCTCCCTTGAGGAATCTTACCTGTCTCTGGCTAACCAGTCATCTTTCGGGGCCATACAGAGAAATGTAAAGTTGGTAAGTGAGAGAGAGGTAATATTGTTTGAAAAGGTTAGCTTTTTACTTCTTTGCAGATTTATGTCCTGTGGATTTTATGCCCAGTATTTGTCTTGAGGTATCTTTACCACTTGGAAGAATTATGATACTCGGTCAATTTGATATGAGGCACAAATTCAATTTAAGGTTTGTAATTAGGAAGGAAGAAGAAAAGCTATAGAAGTAGCAGAAGGAATAAAACATGGGAAGATTGATTATTTCTTTAACATATCTTCTTGTAGAGTAACTTAAGCATGTATAGGTTTTAAACTACTAATTAAATTGCACACACACATTAACATAATAGGAGTACAGTTACATAACCAAAGCAGACCTATAACTACCAGCCATCTCCAGTGAAACAAAGAAAACCAGTTAGGCACTCTATGCATTTGTAAAAACTTAACTATGATATGGTGGATATTGTCCAACTGAACTTGAACAGTCTGAGAGAAATCAGACAAATTAAAACAACCTATTCCTGGGGACTGTTCACATCCCATATGTTCTTTTAACAGTAGATAGTCTGTAGTCATAAGATTTTGGAGTGCTACAACTTGCACTTCTCCTAACTCTAAGTTGAGTTCCAACAGTATAGATCCAGTGAAATTTGTTGTTTTACTGTATGCATAGGCCAGCTTAGATATCTCCTTGTTCATTCCAATGGCAAGTCCAGGAACCAGTGGGATGAATGCAGCTACAACTGCAGCATAGCCTGGATATTTGTTGAGGTTTTTTGATAATCATCTTCTGGTATGACTCTTCCAGAGAGTGCTGATGTTGGAAGTTCTTCTTCATATCGTATCTTAGTTCATTTTCTGGGTAGCCCAATTAGGCTTTGATCCTCTGTATAAACACAAACAGACCCTTTGCCCACACTTTGATATGCCCTATATACAATTGTGTAGAACTCATTGGAGATCACCACACAGGAACTGCTTTTTTTTTTTAAGAGGAAGAAATATTATCAGAAAAATGTACCTCCATAGCCGATCATCTGATACCCTTTAAGTGATCAAAATTAAGGACATGTAAAGCATACATTAATCGCTGATTTACAGTTAGTTTTATCCTATCGGGGAGTAATCCCCCTTTTCTTTCTTATTTTTTTGTCATTAATCTACACTTACATGAAGAATATTATCTTTACTAAGCTCTCCCCAATACCAGGACCCCAATATAAACCCCTTTACAGTCACTGTCCATCAGCATAGCAAAATGTTCTAGAATCACTACTTATCTTCTCTGTGTTATACAGCCATCCCCTTTCTCCTACACCCCCAATATACATACTAATCTTAGTAACCCCCTTCTCCTCCCCCTCTTATCCCTCCCTACCCACCCATCCTCTCCAGTCCCTTTCCCTTTGGTACCTGTTATTCCATTCTTGGGTTCTGTAATTCTGCTGCTGTTTTGTTCCTTCAGTTTTTCCTTTGTTCTTATACTCCACAGATGAGTGAAATCATTTGGTGTTTCTCTTTCTCCACTTGGCTTATTTCACTGAGCATAATACCCTCCAGCTCCATCCATGTTGCTGCAAATGGTAGGATTTTCCCTCTTCTTATCGCTGAGTAATATTCCATTGTGTATATGTACCACTTCTTCTTAATCTATTCAGCTACTGATGGACATTTAGGTTGCTTCCAATTCTTGGCTACTGTAAATAGTGCTGCGATAAACATAGGGGTGCATCTGTCTTTCTCAAACTTGATTGTCGCGTTCTTAGGGTAAATTCCTAGGAGTGGAATTCCTGGGTCAAACAGTAAGTCTGTTTTGAGCATTTTGATGTACCTCCACACTGCTTTCCACAATGGTTGAAATAATTTACATTCCCACCAGCAGTGTAGGAGGGTTCCCCTTTCTCCACAGCCTCGCCAACATGTCTTGTTGTTTGTCTTTTGGATGGCAGCCATTCTTACTGGTGTGAGGTGATATCTCATTGTAGTTTTAGATTGCATTTCTCTGATAATTAGCGATGTGGAGCATCTTTTCATGTGTCTGTTGGCCATCTGATTTTCTTTTATGGAGAACTGTCTGTTCAGTTCCTCTGCCCATTTTTTAATTGGATTATTTGTTTTTTGTTAGTTGAGGTGGGTGATCTCTTTATATATTTTGGATGTCAAGCCTTTATCAGATCTGTCATTTACAAATATATTCTCCCATACTGTAGGGTACCTTTTTGTCCTATTGATGGTGTCTTTTGCTGTACAGAAGCGTTTCAGCTTAATATAGTCCCACTTGTTCATTTTTGCTGTTGTTTTCCTTGTCCGGGGAGATATGTTCAAGAAGAGGTCACTCATGTTCTTGTCTAGGAGGTTTTTGCCTATGTTTTTTTCCAAGAGTTTAATGGTTTCATGACTTACATTCAGGTCTTTGCTCCATTTTGAATTTACTTTTGTATATAAGGTTAGACAATGGTCCAGTTTCATTCTCCTACATGTAGCTGTCCAGTTTTGCCAGCACCATCTGTTGAAGAGACTGTCATTTCACCATTGTATGTCCATGGCTCCTTTATCAAATATTAATTGACCATATATGTTTGGGTTAATGTCTGGAGTCTCTATTCTGTTTCACTGGTCTGTGGCTCTATTCTTGTGCCAGTATCAAATGGTCTTTATTACCATTGTATGTCCATGGCTCCTTTATCAAATATTAATTGACCATATATGTTTGGGTTAATGTCTGGAGTCTCTATTCTGTTTCACTGGTCTGTGGCTCTATTCTTGTGCCAGTATCAAATGGTCTTTATTACTATGGCTTTATAGTAGAGCTTGAAGGTGGGGAGTGAGATCCCCTTACTTTATTCTTCTTTCTCAGGAATGCTTTGGCTATTCGGGGTCTTTGGGGTTTCCATATGAATTTTTGAATTGTTTGTTCCAGTTCATTGAAGAATATTGCTGGTAATTTGATAGGGATTGCATCAAAACAGTATATTGCTTTGGGCAGGATGGCCATTTGGATGTTATTAATTCTTCCTAGCCACAAGCATGGGATGAGTTTCCATTTGTTAGTGTCCCCTTTAATTTCTCTTAAGAGTGACTTGTAGTTTTCAGAGTATAAGTCTTTCACTTCTTTGGTTAGATTTATTCCTAGGTATTTTACTCTTTTTGATGCAATTGTGAATGGAATTGTTTTCCTGATTTCTCTTTCTATTGGTTCATTGTTAGTGTATAGGAAAGCCACAGATTTCTGTGTGTTAATTTTGTATCCTGCAACTTTGCTGTATTTCGATATCAGTTCTAGTAGTTTTGGGGTGGAGTCTTTAGGGATTTTTATGTACAATATCATGTCATTTGCAAATAGTGACAGTTTAATTTCTTCTTTACCAATCTTGATTCCTTGCATTTCTTTGTTTAGTCTGATTGCCGTGGCTGGGACCTCCAGTACTATGTTAAATAGCAGTGGGGAGAGTGGCATCTCTGTCTAGTTCCCGATCTCAGAGGAAAAGCTTTCAGCTTCTTGCTGTTCAGTATAATGTTGACTGTGGGTTTATGATATATGGCCTTTATTATGTTGAGGTACTTGACCTCTACTCCCATTTTGCTGAGATTTTTTATAATGAATGGATGTTGAATTTTGTCAAATGCTTTTTCAGCAACTATGGAGATGATCATGTAGTTTTTGTCTTTCTTTTCATTGATGTGGTGTATGATGTTGATGGATTTTTGAATGTTTTACCATCCTTGCATCCCTGGGATGAATCCCACTTGGTCATGGTGTATGATCCTTTTGATATACTTTTGAATTCGGTTTGCTAATATTTTATTAAGTATTTTTGCATCTACATTCGTCATGGATATTGGTCTACAGTTTTCTTTTTTATAGTTGTCTTTGCCCGGTTTTGGTATTAGGATGATATTTTCTTCATAGAATGAGTTTGGGAGTATTCCCTCCTCTTCTATTTTTTGTAAAACTTTAAGGAGAATGGGTATTATGTCTTCTCTGTGTATCTGATAAAATTCTGAGTTAAATCCGTCTGGCCCAGGGTTTTTGTTCTTGGGTAGTTTTTTGATTACCGTTTCAATTTCTTTTCTCTTAATTGGTTTGTTTAACTTCTGTGTTTCTTCCTTGGTCAGTCTTGGAAGGTTGTATTTTTCTAGGAAGTTCTCCATTTCTTCTAGGTTTTCGAGCTTGTTGGCATATAGGTTTTCATAGTTGTCTTTAATAATTCTTTGTATTTCTGTGCAATCTGTCATGATTTTTCCGTTCTCATATCTGATTCTGTTGATTTGTGTTGATTCTCTTTTTCTCTTAATAAGTTTGTCTAGAGGCTTATCTATTTTGTTTATTTTTTCAAATAACCAGCTCTTGGTTTCATTGATTTTTGCTATTGTTTTATTCTTCTCAATTTTGTTTATTTCTTCTCTGATCTTCATTATGTCCCTCCTTCTGCTGACTTTAGGCCTCATTTGTTCTTCTTTTTCCAATTTCTATAATTGTGATGTTAGACTATTCATTTGGGATTGTTCTTCCTTCTTCAAGTGTGCCTGGATCGCTATATACTTTCCTCTTAAGACTGCTTTCACTGCGTCCCACAGAAGTTGGGTCCTTGTGTTTTTGTTGTCATTTGATTCTATATATTCCTTGATCTCTATTTTAATTTGTTCGTTGATCCATTGTTTATTTAGGAGCATGTTTTAAGCCTCCATGTGTTTGTGAGCCTTTTTGTTTTCTTTATAGAATTTATTTCTAGTTTTATACCTTTGTGGTCTGAAAAATTGGTTGGTAGAATTTCAATATTTTGGATTTTACTGAGGCTCTTTTTGTGGGCTCGTTTGTGGTCTATTCTGGAGAATGTTCCATGTGCACTTGAGAAGAATGTGTATCTTGTTGCTTTTGGATGTAGAGTTCTATAGATGTCTATTAGTTCCATCTGTTCTACTGTGTTTTTCAGTGCTTCCATGTCCTTACTTATTTTCTGCCCGGTGGATCTATCCTTTGGGGTGAGTTGAAGTCTCCTAAAATAAATGCATTGCAGTCTATTTCCTCCTTTAGTTCTGTTAGTATTTGTTTCACATACACTGGTGCTCCTGTGTTGGGTGCATATATATTTAGAATGGTTATATCCTCTTGTTGGACTGAGCCCTTTATCATTATGTAGTGTTTTTCTTTATCTCTTGTTTCTTTCTTTGTTTTGAAGGGTATTTTGTCTGATATTAGTAGTGCAACCCCTGCTTTCTTCTCACTGTTGTTTGCCTAAAATATGTTTTTCCATCCCTTGATTTTTACTCTGTACATGTCTTTGGGTTTGAGGTTACTTTCTTGTAAGCAGCATATAGATGGGTCTTGCTTTTTTATCCATTCTATTACTCTGTGTCTTTTGATTGGTGCAGTAAGTTCATTTACATTTAGGGTGACTATTGAAAGATATGTACTTATTGCCATTGCATTCTTTAAATTCGTGGTTACCAAAAGTTCAAGGATAGCCTCTTTAGTATCTTACTGCCTAACTTTATTCACTTATTGAGCTGTTATATACAATGTCTGGAGATTCTTTTCTTCTCTCCCTTCTTATTCCTCTTCTCTCTATGTCAGCTTCCTCTTCATATGTTGGGTGTTTTGTTCTGTGCTCTTTCTAGGTGTGCTCCTATCTAGAGCAGTCCCTGTAAGATGCCATATAGAGGTGGTTTGTGGGAAGCAAATTCCCTCAGCTTTTGCTTGTCTGGGAATTGTTTAATACCGCCATCATATTTCAGTGATAGTCGTTCTGGATACAGTATCCTTGGTTCAAGGCCCTTCTGTTTCATTGCATTAAATATATCATGCCATTCTCTTCTGGCCTGTAGGGTTTCTGTCGAGAAGTCTGATGTTAGCCTGATGGGTTTTCCTTTATAGGTGACCTTTTTCTCTCTAGCTGCCTTTAAAACTCTTTCCTTGTCCTTGATCTTTGCCATTTTACTTATTATGTGTCTTGGTGTTGTCCTCCTTGGATCCTTTCTGTTGGGGGTTCTGTGTATTTCCATGGTCTGTTCGATTATTTTCTCCCCCAGTTTGGGGAAGTTTTCAGCAATTATTTCTTCCAAGATACTTTCCATCCCTTTTCCTCTCTCTTCTTCTGCTGGTACCCCTATAATGCGGATATTGTTCCTTTTGGATTGGTCACGCAGTTCTCTTAATATTGTTTCATTCCTGGAGATCCTTTTATCTCTTTCTATGTCAGCTTCTATGCATTCCTGTTCTCTGCTTTCTATTCCATCAGTGGCCTCTTGCATCTTACCCATTCTGCTTATAAACCCTTCCAGAGTTTTTCATTTCTGTAATCTCCTTCCTGGCATCTGTGATCTCCCTCCAGACTTCATCCCATTTCTCTTGCATAATTATCTTTATCTCTGTCAGCATGTTTATTATTATTATTTTAAATTCTTTGTCAGGAAGACTGGTTAGGTCTGTCTCCTTCTCTGGTGTTGCCTCTGTGATCTTGGTTTGCCTGTAATTTTGTCTTTTCATGGTGATAGGAATAGTTTGCAGAGCTGGGATGAGTGATGGCTGGAAGAACTTCCCTTCTTGTTGGTTTGTGGCCTTCCTCTCCTGGGAAAACAGCGACCTCTGGTGGCTTGTGCTGGGTAGCTGCGTGCAGACAGGGCTTCTGCTTCCTGCCCTGCTGCTATGGAGTTTATCTCTGCTGTTGCTGTGGGCGTGGCCTGACTCGGGCTATTGCTCCAAAATGGTGGAGTCGCGTTGGAGGGGGAGCGGCCAGGAGGCTATTTATCTCCATATAGGGCCTCTGTTCTCCCTGCTGCCCAGGTGGTTAGAGTGCCCAGAATTCCCCAGATTCCCTACCTCTGGACTAAGTGTCCCGCCCTGCCCCTTTAAGACTTCCAAAAAGCACTCGCCAAAACAAAACAAAAACAAAACAAAACAAAAAAATTAAAAGGAAAGAAAAAAAAAAAAGGGCCACTCGTTTTTCTCTTGTTCTCTGGCGCCGGCCTCTCGTACCCACTCACTGGTCTTACTGTCCTGTTTCCCTAGTGTTGGGGTCCCTGTGCCTTTAAGAATTCCAAAAAGCACTCACCAAAACTAAACAACAACAACAACAACAAAAATGGCTGCTCGTTTTTCTTTATTCTCCAGCGCCAGGCTCAGGCACCCACTCACCGGTCTTGCTGCCCTGTTTCCCTTGTATTGGGGTCCCTGTCCCTTTAAGACTTCCAAAAAGCACTCACCAAAACAAAACAACAACAACAACAACAAAAAATGGCCGCTAGCTTTTCTGTCGTCCTCCAGCGCTGGCCTCCGGTACCGCTCACTGGTCTTGCTGCCCTGTTTCCCTAGTATCCAGTACCCCACGCATGCACTGTGTCTGCACTCTGGTCCAGATGGCTGGGGCTGGGTGTTCAGCAGTCCTGGGCTCCCTCTCCCTCTCCGCTCAGACTCCTCTCCTCCTGCTGGGAGCTGGTGGGAGAGACGCTCAGGTCCCGCCGGGCCGGGGCTTGTATCTTACCCCCTTTGCAAGGCACTGGGTTCTCGCAGGTCTCGATGTGGTCTGGATGTTGTCCTGTGTCCTCTGGTCTTTATTCTAGGAAGAGTTGTCTTTGTTATATTTTCATAGATGTATGTGGTTTTAGGAGGAGATTTCTGCTGGTCTACTCACGCCGCCGTCTTGGCTCTGCCCCATCTCTCTGTAGAATTTTATTCAAAGAAAAAATGAATACTTACTATCTTATCATATAATATATGTTATATATCTTATTATATATTACAGATGGTTTAAAAGTTATGAAAACAATCATTACAATGGAGTAACAAAATACAATGTTTCCCCCAAGTGAACTTAAAAGGCGTGTTTCTGGTGAGGAACTGTATCTTTATATGCTATGCAAATACAATGTTCTCACAATATTTGAGAATATGATACATAATTACTTCTGAAGAGAGGCCTAGAGAATCATTTCTCTCCAGATTCCCTGCTTATTAGTGCTCTCCTTAATTAACCTGGTTATTGTTTCCATTCCCTTTCAGAACTGCATTCGCTATCACTTAAACACAGAAACTGTCACATTATCCTGAGTTGCTCCCAGCCTTGCTACTGTGCTTTGGCAACACTTCTCTAACTGACAAGAAATGGGGCTTTAGGCAGAGATAAGAGATGATAGACACACACAGAGAAGAGGAAAAGAAAGTGGTAAAGTTGGTGAACAGACAAGATAGAGCCTTCAGATAAAGTGATCAGAAAATAGATCCCAAAATGATAAAAGTGACTTTAGTGCCAACTTCACAGCAATATAATAGTTCATGTGTGTGGAAACTACAAATCCCAATCAATAATAACCCTTTTAGGTCATTTATTTCTTTGCCAGGCCTTAAACTCTGGCTTAATATATATGTGTATTGTCATATACCTAAAATGTATACATATGTATAATAAATAAAATGTATAGATATATAAACATGTATATATGTATGCATATGTGTGTATGTATAGCATTACTATCTTACCCTAATTCCTATGTCCTCCTTAATGAAATCTAATAATAGGTGTTTTAAACTAGGCTGTCTTTGTTAGGCATTCAGTTAGTCATAGGAAATGATCCAAAGGTTTTCCTTAGGTGGTATACAGGGACGACAAGAATAACTAAGTTATTAGGGAATCTCAAACACAAGGAAAGACAGAATATTGTTACCATCAACTAGATCACCAAAGCTTATACTGCATTCTGTTTTCACTCCTTCTTTATTCATAAAATACAGCACTAAATTCTCTAGGATCATAAACTCTACATTTTTTATTTAAGTGGAAAAGCTTTGTAAGGAAAAGGCAAATGGGAGGCAAAAGGTATAAGAAATAAAAATAAAAGTTCAGGCAATACGTAGCTAATCAAACATGAAGGTAAAAATTTCAGTGCAAAGACCAACAGTGCCCAAGATAAAACCACAAATATACTTGAAAGAAGACAGGACTAAATAAATACATGGATATACATTCAGAGAAGGAGAAGAGCATGGAAATAACAGAATGCTCTGGAAACCCATTTTTTTAAGAGTCACCTATTGCAAACTTAAAACCTAGAAGTTTGGGGGACCTAGGCCATTTGTGGGAAAAGGTGATCTCCCTGCCAGCCACACAGCTTAAGATATGCACCCATACGTAAAGAATTACAGTGGCAGACAGGTAAGTATTTTAATAAAAATGTAAATTATGACGTTAAAAATAAACAAAAAACAAAGACTGTGTTTCTTCCAAATGGGCATGAGAACCTTATTAAAATGAGACTAGCTAACAGAGGAAAAGCTGAGCTCAGTTTAAAGTCAAGTAGACCAGAATCACTGTAACCTCAACTAGCTTTCCATACAGTAAGTAAATGATAATTATGAAAACTACTGAAAGTGTAAAAAATGGGTTCCAAACTGAAGTTTGGGAGAAATGAAGTATTTTATATAGAAGCAAAATGAATTTAAAAGAAAGAGTTATTGCCCAATAAATAATACATTATTTTAATGTATCAATAAAACATAAAATGTATAAAGCAATAGTTAAATAAGATAGAAAGGAACACATGCAAGAAATGAGCAAAGGTAAAGATAATATCCTAGTAGAAACAGCAGTCTCAGCATTCCTATTTTTTACTGTTAACTTTTTTAAAAATTAATTTTATTTTGGTATCATTAATCTACAATTACATGAAAGACATTGTTTACTAGGCTCCCCCTTCACCAAGTCCCCCCCACATCCTTGTTCACAGACACTGTCCATCAACATAGTAAGATGCTGTAAAATCACTACTTGTCTTCTCTGTGTTGCACAGCCCTCCCTGTGCCTCCCACGCACTATACATGCTAATCGTAATACCCCCTTTCTTTTTTTCTCCCCCTTATCCCTCCCTTCCCACCCGTCCTCCCTAGTCCCTTTTCCTTTGGTAACTATTAGTCCATTCTTGGGTTCGTGCTTCTGCTGCTGTTTTGTTCCTTCAGTTTTCTTTTGTTCTTATACTCCACATATGAGTGAAATCATTTGATACTTGTCTTTCTCCTCCTGGCTTATTTCACTGAGCATAATACCCTCTAGTTCCATCCATGTTGTTGCGAATGGTAGGATTTGTTTTTTTCTTATGGCTGTGTAATATTCCATTGTGTATATGTACCACTTCTTCTTTATCCATTCATCTACTGGTGGACATTTAGGTTGCTTCCATATGTTAGCTATTGTAAATAGTGCAGCAATAAACATAGGGGTACATCTGTCTTTTTCAAACTGGAGTGCTGCATTCTTAGGGGAAATTCCTAGAAGTGGAATTCCTGGGTCAAATGGTAAGTCTATTTTGAGCATTTTGAGGAACCTCCATACTGTTTTCCGCAATGGTTGAACTAATTTACATTCCCACCAGCAGTGTAGGAGGGTTCCCCTTTCTCCACAACCTCGCCAACATTTGTTGTTGTTTGTCTTTTGGATGGTAGCTATCCTTACTGGTGTGAGGTTGATATCTTATTGTGGTTTTAATTTGCATTTCTCTGATGACAAGCAATATGGAGCATCTTTTCATGTGTCTGTTGGCCATCTGAATTTCTTCTTTAGAGAACTGTCTATTCAGCTCCTCTGCCCATTTTTTAATTGGATTATTTGCTTTTTGTTTGTTGAGGTGTGTGAGCTCTTTATATATTTTGGATGTCAACCCTTTATCGGGTCTGCCATTTATGAATATATTCTCCCATACTCTAGGATACCTTTTTGTTTCATTGATGGTGTCCTTTGCTGTACAGAAGCTTTTCAGCTTGATATAGTCCCATTTGTTCATTTTTGCATTTGTTTCCCTTGCCCGGGGAGATATGTTCAAGAAGAGGTCACTCATGTTTATGTCTAAGAGATTTTTGCCTATGTTTTCTTCTAAGAGTTTTATGGTTTCATGACTTACATTAAAGTCTTTGATCCATTTCGAATTTACTTTTGTGTATGGGGTTAGACAGTGATTCAGTTTCATTCTCTTACATGTAGCTGTCCAGTTTTGCCAGCACCATCTGTTGAAGAGACTGTCATTTCCCCATTGTATGCCCATGGCCCCTTTATTGAATATTAGTTGACCATATATATTTGGGTTAATGTTTGGAGTCTCTATTCTGTTCCATTGGTCTGTGGCTCTGTTCTTGTGCCAGTACCAAATTGTCTTGATTACTGTGGCTTTGTAGTAGAGCTTGAAGTTGGGGAGTGAGATACTCCCCCACTTTATTCTTCCTTCTCAGGATTGCTTTCACTATTCGGGGACTTTGGTGTTTCCATATGAATTTTTGAACTATTTGTTCCAGTTCATTGAAGAATGCTGTTGGTAGTTTGATAGGGATTGCATGGAATCTGTATATTGCTTTGGGCAGGATGGCCATTTTGACGATATTAAATCTTCCTAGTCAGGAGCATGGAATGAGTTTCCATTTGTTAGTGACCTCTTTAATTTCTCAATTTACTGTTAACTTTGAGTAGGGGACAGACACTTGAAAGTTAATATATGTAATCTAATTTGGCAAAAATGTCTAGGACTCAATGATTTATGAAGGGAATTTATATAAAAGAAATGTGAATTTAAAATGGAAGATAGAAAGTCTAAAGTAATAAGATACTTAACACTGAATAAAATAACACGTTAAACATTTGACATTATTAATTTTACTATTATAATATACTGGCATATACCTGTTCAGGTTAGGTTAATTATGAGTAATATATGAAAATTCTGGCTATGTGAACTCATTCATAAAGTTTCATGCAACAAAATTTAAACCTTTTTTTAACTTAATAGATTTTATGTTTCACGTAGTTTAGGTTTATAGCAAAATTTAACAGAAGGTACTGAGATTTCCCATATATCCATTCCCACATATGAATAGTCTCCCCCCACCAGAGTGGGGTATTTACTACAATTGATGACCCCACATGACACATTATAACCAGAGCCCACAACTGACATTAGAGTTCACTTAGTGTTGTGTATTCCGTAGGTCTGGACCAAAATATAATGGCATGTACTCATCATGATAGAATCACATGGAGTAGCTACACTGTCACAGGAATCCTCTGTGCTCTGCCTGTGCATCCCTTCCTCCCTCTAACCTCTGGTAACCCCAGTATTTTTATTGTCTCCATAATTCTGCCTTTTCCAAAATGTCATATAGTTGGAATTATACAGGATGTAGCCTTTGCAGGCTGGCTTCTGTCACTTAGTAATGTGCGTTAATGGTTCCCCTGTGTCTCTTCATGGGTTAATAGCTCATTTCTTTTTAGTGCTGAATTTAATATTTCATTGTCTTGATGGGCTACAGTTTATTCATTTACCTACTGAAGGACAGGAGTGCTTGCTTCCGCTTTGGGCAATTATGTATAAAGCTGCTGTAAACATCCACATGCATGCTTGTGTGTGGATGTATGTTCTCAGCCCCTCTAGGTAAAATCACAGAGTATAATTATATGGTAAGAGTATGTTTTCTTTTACAGGAAACCACCAAATGGTCTTCCAAAGTAGGAACTCTTAAAAAAAAAACACTTGAAGAATATTCTAAACATTTCCATGGGTCATTAAAAACAAAGGCCAGCACTTTAAAAGACTCTTATGATGTGTCACGTGTATTTCCTTGTCCAGTTCTTTTAATAGACTAATCATAGACATCAAAAACTAACACCACACTTTGCCAGATAATAAGTCACTTCAGAAAGTGGTGGGCAAAATAGCTCATTTCATCCATGCAGAGGAGTCTAACATTTAGAATTTACTTTTCTTATTTAAAATTCATAGGTCTGCACTCCAAAGATTTTTTTCAGAGCCTATGTGTATGTAAGTAATGTGAAGCAAACAACTGAATTTCACAAATTATTGAGAACAAGTGTTATGCTGATACAATGGGAAGTTATAAGCTGACTCATACTTGGTTTATGGATTGGAGATTCTGCAACTTGCTGGAAGGGTTTAACACAAATCATGAGTTGATCACTTTTATTTATTCCATGGTCATTACCCCTGATGTACAGCCTGGCAGAAGAGGGGACCACACAGGCTGTGACTAAAGCAGACACCATTCCTACCTGGCTGCCTGACAAACTCGTGGTGTCCTAAAAGATCACTCAAATGCTACCTCCTCTCTGAAGACTTCTGGCATCTTTTTATCTTACATTTCTGTAACGTGTCTTCAGGAACACTTTGTACATACATCTGTTTACCCTTGTCTCATGGCTGTGGTTGTCTGGTTGCGTGCCTGTGTATCCTCACACACAGAAATCTCTGAAATTGTCATGCCATGAAGAGAAAGAAAAGTGACCAATATGTTTTGGTGCATTATGATCTGACAAATTGTGAAGAACCCAGGAAGTATCAATACCTTGCCTGTTTTCTGATTACAAAGATTCTTAACCTTTTGAATGAATGGTAACTGAAAGTGATTTCTTATGAACTGTCCATCAAAGTGATTGTTCCTAATTTTGTCCTTCAGATTCAATATCAGTTTAAATGCATTGTCCATTTAAAAAACATTCTTTATTTGCTCCACTGCTTTATGATGTCCATGTATTGTTTTTAACAGCTTACCTCCTTCATGGCATACTTCAAAACTTTTTTCATTCTCATCTCTTTTCCAACTAAACTTTGATATCCCAGAAAGAATTAGCTTCTAAAAGGAAGAGCCCTATTTACCCACTGGTTGAGCCCAATGCTTTACCCAGAATTCAGTAATTGTGACTTATTGTTCATTTGAATTAACTATACATTTAACATTTAGAAAAATCTAAGAACACTTTGGAAGGAAACATTTGTGCAAGGATTCCTAATTCTCTTAAGAAATATGTATGTGTTAAAAAATGTTCTTTCTCCATTTTCTTTTGTTACTTTAAGAAATGTAGAAGTGTTTTCCTCAAATGAAGCTGGGTGTGAGATAAGGTTTACAGGAGAGAGACGTTTGTTTCTGCTGGGGATTATTTCCTATCCATGTCCCTGACTGAATCTGCACTAAGAAACAGCATGAATATCAAATCTTCATTGGAAAATTGGGGTCAAAATCTACCTAGACCTCCTCTGAATAAACACTAAGCCCTGTGATTATATATAGACTCAGCAGTTGCTGGGAACTTACCATGCACTACAGAAAACATTATACTCTATAAGATGCTTGCCGCACATCACATTTTGCAGTTAAAAAACAATAACCTCTTGTCAGATGCACATATGTAGGTGACCCTTAAATTTCAAAGCTAAATTGTGGGGGTGCAGCCTGGAAATTGCTTTGATCTTCTACACATGATATTATTTTTCCCAACTGATTTTAAATGAGACAAAACTGAGGTGAGGGAGTGCTAACATACCACCAAACTGATGCGCATAGAGTGCTATTCTTCAAAACCAGAATATAAAGGTTATGATCTATGAAGGCTTACAGAGAAGTCGACAGAGTCAGATGTAGATAGACAATGTCATGGAAAAAGGAAACATTGTTTTATTTCATCACTAGGCATAGAAGCAGAAGATCAGAGCTGGAATGAATCTTGGAAAGACTGCTCCACCCCTTAATTTACAGAAAAGGACACTGAGGACAATGGGAATCAAGAATTTCCCTACGGGCATTTTGGGAAGAAATGAAAGAGCACGAGTTTAAAGCCTTGAAATCAGTATCATACATAGATACAATTACAACGCCTGGCTCTACTTTCCCCTTTTGTTTTTTCACTGCTATACAAGGTTTCATAAGAGAGTGATTAAGGATGTGGTCTCCTGGGTGGAACTTCCTGGGTACGCAGTGTATTCAGTCACCTAGCAGCTGGGTAACAACAGGCAAACTGCAGGATCTCCCTGTGCCATGAATTCCTTCTGTGTAAATAAGGATTGAAGCAGAACTTTTATCACAGTGTCACTGTAAAGTAAATTAATACACACAGAAATGCTTAGAAGAGTACCTGGCATATAAGACAAGCTAATGCAAGTCACCTATTAATATTATAATGTCTATTATTATGATTATGATGTCCCATCTCTTGGCATTTGCCTACATATAAAGTGACCAGTGCTCTTCCTTGCTGTCTTGTTTCTCACATACAGGTAAATATAGAAAGAACATTTATCTGTTGCCTCTTGTGTACCAGAGATAAAATCAAGGCTGTCAAACTGAAATAAAACCTGAAGATAGTCTGATAAATTAATTCACCAAATACTTATAGTTGCTAATGGTTTCATATATTTCACCTGCCACATACAGGTTTCTTTTTAAGAGTAGTTCTTTTAAGTATTTGAATAGTAAGGGAAATGTATAGAGAAATACAGGATACTGCGTAGAACCAATAGGATGTATATTTTGGTGCATGTTAGGGTCTTCTGTAGCTGGCAGGTTGCTCTTGCCTTCTGCAAGTAAAACTGTTACAAACAGGCAATAAACAATTTACCCAAAGATTCTGATGTGGGACTTCTAGTTTAATATGGCAACATTTGACCAACCTCAAAATTAGAAAAATCCTATTCTGTATGATCAACTAAGAAGTTTATAAACAAAAATAATTTGTAATTGGGAACACAAAATTGACCCCAAAAGTCTTTGTGTATATTGTATATTCTCTTGTGTGTGTTTGTGTGTGTGTGTGTGTGTGTGTGTGTGCGTGTGGATAGTCAAACACACATATTTTCATATGTAGTCGAACACAGAAGAGAAATTTTCTTACATTGAACATGTAAAGTGAAAAGGGGTACTTCATTTTAAAACATACCTATTTTTCTAGGTGCAGAAATATGGAAGTTCATAACGTTTATATTTCAATAAATATTTCATTGAAATTGCTTTTTTGGAAACATTCTCTTATTTTCTCTGAAGGCATCAGGGAAACAACTGTGCTATAAAATAATGAAAATCTAGACTAGATTTCTAATATTTTCAGTCATTTAACTTTTTTCTTATATGGTTAAAAACATTTTTCTTAACCCCAAATTGAAAAAGCAAACTAAGTGGAAGTCCTTAGTGTTTTTTACCCTTTATGTACTTGACTGATGTTTTTGCATGCAAATGACTAAGTGGCAGTAAGAATAGGACACCCTCTGAATTATTAAGCTTTAAATATCACACCAAATGACTTAAATGATAAATTCCAAGTCATAGTAAGGTGACAGGACTGATAATTTCTATTTAAAACCTGTTTTCTTTAACAAGTCTAAAAAGACTGCAGTCTTTGGAGTGGGAAGTAGGGAGAGAGATGATCAGCAGAGGAATGTTAGAGCTAAGCATTGAAGTAAATAATGGCAGCCTATTTAATCATAATCTAGAAGAAAGGGAACTTTACACAACAGACATTGACTACCTCCATTTCACTGGCAAAATGATCACTCTCTTAAATGAGGAGGTATTTAAATTGGTAATCATAAAACTCTTTTTTCAAATAGTTTACACCAAGCATGGAATTTAGTTTATCTGCATTCCCATGATATGATACATTAGCCAGGCCAAGACTGGTATACCAGCCTGTAGGAGAGTTACCATTCCTATTGTATAAATTGGCATTTGCTTTTCTTCATAATTCTTGAGAGCTCAGCTAATGGGATTGGAACTCTGGAAAAATGCTGTGCTCTCAGTTTGCAGACACGCATGTGTTTTAAGCCAGAATCAAAATTATGGAACACTCGTCAGGTGATACCATAATATAGTTCTTCTGGGACAGTCACCTGTTCTTCCACAGGGGATCTAAGATCTCCATTAACTGGATGCTTGGTTGTTCATTAGTTGTTTTTGAAATACTGCAATTTATGTTATTGAATTACTACCAATAACAATTATGTATGATAAACACCAATAACCAGAGTATGAAAGGTTGGCTGCAAAATTTCAGTATCAATAAGAATAATAATAATCAAAGACAATCAACACTAAGGGCTTTACAGGGATTATCTCATTTCATCTTCAGGACAGTATTTGAGAAGAATATTATTATGGCTGTGATTTTTTTTTTAAGAGAGCAAGTGAGAGGCTTTTATTTAGAGATAACAGGAGAGGACAGAGCTCCTGGCTCACACCAGGAGGCGACAGACAAGAGAGCCCCAGGGTGGTGCTTGTCTAGGGGTTTTACAGGCAGTTGAGAGGCAAAGAGCTAGGGATGCACACCTGCTAAGTGGTCCCAAAATGTTTATCTTTGAAGAGACATTAAGTTTCTTATTAGTCTTCCTTGTTATTTACAAGAAATTTACTGCTCTAATTTCCTCCCTGGATAGCAGCTTCCTAGTCCAGGAGCATATCAATCAGAACTGCCTGCTTTGCTCCCAAGGTGGACTGAGTTACTGTCTGTTAAAGAGTATGTTAAGAAAATTACTTTTTAAGTAATTGGGTTTTAAAATGCAATCTTACCTTCAAGATGGAATCCTTCTTGTTTTTCTACTTGTTTTGGGCTTGCTTGTTAAGTTGCCCAGGTGGCAAATCACCTGACTAGGGCTGGAGGAAGAAAGGCAGTGCCTGGGTAAAGTCAGAAGAACAAGCTGGGCCCCCCGCAGCCCAAAGCAAATCTCACAGTGGATTTGTTCTTTTGTTTTGGCTTTGTTTTATCCGGAGGCCCTCACCCTACTGTCTAAACCGGTGGTCCCTGTCTCATTCCCCCTCTAATAAATAGAGGGGGAATGAGTTAGAGAATGAGTTACTCATCTTATTCAGCACTTGATACAAAGTCTCGAATCTGGAAGCTTGATAAAGATTTGTTGGATTGAGTCAAAAATCATCCAAGATCATTAGGTCTATGAACTGAGTGAAATGAACTAAAAAATATTTTCAGTAAAAAATAAGTTCTAGTAAGATTTCTGTGCTCTTGAAAATAACCAAAAAGTTAAGATATTGAACCCTGGAAGTCTTTCTAACAGGTACAATATTTTCCCCATTTCTCTATATAGAGTGAGTGGTAGCTGTATTGGCACTAAAACAGTTTTTAAAAAGGATTTTGAAGAACTTTCAATACCTCTAAGTCTCATTAATGTTTCTCTGTATTTTTCATTTTGTTTCTCCATAATTCAATAGACCATTTTAGATAATCAGGTATAAACTGTCTTATTATCAAAAGAAAAGGATATAAATACCCATTTATTAACAGATGATATGGCATTTTCTTAAGAAATGGCTGAGACTGACAGCCCTGTTAGGTAATTAATTCACGAAGAACGCAGATGAACTATTCCTAACATTTAATTATTTCTAATAGATGCTTCCTGATATTAAATATTAACTTTAATTTTAATTTTGTTGGTGGTATTATGGAGTGTGTCTTGCATACAATTTATCTGCTTGGTGCAACAAGGATTTAGTTTTGACAAGCATTCTATGGGAGCTTAACTGAGGCAGCTGTGTGGATGTTAACAATTTCAATAGTTTTTTCATGTGGAAAATATACCTGGCTAATGGTATATGACCTAGAATTTTATAACTTTTATCATAAATTCATCTGGGCATTTAAGCAAATTCTGGTCAATTACTTAAGGGTAATATGACCCCGTACTTCCCACGTCTGCATAAGGTTGACATGGTCTTCAATTCCGCCCAAGCTTGGGCTGGCTTGCAACTTTCTGGAGGGATCAGTGGTCTCAACTCCAGTCGGTAGACTGTTGAGCGGTGTATATAATATATGTAATAAACACGGAAAAGCAGCTTTCCATTCCCAAGCCATCCTATCTCACCCAAGACTCCGGTGTGAGAAACCACATTTAAAGTGGATGGCTTGAAGCGGTTCTCCTTGTGTTTATTCAGACCAGCATAGGGCAAGACTGGCATTCTCTCAGCCACCAGAAGCATACTTAAGTTCCCTTGGATGGCATGCCACTAGCTCCTGCTGGAGGTCAGACTAAGAAGTTCCCTTAAATTAGTACTTAAATATACAACATGGCTATTTTGTGGGGTGGATCCAATCCCTTTATTGTAGGGGCCCCTCCCTGCTGTCTCCCTCTCCAAACCTACCGAAAAACCCCAAGCTCGGAGCATGCCGGGGAGGGGGGAGGGGGTGGGAAACCTCCGAGCTCCTCCCTCTGGCCTGGGCAGCGGGACAGCCAGAGGGCCTAGTGGGGTGGGCGGGCAACTCCACCCGCGGAGGAGGCGTCACTGGCGGGGGATGCGTGGGCGCAGAGGCCTCTGGGACCTGTCGGGGAGTGTTGTGCAAGGGTGGGTGCTGAGCCTGGGCCTGGGACAGTGTCTGGGACAGCAGCCTTCCACCTGCTGGTGCCATTGCACCTGTCTGGCTGTTTACTGCAACGCCCAGCCTCCATATCTTTCTTTCCATATTCTTACTTTCATTTCAACACCTTTTATTTACATAGACCACCAGGATAAATTCCCTCCATGTTTAGAACAACAAAATAAGACTTAATTAAGCAATCACTTTGTTGACATATTATAGACAGTTTGGATTGGGTCCCTCCACGGGTTTCTCCTTCTGATTGCCTGTGAATATGTGAGAGTGCAGTCTTTGGCTCATACATGAATCATATGGGCCATTACGGCATGATTTGAAAGCATTAACTGGACTTCATTTTATACAGCTGTCAT
Organism: Manis pentadactyla; assembly: GCF_030020395.1. Taxonomy (NCBI): domain Eukaryota; kingdom Metazoa; phylum Chordata; class Mammalia; order Pholidota; family Manidae; genus Manis; species Manis pentadactyla. Next base: position 47,994,719 of record NC_080031.1, on the reverse strand, counting down.
ATTTTAAAAATTATTAAAATTAATTTTTTAAATCTTCTTGCATGTGATACATGTTTTAAGGTGATGTTTTTCCTGGGTATGCACATAGGATACACAGTCACGTGACATGATACCCTTTACACTCTGCCAAATGATTTGACCACAAAGTTCTCATAAATCTAAACTCCCTAACCTTAACCTCTGCAAGAGGCTCTCTGAGGCATCTGGATTGTTCTCCATGATGCTTTCTGAAGTTACTACCGAAAGGTGAAAAGTTTCATGATCAGGGGCCTCCTATAAACCCTGGAGCTTCACTCTCATTTGCTAGATGTTAATTCTGAGAAAGAAGGTAAGGAAGGAAGGAGAAAGTGATTTGCATTCTGAAAGATGCATTTCTAAGACATTCGGTGAGCAAAGCGCATTATGCCCAGGCTGGGAACTACATATACTGCAGACAAACCCGAAGGAGAAGCGGAGCTGTCCACAGCCTGGCCTCCAGGATTCATCAGTTCTCACGTGCAGCTCTGATGAAATCCCGACCCAGTGTTCACATCACCTGCGGTTTTGCAGTCACACGCTTTCTCAAGATAACAGTAACAGTATTGCCATTTTCAAAACCAAAATCCATGAATAAAAGTCAAATACTCAAAATCTATCTGCCATTTTTAAAATGTATGATCACGGGGGTGGGTTGCAAATCATGACCTCCCTGCAGGTGTGCCAGCAAGGTAATGAAGTCTGTGAACTTGGCAGAGTTTGCCTGTGGTTTAATGGAAAGGGTGCAGTTACGATTTATCTTCAGCTGATTGATGCCATCTGAAAAATAAGAGCACTAATGTGTCTGGTTATCCTGCCAGAAATATGGCAATGTTTAAAAAAAGTCAAATATATAATTTTACCAGTTTAAAAATTAAAGTGCTATGCAGGCCAAAGAAAACATCCTGCCAGTTTGTGTATTTTAGTTTAAATGTACATAAATACCTCAAAGACAGCTTGTGTTTTTTTAAAGAATACCTAGAACGTTGGAAAATAGCCCATAGATCTCAACTGCACAGAAAATCTTGAAGAGCTTACATTTGTATTTGTGTAGCCATACATCCATTCGAGAATTCACTAGGCTATACACATCAATGCAATTTTGAAAACTTGACAATCATCTACTTCAGCAAATACTGAAAAATTATCAGCTAACTATGATGATACAAGAGTGTATGGTAAAAAAAGACATTCAATCTAAATTGGCACATTCTAAAGGGTAGCTTATAAATCTCAGATGATGATTAAAGTAAATATTGACCTTGATTAAAGCTTGCATGTTTCACTCAGTAAAAGTAGAAAAATAATTGGTTGGGAACAGCAGACAGTTTTTTATGTCATTTTGAGTCCTATATTACTAAATTCCACATCACTAGGAAATCTGCCCCAAGCAACTAGATATTTCTCCGAACCACCTTACCTCTTTGGGTTCTTCCAACATCAAACTGTATGTTGGTCGCATCCCATTTTTCTCATCTCCTGACCCTGCCATATACCACGTGACATTAGACAAGTCAGCTTACATTTAGATGTTATTTACTGAGAAACAGAAATGCTGTAAGGAAGAGGTTTTTCAAAACTATTTAGTTAATTCATTTTTATCTACATATTGTTTAATAATGATTCTTAACATTAAAAATATAGCTTGATAAAATATACTTTAGAAAGTTAAGAAAATTGATATAAAGTGACAAAAATGTTTAGAAGGTAATCTAAATCTAGGTATATAGTAATTATATGCATATAAACACATACAACAATCATAAAAACAATAACTCTCTTGTCATTCAAAGGTTAGTAACATATTTGGCTCTAAACATTCTAAAAACCAAACAAATGGAGAACTACAATTAAGTATCAGGGTGTCTGTAAGGTAAGAAGAAATCAATGACTCTGATTTTATTTTTGATTCTCATAAAAGAGACTTTAGCTATAACTCCACAAAGAATTAATGCTATGTAACACATCTTCCTTATAATAAACATAGGGATGAACCCCACGTTTTCCTGTAACATTCAGGAGGGTCAAAATATATCATAACAGAATATAAACCATTGGATAATGAATATAATGCAGTATATGCAATATGCTATATAGTATAATAAAATCCAATTACACATTCATAATGACATGGCTGCACTTTGAACGAAGGTGGAGGTGCAAAAATCAACCCTGATTAAGAAGTACCATCCTAGAGAGGTAGATGATTGCACAAAATCCTCCATGAATAATTCTTTCAGCTGATGCTTTGAAAGCTAATAAGTGCTGTCAACTCAAGCTCAGAGTGTCTCAGAAATACCTAGACTACAAGTATTTGTCAGAAAAAATGGTATCAAAAAGAGCAGAGATTTAGACTTGAAAAAATAGGCTTCACTGATGTTGGCTGAGTGAGGAACTCCTAGCTATTTACCACAAACTCACCATCTCTTTTTCCTGGGCTACAATAAAAGGAATTTGCAGCCCCACATATAAATAAATTAGGTCATATGGCAGCATTCTAGCCAATGGACTGTGAGCAGAAACGATGAGTACCATTTCTGGGCAGAACTTACAAGAAGCAGGTCTGAACCCACCTTTCTCTTCTCACCATTCCTCTCCTACACTAGATGCAGAAAATGATGGTCGCCAGGGAAATAAGTTGACAAGATGGATGGACCCCTAGTTCTTGAAAGGTAAGTGCAGAAAAGCTAATAGTCCTCTAGGAACACCAGCGTTGGTATGTTCTGCAACTGAGAAAGAAACTTTAAATATGTTTGAATCCAAAAAGAGTTTGGGTCTAGGTATCACTATGGATTTGCTGACACTAATAAAACAGAGGATAATGCCCTCTCCCAACCTGATGAAGCCAATATAGACCTCTGCAGGCCATCTCATTGTTTTTAAGCACTGCTTTAGTACATGGATATTTGTATGTACTGTCATGTGAATATTAGTTCCATAAAAGTTTTTATCCTCAAAGGTATTATTTTGAATGTAGATGATACACCTCATGACACAGGACAGAACACAACAGAATAAAAGAATAAACAAAGAAACAAATAAATTTTCTTGCATAAAAATTCTAAAGAGAAAAGTTACAATACTAGATTCAATTTTTATTCCTATTTCTGCACAAGGAATATTCAAGTTAAAGCAATTGGCCTTTAATTCTTAGGTGAGCCTCTAGAAATCAATTGCACTGACCAGATCAGTTCTCCTTGATGATGTATCAGTTGCTACCTTGCATTTTAGTCTCTCCCTTATTTCCTAATGTGTGTTTGGTGGGACTGGAACTAGGAGGGCATAAACGTAGATGAAAATTGCCAAAATGAAGAGCTCCACAAGCTCTTCCTGGCATGGCTCGAGGAAAGGTGAGGCCAAACATTCTCAGTCTCCTAACTGGGAAGTCCCAGTGCCTCTGCAAGTGACCGTGAGCCTGAGGAAGCTCCAGGGAAGCGTCAGGTCTGCGTCTCCTTTAGGGAAGGTGGATGCTAACTGGATATGCTCGCTGGCATCCTCTACTAACTCAGACTAATCATTTAGGCAAAGTTCTCAAAAATCACGGTGTATTCTTATTCCACAACTCCTTACCCACTCCCCAAAATCTAGGAGTTTTGAAACAAATTACTAGAAATCAGAGTGTGCTGGATGTTAGTAATACCGTATCCCTCTCATATGGATTTTACTGAACTTTTTGACCCCATAACCTAGAGTAAATGCCTTTGTGTTGTGGACAAGGACACAGTATGTTCAATACAGAAAAAATTGTGAATAATTGTACTGAAAATATCTGTTATTTTCTAATGTGTATGTGTCATGTAAAAATGGCAATCTCTGATAGACTAAAATAACCAAAATTCCTTGTGAAGCTCTTAATAGATCTACCAATGATAATACAAATAAGAACTGATCCTTGAAATAAATTAACTGAAAGTTCTAGTGTCTATTATGATTTGGTTCTGTGGTTTCTAGATCAGGAGTCATCAAATTTTTCTGTAAGCAGCTATCTAGTAACTATTTTAGGCTGTGAGGGCCATGCATTCTCTGTCACAGTGTCTTAACTGTGCCATTCTAGTAAAAAAGCAGCCATGGACATTATGAAACATTTAAGTGAGTGTAGCTGTATTCCAGTAAAATTTTGTTTACAAAAACCAATGGTGGGCCAGATTTGGTCAGTGGGCCATAGTTTGCCCATGTTATTCTAGATCATATTATATAAATAACGATCTGTTAAAATTTTCTTCTATATAATGAGTGAACTTTAAAGATCCAAAATTACTTTTTCTGAATGTTGTTTCATTTACTGGTATCTTTATTTTGCTTTCAGATCTGTAGGTAAAACATTACTGACATATTAACTATAATTATTTAAAGTCCATTAAAATTGGAACTCAACTCTAAAGCTACTTGAGTGGTAATAGCACTTTTACGCATGAAATAAAAAAGTAAATGGAAGTTCTAGGCAATACCTCAGTATTTGCATTTATGCAAAGGGAAGCATTTCTCCATGTGACTTGCATTTCTGCACATCTTGGAATCAGAGGCTCTGGCAGCTTTTGTCTGCACTATATTTTCCAGGATGTTTGCATAGTGAAGAGCCTCAGAAGGTAGAAACAATGTCTCCATCTAGATCAGAATACATTTGCTTGCTGTCCAGTAAAATAAAGATGATACCTTCCTAAAAGGTAAAACTTGAATGGGTTTTCTTGCATCCCATTATAAAAGATGCAGCTTCCTTGTTTTAAATTAAGAAAAGACTGAGAAATTACATAAGAAATACACATTGTACAAAAATGTATGCAAATCTCTTTGGCCTTTTGTCTTATGTAGCTCTCTGTTAGGTTCATAATGCAGGCGAGGGTTCTCACATGCCGTTAGTGTGTGAAGCAAGGTTCTCCTGGCTCAGATGATGCAATTGCTGAACTTTCAGGAATTTTGCAAGATGGTTGTTAAGCCACTGGTAATTTGAAATCAGGGTGATGAAATATTTACAACACATAAATCAACAATGCTACAGATTGCAAATTAAAGCTCTTCTCTTTCTCTTTTCCTGACTGATTTTCAAGCATATAACTTATGCTATAATTAATGACAACACTGCTCCTTGTTGACTTTCCTTAATTTTACAAATGAGTTTTGTATAATGTCCCAAGGTAAATGGATATGAATATTGTGCATTAAATCAATGTGTGTTGTATGAACTTATTACCATTTGACCCAGTATTTCCACTTAAAGGCTATTCTTATAGAATAGTTTATCATATCACAGTTACCAAAAACAAAGACCTGAACAACAAAAATGAATGATTTAATTCTTGTTTAAATGCCCTATTACCACTTCAAGTAAGCCAGACATTACTCATGGTTTAGGCAGAAAATAATATGAGAAAAACTTTTTATCACAAAATCCTACAATGTAATTATCACTCTCAAAGTCTGGGAGAAGTTAAGAAGAATAATGAGGTATTAAAGGACACAGGAACAAAAACTGTAACTATGCATGTAAAATGTCCTGAAAAATAGTTTGCCTCAGAAAATATGAGGGCCGCAGCAGAGTACCTCTGAGAAAATGATCACAGGCAGCTGAAGAAGCTGCTTGCCTTGCCTCAAGACCTTTGATAACCTGTAAGGATGACACCTAATAACTTAACTGTATGTTGTCAAGGACGTAAGCATTGTCTTCAGGCTTATCATTTAAAGGTCAAAGTCACCACCCCTGAAGATCCCACACAATAATGTCCACTTGTACAATCTGACCCACAGAGTCCTGACCATGGAATATATATTGACCCTTGCTAAGTGAGGTACACCAGATTTTCTTCACAATCATTCTGATAATAGTGGTGAGAAAACTAGACCTACACATCCAACTGCAAAGTATTGTCAAAGCAATAGGCAAGGAGAACATCACTTTTTCTGAACACCAGAAGAAAAAAATTACACTTCTACAAATCAGAGTGCTTGCCTGCCTAAATGCAGTATCACCACCAACTGAAATGGAAAAAGGAAAGCAACTAATTCATCGGAAGATCCCATCTGTGTATTTCTCTGACCTGTGCTACTCTCAAAGATTGCTGTCTGTGTAGCCTGAAATGCCCTTAGAGATTTAATTATTTGTTGACAAATCAATGAGAATACACCATAAATGCTTCAAAAACTCTTTGGTGGCATGGTCCAAATACTAGCTGTGTATAAGGTATATAATGGCTGTGCTTCTCAAACTCTGATATACTTACTGATCACCTAGGCAAGTTTTAATATTTTAGATTTCGATTTAGTAGGTCTGGGGTTGGACCTGAGATTCTGCATTTGTAACAGGCTCCCAGCTGATGACACTGCTGATGGCCTCCAAGGTAACAAGGAATTAACCATGTGGATAGATTAGTTTTAATAACTCTAAATTATATTTTCCCCATGTAAGACTTTGGTTAAGTAGAAATTGTAACACCTGTCTTAGACATACCTTCAGATACTTCATCAGGGAGTAGAGTACATAACAGCCCTGCTTCTTCCATGCACTGTTTAGCTAGGTAGCCCAGAATAAGATAGAACAAATATGGTTGCACCAGTATCAGGTCCCTAAACTGACTCTAGTATATAACCTAACCAGCCTCTTACTAGAAGCTGTTTTCTGCCTTAGATTACTGACAGAATGGGCTCCCTATAGCCTTATCAGTAGACCAAGAATAAAGACATCACTTACAAACCTGGGGACCTTGAACCACTGAAAAAAAAAATTGACAGTCTATCTTAATTGGACATAACAGTACTTGACAGTCAATCATTAAAACAAATCAAAATTCAACCAACAAAGTAATTCAAACAAAATCATGTAGCTACTATGAATTATTACATTATCTTTTACTTTGCTCACAATGACCCAGACCATTGCCACCTTGGGAAATTATATTACCATTGCTCAATCTGTGCCAGCAGCTGAGCTAGCCCAGATGGGTCCAGATGGATCTGCCCTCAGTGTTCCAGCCTGTCTGTCTGACCATCTGAGATCTGACCATCTGCGTTACATAAAAATATTGTTCAGATTGAGACTTACCCATGGAGTGTGAGCTTCTTCAGCTGCATGTGATAATGCCAAAATTGATATCAATCTGTGTGGATTAAATAATTGCATTCATTGTAAATGGAAGAAAAGCAGAGAAACTGGGAAATTTTCTTCTCTAGCACATGGTACTGACATATGATGCTAAATTTGTTGAGATTTGCATGCTGCCAGTTTTCAGGATTGAGTTTTCATGAACTAAAATGCAGGCATTTCTCCTCTATCTCAAAATTAAAACTAATACCATGTACTGATTAGGTAGTTCTAAACTTTCAACTCTCACAATGAATCTGTTTTTGCATTACCAAATTTTTAAGATTTATGTGAAAACATATTCATGCTACATAAATTAAGAATATTATTAATGAAGAGGGCATCCCCTGACCATTCTAAATAAACACAGAGCAAATTTACAAACATAAGTACAGTGTATTTGCTACTACAAAATAATATCTGTTCATTTTATTTTTTTCTGTTAAATAGCATCCTTTTTAACTTTGTTTTGATATCTATTCTTGTGCATTTATTCGTCTATTTAAACAAACAGTTCTTGGATTTACTTTTGATTTTCACTACTTTTCTGTTGCATTAAATTTGGATTTTATTTTTCTCATTTTCTCAATTTTCTCTTTTTTAGTTTTCTGAATTCTTTGGTTAAATGATGACTTCTTTTTTTAAACTGTTTTTATACTTTTATTGTTTCAAAAATAATGCGTTCCTACTGTAACATTTTAAGAGTATGGAGTAATATAGTGACCCACCCCACCCAACCACCTTTCCTTCATTTAACTAATTTTTCCTTTAACTCATACACCTGAGCTAAGTATTTAATTATACAGAATTCATTGTAATGGTTTAAAATTAAAGCTCAGAATAGATAAATCTATTCATCTATCCACTCATATCATTGCTTTTAACTTGTACACAGCTTTCCATTCTTTAAGAGTATCTTAACTGACTGAATTATCCTTCTAACATGTATTGTCTATGTTTCTGTTCTTACGTTGCTTTCAACATCCTCGTCCACACGGAGCGGTGCTCCAGTGTATTTATATTGAGAATATGGATTCCTATATGGAAATTTTTGTATGTACATTTTAAAATTGGAAAGGCAAAATAAAGTTAACCTGCATAACTGTACCAATTTCTATTTACACAGAGTGTTTGAGAGAACCTCTTTCTATCTTCTCAACATCTTATTCATTGTCAGTGCACAGCTACAAAATTAAACCATGTTCTAATACTCATTTATTTTACTGTATGTGAAATTTTTTTTTTAATGACTTGTATCTTGGAAATCATTAGTAAACCTTCATATTGGATTACATCTCTGATTCATCTAGCACAACGTTATTTTTACTTACCACTGCTGATGTCGAAGAATCTCACGTTTGCTGTTTCTGTTAGTTGAGTCCTTAGGATGGAGGGTTACCACCAGGAGTATTGTCACCATGGATGTGGCCGTCAGGTGACTGAGCTCCTCCAAGCTATCTAACTCTTTTGGGTATCACTTGATGTGTGTGGCTGCCAGAGATATTCAAAACCCTTGAGAGGATACAACACACCAGAGAGGTTAATATGATGACTATAAGGAGAATAATAGCCAAAGATTGAAAAATTCCCCAGAGATTCCCAGGAGCCAAGATTTAATCAATCAAATAAATCAAATGAGTTCTAATCAGACAGAGGTTTTACCTTTCTAAATCTGACTTGTTTAATTGTGTCCTGTTACAAGGAGAGCTGATTCTTATTTAGCTTTTGTAAATATATATATATATATATATATATATATATATATATATATAATCATGAAAAATAAGAATATTTAATAAGAGTTTCCAAATTCTGAAGGGATCAGGTAGAAGAGAAAGATTAAATGTTTCAACTTTTGTTTACAAAAGTATACTTTGTCAAATTGCTGTAAATTACAGGTAGCTTAAAAGGGAGGAGAGAAAGGGGTCTTTTAAATCTGGAAAACAAAACATTAAGGAACCAGAAATGTTTTAAATGAAGTCATAAAAATTATAATCACCCTCATCTGTTTATTCAGTCTCATGTAATAAATTATTCTTTTGATCATGGGTTAGAAGATTTATGGTGAGTGTTCTATTAGAGTTTTAGAAGTTTTTACCCAGTTTAGTGTTATGGTCTTAAAGTTTTAGAATCCTGCATTCTAGACTAGTTTTCAGAGCCTTTTCCATGTATCTCTTTGAAAATGAAGCAGTTTTTGTCTGTAGTTGATTGTAAATACTTTCATAGAATAAGAGTAAAACAGTAACTGTGAGTGACAATAGACTTAAAAATAACCATGTTTAAAGATCTGGTGAGAGTTCACTAAAAAAAATGATGTGATTGAGAAGCAAATTGTTCCCTTTGTGATATACAATATCATAAAACAACTACAATTATGACTAATAACATTATACCAGAACATATAAGATTTTTACAAATTGCATATAATTTCTGAATTACTTATTTTAATGATCTATATCCTATATAAATATAAGGTTAAGCATTACATTTTACTTGACAATGTTTCTCATGTAACTTAATATATCAAATAAGCCTAAATAAACATTTCTCTTTTTTATAAGGAGAAAGAACAACTCTTTTGAGATCTTCCAGTAGACCTCTGAAAAATCTGTTTGAGGCAAAAAAGATTTCATTCAGAATTTGATGTGGTGAAGTTTTCTAAAATGTCAACAGATTTAAAGCATTTGAACAAACAGCAGTGCAAGTCACTGTGTATCAGTATTTACTTACTCATTCAACTAATGTAATGATGAAAATATTTTAAAGGCAAATACAGAAAATTACATAGTTGTAAAAATATTTAGCACTTTTAATATTGGAAAGACTGTTTTTCTATGTAATCAAAAGCCTGATAAGCACAGCATGGAACACAGGAATATTTTCTAAGACATAGGATCTTTATTTCTTGGACACTTACATTAAAGGCAAAGGAAAACCTTTTATAATCTTTTATTAAGGGCAGACCAATAATCTAAGAACTTATATGATTTTAATAAAGAAAATTAAGTTCTAATTTGATATTAGTAAGTTAATGAGTTTACTTTAAAAACCCTTATAAATGAATCTAATTTAGCCAGCTTTAATTTCAAAACATTATTTCTACAACTTCCTATACCCATTTAGGTTTTGTCTTATTTTTTTTCCTTTCTTTTCTGAAACAACCAGTATCCTCTCTCTCATTTTAAACATTATTTTCTTTTTCCTTAGCAAAAACACTTCCTATATTCCTTCTGTAGTCTTCCCCTAAAACTACAATCCATTTCCTTCCCAGACTTTGTAAGTAAAGTTGTTCCCTTTGCTCTTATTGTTTCTAGGAGTCCCATTTTTATATACTGATTATAAATTTTAACTATTAGTTGCCTTTACCTTCCAGTGAAATAAACTAGGAACCAGGTGATTGTGAGCAATCTTATACTGGCATCCTACCATATAATATATATTTATACATATTTATAAAACATACGCTTTTTAGAGGCATTTTTATTGTACAGTTTTTAATGTGGCAAAAGGTACTTTTTAATAGACCTAAGCATCTTTTGTCTCTATAAGAAATTAAGAACCCAAAATTAGATAAATTTAAACCTATGTTTAGCAATCAATGTCTCAGTATACTAGTTGGCCAGGATGTGGAGGAAAGAGAACTTTTTATGTACTGTTCGTGGCAATGAAAATTTGTGCACCCAATATGGAGAGCAGTATGGAGGTCCCTCAAAAAACTAAAAATGGAAATACCATAAGACCCACCAATTCCACTTCTGGATATTTACCTGAAGAAAACAAAATCACTTATTTGAAAACATATATGTACTCCTATGTTTACTGCAGCATTATTTATAATAGCCAAGGTAATATTTATAACAGTTAAGTGTCCATTGATAAACGGAGAGAGAAAGTTTGGTATATATATATATATATATATATATATAAAGATATATAAAGTGAAATATTACTCAGCCATGAAAAAGAATGAACTCTTGCCATTTTTGACAACATGGATGCACCTAAGGATATTATGCTAAGTGAATAAGTCAGAAAAGGGAAGACAAATATTTTATGATTTCACTTATAAGTGGAATCTAAAAACAAAACAAGTAAAAGAGAAATAGACTCAGAGTCACAGAGAACAGACTGGGGGTCAACACAGGAGAGGGGTGGGGAATGGGTAAAATAAGTGGCAGGGATAAAGAGGGACAAACTTTCAATCATAAAATAAATTAGCCACAAGAATGAAAGTATAGCATAGTAAATACAGTCAATATTTTAATAATTTTGTATGTTGACAGATGGTAAGTACATTTATCAAGGGAAGCATTTAATAATGTATATAATTGTTGAATTACTATGTTGTACACCAGAAACCAATGTAATATACTGTTCAATTATATTTCAATAGAAATAAAAAAAAGGAAAATGAATTATAACAAAAAAGGTGCTCATCTATTTCTTTTATTTTCAAAGGAATACTTTTAATATATCACAAAAGCACAGCATAAGCACTTGTAGGTACATTTTATTGGGCTAGAGAAATTTTCTTATATTGCAAGTTTTTAAGGTAAATTATAAAAAAGTTTTCATCACAGTAGGTATAATTAATTTCCTCTAATCTGTTAGTGCCTGGTTATTTTATACCATATCCTAATGAAAATACATGAACAAGCTATACAAAGCCAAAATAATACATCTCAAGAAGTTACTTTTTCATAAAAAAGCAATTGGTATATCTATAATATGGTCCCACTTTTGTCTAAAATATACAAAAATACAAAATATATACTTGAGGGTTAAATTTATGTGTAGCAAATGTAATGAAAAGTAAGGAAATAACAAAAATGGAACTCAATAGTGGTTAATTTAGATGACACAGAGCCAGATTCAATGGTATTGGTAATATCCTCTTTCTTAGGATGTGAGTTGCATTATATTTTTCATAATTTATCCATGCATGTGTTTATATGCATACACATATGTATATTTGCATTATATATATCCTTTAATAATAATTAAATATTATAGTCCATTAAAATCATGTGTATAAAAACCAAGCTACTCTGTAAATAAAAGCAATAGAAATTGAAAAATAAGGTTTCAGTTTCCAATTATTAATATAATAATTTTAAATGAATAATAGGCAAATTTTATTTATAATATGCAACATGCTCTGTATTGAGTGATCTATTTATATTACCTCATTTGGCACTTAAGACAATCCCATAATATATGTATCACTTTATCTCCATTTTATGGATGAGGAAACTCATAAAAAAATTCACTAATTTATGCAGAAGTCTCAGGCTCTGTTTTCATGTGATTAAGAAATTCACTGAATCACACATGCACAGGTGTGCAAACACACACACACAGAATCTTTCACTAAAACACATAAATGCACACTCATACACACAGAAAATATCTATAGACCTAACACTGAAGTTCTTGCAGTTAAGTATTAATTTAAACAGTGTTAAGCCATGTACTCAAAATGAAATGTGTATTAACAATACTTTCTCTGGTCTTCAGCCAGAATAAAATGTCAAAATAGTGTAAATAGAGCCTGAGGTAACGAAGCAGAGGAAATACAAACCTTTGCAGATATAGAAACATTTTTTATGAATAACTATTCTTAAATCAATCAATGAAGAAAAAAAACTCAGAGGAGTAATATCGTCTCATATTTGAGATCCACAATTACACAAATCATCTTTTCTCAAATAGTCTTACTGTAGCAGCAAACTTATATTGCTCTGTATTTCCAAGTAAAAACAATATTCTCAGAAATAATCAGAGTGAAAACTCTCAAACATACAATGGTTTTGTAAACTTCCTAATCATTAAATATTTGCTTAAATATTTGCTCTAAATAACATTTGAGTGGATACTGCAAAGATAATTAGCCCCAGGATATTCAATGAACAATTCCCTTCACAGAATGTTTGGAAACACCCTCCCACACATCAGCTTCACTATCACAAATCATTCTCTAGATTAAATAACTCATGTTTTATTCTTCAGCCAAAGTCTACAGCTTCTCATTCATCTCTGAATTCAGTACAGCCAAGGATTCAGGCAGCGCTGGGTTTTATTATGGAATAGGTCTATATTATCCTGCAGTTGCCTAGGTTATTCCAATGAAACCATTTTAAAAAATATTTTATAACAAGTTATATAACATTTTTACAACTTATTCTTTTCTCTTTCTGCCCTTTTAGATCATATAATTTGCTCACTTTCACTGTCACCTAAATTAGATCTAACTATGCCCTGAAAAACTTGGAAAAACCTTGAAAACATCTTTTAATTACTGCAGATTAAATGGATGACTAATTAAATAAACTGTAGATATTGTTTCACTGTTTTCCAGGGTTGGTTTCATTATTTTGTGTTTGAATAATAATATAATGGAAACCATGAATTCATATCTTGTAAATATAAACTTAGAACACTCATCCTACAACTTCAAAATTGGGAAATTAACATATATGGAAAAAATTAAGCAGAACAATGTTCTTAATCTGTGACTTTAGCCATATTATTACATATGAAAAAGTAGCTTCCTTATTTTAATTTCCTTTTATAAGTAGTTGATAGTAGTATTTTACAATGATTATGGAATTTTAAATTTGTTTAGGTGAAAATGATATCCCTCTTTCCAAATTTTTGTTATTTCTACCATTTCTTAAATGAAAAAAATACAAATGAAAACAAGTTTTACTATAAAAACTAATTTCAAAACAAAAATGTTAAATGTCTCTCATTTAATATATCATTTACATAAATGTCATTTTGCCTTCCAAAAAATATTTTAAATTATGTTAATATAATAATGTAAAGATGTCTAGAAATGATAAAATAACATTAATCTTCTTTTTTAAACAGCTTATCTAAACTCTTTAACATCTTATCTAAACTTTGTTGAGATATAATTTGATACACAAAATAGACTTATTTGAAGTATGCAATTCAGTGATTTTTAATAAATTTATTAAGTTGTACAACTGTCACCAAAATCTATTTTTAGAACATTTATATTGAGCCAAAATGATCCCTCGTAGCCACTGACTGATTCCCTGTTCCCATATACAAGCCCAGGCCACCACAGCCTCCTACTTATCTCTATATACTTGCCTTTTCTGGACATTTCATTTAATTTACATAATATGTGGTCTTTGGAGATTAGCTTCTTTCACTTAATGTTCTCAAAGTTCATGTATGTATAGCATACCCAGTAATTCATTCTATTTATTGTCAAATAATAATCCATCGTATGGCTGTAACATATTATTTATCCATTCACCAGTTAATGGACATTTAGATTGTGTCCACCTTTTTGGCTTTTACAAACATCTTTTGGACACATGTTATATGTCAGTGGCATTCACAAATTCTGTCATGATGTTCTTTTATACAGAAAAGGACATTTAATGGAACTATGAACATATGTCATAAAACTTTTGGATGGAGTTTTCTAGACTAGAGAATGGCTGTTAGTGCTGGCTTCATATTAGAATCACCTAATAAATCATAAAAACCTGGAGCCTGGAACCTACTCCCCATAATTTTAATTTAATTGCTATAAAGTACAGCCTGGGCATCAGAATTTTACAAAAATGATCAAAGTGTCTTTAATATGTAGGCAAGTGTGGTCACCATTATTATATAATCATATCCTTTCACTTCCTTTCTCTTTTGGCTTAATGGATAGATACCTGTCCAGAATAGAGCTTGCAATATTCCCAGGCTTCTTTCCATGTGTGGATGAGGAGTGGAAGAACTGATCAGGTGAAGAGAAACTTCACACCAAGCTCTCGTCGACTAGCTGACCTCCTCACAGAGGGCGGGCAGGGCCTTGCGTGGATTTACTCTCTGAAGAAAGAAATAATCTATTTCATTTATGTAGCTCAGACTCACAATGAATACAGTTGAAAGCAAATGAATTTTAACTAAATTTACTTATTTATTTTCCCTTGGATGGAATAAAGAGACTCACAGAGAAAAAGTCCAAATTTTTCCCTAATTAATGTAATAGAGAACATTTTAAATCTTACATCTGGTTCTATTAATTTTAGACATCAACTGAAGTGACATCTTAGAAGAGAACTTTTGAACTAACACTATAAAGGAACTGTCCAGTCCCCATTTATTACATCATCCTATTTTTTTTAAAATTCCCACATATAACTTAGTTCTATCTGATTTTTAAAATTCATTTTATATGGTTATTGTGTTCCTTTATCTTCTATAATGTAAACTACAGGAGAGAAAGGGAACTTTCTTATATATCACTATTTCCTTAATACTCAGTGAACATAAAAAATAATCAGCTCTCACTACCTGTAAGAAAATGCAGGTTTATCCTGTGGCTGTATTATTCTAGCACAGAATAGATGTTGCTTAGAATATAATTCCATCACTGCATTTGTCTGTTTCCTTGGGTATGTAAATTCTGGCGGTGATGGTTGGACAAAAATTCATTTGCCATAAATCACTGCTCATGAGGCTGTTAATGGGATCTCATGTTTACTGAAAAAACCCTTTTAATGGGAAAAACAAATATTGCTGGCTATTCAGTCCAAATACTGGCATCTTTTCATGCTTTTCTGTTTCCAATGGCTTAGAACACATTTAAATATCTCCAATTGTCTGTTCAGAACCACTTGGAACAGAAAAGAGGACACCAAAGGCACGCGACCCTGGAAGTTACTCTGCGTGTTCGGATACTTAGACCTATAACTCTAACTTTAGTTAGGGTAGAATTAGATAACTTTGAAGTTCTACAAAATGAATAAACAATAATAAATTAATAACAGTTATTACTTGTATAGTGTTTATTCTCCACTAGAAGCTCTTCAAAGGGTCTCATGAATATTAGCTCATTTTAATATTAATAGCTTGCTTATGATGTTACCTCCATTTTAGAGATAAAGAAGCTAAATCACAGAGAAGAAATATAATTTACCCAATGCTAAACAGCGAGTGTCTGAGACACACAGAATCCAGGATATGTGGTTTTAACAGAATGAAGAGACATGATTGAACACCGTTGTTCAATTACGCATTCAAATATTATGTCAACATCATGAGATCCTGCTTGGGATATCAAGCATTAGTCATGCCTTAGGCTTAATATTTTAATTTCTTTGTTCTAATAAAATGATACTTAACCATAATGAATATATTATTGTAAATTAATTTATGTAAGAGTTATTACAACTATCCTGATTTAATGTAATAGTAACATTTCATTAAAGGATATGTAGAGTGCAAATGTATATGAAATAGCATTAAACAGAAGGGTCCATCAAGTAGGATCTCTGAGATGTATGAAATCAACACTAAAATTCTGGCAGTTCATGTGGATGATTAGAGAAGAAAAGAAAGGATAAAAAAGAAATTATATTAATTTATATTATTCATGTAGACTTAGCAGACTATATTCAGCTTGCCATCCTCATATCTTCCTACAAATTTGAAGAGTATGTTCAGGAAGGAGGTATTGCAACAGAATTATAAGAGTTCATACATTCAGGTGTATGAGAGTGTCAAACCCTAAAAGGTAATCTGATAATGCCTAGGGACAAATAACTCATACAAGAATATACATACATATATTCTTCTTTATATATAAGTATATATACATACATATATATGTATTATATGAAATCTTCAACTTTCTAATAATCTTTGAATTGCAAATTAAAACAATGTAATACAACTTAACACATAATTGTAAGAAACTCAAAATAACAATAGTAGATGGTTAGCCATTCAGCATTAATTATGTTAGATTGAACATACAAGCTTTTTTCCTGTTCCCATTAAGGTTTCTCTAAATTTATTGAAAAAATGAAAAAATATGAAATCGTAAAAACTGAGAGAAAAGAAACCACTAGTGGAAAAAAAAATCAACACACGTTGGCAAGATAAGAAGCTAGTGGAGGACTGTGACTGACTTAGCTTGCTGGAGCTATTAACAATTCAGGACTTTACATAGAGGAACTTGGTATGAGGGACAGGGTCAGGAGTGGTGGCACTGAACACAGTGAGTGTGGGGATGAGAAAGGGGATGGGAAACAGGAGGATGGTCAGAACATCTATGCGTACAAAAGCTCACCTTTTTTCCCATGTCTAGACTATCAACAGAGAGCTATCTACTGTTAGAGCAAAACTCACTGGGTATTAAGTTTTTCTAGATCATTACATGGGTGAATTGATTTAACCCTTAAAACAAATAAATCAGTGAAGCAGCAGTTTCATCCCTAGATGAGCAGGCGATGGACGGCAGAGCGGGACTCTCAGCCCATGAAGTCCCACCTGTGGTCCCCGCTCTAAACCACCAGGATGGATCCGCTGCCTTACATGCCCAGGCAACAGAAAATCAGATGCTTCCTTTCTGGAGAAACTAAAAAGATGTGATTCCAGGCACTATGTGTGCAAGTGACTGGGAGGAAAAATGGATAATATTAAAAACACTACAAATGGAATAGGCCACCAGCCCCCTTGCTGGTGGGAAAATGATGGCTTGGACAGAGAAGGAGTTCATCATAGGAGACTCAACAAAGCATCGATAATCACACAACTCTTACGAACCATCCAGTATGAGAAAACCAGCAATTTCTTCATAAAGAAACCTATTCCAAAGTTTGCATGATTTAGGATTGTCATGGTTCTAGAGTAATGGTGATGCCCATACATACATTGAGCTTCTAATAGAAGAGGTCAAACCTGACACCACAAAAAACATATATTTTTTAAGTTGATATAATAGTTAAGTGATGAAATAGATGCACAGACAATTATTAAGACTTTTTCAAATTAGGAAAATTATAATGATAAAAATCTAACCATAGTGTATATGTTTGCTGGAACCACACTAATGAAAATCAAAATTATAGAAATACTGCAAGAAAAATATTTTCAAATCTAAATAGAGTAAGATATTTTGGAGATGGCAATTTTCCCCTAAGGCTAATGACCCAAATCCAAAAGTTATAAAACACAGCAGCAACAAAACAAATAAAAAATACCCAGTGATTTTGATTTTACATCACAAGGAAATTTTTTTAAAAATTAGAAATGACTCTTTGGTTTGCTCCTGTAAACTGCCTCTTCTAGTGGTCGACTTCAGTGATCAACCAATTACAAATTTGTGATGACAGTAAATCATTTGACCTTTCTAAGGATAATGTAAATGAGAACACCATGCCACACAAAATATTATCCTAGTAAGAAAATTTGTGAAAAGGACTTGCCAGAGAATGTAGTACACAGAAAACTCTCAGTAAATATGACTTCCATTTCCTGTACTAAATATTCCTTTTACTAAATGCAGTTGGTCCAAAATTTATGATTTTTTTATGATTTCTTCTAAGTCCAAATCTTTCTGCTCTCAAATAACTTAAACCTAGATTGGAAGAGATTAAACACTAGAGATTTAGGATTATTTTAAGGCCACAAGTGAAATCAAAAGCCAATTCTGTACAGTCTTCAATCACAATTGAAATCCATTATAGAATTGTTTTATCAGATTAAAGAAATTGCATGGTTTTGAAAAAAATATATGTATACACACACAGAGATATACATACATGTAATATAAATAATATGGCATAGAAAAATCATTTTATAAAATGGATAAGCTAAAGCAGAAAAGCCACACTATTGGAACACAGTAAGATAATCTGTGGTATGAGCTCTTATTTTCTCTCAAATAATAGTCCAAATATTAGGGATATAAGCAGCAGAATATTTCTCAGATCTATAACTTTAAGGGTAGAAATTCTAACACTAGAACCTCAAAATAGAGCCTATTTCATCACATTCACCTATTTACTTGATTTCTTTCACTGTTCAGCTTGACTTTTTGACTGATTTTTAAGCACCACAAAGTTTAATTTCTCAAGAGTAGTTTCAATACAGACCATTTTGTTTTGTTTATGTATTTCCATAAATTCTAATGTAATAAAGAAATTTCTCCTTTATTCATAGTTTTTATGGAAAGACTGACTGCTTCAAAAAGTCAAATTCAAGGCTCAGTATTCTTGATTGATTCTCTGCTTTTTGGAAGCCCAGCTTCTCCAGAAGCAGCAGAGGAGAGAAACAGATTTGAGCACAGAGAAGTGGAATGCATGCATGGTAACTGAGGTGGGGTTTAAAGTTCAGCATCGGGCTCTTGGAGGTAGAAGGCTGTCAACCCAACAATCATTTGCCAGGAGATGAGCTCAGACATGAGCTGTTCTCTCTGGCCCGGAGGTTCCTGATGAAAAGCCTTCCAAATGCTCCTGACACAGCCCATCAGCCCTTCTCCTTCACTTCTCACCTGCATTCATGTCTGTGAGCTGCTTTCTCTTCCACTGTTTCTCCAGCTGCTCCTTCTCGGCCTTCTCCTTGGCTAGCTTTGCTTGTCACATTTTTTTCCTCTATCTCCCGCCACTTCTGGCTCTCCTTGATTGCTTGCTGTGGAGAGAAAAGAAAGAACACGTGGGTATGTATGCACTCACATGTGTGCACATCCACCACCATCATGGACCCAGTACAAAGTGAGAAAGGTCCACAAAAGGTCCAGCCAGCAAGTGTCCCTTGCTCATGACAAACATATTCCTGAAGTTGTGCATATCCATGAAGAATTCCTCCACAGACACCTTTTTAGGGTCGAAGAGGAAGTACTGGCCCAGCTCCTGATAGAGGGTCTCCATGTGAGAGTGCATCATCCACAGCTTGTCATACTGCTCCTGGGCATCCTTCACAAAGCTGTGCAGCTGACGAGTGAAGGACCAAGACTGAGGAGCAGACCCACTTCTCCAGCCCAGTGGAACATTCAGAAGATGCGCACTGGTGTGCACAGGGTGCTCCACACGGCACTCTTTATGATGGTGACAGCCAGGGACAATCTGAATATCCAAAATGGGGGAATGGCAAACCATAAACTCTGGTACATCCATAGAATAGGAGGTGGCAACTAAAAGGAGGCTGTTGTGCACACAGCACCCATGGAAACAGGGCTAAGACCTATGTACACAAAGCCACATGGTGCGATTTTTGCTTCAAATAAATTCACAAGGTGTAAGTCATAAAGAAGTCCACTGGCAGTGGCTACCTACAGGATGAGGAGGGAGAGGGCAATATGGTGTGTGTGTGTGTGTGTGTGTGTGTGTGTGTGCGTGTGTCTGTGTGCCTGTGTGTGTGTGTGTGTGTGTGTCTGTGTGCCTGTGTGTGTGTGTGTCTGTGTGTGTGGTGTCAAAGTGGGGCAGAGGACAAGGAATCGTGAGGGGTGGGGGTTAAATTTACCTGTTTGATGTCCTTCCCCTGCCACAACAGTGAGAATGCTTTCAAGAACTATGCATTTAATGAAAAAAATGTTTTACAGGGGGGAAAATTGTGTATCACCAGGTCTATCCTACTGTCCTCCATGGGAAGTTTACTTTCCCTTCCTAAGCAGCAATTCACTCCTTTTAAGAAAGGATATAGTCATTTTTTCAACAAACTTGTCTTTCTCATCCACGGCAGTTGGGAAATTCTGAACATCCTGCTCCACATCAGGAATTTGTTTTTTCATCTGACATAGGTTCTTTTGCAAGTTATCAGCAGAAACTAAGGGAAACATAAGAACAGACAGCAAGAGCTTACTAAACCCAGTCTCAAGACCCCCAGCCTCCACCCTTCAGGGCACAGCTTTAGTCCACTCATACAGCGGGTACTTAATCACTGTTGTTCTCTGAGGCACCCTCCTCCCTGTGTTCCCCACACTGACATATCCATCTCCCCAGGGCGCAACTATAAATCACTGGATGACTGACCGTCCAGCCTCCACAAGCTGAACAGTACCCGAGGGGCTTCATTTAAGTGCACAGGAATCTATGAAATCCCCTGGGGCCCTGGTCTCATTTCAGAGAACAAGGTTTGGGAGGAACGAGACATACACAGAAACACAGAGGCTGGGAAAAACCTGTTCCTGTCTCTGTGGAGTGCTGCTCTGACTCGGCCTCGTTCCAGGACAGTGAGGCCTGATTTTTGCTCATTCTGTTTGTGCTTTCTGAATGAGAAAAACCGTTGGCCTAGACTACAAACACCTGCCTCCCTTCTAGCTGTGTTTTGGTATTTGGCATTTCCCTAGGAAGGGAAAGGGTGCTTCCACTATACAGAGACCTCTCTTCTGCCCGATACTCCTCCCTCATGGCTTAGACCCTCTCCCACTCTCACCTAAAATAGTCTGAACTGGAAATGATCAAAAATCTAGACTGTGTCACATTTCCCTCCACAAGCAGAGATTTATGGGGCTCAGAACAACCTTCTAGCCTCACCCCAACCTGCCTCACCTCGGCCAGCTTTCTCCACGTGGGCGAGCTCATCTGGCAACTTGAGGACATCAGGGTAGTCATTCTCACACGACTCAGCCAGTAAGTGCAACAGTGTCATCTTCTGATCTGTGGACTTGGTGTCTCAAAGCTTGGGGGAAGAAGAGGACTTGTTGGTCCTGACATGCACAGCATCACTCAGGCTAACAGTGGTTTGCAACGTCGGACTGGCAGAGGCCAGAGCTTTCTCTGTGGTCCTCCCGCACTAGGCCCCAGCTCACCTTACTGAGGCAGCTAATATTGAAGCCAAAAGAACCTGCATTCCTGGAGCCAGCGTTCATGTAATTCCCCACAAGCAGGGTCAGCTCCAGGAGGCTGGAGAAGTTCTCACTCTTTCTCAGCTTCTCACATGCAGCTGTCACAGAAACAACCTCTGGCTTGATGCTCTCCACCTGCTCACTGAACTGAAGCTTGAAGAGGACAGCGTTGAGGCGAGGCCGCAGGCAGGGAACAGTGCCCATCTGGTGGGGGAGGCAAGGAGTTCCACCACAGCCAACAGAGAGAGAGAAGTACAAAAAAGACAGGCCGGGGACTCCTCTGGGAGGATCTGAGCTCCAGAGGAGGGAGGAGAGAGACAGAGAAAGACAGGTTCAAAGCGGAGCAAGTGCCCTGGCCACCATCAGGGAGGAGGGAAGCCAGGGAGTCGGAGAAGAGCTCACTGCCGCGGTCTCACTCACCACCACCCCAAACTGCTGCCTCGGCCAGGCTGACATACTCGTCTCTCAGTTCAGAAAGCATTTTCAGCTTCTCTGGCTCAGGCATCAGCTTAATGAGGTTCTGAAAGCAAGAGGGGCTGTCTCAGTTTGAGGGCGATGAGGGTCCTGTCATTCCCTCCCTCTGCCCAAGGACCACTTAGAAGGAGGCATGGGCTGGCAGTGGAGGTGCGGGGGAGAGGCTGCTCGTAGGATGGCAGGACTTTTGAAAAATGTACCAGAAATAACGTGACCACCAGAGAGAAGGAAGCTTATCCTAAGCTAGCATTTGTTAGGTCGGCAGTGCCAGATCCTCCTCCTCTGAGAAGAGGCACTGAGGCCCAGCATTTAGTGGTGGAAAGCCAGCCCCAGCGCCATGACCTGGCTGCTTACCTGGACCATAGACTCAGTCAGAACAGCCTCATTCACCTCCAGGATGACATTCTTAATCTCCTCGTAGGGCAAGCGACAGGAACCCAGAAAAATCACTGCCAGAAAACTAGACATAAAGGCATGTTCTTCCCAGTCTCTTCCCCCTTCCAGCCCATCATACAAACCTCTGCTTGACAATTTTCCTGCAAGTGTTCTTTTAACAACAGTATCAGAAACCTCCACCAGCTTCTCACTGCCCCCATAGTTAAATCCAAGTTCCCGCGTCTGTGTTTCAGGCTCCCACCTCGCAGCTTTCTCTTTCATTGAGTTCCAGGACTGTGTCACACACCAGTTACACTGTTCCAAGCACCACGTTCTACAGACACCACTCCTTGCCTTTGCTCACACAGAAATCCTTTCATCATCTCCATCTATACACATCAAAGACACTCGCCCCACTCTACTTTAGTTCTTCACTCCCATGACCCCATCCTCAGAGATGTCACTGCCTTGAAGTGCTCTGACTCTTAAACCCACTCACTAATCTGTACAGTGACTCTTGAACCTCAGCAGAACGTGCTCTCTGGCAAGACTGCTGATCATTCCACTTTCTCTGAACGTCTCAGTTTCCCTCTGCCTTCTCTATCTAACCTCACCCCTAGAGCCCGCCACATTGGTCCCTCTATTATTACTCTGTTTCTAGTGACACTATTCCCATGCTTGTTTCCTTCTCCTCCTAGTTCTGGGTTAATCTAGCCATCTCAGTCCTCTACTCGTCCACCTGGGCTGATGAACACAGCTGGTCCAAGCTCCGCAGATCAGGATCTGTGGATCTGTCGTGGCACCACTGAAAGCTGGGGCTTCACACTCCGAGCAGCCCTTGTCTGGGTCCCTAGTCCATGCTCTTCTGGCCCTCTTGGAAGCTCCTCCAAATACCCCCATTCTGTCAACTGTCCCACCAGTTCCCCATTTGTTGTAAGATCTTGCTCCTCTTTGTTGAGAAAAACTGAAAGCATTATTCAATTACTTGCTAAGCTTTCTTTTATGCTACTTACAAACTGACCATTAGGGGTCAGACTAGAAATGACTTGGTAACGACTATTTTGGAATCATCTAGAAACAAACTTGCGCTGAAACCTCTATAAGCTTATCAACAACTATCCCCATGCCCTCCTCCTTTCCTCACGTTCCAGTGGAACAGGGAGCCCTAAAAACCTTCTCCTTCAGCATATATACATCAAGTTTCTCCTATCTTAAAAAAAAAATCCCGCCTCAGTATTTCTCCATTACCAACTTCCTTCCTTCTTTCACTTTATAATATACTAAAAATAGAACAGCCCATTCTCTTCCATTGCCACAGCTCACTGTCCCCAGTCAATGAAAAGATGGCAAGTACTTGCTGACTGTGCACTTCATGTGAGACGCAGCACTTTGAACACAATCTAAGGCATGACCTGATTTCACTCGATTCACAGTATCCCTGTGAGTTTGTATTATTAGCCCCATGTGTCAGAAAAGAAAACTAATACTTAAGGAAGGTAAGTTACCCATCCAAGGTCACGGTGCTAGTTAAGAGTTAGAAGCAGGATTTAAATAACAATGGATTCCAGAGCCTCTGTTCTTTTCTTCTATGCTCAACTGAAATTATCCTCGCTTAGGCTATGGGCTTTCGTAAGGCCAGACCCAAAGGACGCCTCTCCTGATTTTACCAGGCCCCTGTCTTCGCTGGACACTGCTGCCTCCTCCCACTTCTAGGGACTATGTCACGCTATTTTTCCTGCTGCTCCTTTCTAACCTCCTTTGACATCTCCCCCCGCCACCACCGCCTTTTTTTTGCTTCTTAAATATTAGTTGACTTGCAAGTGAACTTACAGCTTCATCTATGACTCATATGCTATCTCCTAAATTCCTATCTCCAGCCAGACCTTCCCCTGATTTCTACACCCAAATGCCTAATATACCCAACCTTTTGGAGGAGTCCCACAGGTCTCCTAAATTCTATCCTAAAATCAGTCATTTCTACCCATCATCCTACCACCTCTCAATCTGCTCCTGCTGAATTTTCCTGTTTCAGTAAATGGCACCACTCTACCGTGATCTAAACCCAAGAAAACACCTCCTTTATTTCCTCAACTTATCACTGAGTGTCCTTAATTCTCTCTTCTTTATGCGTTCTGCCCTCCTATTCATTCTCACTACTTCAGTGTCAGGCCCTGACCGCCTCCCTCCCACCTAAAGTAAAGCAGTAACATACTCATCTCTCTGCCTACAGTTTTCCACTACCCTAGCAACCAACCACACAATCACTGCTGAAGCAGCCTTCCAAAAAATTACATAGGGCCGTATCACTCTTTCCTGATGAAAATTCCCTTAGTAACTCTGATGGATTTCAGGATAAACATGTACCTCTTAGCCTAAGCCACCAGAATTATGATCGGGACTCCATCTGTGTCTTGGAAGCTTCTCCTTCACCGCTACCCTGTATGAGGCTGTTACTCAGCTGGACTCAGCTACTGGTTGTTCTCACCCTGCACAGTGTTGTCTTCTGCCTCTGCACCTTCACATATGCTGATCCCTCTGCCTGAAACAAGCCATCCCTCACCCTTCACTTAATTCGCTGTTTAGCTCTTTCAACCCAGTGTAAGCAATACCTTCTTTAGAAGGACACCTAGGATGTGCTCGCTCCAATACCATCCCCACAAATTGAGAAGCCCCTTCCCCAGGCACACCTCCATCACAACACTCAGCAATACATGCTATTATCATGATTTAGTTTTCTGTCTCCACCAGACATATGGTTCATGAGCACTGAAACTAGTCTTACACACAGATTTCTATCTGTAGCATGTAAGAGGCACTTAATTTTTGAATCACTAAATTACATCTCCTAACCTCAATTCTTTTTCTGCATTCCATTTTCCATATCAATATCACTTAATTGGAAATAACAATGTACTAACCACGCCCCCACCCCTGTCTTGTCATTTTCTAACACTCATGCTTTATGTTCCAGAGATAATCTTGAGAAGAGGAACTATCTCACATTACTTTAGTCTCCATAAAAGGATTTACGCACAGATACTATTTAGTAATATTTGCTGCCAATGAGCTAAGATTATAAAGCTGCAAATAATGTAAAGGCTTACTGTTCTCACTGATTTACTTTCAGCTGTATATACTCATTACTTATGTGACCGTCACCAAGTCCCATCTAAACTCCAGTTTTCTCATTTGGAAAAATGGGGACAACAGCCCCACCTCAAGATTGTGAATGGGTTTTATGGAATATATACTCTTTCATCCCTGGCACACGTGCCTCTATGTTCCTGACAGAGTGCAACACGGCAGACCCTCAAATACCTGTTGAAAAAATATTTAAACCTATATTACTCAGCATAAAGTAGGGAGATCACAGTTGAAATGAACAAAAAATGAACATTCATCCTGATCATCAAATAAGTACTAATATGTCAACTTTGCAAACAGTTTTTGATCTGAAATTTTGCCACCAATCAGAGTTATAAATTTAGAACAGAACTCTGGAGTTACTGATTCTTCTTTGAGAAGTACAGGACTACATTATTTATTCTAAACCACAAAGTTATTTTAGGTTTAACTGAAGTCAAGCCAGTACCTGCATTTAATGGAAATACTTAAAATGAGAAAGAAGGGAATGTACAGTGGTTAGAACGTTTGTGACAGATCTGTGGGTGCAATGGAAACATTAAGGGCTTTGAAATAAGAAAACCCATGGTTCAAATCCCAGACCTGTCCCTTACTAGCTCTGTGACCAGGCAAATTTCTTAAAGTCTTAGCTTCTATTTCCTTGCCATAACGATACATACTAACAAGCTCACACTGCTACTGAAGGGATCGAGCAAGGCATCAGAGATTCCCTCTGCAATGCCCGGCATATGACAGGAACCCAACAAATAGCAGTCTCCCAGCAAAGAGCCCTGGATCGGCCAGAAGAAGCTCTTGGAAGAACCACTGCACATTCCAACTAGCTGGGATCACACAGTGACTCACAGAGATGCTGGGCCGTCATTGAATTCAACACCTTTAACTCTTTTTACTTTTGCACAGATTTCTATTCTTCTCCATCTTCCTCATCTTTGTTGGCTAGGGAGGGAAAGATTAAAAAAGCACGATTAGGAACAAGCCACATCTGTGCCTTACTGAACCATTGCCCAGCATGGAATGGCCTCTCACTTCCTCTATGAACAATGGTTTCCTATTATAGTCCTTCAAGGCTTCAAAACCTGCTCTTAAACCACCCACACTTCTATAGTGACTTCTTCCAACTACAGTAAATATCTCATTTTCATTTCTTTAATAAGTTACCAATAGTTATCTATAATGCCTTCCCACATACATCCTATCTACTTGCAAGTTGTTCTGTGAAGAGCCAGACAGCAAGTATTTTAGACTTTGAAGACCACCTGGTCTCAGCTGTGCAACTCTTCCACTAAAGCACGAGAGCAGCCACAGACAATACATGATGAAGGGGCGTGACTGCACTCTGGGAACACTGCAGTCAAAAAGTGGATGGTCAGCCTGAGCGCCATCGTTCGCCAACCCCTGTACTAGAGTCTTCTGCCATGTCACCCTTTTGTATCTATTAAAAATCCTATTTATCTTTCAAGTTCCATCTTGAACATAATTCCCTATAAAATTTTTCTTGATTTCCCCCAAATCCCTAAATTTCCCTCTGAATCTCCAATGAATTCATACTTCTTTATACAAATGCTCTCACTGATTTTGTTGTAAGTGTACAAAGGCTTCTCTCTGCAAGAGGTAACACAGGCTCTCCTGTATATGCTGTTTGCTAGTGCCCACAAAGTACCCCTTGCCTTCTACACTCTTCTTAGACTATCTAAAGCCAATGTATTCTTCCTTCTCTAGGAAGCTTTCCCTAACAGATGTACTCACCCTCTGATTTGATGAACTAATTTTCATGGTATTTGTTATCTATATATCATTCAATAATTAATTGCTCAATGTTTTGTGACATATGTATCATCTTGATCTTTTTAAACCCTGTGTTACTTTATAAGTGGGTGTTTTCCCATCTCACGAGATTTTGAACTTCAGGAGCATGGGCAAAATGGTGTTTCCTTATCTCACTCCCTCAGCAGCTAGCACGATAGTAACATTCAGTAAAATACAGCTGACACTGGCTACTGAGGACGGTTGAGCAGTAGATAGAAAGGGAAACAGGAACTGTTCTGGGCAGATGTAATCGTGAAATACTCTGTCCTATAGTGTAACTTGGTATCAACTCTTCAGGAAGTCACATGGGAATATCGCTGCCAGGAATGTCAAGATACTGACAAAACTAGTTGCTTCTGAGGAGAGGAATGGGGTGCTTGAATAAGGAAGTGGGAGAAGTATTTTCAACACCCTTTACACTGTTTACATTTTTTAACAACATGAAAAGTACTACCTGGTACAAAAAAATAAGCAAGAAAGCAAACAAAAAAGTAATTTATATGGCAAAAGGTACCAAGAAGGAAAAAAAAAATCATCCTTTGGCCTGGTAGCCCAACTTAAAGAAGGAAAATGCTAAGTACATGAAAATGAGTTATTCATATAAATACTAATGAGACAGGGGCCGTGGGTGCAGTCAGAGTAGGGTGAGGGCCTCTGGAAGAAGCAAGGCAGGATATTTACAGTCAGAGCAATGGAACAATGTGCAAAGAAGTCTCTATTAAAACTGTGTTAAGCATTAAGCAAAGTCAAGGTCACACTAATTCTTTGGGTAAAGATACCAGACTAGGAATATAGACATCTTCAGTGAGATCAGTTAAAGGTCAAAAAGCCAGGAGCAACTTGGCCTGGAATGTTTGAGTGTTCTGCAAATAAAGAAGGTATCCCAGCATAACACATGACCTCACTGCAAACAGCCCTAGCAAACACAACCCAGCCCACATTGGGGGTAGGGCAGGTGGTACAAGTCTGCAATCCTAGCCCTTTACCCACATTCCTGAAAATCCTCAACTGACTATAAATCCCCTGGACAATGCACCACCATGGGCTCTCTTGTCACCTCCTGGTGTGAGCCAGGAGCTCTGTCCTCTCACTGTATCTCTAAATAAAAGCCTCTCCCTGGCTCTCCTACCTTGAGTGTTGGCTAAGTTCATTCTTTGACTCTGCAAACAAGAACCCTGGCATCACTTATTGAGTACTATATGTGCCAGGCTTTGTTCTGGGAACTGTAAATAAAACAGTGAAAAAGCAGAGAAAGATTCCTGCCTTCATGGAACTTACATTCTAAGAAATAGAAGTAAGACAATAAACCAGTTAATAGATAACACAGTACATTACGTAATCACAGTGACACAGGCAGTGTAGTTCAGGAAAACAGCCAGGCCTTGGGCAAGTCAAATAAAGCTTGAAGCCAGTTTGTGTGGCCAGCAGGCAGAATGTGTTAAGTGAAAACAAACCAGCTAGAAAGAAAAATAACTGATGGCAAACAGAATGCAATTTCTAACCAGTGCAAACCAAGCAGACTAGGTAACCTACAGCTACCCCAAAGATCATTTTATTCTCATTAGCATACTGAAAAACACAACCCTTGGCACGACAGTTCCGAGCCTGACCATATTAGGACAAAAAGGAGGCATACCTCCTTTTCCCTGAAATTCCCTCTCTATTCCAGGAAAACCCCACCCATCCTTATGAATGTTCCACCCCTTGCTTAACTCCAGCTCTAAGACCACCCAACCCCAATCTCACTGTGCCGCTCACCTCTTGAGCATGCCCACACTCCCTTCTCAAGTGCTTACTTGTTTTCACTTTTAAAAACAGCTGCTCACCTCTTGAGCATGCCCACGTTCCCTCCTTGGGTGTGTACTTCTCTTTGCTTGCATCTGCTTGACCTGCTCATGAATTCTTTCTCAGTGAGTCAAAACCCTTTCCCAGGTTGAGGTCTCAACTAGCCTGCAGGGAGACCTACTGGATTGGATTTCCTGGTAACAATAGTGCCATGAAAAGAAAACTGAGTAGGGAAGAGAATAGGAGGACTCCATGGGGGTATGGATTACAACTTTAGTGGGTTGGTCTGGGAAGGTCTTAATGAGAATGTGACATTCGAATTAAGACATTTTAAGGTGCAAAGGCCTGAGACAAGCTTCTCCCAGGAAAAAAAGTATCTCTCTCTTTTTGTGATGGAAAAACAAAAAATGTAACTATGGCTAGAGTAGATGCAGTGAGGGAGAGATCAAGAAGTCATAGGTAGTAAATACATCATATAAAAAAAAAATTATGGGTAGTAATATAGAAATGGAGATTTAAAACACCAAGACTATATCATAAAATCTTAGAGGCAGGGAAGGAAAAAAGTAAAATAAAAGTAAATCTCTCATTTCATACAGACAAAGTGAAAGGATACATATTCATTATTGATGTTGAAAAAGAATAAACAGACTCAACTTTTTTGCTTGGCAGTAAGATGAAAACAAATTAAAAGTATAGCTACAAGACAGAAAGGGATGAAATGTCATTTTTGTGGAAGACATGACTATATGTAGCAACTCAAAACAACTACTAGAACTAAAATTCAGTAAGGCCGACAGAAGACGAGCATGGGCTTCCAGGTCTCCCAAAATGAGGGTCACCTCCCACAGAGTGTTTAAAAAAAATAAAAAGGAAACAAGATGCCCAAATGGAGTCATTTGCTTCCCAAACTAAGACTTAATTAGTTTCGACCTATTCCAGGAATGTGACCTTTTAAATCAATCAGGGATTTTCTGTTTAGCACCAAGGAGGTAATTCTGTCACATGGGCCCTCCATCCATTCCCTCCCTCCCAGAAAATGAGGTCATCTGCTTGGTAAGACCCAGCTGTGACTCCCCTAAGGGAGGGTGACCGGGCCTGAAACCTTTCTTTCCTTTTGCTAACACTTTCCTTCCTCCGCCCTCCTTCCTGTAAAAACCTCCCACTTTGTACAATTCCTGGGAGAATCTCTTTACTTGCTAGATGGGATGCTGTCCAATTTATGAATTGGTTAATAAAGCCAATTAGATCTTCAAATTTACTTGGTTGAATTTTGTTCTTTAACAAGGGGAAATACAATTATATTTTAAAACTGGGAAGGGTGAAGGGGCCTAAATGAAAATAAGGTCTCTATACTTTACTCAAATTGTCCAAAACCAATTATCATCAGACTGGAGTAAGTTATGTATGCAGAATGTAATATCTAGAGCAACAACTAAGCAAACTAAACAGTTTCATACTCAGGCACTACAATCAAATCAAAATAGAATCTTAAAAAAATGTTCAAAGAAAGCACAGGCAACTAAGAGAAACAGAAAACAGAAAACAAATAATAGAATGGCAGACTTAAAATTAACATACCAATAATTGCCTTTAATATAGATGGTATAAATGTACCAATTAACAGAGGCTGGCTGTACTGACTGTAATATAAAGTGCTTGACATTAAGTATTCAAATAGGCATCCCTTTCCAAGACATCAATCTGGAATACACATTGCCAGCTATAGAACTAGATGGCCAGGCCATACCACCCGTGAAGGTCCCCTTTTAGAAAGCCCTGTGTGACCTAGATAAACAATCCTTTGAGTGACCCTGCTTTTCCCTTCCTGAACTTTAAGTGGCGCTCTTATGCTCTCATGTTTTAAAGGCACCGATAAACAGTAAACCCCAAAACCCTAGGTACCCCACCCTCTACCCCAATGAAGGCAGAACTCTGGGGCTGCCCTCTCCTTCCCCTCAACCTCACTGTGTGGCCCCAGGGGTGCTGTGTACCCTCCAGGATCTGTGAGCAATAAACTTTTTTCAAAGTTCCTGATGATTGTTGCTGACATATGTCTTGTGTCAATCACTAAGAACCACAAGGGCCAGTCCAGCTACAACACTGGTTCTGGTCCAGAAAATGTCTGTGAGCACTCCCTCAAGTAGGACAGGCCCAGGTGAGTACCCCCAGCCATTCCTAGCTGATAGAGATATTGATACACTGAGGCAACACAAAAACTGGCAGAGTAGATTAACAAGAGACCCAAAGATATGCTGTCCATAAGAAACTTACTTCAAATACAAAGACATAGTAAGGTTGAAAGTAAAGCCTGAAAAAAGATATACTGTGCAAACATTAATTTTTAAAAAACCCAATACAGTGGCATGTTACTATCAGGTAAGTAGACTTTGGAGCAAAGAGTAAATAGAGACTAGGAGGGACATGACATAATGACTAAAGGACCAATCCACCAGGAAGACATAACAATTCTAAATGTGTATGTACCAAACAACAGGGTTTCAAATAAAATAAACAAAAACTGATAAAATGAAATGAGAATTTGACAAAGCCAAGCCACATTAATACTTTGAGACATTAATACCCTACTCTCAGTAATGGGCAGAATTACTGGACAGAAAATCAGTGAGGATACAGAATGAATAAATAGTACACTCAGTCAGCAGGGTCTAACTGACACATATAGAATGCTTCACCCAAAAACAGCAGAATAAATATTTTTTCAAGTGCCCATTGAACATTTACCAAGAAAGTCCATGCCCTGAGCCATAAAATAAACCTCAGCAAATTTAAAGGACTGAAATCACAGAATATATTCTCTGACCATAAGAGAATCAAACTACAAGTCAATTAACAGGAAAATATCCAAACACTTACAAACTAAAGAACCATTCTAAATAATTTGTGGTTCCAAGAGGAAGTCTCAAGAGAAATTTAAAAAGTACATAGAACTTAATGAAAATAAAAGTACAACATATCAAAATATATGGGACAAAGCAAAAGTAATGCTGACAGGGAAATTTATTGTATTTACATGAGAAGGAAAGAAAGATCTCAAGTCATAACCTAATTTCCTCTCTCAAGAAACTTGAAAAGAAGCAAAATAAATCCAAGGCAAGCAGAAGGAAGGAAATAGAAAAGAGCAGGAGTCAGTAACAATGAAAACAACAGAGAAAAATCACTGACTCAGAAAGTTGCTTACAGAAAAAGTCAATAAACTTCTCAAAAGACTGACAAAGACAAAGAAAAGACATGTATTGTCAATATCAGGAATGAGACGGAGCAGCAGCCATTGAGGGGTGGTAAGGGAACACTACAAACTTTGTGCTCATAAGTTGGACAACTTACTTAAAATGGACCAACTCCTCAAAACCACTACCAAAAGTCAACCAAGCTGAAATAACAACTTGAATAACTACTGAAACCATTTTAAAAACTGAATTCATAATTAAAAGGCCCCAGAAAAGGAAATTTCCTGGTCCAGTGGGCTACTTTTAAAAGAAGAATTAATGCCAATCTCACATAATGTATTCCAGAAAAGAGAAGGGAACACTTACTTTTCACTTCATTTTATGAATGCAGGTGAATCATTCATTTTAAATGGTTAATTTTATGTTATGTGTATTTTACCTCAATAAAAAAATAGTTAATTGCTTAAGATGTTTAAATCACTAATCAGTGAAATTTGAATATGGGTTGTATATTAGATAACAGTATTATATCACTGATATACCTAAATGTGGTAACTGCACTGTGGTTACGAAAAAGAATGTCCTTATGCTTGGGAGAGGCATGTAGAAGAATTTAGGGATAAAGGGCCATGATGTTGATAGTTTACATCTCAAACAGCCCAGTTTAAAAAAAAAGGGATAATATTCATACTAGCATTACTCAAAATAGTTAAGAAGTGTAAACAACTCAGTGTTCATCCACTGATGGATGGAAAAACAAAATGTGGTGTATCTATACAATGGAATATTATTCAGCCAAAAAAGGGAATGAAACACTGATACATGTTACAACATGGATCAACCTTGCAAAGATCATGATTAGTAAAAAAGCCAGACCCAAAAGGGCACTTACTGTATGATAACAATGATACAAGTATCCAGGATAAGCAAATCTGTATGGACAATAAGTAGATTAGTCATTGCCAGTTGGAGGAAGAGGAAGCGAGGTGTGACTGCTAATGGGTTCAGGGTTTGTGTGTGTGGATAAAATGAAGGTTCCTGTGGCCAGGATTCTCACCTGGCCCTGGTTCACTAGCTCACTACACACGTGTGGGCAATGCATTGTTACTGACTCTATATAGAGAGCCCTGCCCAGTGCTCTAGGTGACATGGTAGCATGGCTGCAAGGCTTCAGGAGAGCAGAGCAGAGGCTGGAGTGGTGGTAGTGCTGAGGACAGAGGCCCAGAGGATGGCTGTGTGGGCAGAGAGGCCCAGAGGCAGAGACCAGCTTGCTGTATGCAGACTTGCTCTGAGCGGATGGGATTTTAATGATTGACCTGCCACCATGGAAATAAAGTTAGGTATAAGCCTTTCACCCCAAGAACGTTCTACTGTCAGTTCTTTGGTCACACTGAATCCATAGTGAACTTGCTCAGAGCTGAAACCCATTGGCAAGACAGTGTGTGATGAGAATGTTCTAGAATTATAAAGTAGCAGTGGTTGCACCACTCTGTGATATACATAAAACCATAGGATTGCATGTTTTAGGGGTGAATTTTGCTTGCTTGCTTGCTTGGTAGTTCCTGAAATTTTACTTTTTAAAAACAAGTTTTGGTTGTAAGGGATAAATTTCACTAACTGGAAGAGCTCTACACTGAGACCAATTTCCTGAGGTAAAAACCTAGAAATGTTTTTATATTGATTTAGAAGTAATGTAGTCTAAGTGAGACAGCCTGTGTTCCTTGATTTTACTCTGCTTCAGTTTAAGATGGTTTTTGCTGCTGCTGGTAAGGGAGAGGCTGACATGCTGACACGAGAATGAAACCTGCCATCATCAGTCTCGAAGGAGAGGCAACACATGTGCCAGCTCCTTCAGTACGTGTTCCAGGTGAAACAGTCTGTGTGATAAGTAGATGTTCTTTGGAGTCCTTTTTAACTCAAAATGATCTATAATTGCATGTTTTCTTTAGGTTTCTTTTTTAATGGCCACTTAGTTTTAAGTAGTATCCCATTAAATAAATGTTTCCTTAGGTTCAGTTTTTTAGAATGCATATGATACCACAGCATTCTTCAAAAGTCATTTCAGCCATAGGTAATGGCTCATCTTTATAAGAATTCCTGGATTAGCTTGGACTGTGGCCCAGAAAGCTGTCTGCCACAGTATCTGCTACCATTCTATGGAGTGGAGTTTTTGTCCTGGGAAATGATAGTTCAGGTAGACCACCATTTCCCAGCCCCTCTTGCATCTTGGAGTGACCGTGATTTGTTCTCACCAATGAAATATGAGCAAAAGTGATGTGTATTGATTCTGAGCCAGGATTTTTTTTTTGTAATACTTTTAAAGTTTATTTCTTGCTTTAAGGGTAACTTTTATGGTGTATGAATTATACTAATACAAGAAACAAATAACTGCATACATACAGATATATAATGGACCATAGATCTAAATGGAAAGCCAAAACTACTAAACTTC
Organism: Manis pentadactyla; assembly: GCF_030020395.1. Taxonomy (NCBI): domain Eukaryota; kingdom Metazoa; phylum Chordata; class Mammalia; order Pholidota; family Manidae; genus Manis; species Manis pentadactyla. The sequence continues at coordinate 47,959,800 of NC_080031.1, read as the reverse complement.
TAGAAGAAATCAGAAAAATCTTCAAAACACTGGAAAAGGCAAAGATTTCTCAGAAACAAAGAAGTATAAACCATGTGGTAGGCAGAATCCTAAGTTGGCCCCCAGGTCTATCTTCCCCTAGGGTGTATACCCTGTGTAACCCTTTTTCTTGAGTGTGAATGGGCCTGACCTACTTTGGTAAGCCTTTTTAAATGAGAGTTTAGAGGTCAGAGACTAGAGGAGTCAGAATGATTCGAAGCTGCAAACATGCTCTCCTTTGATCCTCAAAGAAGCAAAGAGCTGTGCTGTGGAGAAGGTCATGGGTCAAAAAATGGTGGGTAGCCTCTAGAAGCTGAGAACAGCCCCCTAGCTGACCAGCAAGAAAACAAATACCTATGTCCTGCAGTTACAAGGATTGGATTTACCCAAATACCACATGAGCTTGGAAGAGGGCGCTAGGCTCCAGACAGCAATACAGAATCTGAATTTCAGTTTGGTGTGACCTTAAGCATAGTATCCAGCTACCTTGGATTCTACACCCATGGAAATTGTAAGCATTTGCTGTTTTTGTAAGAGAAACATCAACTAGAAGGAAGTTAAAGGAATAGTTACACCAGGGAAATTCTAACTTATAGAAAATTTATGAAGTTACATTAATATACAAATATACAAAAATACAAACCAAAACCACACACATACAACACTTAACATGGGAGTGCTAAATGTGATAGTCATTGGCACTGCACTTGAAAGCAAAGTACAATGCCAATAATTATTAAAAAACAAAAATGGACAGATACAATATTTGTAGAAAATATAGCTGTGAATTTTTCAAAAGTGATGAAAGACTTCAACACACAGAATCAAGAAGCTCAGAGAACCCCATGGATAAATACCAGAACCATATCATGCATGGCACATCACCACAGTAAAACTGCTAAAAACCAGAGTTAAAAAAAAGAAAATTGTCAAACAGCAATTGTCAAACAATTCTCACCTTCAAAAGACAGTGGGGTTGTTAAAAAAAAAAAAAGGCAGTGGGGGGGACAAAAAATGTCAAAAAAATTTCAAAATATAGGTGAAATAAAGATACATCCACACAATAATACAGAATTCATTACCAGCAGACCTGAACTAAAATAAATACAAAAGGGAATATTTACTCAAGCAGAACAAAAATTATTGCAAAAGGAAATACAGAATGTAGGTAGGAAACAAAAAGGTGTTTCTAGGTAAATATTAATATTATGAAATAACAGTAAAAATGTATGTGGGTTTAAAGTCTATGTAGAATTAAAATGCATGACACATCAGTAACAAAACAAGTGTATAGTAAGTAGAATTAAAGTACTGTAAAGTTCTAGCATTATCTGCAAAGTGCTAAAAGTTGTAATTTGCACTAGGCTATAATTAGTAAGCATGCATATCATCATTTCTAAGGTATCCATTTAAAGGACAATAAAAAATGAATAACTAATAATAGGGGAAATGTGAAATAAATAGTTTTAAATGAATCTGTAAGAAAGTAAGAACAGAAAAAGACATAAATTAGAAAAATCAAAACGAAGCAATATTGTATATGTCAACTCAAATGGATTATATACTTTGCAATGAAAAGACTAAGATCATCAGACTGGATTTACAAAACATGCATGCTAAAATGTGCTGTTGACAAGGGACACAAAGATACAGAAATGTTAAGGGTAAAACAGTGGAAAAAGATACACTAACAGAAAAAAAGGTGGTATAATTATATTAGTATCAGATAAAGACTTCCTATCTAATAATGCTACTGCCTTGAATAGACATTTCATAATGATAAATGGTCGAACCACAAGAAAGACATATTTATTATAAGGCTAAATATACCCAATAATTTAGTTTCAAAATATACAAAGTAAAAATTGATGAACTAAATAAAAGAAGGGCAAATCCATATGCCACAGTGGAAGAATTAACATCCTTCATGCAGTAACTAATAAAACCAGCAAATGAAAACTTGGAAGGATATAGAAAATTTGAACATATCTTACAAATTTGACCTAATTGATAGTATTAGAACAATGCACCCAGAAATGACAAATTATACTATTTTTTCATATGATTATGTAGGATTTTAACCAAAATTTACCACATTCTGGGTAAAAGCAAGCCTCAACAAATTTCACAGGTTAGAAATCATTCAAAGTAAGTTTTCTGACCCTACCAGAAGTTTTAACCTGAAAATCAGTAAAAAGCTAACTAGAAAATCCCCAACTATTTGATATTAAATAAATATCCAAACAAGTCTGGGGTCAGGTATGAAATCACAAAACAAGTTAGAAAATATTTTGAATGGAATGAAATCAGCATATGACAAAAAAATGTTAGGGACAAATACAAAGCCCAAAATAAGATAGATTAAAACCCAAATGTTTTAGACTAAAAAAGACTAATGCTCCAGTTAAGAACAATATTGTCAATGTACTGAAAGAAAAAAAGAGTCCAAGCATATGCTGTTTTTATGAGAACATAAAAAATGTTTATTTTTTATAAAATTGACTAGATTTTATAAAAAATAAAATCTACTAGAAGAAAAGATAAAGGATAAAAAGTATAAAGTTATGCCAGGAAAATTCTAACTAAAAGAAAGTTGATGAAGTTACATTAATATCATACAAACAGTCTTTCAGCAATAGAAAGCATTACAGAAGATAAACAAGGACACATTATGATAAAAATTCTAGTTCATCAGGAAAATGTAAGCATTTTGAATTTGTTTATACCTGATAACATTCTATATTTATGTATTAAGATATATAAAGTACAGAGAAGACAAGTAGTTATTTTACAACATCTTACTATGCTGCTGGACAATGACTGTGAAGGGGTACATGGGGGGGGGACTTGGTGAAGGGGGTAGGCTAGTAAACATAATGTTCTTCATGTAATTGTAGATTAATTATACCGAAAAAAAAGAAAGATATATAAAGCACCAGAAATGTATAAGATGAATCTAATCATGAGAACACATTAGACAAATCCAAACTGAGGGGCATTCTATAAACTGGTCTGTACTCTTCAAAGGTTGTTAAAGACTGAGGAGCTGTAATGAGCGTGAGCCATTGCCTGAGGTCTGACCGCAGACGGCTGTGCCTCGAGGCTCTCGTTTCGCCTCGGGCCCCGCGTCTGGGCAAGCGAAGGTCCTCACCTCGCTCTTGCCTCTACCTTTGGGGCTGGCAGGATTTTCAAACTCTTCAAGGCCCTGGTCCCCTGCCCCAACCACAATAAAAACCCATGCCAGTCTCCTTCCCTGCCCTCTCAAGCCATTTCAAACCTGCCTCAGAGGACTGCCCTGCTCTTCCCGGAGACCTCAATTACGGAAGTGAGCAACCTTTTATACCCGGTAGGCGTGTACAGGGCATCATCAATCTCACCATTTAAACCAAATTTTGAGTAGGGATCCATCTGCCTTTGCAGGTGACCTAACAGGAATTATTCCCAATTAAAAAGACTACAGAACAGCTGAATGCAATGCATGATCCAGGATATTTTCTGCAAAGGACATAATTGTGACAAATGGCATAATCTGAAGGTCTGATATTTTTATTTTATATTTGTACAGTGGTTATGGACCTATGACAAAGAGACGTAGCATGTAACTTAACCCTCAAACGATTTTAAGAAATGATACACCCTCATGTGTACATATATACTACACACACACAAATAAGGAGAGAAGGATAAGACAAAATGTGGTACAATGTTAACATTTCAGGAATGTGGCAAGTTACTGAGCAGGAAATTTTTTTATTATTCTAGCAATTTTTCCGTAAGTCTGAAATTATGTTGATATAAAAATTATTTTTAAATAAAGGAAAACTGACAGAATTACAATGCTATATTCACGGAGTGTTATGTTTTAACCATTTCTCTCAGTACTGATAAAACAAGCACACAGCAAATAATATATAAAAGTTGAACACCACAAATAACAAACAGGAACTAATGGCAATATATAGAACAATTCATGTTACACATACATGATTTTCAAGTGCATAAATAACATTAACAGTATTGAACATATTCAGAGCCATAAAGGAAAGCTCTACAAATTTCTAAAGACTGAAATCACAAGAGAGTTGACCAAAATGTAGTTGGCTAGAAATTACTAAGAAACTTAAAAAATCCAGAAAACTTACTGTGGTACACAGAGTACTAGCTCTCCAAGATATCCACATCCTAATTCATAGAATCTGTGAATAACAACCTTACACACAAAGGGTATCCTGCAGGTGTGACAAAGTTAAGGATGGTGGGATGAGAGGATTGTGCTGGGTTATTTGGATGGATGCAAAGTGATTACAGGGATCCTCATAAGAGGGAGGTATGAGGGCCACAGCCAGAGAAGAGATGTGAGGACAGAGCAGAGGAGAGTGGGAGGGAGGGAGGGAGAGATAGTGAGAGACAGAGGGAGGGAGGGATACACGAAGATGCTTTTGGCTGCTGACCGAGGCTGGAGGAGGATGCCACAAGCCGAGGAATGTGGGTGGCCTTAGAAGCCGGAAAAGGCAAGGAAATGGATTCTCCCTCTCAGAGACTCCAGAGGGTACGTAACTCTGTCAACACCTTGATTTTAGAGTTCTGGTCTCCAAATAAAATTGGTTTAAATCACAAAAGTTGTGGTAATCTGCTAGAGTACCAATATGAAATTAGTACACTCCATACATTTGCAAACTAAGTCCTTCTAAATAACCTGGGAGAAGAAATCATAATGGAAATCAGAAAATTTATTGGACTGAATAATAAAAATGCTTTCTGTTATGGGCTGAATTGTGTCCCTGCCATGATTCAGTGTGTTGAAGCCTGACTCCCAGTATCTCAGCATGTGACCACATTTGGAACCAGGGCCTTTAAAGAGGTGATAAGTTAGAAGGAGGCCATTTAAGAAATTAGAATAAGAGCAGTAAAATAAACCGTAAAGAAAAATTTAAGAAGAAAGTACAGATAAGAGCAGGAATTAATGAAATCATAACGAGATTAACAAAGCCAATACTCCTTTCGTTTTTTTTTTAAGAATGGTAAATTCAAGAAGTGAGATAGTATTTAAAAATGAGAGATATTAATTGACATAAGTAACCAATATCAGGAGTTAAAAATAGGACTGAAATAAATATGCTTCAGGCATTAAATGATTTCAAATAACAACATGAGAATTTAGATGAAATGGACAAATTTCTAGAAAAACGTAACTTAAACCAAAACTGATTCAACAAGATAAAACCTAAACAGCCCCTATAACTATTATATATAACCACAGATCTTAGTCACAAATTTCGTAGGAGACTGAGGTGACTTTGCCAGGCAATTATTTCAAACATTTAAGAAACAAATAATGCCCTTAATCTTATGTAAAAATTCTCCCATAGAACAGAAAAAGAAAATAACCCGCAACTCACATTATGAGGCTAGCATAATCTTAATAGTAAAACATGAAAGCACAAAACCCAAAAAGTCACAGGTACTTTCACTCATAAACACAGGCACAAAATTCCTAAACAAAATATTAGCAAATTGAATTAAGCAATATAAAATAAAAAAGATAACAAAGCATACCCAAACTGGATTTATTTTAGGAATACAAGATTGGTTTAACAAAAGAAGCCAATTAATATGCTTCACAATTAGATTAAAGGAGAAAAACTATACGATAATAATACAAAAAAGCATTTGATCAAATTCAATATCCATTTGTGGTAAATACTCTTAGCAAACAAGTAATAGAAGAGTGCTTCCTTAATCCGGCAAAGGGTATCTACCAAAAACTGAAGGCAAAACTATGCTTAATGGTAAAATGTTGAAAAATTTCCCTTAGAGTTTAGGAGCAAGAGGAGGATATTTATTATCACTGCTCTGCTCAACAACACTGGCTGGAGCTTGAGCAATGCAGTAAGGCAAGAAAAGAAAAAACTCTAAGGATTAGAATGGGAGAAATAATACTGTCACTTGAAGATGATGACCGTGAATATAAAAAATCCAAAAGAATCTATAAATTACAAGCCAACAAAAAATGAAATTAAAGTCTCCTACAAAAATATGAAGCACCTAGGAATAAATTTAATAAAAGTTGTACATGATCTCTATGGAGAAATGATATAACCTTACTGAAAAACATTAAAAATGATAAATAAGAGATACAGATTTATAGCTTCATAGATTAAAAGACTAGATAATGCTAAGATGTAAATTCTTCCCAGATTAATTTATAGAGTTGGTAGAATGAAAGTCCAACTGGTTTCTTTTTTTAAGTTGATAAACTGATTCTAAGACATGCAGAAATACAAAGGGCCAAGAGCAAGGACTATTCTTGTAAAAGCAACAAGGCAGGTGGTATCAATACATATTATAAAACTGCAATAATCAAAATTGTATGGTATTGGCATCAGGATAGACAAAATGATCAACAGAATAGAGTACTAACCAGAAAACAAAACCATGCATAAAAGAGCGTATGATGTAATAGACTGGGCATGTCAGATGATTATGAAAAGGACAGATTTACCAATAAATGGGACTGGAACTAAGTGCCCATATGAAGGAAATAAATTATATCCATATTCAAAGAAATCAATTACAGGTCATTCAAAAATCTTATTGTGAAAGGCAAAAGTATGATGATTAAGGGATTTCTTAACCAAAACACAATATGCATTAGTGATAAAGGAAAAGATTGATACATCTAAGCATTTTACCTAAAGAACTTTTGTGCATCAAGACACTAAAAAAGTGAAGAGACAAGCCCCAGAGTCAGAGATGTTTGTGATACATGTAAGTGACAAAGGATTAGTATCTAAGATATATAAGGAATTCCCTTTGTTTGGAACTGCACCATTTTGCAACCTGGATAAACTAATTACTCTGTATACTGAGAATCTATAGCTAACATCATAGAAGGGACAACCAATCTCATGTGCCTTCTGAAGAGGAACATAACACCTATTATGACAAGTCTTAGGGAAAGACAAACAGCCTGATTTTATTTAACCTCTACATCCACCTACTGGTTTACAGAAAATACAGGAAACACCAACATGAGAACTACACTACAGGAATATGACCACAAAATCCATATTATGAGACAGTCCATGGAACAAAGGAATTTCAAGGAAAATAAAGTGGAAAAGTACGTAAATTTTTATAGAAATCTATAGAGACCAGGAAGACATTAAAAACATAGGCAAAACTAAACTGTAGTGTTCAGGAATATAAACTTGGGTGATAAAACTTTAAAAAGCAGTAATTATAAAGAATGGATTACCTTACCAGTCAGGATAAAGGCTTCTCTTAGAGGAGAAGGGGCACACAGAGGTTCCAAGGGGCTCCGGAAAAGTTTCTACCTCCTGACGTGGTGCTTACAAGGTTATACACCTTATAACAACTCACTGGTTGTACATCTGTCTTATGTAGCTTTCTGTACTTGTGTTTATTTAATAAAAAGTTCAAGCATTAAAGTACCTAAAAATTAGATAATGATAATTTGGAGAGGAAAAAGGAAGGTTAGTAATATGAGTATCAACATTCTCAGTTTTATAGCAGAGAGGCAATAGATACTATCTTCAATTTATGCATTTAAAAAGAAGCAAAAGCATATTGTATAAACTAGGACTATACAATAGAGAATGACCGTCAATGAGACTGACAAAAACTTAAAAAAAAAGAAGTGTTGAGTATTCCAGATAAGAGATGAAGGCATGGCCTAAGGTTATGGTAGGTCTGGAGACAGAAAAAGATGAATTTAAGATTATCTAGTAAATAGAACCAAATGGGCTTGATGTAAACTCATATTGGTCAGTGTATCTGTGTTTCAAAGGGGTATGAGTTATCAATTCTGAAGGTACTTAATGTATACTGTAGGAGTGAGCAAATATATTGTAGATACAGGAGGCAGGTAAAAGGAATCTATGGTGTTAGGAGTCAGGCCAGTGGTCACTCTGGTCCGGAGTGGGAGTAGTATAGGGTAAGTTATAACTGGAAATTGGTACAAGGAGTTCCTAGATTTCTTGATATGGATGTTGATTACATGGATGTAAACTTCATTTTTAATTTTGTGAAAAGTCATTGACCCATACACATATGATTTGTACAAAAAAGATACACACATGCGCCTCTGATTACAATATATAAATGCTATATAGAGAGTATAAGCAAAGACTACCAGGAACATGGACAAATTAAAATAGTTCCATCTGTTAATGTAGTGAGATAACATAATTTTGTCTAAATTTTTAAAAGTGTCACCTACCAGGGAACTGTGAGAAAGGCAGGACAAGCATGGGGCTGGACTCCACCTGGAATATTTTCATATCCTTAGACAGCTGGCCCTGGTTCAGCTTTGACACTGGGGAAGGTGGGGGAAGAACCCCACTGACAAACAGCAGTAAAGATAAACAGTCAACCTGCAGAGCCCAGAGGACACTCCCATTTGCAGTCTCCCTAGCTCTGTTCTAGGAATGGTGAATTAACTCAGAGTACACATAGTACAGCACTTACCAGATGACCTGATCAGTGCTTGCGCTCCAGCGCTCATTTCTGCCAGAGCAAGGATGGGAAGCCCAGAATAAAGGCCTAATACCATGTCTCACACTAAAATGACATCAAGGTCTGAGTAATTTCAATTTATAGAATTGTGGGAAATTTGTAAGGGACAAAACCTAAGTGGGTACAGACAGTACCCTAGCACAAAGGGAAGTAGGAGAATCTTATTTGCAAATGACTGACTCTCAGTTGACAACAGTAGAAAAGAGACCAGCATCACTCAGCTGACTGGTAAAAAAGTATGTCAGTGCCAGGGTCCGTGTTTCCAGCTGCTACAATGCTAACCTCTTCAGCAGATTTTAAGCACTTCTGCTAATGTACTACAGCTTCCCCTAGGCACAGGGCCCACCGAGTCTCCAAGGACCATATTTCCTGGGTGCCCTGCCACCCTTGCCGAGAAGTCAGACCCTGCAGCTTTCCTTCCCATCAGGAAAAACAAGCCATTCTCCTAGGAAGGGACTCCAGCCGTTTCTCCCTCTGAAGGCTGCAGAGCACTGTCCCTTCACTTCCTCTCCCATGGCCTCTGGGGCAAATCCTAAAGATGCAAGGAGGCTCTGCTCTATGAAGAGGAGAGGTCTGGCTCTGTACCTGCCCAGTCCCAATCTAAGATGCTCCCTCCTTCCTTCAGAAATTAAGTCTATAAATAAATTGTAAGATAAAAGAAGACAGAATGTGCAAGCTGGAGCAGGAACCTACACAGACACCAACCAATTGCAATGTAGAGACTTTACCTGGTTCTGATTCAGATGAATGAAATATAAAAAACCTACTATAAAATAATTTGAGGAACTTACACAGGGACATGATATTAAAGAATTTTTCTGTAAATCACAACTGCAATACTCTTGCACATAATATTTCCCTGCTTTTCTCACCTAACATTGTATCATGAGCATTTTTGCATGTTGCTCCAAAGGTAAATGGGCTAGAATTATAAAATGGGACAGTTACAGGGTACTAAGTTCTAAAGCAGTTATGTCCAGAACAAAAACTGAGAAGAAGGGAAACCATGAGGTAGGCCGCCCCTTTCCTTTAGAGACATACCCCTCTTTGAGAAGTAGCTTCCCTATGCTGGGGATTTTGCAGAGCTCTGCTCCTGCTCAAGAATATAATGCTCCAGTGAAAGAGCTAGAGGCCTGGAAGGCCCCTTAGCAGAACTCTTAAAAGTCTACAAATTTAGAGTTGGTGTGGGTAATTAGCTGTTCAGCCATCATGTAAGAGAGCTGGCAGGTAAAAGTAGGAGACCAAAAGGACACACATGCATGCCAAGATACAGTCAGAGCAAATGGGTTTTTGCAGCTACTGTTTCAAAAAAAGGACAGATAACTTCATTACTGTATTTGTTTTATCCTAGCATTCATTATAAAAGGAAAGCTTGCTTATTGGAAATTCAGAAGTTTTAGAAACACGAGGACAATCTCTATGTACTGATTATGAAAAGTCTCCAGGATATAGAAGGTAAAGAACATTATAGATAGAACGTTACCTTTTGGTGAAGGGAGGGTGGGAAAAAATATGTATTAATATTTGCTTATAATTGCATTTTTTAAAAATAGTGAAAAGATAACTACGATATTAATAAAAATGGTTACCTCTAGATGGTGGAGGAGGGGAAGGATGGGATGAATGAATACTAGTGGGAATGAGGCTTTTTTCTATCATCTCGAATTCTCAACTACCTGTATTAGCTATGCAGAAAAGTAGGAAATAGAGAAGCTTAAGAAAATCCCCAGAGGAACAATTCTTTGGTGGAGATATCCTTAGTACTCCTTGGAAACTAGTTTGTCTACAACCTTATATTTGGAGGGAGATTTGTCCCATGTCAGCAGAAAGTTCCGATCCAGCAATTCCCAAAGCGTGTTAGGAATCCTCAGAACAGCGCTCTCCCCTTGAGGCAGCAGTTTGGTGCCAGGACAGCCAGAGAGCACCATGTATCACTCTTCTGCTTATGCCAAGGCCCCGCTCTGCTCTTGGTATTTCCTGGAGATTCCATTCCCTCCTAAACATCTCTCTGGTCCCCACCCGCTGCAGGTCTCCACGGTGAGAGGCTAACCAAGCGTGAACAAGACTTACATCCATACAGCTGTACCACTGGACTTACTCCAGGTTCTCACAAGGCCATCTCTGTTGTACAAACCCAAGACCTCTGACCCTCTGCCCTCTATCCATCCTCTCCAGCCTGGTCAGTCTCTAAGTGGTTCCTAGCTACTTCCCTGGCTCCAGGGAACTCCTTCAAAACATCTTTCTAAGATGCCTAAAGAGACCTGCCTAGGAAAATAGCAAGAAAGAACTTTGTAAAAACCAGTACCCCTGAAGCAGAGCCTCTAAAATGTTAGCAGTCAACAGAAAATGTCAAACTATTTTCTAATTGATCCTGTATGACCTTCATAAAAACAAAAATAATACTTATATAAAACCTACTCTGACAGACACATCAAAATGTTATCATGAGGAAAAATGGAGAGCAGCTTGTAAATTAGGGTAGAGTGGGAAGACAATGAGCAAAAGATGTAAGAAGAAATAAAAACTGAAGCAATGGGTCAAGGCAGATTAGTACATCTGTAAGAAAATTACATTGAGGGGGTTATAAAAAATGTCCCTTCTACAGTCCTTTTAACCTGGACACTCTGGAGGTAGAACCTAGGAATTTACACATTTAACAAGCTCCCCATGTGATCCTTATGCACGCTAAAGTTTGGGAATTACTGGTAGAAACAGAGCTGTAAGTGGAGGGATTGCCTGCACCAAGATGACAGAGGTTCAGGCAACACTGATCCCCCTGCTAGATAGTTTAATCTTAGATGAAGCCATTTGAAAGGACATTTTGTCAGAAATAAAATCTGGAAACTGAAGATAACAGCGGATGGTACCTTGAGTTTAAAGATACAGTTTCAGTCTATGTGTGTCTAGAATAGTAATACAGGCACACACTAAAGTCTGAATAGTTAGGTACTCTAAAAACTGGAATTATCTTGAGATAATTAAGAGGTAATAGATGAGACAGAAGGGTTGACAATAAAAACCTTTTGACACAAGCACGTTCTACCCAAGATAGGCCAGGGGAATCCCCTGAGGAAATGAATTCATCTTTGGGAAGCTATCAATATGTAACCCCTGGGGAGCTCTATTATGTGCTTGAAGTACCTAGTCAGTACAAATGGAGACAGATATGGGATTATCAGACTAAAACAACAAAAATACATTCTCCACTCTCTGGACCCCCCTCCAAAGAACACTAATACTGCTCCTATTTAAAAAACTGGCTGCAACAGGATAAGATAATTCTGTAAAAGGGCTATCTATAGCTTCCCGTCCGGTTTTTACCGATCAGCCCTCCAAGTGAATTTCTTGATGGGTACAGGGCAGCATGCCAAGCAGTTTGTATCTGAAACCAACTGAGATAGCCTCTCTCTAACGTGACTGCATCACTACCAAACGTAATGATGACACATCTAAAATAGAAGAGATCCATGTGCCATCTGGTGGCAAAAAGGAGAAAGAGCACAGTGCAGATAACATCAAATTCCTCCAGTTTAGAAGGAATTAAAGTTTAATTATTTTTATCTGATGATACCTTCCCTTAAATCTCCACCAGTATATCATCTGTGGAAACTACACCAGTGTCCTTCATGCAAAATTGTTAAGTTTTGCACTTGTTTAGCTCTGTACTCCCCAACAGTAACTGTAAGCAAGCAGCAACCCCTAACTCCTGACCCAACACATGAAAAAATTAATCTCAGGCCATAATTAATTAAAAAACACAAGAAATTTTTAGAAACTGATCAGAACAAGAATTTGAGATGATAGATAACACCAAAGACAGCTTATGAAGGAAAAGGAAGAAACCAGAAGTTTAGAACTGAGAGGTATTTTTAGGTTCATTTATTTCATTTTAGAGATAAGGAACAAACCAATCAAGGTACAAATGAATATCTCTGGTGCAATCTCTTTAGTGATCAGATTAAAACTAGTTATCACTTCCCCTACCAAACATTATGATAAATAATTTCTTATTTTTGGTGACAGTGTAAATTGGTAGAATCCTAGCAATTTGGGCTCAGATATTTTAACTGTGCAGAAATACAAGTATACAGAGATAAACATAAAATTTTTTCCTGCATCATTGCCTATAAGATGAAAAACTGGTAACTTAAATTCTCAGTGAGGGACCAGTTGTATAAATTTTATTATTTAGTTGACAGAATACAAGTATATATTAGAAATAATAAGGTAGATCTGTATGCAATGATATTAAGAGATGCTGAAGCATGATAAGCAAAGTGCATTATAGTATGTACCATGTGGGCTCACAAAGATTACATTAAAAATATGTGTATACCTCATAGTCCTTAATTTCATCTTTTAATTTCCCTACCCCTTAATTTGTCAGTAACGTTCTATTAGAAAATTTCCCACACTGTCGCACCTGAACTAAAGGAGCAAAGGATTTTGCCCATGCCTTTATTAGAACGACATATGCATATATGAAAGGTGTGATTAACCACGGTCACCCTGCAGGGGCAGACACAGATTTTATAACTTTATATATTCAGTATGTTCTACACATTTGTTGAAATGAGGCTATCATATTACTCCAAGAACTGGCTTTAGACAGGACTGTGGTAACAGAGAGGAAGACACAGCAAATGGGTTAGGGTACTGCGCGTCTGCGGAAGTTCCTCTTCTGAATGCTGCAATATTCTCAGTCAAGCAGAAAGAAAACATCCTCAACTGAGAATGTAGAAGAGGGAGGTATCGGGTCTCTGAGGAAACAAAAGGTGTGAAATAATCATTTAGGAGAAAAGGGAACTGAATGGACTTGCAGTGCTCACTCTCCTTCTGCCCAGCAGCACCAAGAGTCCAGTGCCGCAGGCTGAGCCGGAGCGTGTGGCTGTCCTGGAGGCCCAGGGAGGTCAGCAGAACAGGGAGGGCCAGCCTTGGTCTCCTCGGGCCATGTTCCCGTGCACAGCCAGAGGGGCAGGGCGGACAGGGAGGTGGCAGGAGCCAGTATTGTGCTCTTACATACCAAGTACAGTGAAATGAGAGGTGATGGAGTGATCATTATAACAATTAACCGTGGAATTTCAGCTGAGGAGAGTGACGTGATCAAGGAGCCAAAGGCCAGTGGGGGGTGGGGGGATAAATGGACTGGAGGTCCCAGTGGGGCTGGACGGTGGTTGGGGTGAGGGTACTAGGGAGCGAGGTAAACCCCGAGACTGTGGGAGTCAGGAGCTGAGACTGCGGAAGGGCGGCGGCTCTGGGGGCAACCGGGAGGGGAGGGTGCGGGAGGGTGGAGGGAAAGATCCCTGGGAAAGAACTCAAGGAACCGTGAGGCCAGAGCATCAGCAGGACAATGAGCCTTTAGAATAGAAACTGCCGAGAAGGAAGACAGATATCCCATGGGAGCCCTGCGGCGTGGGCGGGAGCTGAACTGGCTGGGACGTGAGGAGCAGCACCTGGGCTGCTCGGGGAAGGCGGCGCCCAGAGGGGGACCGGACGGCGCCACCTGAGCTCACCAGAGTCAGAACTACAGGTGTTTGGGAAAGAGCAAGGCAGACGCCTGAAAGGGGCAAAGAACAAGGGCATCTGCCCCACCTCCAGGTGCGCAGGGTGAGGCTTACGGGAGGGAAAGCCACCAGCTGAGAGGGGAAGAGGGAAAGCTTGGTCCACGGAGAGCCAGGTCTCTGTTGGAGCCACAGGGTGAGGTTGACAATGAAGGAGATTTTGCCAGTACCGGACCATGAATTCCAGAGGGCCCCGTGGGTGGGTTTCAGAAGCTCAGGTAAGAGGGAGGAGACTGAACAGGAGCTCACAGAACGTTGTGGGAATTCAAGTAGGGGAGATGAGGGTCACCTGAGTAAATGGAGCTTCCCATGGTGAGTGACATACACCAAAATAAATGGCATAAAATTAAATCAGTGATTCAAGGCAAAAAGTGATGGCAAGGTTGGGAGTGTAGAGCACTATGGGAGGGGGAGTTAAGGTTCTTTTTTTATACAACGAATGGTGGGGAGAAGACAACAGAAGAGGTGTAGTACTTCATCCACGGGCAGTGCAGGACTCCTTGTAACCTCAGGCGATAGGCATAGACTTATTCTTTTAAATCACAAGGGAACACCATCTGACATTATAGAACTTCCCCAGTACTGTGCACTAATAGTCCAACCCTACTCAAAACCTAAGAAAAGGTAGTAGTCGAAATACAATCCCAACAAATGTTCACTTGAAGGGCACCTCTGGTCCAAAACTTAATACACTTGAGAAGAGGAAGGAACTGATGGGACAGACATCTTTCTGTCAAGAGACTCAATAAATGGTTTGGAGCATGTTGAGATCTTACAAAATCATGTTGCTAAGGGTTAGTTAAGAAACTGTAAAGATTTCCTGATAAAAAACTCAACTTAGTGGGTGCCACCTAGTAGACAGAAGAGGATCACAGGGAAAAGCAAAAAGACCTGTCAGTCTCTCGTAAAAAGGGGGATTGCTTCCCTACCACAGGCTCTTGTTGAAGCCTGAGCCAGAAAGGTTCTGGGGAGGCAGAAGACGGGTACATCCAGCTATGCTGCCCACAGTTCTGACTTGTGGGAGAGCCTCGGGATCTGGGTCCACACAGTCAAATCCTAATTAGACTACTGTTATTTATGAAATCCTCAGCTTCTGGTCAAGATCTTGATTTTTAGCCACAGTTCTTTCTAAATTACTGTCATTAACCACTTGAAGAACTGTTCCAATGCTCATGGTTCCCATAACACACCGCGTAGTTTAACAGGGAGATGGTCCAATGCTACATACTGTCCACTGCACACCCAGTAAGGGTGATTAATTTGTGGGTCTTATGAGTCCAAAAGGTTTCTGGAAGGAAGGCATAAAACCAAAAAAGAAAAATGCCACCATACTTAGGACATCAGTTATCATGTACCCCACTGTGTTTTAAGAGTTATTTTTAATGGCATGTGACATCAACAAAAGAGAGTATGAATTAGAAGAAAAGCAGAATGAAAACTAATTTTCTTGTACAGACAAATAATGACCTGTGGCAACCACTGGGAAGAAAATGCTTCCCAGAGAAAGATAAAAAAAACTAAAGTTTAACTGCTGAACATGTTCCCAAGAAATTCAAGAAGCAAAGTCAGCAGAGACTATGATAAGACTCCTTGCTGAACACCATAAAGCAAGTGAGAATGTGAAAAAGGACTAGAACTTTC
Source organism: Manis pentadactyla (assembly GCF_030020395.1). Classification (NCBI taxonomy): domain Eukaryota; kingdom Metazoa; phylum Chordata; class Mammalia; order Pholidota; family Manidae; genus Manis; species Manis pentadactyla. Next base: position 47,944,042 of record NC_080031.1, on the reverse strand, counting down.
ACAGCACTGCCTATTAAATCTGAATTCAAAGTAGTCCCCTGTAAGGAATATAGCAGTAAGTAAATTCTTGACTTACAAGTCAGGAGTTCAAAAGTAAGAGACTGATCCTTATGAGAGAAAAATGGGTGAGAGAACCTATGGCATGAATTTGAGGACCAGTTCCTCTCCATCAGCTCCTCTCTTAGTAAAAAGGCACACAGTTTCCTGAACCTTAATGAAGCAGCAGCCAGACAAGCCCTGACTACAGAAGGCAGATGTAAAGAGTGAGTCAGATGTTTTCTTTAATATCCATTCTAGAGGAGCCAGTAGGTATATGGGAGGATTTAGGTATCAAAAATATAAGGGTTTTAGGAATCAAAAATATAAGGGATGCATCCATGTTTAACAAATAGCTGGTACTTGTCATTTAGCAAGTGAGAGAGGAAATAAGTCAATATTATGAAAACCTAGTGTCCAAATAACTTCCTCGTAAGACTGGCAACCGCTGGGCTGAAACAGTCTAAGCAGTACTCCTAGTGCACTAGATAAGCATGTCTTATTTCTCCAACTGGATTAGTTTGCTAAGGTTAAGTAAACTATTAATTAGGACATGTCTCTTCTTCTTCAAGCCCTAGGTATCCAGTGTCTCACTTACTTTCCCTAACCTAATGTTGCTCATTTCTTGTACTCCTAAGAGTCACTGCCAATTCAAGGACATCCGTGCCCGAATTAAGTGGTTGTGAAAGCCCCTCCTTCTATCTTCTGTCTGGGTCTCAGCTTTTAGGGCAGGGCGTAACACTTCTGGGAAGCAGAGGCCTAGAGCAAGATCTCTGGATTCATACCCAATCTGGGGTATGAGTCCTGGTCCTGGCACTTACTGTACAGTCTTGACAAAAATTACTTGACCCATGTCTCTACTTCTTTATCTGGAAGATGGACTATTTGTAGAGTGATAACGAGTACTTATCTATCACTTATTTATATCAGTATTAACTCTATGAATGTGAGACTTGGTAACAAACTGCTTACCTACTTCAAAAAAGGATTAAAGGTGAAGGTATTCTGAAATGTTACACTAGACATGTTTAAAGCACCAGAAGCAAAGGAAGCCTTTTCATACTAGGGAAATCTGGATCCTCTGAAGCCTCCCTTCTGAAGTTCCCAGAACTTGAAATTCCTTACCTTATAAAAACCTAAACTCTAAGAAGCCCAAAGTCTTTTTCACTAAATGTTCTCTTTTGGGCAGGTTGTGAGGAAGGGGGCCACTTGAAAACAATCTGCATTGTGTTTGCCAGCAGGAACATCAAGAGAAGAAGGCACAAAACTGCATCAGGAAGGCAGGACAAATTATTACCTCAGTCACAGTGGGTGTTATACATGCACAGGGTGCATACATGGCGCTTCTACCTGCTACCTGACACCCATGCATGCTATCAAAGTAACTACGCTGTCCCAAAGAGAGACTCCTGCATCACCACAGATTCACAGGGCAACTCAAAGGGAAAGAAAGAAGAAAAATGTAGAATAAAAAATTAAATTAGACAACACTGAAGTCAGTAAAACATGGAAAATCCAAAGAAAAAATAATTGTTTAAAAGGGGGATGGTATTTGTTCTTTGGAAGGGAATTTATGAAAGTATAAGTGAACATGTTGACAAGAAGGAGGAAGGTTTTGTTGTCTGAGTGTTGCATGTAACTGTTAAAGAGTTGGGTAAACTCTTACGACGGTATCTGACAAGAAAAAATTCTCCCCCAAGTATTTATTAAAATGGTTACAATTTAGGCTATCTAGAAAACTGCTCATGATTTAGTAGTTTTCAAAACATCTTATCTAGAGTGCTTCCTAATGGGAAGACTGAGAAATTAGGATAGTATGCCAATTTAACTTGACAGTCCTAACTAAAACTAAAGATATTTAAAGACTAGTTAGAAATTTCCTTCATCCAAATAGCAGCAATCTACTAATAATTATTATTACTACATGCAAATCAATACAGCCACTAAACTAAGTTGACTAATTCCTACTTATACTTTTTGGATTGAGATACAGAATTTCTAAGAATAATTTAAGAAAAAAAAATCCAAAGCTGGTAGAAAGTTAGAGCCTTCAGTGAATAGAAAGTAGTTTCCAGGGCAGAAGTTGAGAGCTGAAGCAGCTTTAAAAAGTTTGGTTACACTGTTAGACATAACAAAAGATGAGATAAGGTCGTGGGTGTGTATTTTCAAAGTGCTATCTATCAATTCACAGTGGGAAAACAAAGCCAAGGAAAATCACTAACTGCAGAAAACCCCACTACAGTCAATAGTGATACAAACGTACATAGGGTAAAAGGGTGACAGAGAGGGAAGGAGGAGCGTACATTTTCAGTGGACACTCATTGCGGCTGTATCAAAAGGACTTATGCCAGAAGCCACACAGAGTTAGATTCTGCGAACTTTCAAATCACGGAACCAACTGATTTTGATTTTCAATGTCAACTAGTCTTTGTCGATAGACGAGAGTAACATAAGTGGTCATTATCACAGTACTTTTAACTAGTAATTCCCTGGGCTGGACTTTATTTTGCAAGGAGACAGTTCTCTTAGAAGAAAAGGCTATTTTACCCTGGATGCTTGGGCAACAGGTCACGTCGGAGCACTGTGATCCTGCACTCCTACATATACACATGTAACCAGGGACCACCAAGGGCACTGAGCAGTGCAAGGCTCCTTATCAGAACTAAGTGCAGCCTGGTTCCATCAGATTACTTAAGGGAAAAAAAATTGTCTTTAAAAATGCTTATTTACTGGGTCTGGGTGAGGAGGAATGCTCCAAAGTTGCATGTTATTTTCATCACTAGAGTCATAATAAACCTCTAAAAAAAAAAACTGGAAGTAGATGGAAACATAAAATTATTAGGCCATAATTATCATTAGCTACCCAAGATCTTTCAAATACTGTACCCTTAGGGGAAATAACTGCAAGCACCCATCACAAAGCAGCACAAACCCACCAGAATTAGGAAATGAAGAAAGAAGGGGGCAAAACATATCAGCTCTTCTAACACAAAGGGGAAGATAGAAAGGTGAAGAAGAAAAGCAAGAACTTATATTAAAAAACATGGACCAGAAGATAAGACCCCTGGATCTAGTCATACAACCTTTGGCAAGCTACCTAACTGTTCAGTCTAGATATGCAACAAAATGAAGGTAATACCCAGCCTAACTATCTCATGAGGCTTCTTTGCAGGTCCAACAGGGTAATGTATGTCAAAGCACTTTGAAAATTATAAAACACAGTACAAATGTAAGTAATGGTATTGTTAATCAAGTTGTCCCTCACTTTACAAAGAAAGAACAAGTATATGGCAGCTTCAACTTAAACTTTGAATAATTTTCTTTCCAGTCAGTTAATATAACAACTGCTGGTCCTTCTGCCCTCTTAAAAAAAAAAAAAAACTAGGAAAAAGAAATGAATCCCTGATCTCATCACAGCTTTCTAAAGATAAATTCCTTTACATCTGTTACTTTTTTTCTAATATTCAAGAGTCCCAACTAAAAGGATCTTCTGAAGTTTACCTTTTGGAGCTGTAGTAGTAAAGGGCCGGGAAGATGACAGCATCAGATATTGGAAATAAATGGAAGAAAGAAAAAGAATCAATAACACTTTGTTATTGTATACAGTCACTCAACTATCTGATCTATAAAGACCCTTGTCAGTTAAATGTAGATGGAGTCTGGAGACAGCATCTTAAGGCATGTGAGAATCCATTTAAGAGTATCATCAAAATGGGCCCAGAATGAGCTTCTTGCCACCTTTATCTCATAGTACCAACAAATTATAATGACAAAAAACACCTACATGCAAAAACAGTGGGGAAGAAAAAACTACCTACATGCTGTAACATTTCTCTTTCTCAACCCCAGCATCCCCAGAATACAAAAATACCTTTCTCTCTTCCAAGTGGGAAAGCCACCTCTCTCCAACCGTCACCAGGACAGGGAGGGAAAGGCACGGGAAACCCACCTAGAGAGGACTCCATGTCCTGCAGGACCCTTTGCATGAAAGAGGAAGGTTCTCACTCTTGGTCTGGGCAGAGAAGGTATGGGTAAGTTTGGCAAAAAGTTCATTGTTCTCAAAGCGGTCCTCCTTGACCATTGTCCAGAAGCAATTCTGGGACAGGTCGTCAGCAGCAAACTGTGGATACAAGCAGCATGTTAAGAGTTACTAAGCTAAGCTCAGTACTTTTCATCCTAAAAAAGTGACTAAGACGTAAAAGGTGGCTGGCTGGTATCAGTATTATCATTCTAAGCCTAACACAGACTTGGAAGGGTACCTGAGACACAGGGGGTACCTGTGCTCTGTGTGATCAGGAGGTGATGCTTCCAGCTTGTTTGTTTACTGGTGATTATTTGAGAACCAGATTTGGTTATGATACTTATCCCTCCTCCTAACCTTAAATCCTCTAGTTTTAGAAGCAGTAAAATCTTTATTTTATATCTTCTCTTGCTCTACATTGTATTTTCCCCATCAATTTTCCTATGACAAATGTATTCATTTTATGAACAAATCCCTAAGCTCCTTTATTTGAACTTGGTTTCTGGAAACAAAAAGCTGATACAGAACTGTAGGAGTCCCAAACACACAGCAGGAACAATAAACACCATGCACACATACCCTGTGTTACTCATTCACCTGCAGGGTAGTGGGAGTGGGGTGCATTCATAAATCTATGAGTTTTGGATCTGCACAATTACCAGTAGTTGCAGATTGGTGAAATGACTACTGTCAAGCCGTGTGTTACTATGGCACTACTATCTTCACAAAAAAGGACACAAAATTTAATTTAAGGGTCAGTTCTGGTTTTGCAGCAGAGTATAGAACTCTCCAAAGAGATGTTCTGGGGACACAGGAGATGCCTAGTATCTGCTGAATAAACATAAGCATGAACGGAACCTGAGGACAGATATGAGCCATAAGAAAGAGAAGGCTACCTACCCATGCACAAAACACAGTGGAGGAAACTGAAGTGGCTTCTTAAGATCTTAAGATAGAAATTCTCACCTTGGACCAGTTTAGCCTCCAGAGCTGTACGTCTGGTGTATAAAGCTTCTTTGGGGTTAAACCATATGGCAGAACTGGTACTGCAGGAATGCCAAATCCAAAAGGGGGAGGTGGGGGGAAGATAGTAACCCCAGGCAAAGGGGGAGGTGGGGGGATGACCGTATCCCCAGGCAAAGGAGGGGGAGGTGGAGGAGGAGGAATGGTACCACTCCCAGGAAGAGGTGGTGGAGGAGGTATGCTCAGCCCTCCTGGTAAAGGAGGGGGTGGGGGTGGAATAACAGTGCCAGAATCACCAGGTAAAGGAAGGGAAGGGGGAACAGGAGCCCTGCTGGGAGGTGCTACAGCAACTGCAGCAGAGAGAGAAGCAATTTCTTTCTTGGCATCTTCCAGGTCCTTGGACAGCTTGGCAACCTAGACAAACGACATCAACAGGAATACTTCTCACTCCATTTCAGGGACTGCTGGGGCTGGAACCCCTAAGAAGTTCCCTAATCCAAACTTCTCATTTTACACATGAAGGGGCTGCAAGGAGTCAAATAAATGAACGATTCACTTCAAATAACATTAAGTAGCAGAGCCAAAACTAGAATTCAGGTTGTTATGTGTGCAGGTCAGTATATTTTGCATTGAAAAGGCAACATCAACCTTTCTGTCAAACCCTCCCTTTGATTATACAATGCAAAGGTCAAGTAAATAGAATATTTTAGTTACATAATTAACATATGTGCTATAAGGTAACTATATAACCATATGTTATCGAGTTATCAGATCACAGATTTAAATATAACTGCAGAGAGTGTGTGGGGATAAATTTGTCCAGAGATGACTAAAACAAAGAGAAAATTGGCAAATATGTGAATGGCTTATTAGGTTTTTACTCCTAAACTTATTAAAAGACTACTAGCTTTATTTCTGGGTACTACTGTGACTCATTACATTCTTTATGTTGTTCTGTATTTTCCAAATTTTCTACCTTATCTATTACTTACCCTGAAACAAAACAACAGTAAATGATTTTTTAAATACACACTAACTAGATCACCTATTGGTGGCAGGAGTAGGACGACAGACTCCTGCTCCACGACAGGCTTGTCCTGAGGCTGCTCAGGGCAGTTACTGGTCACTCTGCCTTCCCTGCTCAGGGCAGTTACTGGTCACTCTGCCTTCCCTGCTCAGGGCAGTTACTGGTCACTCTGCCTTCCCTGCTCAGGGCAGTTACTGGTCACTCTGCCTTCCCTGCTCAGGGCAGTTACTGGTCACTCTGCTTTCCCTGCTCAGGGCAGTTACTGGTCACTCTGCCTTCCCTGCTCAGACATTACCTGTCCTGTAAGCTGGGACACCTCTGTTTCCAGATCCTGTTTCTCTGTCGCAAGCTGTTGTTTTTCAGAATACAATGTATCCTTTTCTACCTGAAGATCCTTGAGCTTCTACTCAAAGTCACTCTCCATGTTTTTCATTTCCACCCGTAGCTCATGTCGGGCTGTTAACTCTGAGTCCAAGTAAAGGAGAAAGGAATCAGGCTCCCAGTAAGTTCTCTGTCTCAGCAAGAAGCAGTGTCATGCCCTATCACTCATTGTTTTGTGCCAGTCCTTGACCTACGGAGCTCACCTTCCCAGTGACTGCCTGGGGAAAAAAGAGCACCGTGATTTTGATCTTGTAAAAGTTAAAAGAGGGGGTACCAGGGATCATTTCCATAGTCTACATATTTTTAGTTATAAAAAACAGAACAAAACAAAACTCCTAAGATTTTAAAGACATTTAACCAGAACAGGTATGGCGTATAATAATCCCAATAGTCTCTAGAATCAAAAACCTAGTTATCACATTGTAGTTACTAGACTCCCCCCCATTTTCACATCCCCCACAACATACCCCATTACAGCCACTGTCCATCAGCGTAGTAAGATGGTATAGAGTCACTACTTGTCTTCTCGGTGCTATCCTGCCTTCCCCGTGCCCCCCCTTATGTTACGTGTGCTAACTGTAATGCCCCTTATTCCCCTTATCCCTCCCTTCCCACCCACCATCCCCAATCCCTTTCCCTTTGGTAACCATTAGTACATTCTTGGGAAACCTGAGCATAAGATTATATATCGATGATATCTTAATAAAAAAAAAAGTCACATAACTCCTTTGAGCCTCAATTCAACCTATACAACAGGGGGAGTAATATCTACTTACATGAGAGGATTTTTGTGAGAATTAGTGAATGAAATATATAAAATGGCTATTGTCAGGTAGGAATCAATTAATACTAGTTGATTTTTCTTTTCTTTTTTCCCTTCTTCAGAGCATAACTTTATGTTTTTAGCTAAAGTTCAGTGTAAAGATGATAGGTTAGTGAACATAATGTGATTTTGTAAGAATTTATACATTTATACAAGGGGACTGAAAAGGTACATTTTAGATTTAATCTAAAAAATCAGATTGATACTTTATCGTTTCAATCTAATTTTAGTTTCTAAAGGAGCTCTGCATTTTAATGTAGGTCAAATAAAAATGAAACATTTGAAAAGTTATAAACATGCCTGTGTGGAATGACCATTCCACCCAGAAAATCCTTTATCCTACTCTACTTCTAACAAAGTCTTAGTCATATCTAGTGTTACATCTCTTAGGAAGTGTTTGCTGACTCCCTACTCACTGTTGATCTCTCCTTTTTACATGCACACTATGTTACCTGTCCCTTAAGATGCTAAAGATGAACTGCTGTATAGAGTAGAAGTTGTATTTTCTTTATTGTTCTCACTAGTGGTGAAGCTACTTGATGCCAGAAAGAACTTATTAACTCATTTTTGTTCATCCTACCTGATACTAATTCACACTGAATAATAAAGATTCTCTGAAAAGTTTCAAAAAACAAAAAAACAAAAAACCTAGTCATCACAATGAGAGTCCCTAATCAACAGAGAGAGCTCATACAGACATATTCCAGTCCCTACTGTTCCAGGCATGAGAGGCCTGTGATGCCAGGGCACCCTGAGAGTACTGGCTGTTCCTTAAGAGCATCAGCTGCCTTTCCTGTCCTTCCCAGGGACTCAAGAACTATACAAACTCACCACTTTTTAGTTCCTCATGATCACAACCATATTACTTTCTGCACTGAGAAACCCATACCAGAAAGGTTTCCCCTAGGAACTACTATAGTAGGTGGAATGCTTTCAAAATATCACAGGTAACTGTTTCACATGTCAGAAAAATCATAATCCTTAGAAAGATAAACCTCCAATTTTCTGGATATCTCATACATACCTTTCCTTCTACCTCCATAGTTTTGGCTTCCGATTTCTCCACCTTTGTTTTATCAATCATTGGATCTGAGAAGAAAGAGCCAGTAAGTAAAGCTCCCAATTCTCTTGTCTTTTCCTCTCACTACCTAAGCCCTTCAATACAAGCAAAGGGCAGTCTTCTGTCCCTTTGGCTATTTTTATTTTCCTTAATATTCTACACTACATAAAGAAATGGAGCCTTCCATTACGTTCAACACTTAATTTCTGAGTGCCTGTTGTGGAGTAAGACCATCATGCTAGGTGGCATGGACAATGCCAACAAGTGACACTTGGGAAACATGTCAGAATCAGGAACCACAGATAAAGTTGAAGTCCCTTAAAAAGGTGGGGTGATGTGTGAGAAGGGGTAAAGTGTTAAGTTTATGTAGAAGTAAACTAAATGACTGTACGTTCCTAGCATAGACATTGGTTATCACCTAAAAATGGAAATACCTAGGACTAGAAAGCTATTTTCCCTGGAATTATCACTGGAAGATACTAAATGAAAGGTAGCAGCAGTGTTTTAAGGAAGCAGACAGAAGCATGTACTTACCAGTCAATCCCTCAATATCAATCTGGAGATGCCTACACTTGAAGTCAGGATCAGCCCCATTCTTGGGCAGAACTATCTGAGAAGTCCATTCTTCAATCAGCATATAATACTGTGGTCTATGGAAGAAACAAAACAAGGTTATTAAGGAAAAAAACAAAATATTATTTTCAATAGTATTTAGGATTAGGAAAAGTTAACTGCTTTGATACTAGAGGGACCTGAGGAGAAGTGCTCTTGAAAAGACCTTTTCATAAAACCAACAGAAGTATTGCTGCCATGCTGAGAAACCCCCTCTTCCATACCATACCCCACCTACTTCAGATAATCAGAACTTCTTGCTGTCTGCCTTCCAGTGCAAACCCTTTCCTACCTAAAACTCAGGCCTGGTCCTTCCTGTGGTAGAGAAACACTGTTGCTGAATCCCTGTTTCCAGGCTACCTGAAAGAATTCTAAACCACTCTCTCCTTCATGCTATCATCTTTTTCCCACCCACCATCCTCCCTGCCAAAAAAAGGAGGACATTTTACCTTGTACAGGCTTACCTCTCCCATAGAGATGCCTTTCACCTGGATTAAAGGGACAACTGACAACTCCCTTTGTATCTGTGACTAAAATGAACCTTAATACTTATCATTATCTTTTCTTTCTCTCTTTTACAATCTTTGAATTTAAGGATTTTGCTCTCTCCATGCAGGCTCAACTTCAAAACTTCCCACAGGTATACCATCTTACCTGTCCTCATATTATTTCGGACCAAAAGAAGGTGCTGCGAGATGGACAGGAAGTATGGCTCTGCCTTTGAATCCTTCACGGTATTGAAGAGAATCTGAAAGACTTCACTGCAGTCAGTGGAAAAGGGGACACGGCTAAGGAAAGCATTTATTTTGTAATTGTTAGACAAGTGAATTGCCTAACCCTTAGGAAAAGTAGCAAAATGGTACTTTTAACAGCTGTTCCTCCTGTAAACATTGCCCGAAACCTTACGTTCTATAAAGATACAATTGGGGTTTTATTTTTCTAAGGCTAAGGGATCAGTGAGTTGGAGGGTACTGTACAGGGAGAGTACTTGGCTTGAAGATCAAGCAGTAGACAGAAACTAAAAGATAACTGCCTCAAAATCACTTGTGGCAAGTAGCAGCAGGTAACCACGTGACTCCGTCAGTCTCAGGGACACATACAAGAAAGCAAATTACAACCACACACTCTGACTTGTATGTGTTCTCCAAAAATCAGCTCTACATCCTAGCATGCTAAACTATCATAGGATTACTCTTCCTAACTTCCCTGGTCCAAGCTGAGGTAAATGAATCCAAGAGCAATCAGACACCAGCCTTATCTACCGGGAAGACACACAGGCTGATGCCCTGTTCTGAGTCATCACCCCTCTGCCATTCCAGACAGGGACCTACAGCTGAATGTCTCCTCTGTCTTGAACCCAGGCAGTGAAAGGATATTCCATCTCCATCCGAGTATCATCCAGCCACCGCTTCAGGTCATAGGAATCTTCCTCCCCTTGCTCATCAAATACAGTCAGCTGCACTCTCGTATCATCATTTTCAGTCTCTTGGAGGTCCTGTCAATGGCAAAAATGGAAGTCCGAGAACCCAGAAGTGTCTTTTGCTGGCTAGAAGCCCACGCCTTTCTACCTGGTTTTTAAATTGAAAACCAAAGCTGTCCCAGTGACTGGACTGCAAGAGCAGGAAGAACCAGTAAACCTCTCAGATGAAGTGTCACATCTCACCTGTAACACCTGCTGCCGCCCCCAGTGCATCAGTCCACTTCGGATGTGAACTCACAAATCACATTCTTCAGCTGGTGTGATGAGAGCATTGATCAGCTGTAGGCATCTCACCTAAAATAAAATTCAGTAGGTAGGTCACAGTTAACTCCTAGAAATCCAGTTTCCATTCTCTTTACATACATTTCATGGAGCCCACATATAACCTAAAAGATGCACTACAAAAATTATGAGAATGACTTTCTGAGCAGTAAGGCCTGGCTTAAGCACAGGCCTGGAGAGCTCAGAGGTCAAAATGAGTCCAAGGACTTGATGGTATGCTTTGTTCTAGGTCTTGGTTTTCTGAGCTTATAAATAGATCCCACACCTTCTCCCCATTTCATTATGAAGAAAATAATTCCTTCTCTTCCCTCTTGGAGAGAGATAATAATTTTCCCTTCAGAAAAACTTCTAAAATATAAAATATATAGTTGGGAGCCCCTCCATGTGTTCTATTAAAAGGAAGAGTGAACTTAAATCTTTCTACCTTGAATGCTACCCTTGGACCCAGTTTCAGGGGATATACATGCTTTTGAGGGCAATGGAGGTCCCACTTTTTAACCCATCCAACAGTGGCCAGAAGCATTTCATCTCATCCATCTTGGCTCTTTCTGTCATGGCCCCCAAAACCCTTTCATTCTTGTCCAGGAACAAGGAAAGGGAGAGAACTGTCCAGATGCTCTGACACAGTGAGGTGTAACAGACAAGACTACACAGGGGCACAGACCAGTGAGGGAACCGAACAGCATCAGTGTCCTAGAATTCTCATTGTTCGTAACACATAGCACCAGGACAAGAATCTGTAGAAAGGTAAGGACAATCTGAAAAATGTATTCCCTCAGGTGGAGCCAACATGGCGACGTGAGTAGGACAGAGGGAATCTCCTCCCAAAAACATATATATTTTTGAAAATAAAACAAATACAACTAATCCTAAAAGAGAGAACAGAAGACACAGGACAACAGCCAGACTACATCCACACTTGCGAAAGCCCAGCGCCTGGTGAAAGGGGTAAGATACAACCCCCAGTCCAGCAGGACATGAGCACGCTTCCCCCCAGCTCCCAGCGGGAGGGAGAGGGAGCCCAGGACTGCTAAACACCCAGCCCCAGCCACCCGCACCAGAGCGCAGACAGAGTGCATGAGTGGAAGCCTGGAAACTAGGGAAACAGGGCAGCAAGACCTCTGAGCGGGTTCCGAAGCTGATGCCCCTGTGACAAAGAAAAGCGAGTGCTTTTTGAAAGTCTTAAAGGGACAGGGACAAAACAGCTGGACAAAAACAACACAGGTCACAGCCCAGTGGCTGGAAATTACAGGGAGAACCAGGCGCACTAACCCCCTGGGCAACAGCTCTGAGACCCCTCACGGAGGTAAACAGCCAAACAGCCCCCCTGCCCATTACCCCTCCAGGCGCTGCGAAAGCAGAGAAGCAGCCTAAGGCTGGTCACACCCTCAGAAAGGGAGCTTCCTCCACTCCTGCCGGGCAAGACACAAAGACACAGTCTACATACAATTACCCAAGACAAGCAACTAGGGGTCGCATTTGTCCCAGTAAACAAAGGCCAGTAGCAAGTGAAAAGTTTGGCCCTCCCAGCTGACAGAAAATAGCATCTGTCAACATGAAAAGGCAAAAAACTTTGATCCAGACAAGACTAACCCAGACAGCTTCGGCATCTGCTACATCTTCCCCTGAGAAGGAACCTGGGGAGAAAGATCTAACCAGTCTTCCTGAAAACGAATTCACAACAAAAGTCATAACCATGCTGATGTACTTGCAGAGAAATATGCAAGAACTAAGGAAGGAGAATACAGAAATAAAACAAGTTCTGGAAGGACTTCAAAACAGAATGGATGAGATGCAAGAGACCATTAATGGACTAGAAAACAGAGAACAGGAATGCAGAGAAGCTGATGGAGAGAGAGATAAAAGGATCTCCAGGAATGAAAGAATTCTAAGAGAGCTGAGTGACCAATCGAAACAGAACAATATCCGCATTATAGGGGTACCAGAAGAAGAAGAGAGAGAAAAAGGGATAGAAAGTGTCTTTGAAGAAATAATTGCTGAAAACTTCCCCAAACTAGGGGAGGAAATGGCCTCCCAGACCACAGAGGTACGCAGAACTCCCATGAGAAGTGATCCAAGGAGGGCAACACCAAGACACATAATAATTAAAATGGCAAAGATCAAAGATGAGGACAAAGTATTAAAGGCAGCAAGAGAGAACAAAAAAGGTTACCTACAAAGGAAAACCCATCAGGCTATCATCAGACTTCCCAACAGAAACTCTACAGGCCAGAAGAGAATGGCACGATATACTTAATGCAATGAAACAGAAGAGTCTCGAACCAAGACTACTATATCCAGCACGAATATCATTAAAATATGAAGAAGGGATTAAACAATTCCCAGACAAGCAAAAGTTGAGGGAATTTGCCTCACACAAACCACCTCTACAGGGCATTTTACAGGGACTGCTCTAGATGGGAGCACTCCTAAAAAAGAGCACAGAACAAAACACCCAACATATGAAGAAGGGAGGAGGAGGAATAAGAAGGGAGAAAAATAAAGAATCATGAGACCGTGTTTATAATTGCTCAACAAGTGAGTTAAGTTAGACAGTAAGATAGTAAAGAAGCTATCCCTGAACCTTTGGTAACCACAAACTTAAAGCCTGTAATGGCAATAAGTACATACCTTTCAATAATCACCCAAAATGTAAACAGACTGAATGCACCAATCAAAAGACACACAGTAATAGAATGGATAAAAAAGCAAGATCCATCCATATGCTGCTTACAAGAGACTCACCTCAAACCCAAAGACATGAACAGACTTAAAGTCAAGGGATGGAAAAAGATATTTCATGCAAACAACAGAGAGAAGAAAGCAGATGTTGCAATTCTGTATCAGAAAAAACAGACTTCAAAATAAAGAAAGTAACAAAAGACAAAGAAGGACATTACATAATGATAAAGGGCTCAGTCCAACAAGAGGATATTACCATTATAAATATATATGCACCCAATAAAGGAGCACCAACATATGTGAAACAAATACTAACAGAACTAAAGGAGGAAATAGAATGCAATGCATACGTTCTAGGAGACTTCAACACACCACTCACTCCAAACTACAGATCCACCAGACAGAAAATAAGTAAGGACACAGAGGCACTGAACAACACACTAGAACAGATGGACCTAATAGACATCTACAGAACACTACATCCAAAAGCAACAGGATACACATTCTTCTCAAGTGCACATGGAACATTCTCCAGAATAGACCACATACAAGGCCACAAAAAGAGCCTCAGTAAATTCCAAAAGATTTAAATCCTACCAACCAACTTTTCAGACTACAAACGCACAAAAGTAGAAATAAAGTGTACAAAGAAAGCAAAAAGGCTCACAAACACATGGAAGCTTAACAACACGCTCCTAAATAATCAATGGATCAATGACCAAATCAAAATGGAGATCCAGGAGTATATGGAAACAAATGACAACAACACAAAGACCCAACTACTGTGGGACACAGCAAAAGCAGTCTTAAGAGGAAAGTATATAGCGATCTAGGCATAATTAAAAAAGGAAGAACAATCCCAAATTAATGGTCTAATGTCACAAATATTGAAATTGCAAAAGAAGGACAAATGAGGCCTAAGGTCAGCAGAAGGAGGGATATAGTAAAGGTCAGAAAACAAATAAATAAAATTGAGAAGAATAAAACAATAGCAAAAATCAATGAAACCAAGAGCTGGTTCTCCAAGAAAATAAACAAAATAGATAAGCCTCTAGCCAGACTTATTAAAAGGAAAATAGAGTCAACACAAAACAACAGTATCAGAAACAAGAAAGGAAAAATCACAACGGACTCCACAGAAATACAAAGAATTATTAGAGACTACTGTGAAAACCTATATGCTAACAAGCTGGGAAATCTAGAAGAAATGGACAACTTCCTAGAAAAATACAACCTTCCAAGACTGACCCAGAAGGAAACAGAAAATCTAAACAGACCAATTACCAGCAACGAAATTGAAACGGTAATCAAAACACTACCAAAGAACAAAACCCCTGGGCCAGATGGATTTACCTCGGAATCATATCAGACATACAGAGAAGACATAATACCCATTCTCCTTAAAGTTTTCCAAAAAATAGAAGAGGAGGGAGTACTCCCAAACCCATTCTATGGAGCCAACATCACCCTAATACCAAAATCAGGCAAAGACCCCACCAAAAAACAAAACTACAGACCAATATCCCTGATGAATGTAGATTCAAAAATACTCAACAAAATATTAGCAAACTGAATTCAAAAATACATCAAAAGAATCGTGCACCATGACCAAGTGGGATTCATCCCAGGGATGCAAGGATGGTACAACATTCGAAAGTCCATCAACATCATCCACCACATCAACAAAAAGAAAGACAAAAACCACATGATCATCTGCATAGATGCTGAAAAAGCATTTGACAAAGTTCAACATCCATTCATGATAAAAACTCTCAGCAAAATAGGAATAGAGGGAAAGTACCTCAACATAATAAAGGCCATTTATGATAAACCCACAGCCAACATTATATTGAACAGCGGGAAGCTGAAAGCTTTCCCTCTGAGATCGGGAACTAGACAGGGATGCCCACTCTCCCCACTGTTATTTAACATAGTGCTGGAGGTCCTAGCCAAGGCAATCAGACAAAACAAAAAAACACAAGGAATCCAGATTGGCAAAGAAGAAGTCAAACTGTCACTATTTGCAGATGACATGATACTGTACATAAAAAACCCTAAAGACTCCACCCCAAAACTACTAGAACTGATATCGGAATACAGCAAAGTTGCAGGATACAAAATCAACACACAGAAATCTATGGCTTTCCTTTACACTAACAATGAATCAATAGAAAGAGAAATCAGGAAAACATCTCCAGTCACAATTGCATTAAAAAAAATACCTAGGAAAAAACCTAACCAAAGAAGTGAAAGACTTATTCTCTGAAAACTACAAGTCACTCTTAAGAGAAATTAAAGGGGACACTAACAGATGGAAACTCATCCCATGCTTATGGCTAGGAAGAATTAATATCGTCAAAATGGCCATCCTGCCCAAAGCAATATACAGATTTGATGCAATCCCTATGAAACTACCAGCAACATTCTTCAATGAACTGGAACAAATAATTCAAAAATTCATATGGAACCACCAAAGACCCCGAATAGCCAAAGCAATCCTGAGAAAGAAGAATAAAGTAGGGGGGATCTCACTCCCCAACTTCAAGCTCTATTATAAAGCCATAGTAATCAAGACAATTTGGTACTGGCACAAGAACAGAGCCACAGACCAATGGAACAGACTAGACAATCCAGACATTAACTCAGACGTATATGGTCAATTAATATTTGATAAAGGAGCCATGGACATACAATGGCGAAATGACAGTCTCTTCAACAGATGGTGCTGGCAAAACTGGACAGCTACATGTAGGAGAATGAAACTGGACCATCGTCTAACCCCATATAAAAAAGTAAACTCAAAATGGATCAAAGACCTGAATGTAAGTCATGAAACCATTAAACTCTTGGAAAAAAACATAGGCAAAAACCTCTTAGACATAAACATGAGTGACCTCTTCTTGAACATATCTCCCCGGGCAAGGAAAACAACAGCAAAAATGAGCAAGTGGGACTATATTAAGCTGAAAAGCTTCTGTACAGCAAAAGACACCATCAATAGAACAAAAAGGAACCCTAGAGTATGGGAGAATATATTTGAAAACGACAGATCCGATAAAGGCTTCACGTCCAGAATATATAAAGAGCTCACACGCCTCAACAAACAAAAAACAAATAACCCAATTAAAAAATGGGCAGAGGAACTGAAGAGACCGTTCTCCAAAAAAAAAATACAGATGGCCAACAGACACATGAAAAGATGCTCCACATCGCTAATTATCAGAGAAATGTAAATTAAAACTACAATGAGGTATCACCTCACACCAGTAAGGATGGCTTCCATCCAAAAGACAAACAACAACAAATATTGGCGAGGCTGTGGAGAAAGGGGAACCCTCCTACACTGCTGATGGGAATGTAAATTAGTTCAACCATTGTGGAAAGCAGTATAGAGGTACATCAAAATGCTCAAAACAGACTTACCATTTGACCCAGTAATTCCACTTATAGGAATTAACCCTAAGGACGCAGCAATCAAGTTTGAGAAAGACAGATGCACCCTATGTTTATCGCAGCACTATTTACAATAGCCAAGAATTTGAAGCAACCTAAATGTCCATCGATAGATGAAGGGATAAAGAAGATGTGGTACATATACACAATGGAATACTACTCAGCCATAAGAAAAGGGCAAATCCTACCATTTGCAGCAACATGGATGGAGTTGGAGGGTATTATGCTCAGTGAAATAAGCCAAGCGGTGAAAGAGAAATACCAAATGATTTCACTCATCTGTGGAGTATAAGAACAAAGGAAAAACTGAAGGAACAAAACAGCAGGAGAATCATAGAACTCAAGAACGGACTAACACATACCAAAGGGAAAGGGACTGGGGAGGATGGGTGGGTAGGGAGGGATAAGGGGGAGAAGAAAAAGGGCGGTATTAAGATTAGCAAGCATGAGGAGGGTGGGAGAAAGGGGAGGGCTGTACAACACAGAGAAGACAAGTAGTGATTCTACAACATTTTGCTATGCTGATGGACAGTGTCTGTAAAGGGGTTTATAGGGGGGACCTGGTATTGGGGAGAGCCTAGTAAACATAATATTCATCATGTAAGTGTAGACTAATGATAACAAAAAAAAAAAAGCAGTTCCTGTGTGGGTGACGTCCAATGAGTTCAACACAATGGTATAAAGGGAAGATCAAAGTGTGGGCAAAGGGTTTGTTTGTGTTTATACAGAGGATTAAAGCCTAATTTGGCTACCCAGATAATGAACTAAGATACGATATGAAGAAGAACTTCCAACATCAGCACTCTCTGGAAGAGACATACCAGAAGATGATCATCAAAAACCTCAACAAAGATCCAGGCACTGCTACAGTTGTAGCTGCGTTCATCCCACCGGTTCCTGGACTTGCCATGGGAATGAAGAAGGAGATATCTAAGCTGGCCTGTGCATACAGTAAAATAACAAATTTGACTGGATCTATACTGTTGGAACTCAACCAAGAATTAGGAGAAGTGCAAGTTGTAGCGCTCCAAAATCTTACAACTACAGACTATCTACTGTTAAAAGAACATATTAGATGTGAACAGTCCCCAGGAATGGGCTGTTTTAATTTGTCTGATTTCTCTCAGACTGTTCAAGTTCAGTTGGACAATATCCATCATATCATAGATAAATTTTCACAAATTCCTAGGGTGCCTAACTGGTTTTTTTGGTTTCACTGGAGATGGCTGGTCATTATAGGTCTGCTTTGGTTATGTAACTGTATTCCTATTATTTTAATGTGTGTGTGCACTTTAATTAGTAGTTTAAAACCTATACATGCTTAAGTCACTCTACAAGAAGATATGTCAAAGAAATAATCAATCTTCCCATGTTTTCTTCTGTCTGTTACTTCTATAGCTTTTCTTCTTCCTTCCTAATTACAACCCTTAAATAGAATTCGTGCCTCATATCGAATTAACCGAGTATCATAATTCTTCCAAGTGGTAAAGATACCTCAAGACAAATGCTGGGCATAGAAGCCACAGGGCATAAATATGCAAAGAAGTAAAAAGCTAACCTTTTCAAACAATAAGGCTTCTCTCTCCCTTACCAAATTTACATTTCCCTGTATGGCCCTGGAAGATGACTGGTTAGCCAGAGACAGGTAAGATTCCTCAAGGGAGGAACAACCTAAGACAGGCACAGTCACAGGAGGGCCATCAGGTGAGAAACTGGGGATCAACAGAGGTGAGGCTTAGAACCTCACCCCCCCTGGATGCTTTATTGCCCTTGTCTAGCTTGGATTAACACATAGTCTACAGGCACACACCTGATCATCTACATTTGCTCTCTTACAACACTAAACTATGTTTTCTACCTTTATCTTGTATCTACCTACCACTTCAGCAGTTTATTAAAAGTAATAATAATAAAGAGAGAAATGTGGTATCCACATATAAATCAATTATAAAAATCAAATGAATATTTATACTTGAACTGATTGTTTATAGTTCATAATGCATGAGCAAAACCAAAAATTTTTGTGATGACTGCCCTTGTACTGTTCACCATGTTACTTATTCACTATATAAGAATTTGTTCTCCATGTAAGAACTTGTTCGTTATGTTTCAGAAGATTGGAGACTGATGAAAATTAAGCTTGGGGTGGATTAATGATTGTGCATTGAGCACTGACTCCTCTATACAGAATTTTATTGTTGTTAACAGCCATTTGATCAATAAATATGAGAGATGCCCTCACACACACACAAAAAAAGTACACACTTCCAATTGTAAAATAAATAAGTAACCGGGATTTAATGTATAAGATAAGGAATATAGTCAAAATATTGTAACAACTTTGTATGGTGATAGCTGGTAGCTAGAATTATCATGTATATAAATGTTGAATCACTGTGTTGTACACCTGAAACTAATGCAATACTGTGTGTCAACTACCATTCAATAAAAAATAATTATCTACAAAAAAAATGTATTACCTACCCTCTGATTTATAGAAATCAAATTAGGACCCCTGCCCTATGAAGTATAGTTTTGTTGAACTTTGGGAAGGACATTTAATAATACCAGTTTCTAATTCCTGTAACATTTGGCCTGCTTCTAGAAACCTATCCAACATAAATGCATAAATGTGGAAGAACACACATTATAAGGATGTTCATTATGGCATCATTTGTAGTAGTAAATCTGTTCTTGTCACCTATTGCAGGCACCATAATCTGCTAAAAAATATTCTATCTAAAAGTTTAGCAATGTGGGAATTGTTAAATAAATTATGGGACATATATACTATGGAATGAGAAACAGCCATGAAAGATAATAATGTAAATCTGTAAATAATGACATAGAAGGATGTCTAAGATTTAGTGTTAAATAAAAATAAACTAGTTGAAAAGAATGAAAGACATGATTTAGCTTTTTTTAAACCAAGCGACAAAAATAAAAATCTATCCTATACATGAGCTTGGCTTTATAGGCAGAGGCCATCTTCCCTTAGCCCCAAGATACCATCTTTTGGAGTGGCAGAAGATGTCTTAGAATCCAGGAAATGAAATATATTGGTCTGTCCTAGGAAAAGGTCTAGGAAACTGTACCAAGACATTAACAACAGTTACCTATACAGAACAGAATTTGACAAAAGGATAAGGCTGTTACATTTTACTTTACTTATTTCTACATTGTTTGAATTTTCTAATCGATGTTGTGTTACATCAGAATTAAAAAAAAAAACAAGTAAAAAAGAAGCCCTTGTTCTAGACATTACAGACATTAATGGAGATCTAGGATATATCCGGCTACACACCTCTGATAACCAGTGGTAACTCCAGACAGCTCCCATCACTTAATCTATCTTAAACTTCAATGTTCACATCTGGGAAGAAATATTGTCTTACCTAGTATTGAAGCCTGAGTGGACACCTAAGCAACCTAATTTTCCTCTAGACTACAGAAGACTTCTGGTAAAAAAGAGAATGGAGAGGAGAAATAATTCCAGTCACACACATGTCATCTGGCGGTGGCAGGATACAAAGAGCAGAAAGCAGCTTAGCTACATCAGTCATCATGTTGGGAAGAGCAGGATCCATGGCTCTGACCAGCAGCAGGATTCCTTCTTCTGTCTCCAGAATGGTCTTGATTCCAAACTGGTAGGACAAGAACAGAGAAGGGAGACTTAAGGACGACAGCATCTACAACCATGGGCAAGTGTAGGGACTGTTACGGGTTGAATGGTGTTCCCCAAAATTCATATGCTGAAGTCTAACCACCAGTATTTCAGAATGTGCCCTTATCTGGAAATAGGGTTATTGGTAGATGTTGTTAGTTAAGTTACAGGGTCATACTAGCCTAGCATGGACCCTAATACAGTATGACTGTTGTCCTTATAGAAAGTGATGCACACACAGGGAGGATGCCATATGAACATGAAGACAGAGACTGAGGTGCTGTACCCACAAGCCAAGGAATGCCAAAGACTGCCAGCAATCCACCAGGAGCTAGAACAGAGGAATGGAACCTGCTTTCCCTCGCAGCCTTCAGAGGGAACCAGTAATGCTAACCCCTTGGTCTCGGACTTTCATCCTCCAGAACTGTGAGACAGTATTAAGACACACAGTGTGTAGCACTCTCTTACAGCAGCCCTCGCATACTAATCCAGGAATAGAAACCTTTTCCTATTACAGTTAAACAGGGATCAGCAGAGCAAAATGATTTTCTAGTACACACAACAGAATTCTATGTCTTCCAAAACCAAAAATCTTTGATTCTCAGGTTTTCTTTAATGCCACTCCTCACCATCCAATGGAGTATGTTAATTTTAACAAAATTAAAGTGAGGACAATAGATCTGCACTCAGGAACAAAAAAATTATGGGCTTCCTGGGTTTAACACTAGACAGACAAAAAAGATGAAAAGATTCTACAGTAGGAACAGTCTGGAAAAGAAAAAAGTAAGCAGAGAATAAAGTAAAACTTCAAAAACAGTAACTACAGATCAGGAAATTGAAGAATTAGCAAATCGAAGTATAAAAAGAGGAAGAAAATCGAGCGTGCCCACTGAAACAGACATTAGAACTTGGAAAAAAGGTCCACAAATGCAAGTATATGTGGCTATCAAACAATTACACTACAAAAGGAATGCTAGAAGTTTTGAACTTCATATTCCTAGGTCCTTTCTGGAGTTTTCCAGTAGAAGAGAAAGAATGGGGTCACGATGAGGGTTGGAACAGAATGTGAAAAATCTCACCTTATTATTCATAAAAGCTTCAAGCAATGAATGATCTGATGCTTGTTACGGCTGTCATAGCTTCTGCATGCAGAAGACATAATCAGTTAAGTACCTTTATTCTATATATCCCCCACCCATTTGACTTTTCAATTTTGCAAACAAGGGTCTTAGGTATGTCCACAACTAGTAGCTGAGTTAATTCCAGCACACAGCACTTTGGCCTGAAACACTGGCAAAAAGAGGTAGCCAAAGAGGGATCCCCACCATCAAAGACATTTTGGTTAATCCTTTCAACAACCCAGTAACTTAGTATTACATTAAAATCTTCCCTTTAACTCCCTCTAGGCTCCTAAGTACTGAATTCTATCAGGATAACATCTCATCTATTACTTACTAACTCACTACTTCAAAAGTTTCAAGTCTGTATATTCAGGAGGTATATAGGTCCTGTGTTTTGCTTTGGAAAGATCACAGGAAGGAGAAGCAACTTAGGCTTCAGGGTAGCCTAAGATTTCTCAAGGTATCCCCAGAATTATTCCAGCACTGAGGACTGTCATAAAGCTAGTCCCTAACTGATCAAGTATATTTTAAGGCTTTCAAATGAAATATGACCCAGATCAAATGACAAACACAGTCTGAACTAAATCAGACCATCCTTCCACACTGGATAAGAACCTGTGCTGGGAGACTCAATCTTATGTGGCATACAGGCTGTGTTATTCATGTGAAATTTAAGTTCCTCCTCCCTTTCCTGTATCTACAATTATCATTCATCCTCTAGTCACTCTTACAATAAACCCCATTCTTAGCTAACAGCACTTCTAATCCATAACTTTATTTTAACTGCTATTTTTTCCTTTAGAGAAGAGTCAAGTCCCCTGCTATCCTTCACCTAGAAGATGTCAAAACTTGGAAATTCTCACCCAACCATCTCCTCCTTCTCATCATGGAGTTGTTTAAGGATGTCCAATAAGGAGGCCAGGCCCTCCCCACCAAATGTTTGCACCCAACTGTAGAGAACAGAGACAATGCAATACAAAATCAAACCAATAAACACTTATTCTTCAAAACAAAGTTGATCCTGGCAACTATTTACTCCCAATTCAGAATATTCTCATACTTCCCTGACTCCTTTGCTCTTCCATCACCTCCAATAAACTCGAACCTTGGGCTCTTACGCCTGTTACTACCTCAGAAGCCTTACCAGACAGGTTTGTTGCTGAGCGAGACACGAAGGGACTCCAGGCAGCTGAACAGAGGCATATCCCGCAAGCCTGACCTCGCCTCCTGAATGTACATCATGGCAGACCTAGAGCTCTCCTTTTGGTTCATGCCCTAGACGTGACCATAAAGAGAAATTGGTAAGCACTGGACCTAGTCATAAATTGGACTAGTATTAGTCAATACAGTTTAAATAGTATCAGGGCAGACATATACATACCACCAAACTATGTGAGAATCAGAATTTCCCATCCCATTCCCCACATTCATGAAGACTGAATCAGGCAAAAAGCAACTCAAATAAGAGGAAAAAATGAGTAGGCTTATTTAACAGAATGAAATAGAGCTGATGTAGACATAAGATGTTCTATAAAACTGGGACAACAAACCAGTCCAAGTTAAGGGCACAGTCCCTATGTCAAAGGTCCCTACCCCATGACTCACAGCCTTGGAGGTGTGTGAGTACTGGGACACCATCTCCCCCCTGATGATGATATCCTTTCCCTCAAAGGTTGCTGTTTCTCCTCATTCAGGTTCATATCCAGCTAGTAGAGAGAAAAAAAAAGGAAAAATCAAATTCCTTACAAGTTTTCCAGTGTTTAATATTTAGTATACTTAGTGAAGAGTTGAACCTATTCAATGCTTTTTGAATAAATACATTTTCCTGACCCGTAGAAATTTAAGCTATTACAGATGGTGAAAACTCCTCAGGGATAAATATGGTTAACATTTTAGTATAAATAGCTACAGACAGTTTTAAACATACACACCATGTTTCATAACAAAAATGAACTCTCTATATAGATGAAAAATTTATTTCATATTATTGAAAGAAAAGCACACATTATGTTTTTTTATACTTAGGATGGAGTGTTACAATCTCTTTGGACTGAAGCACTGGATGAGTGGCCTTATCCAGACACTAGCAAGAATCTGTAAGAAAATCAACACCAGCAAAATCTGTACCCTCTAGGGCCTAAACACCCACTGTCCCTGGTTAAATCTGACCCGGTACAAACTCCTTTCCCATGAGGAAAGAACTGGAAACTCTGTGCTAAAGCCCCTCAACAGACATAACCTGGACTGTGTTCTTATACAACCCTCATGAGGTCCCGACCCCTGTGGCAACATAGAGCCTACCTTTGGGTTGGCCAGAGTAGACAGTTTTGAAGCATTCACAACCATGGATCGGAGCCCACCCTCACAAGTCCAGAATGTTATTTGAAAAGGGGAAAGATGGAGGAAAATTGATATATTCTATTTCTTCTCAGTGTGTGTGTGTGTGTTGGGGTTGTGAGGAGGAAATTGCCTCCAAATAGAAATATTAATTTGACATTTTTCTGACTTAATTTGTGGACCTCTTTTCCTCCTTTTACTAATAAACTGAATACAGAGGTTGCAAAGCAGTGGCCCTCAGGTTGAGTCAGACAGAAAGGTAAAGTACGATTTGCTTGGCTAGAGCAACATTTTAAATTTGGGAGACTTCATATAAGAATATGGGTTTCTAGCATCAAGCGAAGCAATCATCAAATTTCAGAATGTGAGAAACTCTAGAGGTCAGTTTCTGTGGCAAATTTTATAGCAACAGCTATAAAGGGATAAAAGAGAGGGAGGAAAACCTGTGTGATTAAACAAAACTTAAGAGAATGTACAATGGATCTTATCTGGAATTGTGATTTGAATAAATTGTTTTTATAAAAAATGACCTACTTATGGAAATTTGAATGTTGGCTATATTATCTGATGCTATTAAAGAATTCTTAGTTTTAAAAATTTACAGATCTCTTGCTTCTTTTGAAAAACAGAAATATCCGGCATTACTCGACAAGTATTTTAAACCAGAATACTACAAAACCTACTAGAATTGAATTGTGGCTGGTTCTAACAAAAATGTCCAGTGTCCCTCATATTACACAGTCCCTTCTATTTATCATCTCCTATCTAGCCTGTTTAACTTATTTACGCTACCTCCCTGGTCCTAAAGACAGCCAAATTTGCAATTCAAAACCAAGGGATTGTCCTGAGAGTTCATGCTCTTGGCTTTTAATACACTTGGATTGTTAAGAGACAAATTGAAAGCTTCAGTGGAAATAAAAGTACTGGTTAGTGTTTATTACATACCAGGCACTACTTTAAGGGTTTTAAGGCCATGCTTTTGATTAAGTTAGACCTGCCACTAGTCTCTATTTGAATCTGAGATCATATATCCAGGCAACATACAGGTCTTTTGAAACCTTACAAGCACATACTCAAAACTTTCCAAGACTCACCACTCGTGGACAGTCACTAAGTGTCCTCCTCACTCGGTGTTCACTGAGGACAGCAAATGAAGTCACATCCATGTATACTTTATTACTAAACTGACCTCAGCAACAGTCTTTAAAGGTCTTCTATTGATTATAGCATTAAAATTCTCTTTCCAGACTCACCAGTAAATAGAGGATCTTGGACAAATGATGCCTTCCCATTCCTCAGTTTCTTCTTTGAATATCTGAGTTACTGTGAAGGTGTCAAAACTCTATCTACTCTGCCTAACCCAAGGGTGGTCTCTATACCACCACATGAGTTGGTTCACTCACCTTACGTCTTTGTTGCTGAAGTGTTGCTGGACAGGTCATTAAGGTGATAGTCAGTGACCAAATATTTCAAAGCCTAACTCACAGATTCCAATCTCATGGCCTGGTGCTTAAATATTCAGTTCCTTCGTTAATGGGGCTGCTACTAAGAAGTTCTGTTAAGCTTGGACTTCTTTGTAAGTAAGGGCTACTTAAAGTGGACTATGCACAAAACAGATACTACCATGCCCATTAACACATTTTCAGAAGGAAGCAACAATATTGGGTGGGAAACTTAACAGCATCTGTTCAAAGAGTACTAAAACTTTATCATGTGAAACATCTTGCAATGACTGTGCTGCAGGATCATCCCCGTATGAAGCAGAAGAATTTCTATTAGCAGAGTTGGGCTTTTCTTTCTCCTTCTTAATTCTCATACTGGTAAATCTCTCCAGCTGAGAAAGAGAAAAAGCTATTAGCGGTGGTCCATTTTTATTTACACACCACACCACACATCAAACAGTCAGTCCTCTGACCTCTTATGCATGCATGGTTCCTCTGGT
The DNA here is from genome assembly GCF_030020395.1 of Manis pentadactyla. NCBI lineage: Eukaryota > Metazoa > Chordata > Mammalia > Pholidota > Manidae > Manis > Manis pentadactyla. The sequence continues at coordinate 47,918,158 of NC_080031.1, read as the reverse complement.
TTGTGGGAAGTTCAAGAGTCTTCTAATATGAAAAGAAGAACCATCATATCTAATTTAGTATACAGAATATGTACTTTCATCATCATCCAAAGGTAAGAGGACTGAAGTATTAAGATTTGGAAACTCTCTAAAAAGAGAAAACTTAGTCCTTAAGCTTCCCTGCCATTTCTAAGCCCTCTAGCAGCACAGAACTGAAAGCACCTCATGTACGGAGCCAGCTCAGTAAAATGCCCTTTGTTTCCCTCTAGCTATCCAATAATAAATTGGCCAGATCCTCAGAGGATCCTCCCTTTGAGAGGTCAGACCATAGATTTTTAATAGATATGTCATACAGAATAAGTAAATGGCTCAAAACCAGGAACCATTCCTTTTACTTTCTTCTACACATCACATATCGCATTTGTGTGTAAAATTGTAACATTTCCAGAATATCTCGCCTGGTTTTAGTACATTTGCATATCAATAGGCGTTCTGAGATGGAGAGAAGTTTGCTTCATTCCTCAGGGTTGGAGAGAAGTTCATCTCCATATCAATGGGTAAATTACCTGGGTCTGGAGGGCTTATCTGTACCTGAGAAGAGAGTGGGGGGGCCCGGTTTTGCTTCTGCTGGAGCAGGAAAGAGAGAAGGGTCCGGACTGCAGTTTGTAAGCAGTAAATGGATTTTAAACTTTATTTCTCCCTTTGACCAATTTCGGTTTTTAGAGGTATTTTGCCCTGGGATTTCCTCTCCCCAGACTTACACCATTCCTCAAATCTTAAATACATATGCTCAAATCAGTTAAGAACCACTGATAAGCTGCAGCTTTTCAGATCTACCTGTTTGGAAACAACAGTAAATACCTGCAAGCATTGTGGGGCTTCAGCTGATGTGACTGGCATCCAGACTGCAAGTCAGTGTGGTATTTAAAGAAAGTGCCTGATCTTGGAAGCCAAGTAATGCACCAGGGAAATGCATGCAATGGGCCAAACACAGAGCAGAGTTAGGAAAAAGCTTCAGGAAGCTCTGAGAACAGAACCCATATCACCAGTACAAGTTATAGAAGGTCAAAGTGAAAACAACTGGTAAGTACCATAGTGTAGGAAATGAGCTACAACATGCATGTGCCGAATACAGTTTCCTTACCTCAGCTGCCATGAGCCGCTTCAGAATTTAAGAAACAGGAAAAAGGAGGAAGAAAGAAGAGATATCAATGAAATGCCAAGATGCCTCCCAAATGCCAGACGGGTCGGGAGGGAAAGAGAATAAGTAAGTTGAAAGAATCTAAGCTACTTCCCACAAGCTAGAAGATTTCTGCCAAACTATTCCTTTGTACATTCCCTTAGGTAAGGGGCAGAAGAGTTTTAAAGTCGCTAATGTCTGACTCATTGAAAAAAATAAAAGAAAAAGGTGAAGAACTGAGAAGATTCTAAACCCTATTACCAATAACCTATGAGACGTGTTCAACTTCATTAGTAAACAAAGAAATGAAAACTAAAACCACATGAGATTCATTTCTTACTCTCAAGATTAGCAAAAACTTTCAGTCCTGTCTGGCTGTAAAGCAGTGGCAGCTCTCACACTGCTAGTGGTAAAGGAAAATGCGATGGCCACGCTGGAGACCAGCACGGCAACATCTAGTAAAGTTCAGTATGTACACAAACTACAACTCGACACGTCAGCTTCTATAAATCTACCCTGCAGAATCTTGCACATATGTAGCGGGCTGTGTATAACAAGAACTTCCACAGCAATATTATAATATCTAAAACAGAGAACAATCCAAACAGCCATCAAGAGTAGTACGGATAAACTGACATATTGTTACCACAGAAAACCATCATACAAAGAATGTGAATAAACTTACAACTACTCACAAACATAAAACTGGATGCATTATTTCATTTACATTGTGTTTAAAAACATGCAAAACTATATTGTCTAAGATTAAAAATTATATAATAAAAGGAATGATTATCACAAATGTCCAAACAGTGGTTATTTGGGGTGAGTTATAAAACTGTGAGTAAAGAAGGGGACAAGGGGCTCCTGAGGTGCTTAAAATATTTTCCTTAACATGGATCATGGTTACACAGGTGTTAGGTTTATAATTATTCTGTATGTTTTATGTTCTCTTCTGTATACATGATACATACTTTTTAAAAAGTCTGAATGAGCAAGTGTGGGAAAGCAGGAACTCTTTTTCATCCTAATAGTTAATTTTAAATCATATTTCTTTTTACTAATGTCCTTAGAAGGGTATAGTAAATGCCTCTTGACTAACCTTCCTCAACTAATGAAAAATAAGTTCTGACTGTACCACAAAGCTATTGTACTAACCTTCTTATGGACAAGAAAGCTCTTATTTCATTATGCTCATGTTCCCCGTGTCAGAGTTTGGTTATTAAATACAGTGTAAACTGTGAATCTTAACTTTTGTCCTCCATGGTCCAGAGGAGGTCACACTTCCACTGACTCATCTGAAACCCTAAGAACCTTGCTTGGCATCAGCAGAATTCTCTACTACTTTGTGTGTGCTGCTTACTGGGGAGCAAAGGCAGAAGGATAGTGAGGCAGAAGCAGCAATACCCACGCAGATGAGTAGTTCCTTTTGTCACCACCCTCAGTCACCTGGCACACTGAGGTACCAGCCACAAGAAGAATGAGTATATATGGTTTAGGTTGCCAACGCCAAGATTAACCTCATTTTCCCCTACAGTAATTGCTTCCAGAACCGTGTCCTCCTAACTCAAAACATTCCTTCAGAATGAAGCAACAACCCAAACAATTGTAGGATGGATATAAGTAGGTAAAGAACCTGGGATCTAATGAATCAGTGCTAGCTGGATTGTCCATACGTGTGGGGGGTTAAGTTCAACCAAAGGAAACCAGCAACCTGTTTTTGCTGCCTGCAGGCTCTTACTTCTCTATAGTCTACCCCCACTCTGACTACCTATGTTTATGCCATTATTATCTCTTGCTTGACTTATTGCAACAGCCTCTTAACTTACCTCCCAGCCTTCAGTCCTGACTGCCCCTCACCACATCCATTCTCCATACTATATCCAAGAGTAATCTTTCTAGAAGACTATGTTCTCCATATTATTTCCCAATTTAAAACTCTTAATAGCACCCCATTGTCCTCAGGTTAAAAACCAAATTCCCTGACTTCTTTCCCCTTACTCTTCTCTCAACAAACAATCTGCTGCTTTCAAGGCTAACTCCAACAGGCCCTGTAGGATGACAGCGTCTCTTATTCAACAGGTATCTCTCCTTGTGTCTCCATAGTAATAGGTACTTGCCTGTCTCACAGCACTAACAGTGGATTACAATTGTCTTTTGATTCTCGGCTTCCTCTACCTCTTTCAAGACTCAGTTCCTTCAGGACAAAGCCTGAGAATTAGTCATTATACCACCTATGAACAAATATCATAATCTGGGGCTGCTTTCCTAAAATACCAATTCCTGGAGAAGCCCTCAAATCTATTCCACCTCTTCACTATATCAATGAAGAAGCTGAAGGCAAGACAGGTACAGTAAATCACCGAGGTCATATGATTAGGGGCAAGCTGGTTATGGAACTTCAGTCTCCAAATTCCAAAGCCCAAAATCTTTGCATTCCCCACATTCTTCTGCCTTGTTCCCATTTAATGACCACTAACTCTTGCCTTTAGATCTCAAAGTAAACATATCTTTTCGAAATAAGAAACATACCACTTTCCCTTGCTTTCCTTAGTACATCATTAGAAACAGATTTAACTCTTTAAAAAAATTACCCCATGTTTTAGTGCTCAGTTTGAGTAAGGACAGCAGAAAAGCTGCATTTCCTCAACTAGTCCGATAGAGGGCAGCAACTAGCAAAGCAAATCACATTATAGGCAAAATTTTGTTGGAGAACCCAATTGAATTCCCAAACAGCAAGCTCAATTCGATTGGAACCTGCTACTACTGTATATTAAGGGTGTGTTGCTTACTTATTTAATATTATATGTGTTTACCTTATAGATTCTTTATATATATGCTGTGTTTGCAAGTAGTAGGCTTTGTTCAGTTTTTTAAAAAATTGTAAGTAGTTGTTTTGCGGATTTTGAGATAAAAAACAAGAGGTTCCTAGATCATAAAAAGTAAAAAGAATAAAAATAGTGGTGTACAGGAAGATAATGCTACTGGAGGTCCAATTTATGCCTTATGCCTCAGATATCCAAGTTCTGTGTATAAAGTCTCTAACATCCTACCGACCTCTAAATGCTTCCACTCTCACCATTCATTCTCCTTGTTTGCTGTCAGTTCTCTTCCCCCCAAACTGAACCCTTAACTGTCTTCACTAAGTACTTCATTTTCCTGTCCTTCATCTTGAATCTTTCACTAACACTAAAACCTTTAACTACCAATATAGATACTGAAGGAAGCATAAATACTAAATTAAAATTTTTTAAATATTAAAATCTGCTCATGAATATAGATGAATTGCAACTAGCAGGCAGAAGACGGTAGACTGAATCAAAGCATCTAATTTCTCCTCTTCTTGAAACCCTTCTAAACCTACAGAAAAATAAATTTTAGAAATCAAAAAATGATGGAAGCAAGGAGCCTACACGTTTGGGAAGAACCAGAAAAGTTCAAGTGCGACCAAAATTTGAATTTGGGGAGTACATAGAAGGACTGGTGGTAAACCCAACAGACTTAAGAAAGCTGAATCTTAAACCAGAAGTGGGAAAAGCAGTAACCAATCCAGTTCATACGTGAGGATCCTCAAAAGGCTCAGGAATTAGCAGGACCAAGTACCTATGAAAATGGAGGTTGGAGGGAAGGGAAGGCTAAAAGTCAGACTGGCTAAAAGCTGTTTAAGAGGCAGTTAGATCTGTATATCCTCTTGCCTTCCCTCTTCTGCCCCGCCAACCATATCCCTTCCCAGTGAGGGGCTACCCTCCCTTACTCCAGCAGAATTCTGCAAGTTCATTCTTAGAAGAGGGTAAAACAGAGGGGTCTCTGGATTGGGGGATGCCAGGTACAGTTGTGAGCAGGGATCCTATACCAGAAGGATGGGTAAGTTAATCTATGCATACCATATGCTAGACACTCATTACCTTACCCCTTCCAGTTTCTCAGAACCCCAGTAGTCTGGCCCTTACCCTTGAGGCAGAAGATTGGAAGAGAACTGAAGAACAACCTGAAGCTACTGATACTGTCCAAGCAGACCACCCTAGGGCTCTGCAGTCCGATATGGTAGCCACTAGACAAATTAACTATTGAGCAACATCTAATGTTTCTAGGGGGACTGACAAAGGAATTTTAATGTATTGAATTTTCATTAAATTTAAATTTAAAAACTAAGTTTTATTATTACTGTTAAGCTTAAGTATGTTTAGAATATCCTGGGTATGTCAATCTACTTTTTAACTTGTAAATTTTATGAAATCTAAATATATCTCAGGTATTTCTTATGAAAATTTACCATCTGAACTGAGATGTGCTACAAATGTAAAATAAACACTGGAATTGAAAAACTTAATATAAGAAAATGTAAAATATCTAATTTTTACATTCATTTCATAATGAAATAATATTTTAGGTATATTGGATTAAATAAAATGTATTTCTAAAATTAACATTATGTGTTTCTTTTTTCTGTCTTTTTCTGTGGCCACTAGAAAATCTAAAATTACATATATGACACAAATTCCTTTTGGACAGGGCTGTCCTGCAATAAAGGGCACAGCTAACAAACTCTACCCATGAATGAAAGTTTCTAATCCACTTTTTTAGTCTCTCATTCTTAAACATTAGCAGACAACCCAGGATTACCAGACATCTGAGGAAAGCTACCATTATGAGATACAGGGGAATTAAAGCAATTTGTCATATAGAGACTACACAAGGAGAAGAAAGGTTTAAAAATCATTAATGTCCACTACAAAGAACATAATGACATTTTAAAGAGAAATACAGGAAAAAGAACCTTTAGAAGTTGAAAATACAAGAACAGAAACTTAAGAGAAAGCTCAATAACAGGACAAAGAGATAAGAATTGAGGAAATCTACCAAAAAGTAGAAAAAGAAGACAGAGATGGAAAAATAAGACCAAAGAAACGAGAAAATCAGATCAGTTTGGGAGGTCTAATATCCAAATAATAGGAGAAAACTGAGGAGCAAGTTATCAAAGACATAATTCAAGAGCATTTCCCAGTATTGAAGGATATGTTTACAGCACAAAGGACAGAAATAGTCACACAAAGTATATCATGATTGAAATTTCAAAACACTCGGAATACAAAGAATTTTACAAGATTCAACAGAAGGGAGAAAAACTGGTCATATACATATACAAAGGAATCAGAGCAACTTTGGATTTTTAAGCTATATAACAAAAGCTAGACAACAGCATAACTTCAAGGTCTTTAAAAATTTGAAGAAAAACAATTTCCAATCTAGAATTCTTTACCCAACTAGAGTATCAACCATATGTGAGTTCAGAATAGGTACTTTCACTTAAGATTTCAAAAAACTTATCCCCCTGTGCCTTAGGAAGCTATGGTAGGGTATCCTCCACCGAAATAAGGGAGCAAACTAAGAAAGGGAAATATAGGAAACTGGAGACCTAACACATGAAAAGAGGTAAAGGAAATCCCTAGGACAAAGATTCCAGATGACCGCTCTATGCCGAATGGCACAGTTATAAGGGAACAATGAGCTGGGAGCCAGTCATCACCATCATCCACTTTTCTTCTGGCCTTTTAAACCGACAATACCTGGCAAACCTGATGCAGATTCTTGGCTTGTCTGAACCGTCCGTTCCTTCCTTGTTCCACTGCCTGGACTGTCAAGGACACTCATTCCTTCTGGCAGATTTTTTCTATTTTGACCTATTCCAGAGAGCTGAAGGTTGGCCAAAGTGAGCCCCAAAACAGAAAATACAGAGCAGTGTACTCCTGACATATTCCTGCTGGATGTCTCTAGTACTTGGCCCTCACTGCAGCCTTGCCAGATACTCAACTGTGGTGAGCCCTATGTTCTCCAGGTCTCACTCATGGCTTAGCCCACTGATCTTCTCAGAAGAGGCCCTTGTAAACACTCAGAGAACCTACAGTCAGATTACAACTCCAAGACAGTATTCAGTGTATCTTTTTGTGGGAGTCTGCATTTAACAGTGGCAATACCGTCATTTACACACATAGTCTAGATTTTGCTTATTACTCAAATTTTATAATCTTTCATTTATATTTATAATTATTGATAGCATTATGAAAGAGAAAAATACAACAGGCCCCAAATGGAGTCACTTGTGCTAAGTCCAACATCAGCAAACCAAAATTTAATATCCTAATTGCAGTTGCAGCCTCTGCCAGGAATATGACCTTTAACCAGTCAATCTGCAATTACCTGATCAGTACTAGGAGGTAATCTGCATGAGGGACCCTTGCCCTCAAAGGAAGCTGACTTTGCCTGAAACAATCCATTCCTTGCTACAAACATCCTTTTTCCACCCTCTTCTGCCTAAAAATGCCCTCCTAAGAGATCTTTTCCACTTGGTAGATAGGATGCTGTCCAATTCATGAATCAATCAATAAATCCAACTTGACCTTCAAATTTATTCAGATTAATTTTGGTTTTTTAACAGCATGTAATATTTTATTTTTTAAAAGTTCAGAAAACACGCTGTAAGAACTTTTTATTCAATAGAATTAGATGAGTAGAAATTTTCTAAGGTCATTATCTGATAAAGGAAAAAAATGTAACAGAATTGTATTTATTAAAATAAACTTCATATTCTCCAAAAGATTTTCAAGATCATTAAATATTACTTAAATCAGCACAAACTGCTCAAAGGTACACTGCTTCCAAAGTAACATCATCAAAATTAAATATGCTTGGCTGGGAAGTGCTCTGCATTAAAACCATCAATCAACATGAAAAATGAAAAGCTGTCCCTCCCATAACTTGCAGAGAGCAATTCAAGGCTCCGATTCACTTACCACATCCTAATGTAATACGTGGAAGATAAATCTTTTGCTCACCATCTACAGGAAATAAGAAACTTCCTAGACACTTTACAGATTTGTCTCTCTAAGAAATAAAAAATATAAATGCCAAAAGATCCCAAAGGGAGGCAGAGCCAAGATGGCAGCATGAGTAGAGCAGCAGAAATCCCCTCCCAAAACCACATATATTTTTGAAAATACAACAAAGACAACTCTTCCTAAAAGAGAGACCAGAAGACACAGGACAACATCCAGACAACATCCACACCTGCGAGAACCCAGTGCCTCGCAAAGGGGGTAAGATGCAAGCCCCGGCCCGGCGGAAACTGAGCACCCCACACCCCAGCTCCGGGCTGGAGGAGAGGAGTTGGAGCGGGGAGGGAGAGGGAGCCCAGGACTGCTAAATAGAGAGCCGTAGCCATCCACACCAGAGTGCAGACACAGAGCATGTGTGGGGTGCTGGATACTAGGGAAACAGGACAGTAAAACCTGTGAGTGGGTCCACGCAGCCGGCACCCTGGGGACAAAGAAAAGCGAGTGCTTTTTGGAAGTCTTAAAGGGACAGGGACCCCACTGATGGGCGGAAGCATCCTGGGACACAGTCCAGCAGCAGGGAATCTGGGGAACCCTGGGCACTCTAACCCCATGGACAGCAGGGAGCACGGAGGCCCCTCACAGAGATAAATAGCCTCCCGGCTGTTCCCCCTCCAACCGTCCCCACTCCAATGCGGATCCACCATATCGTAGCAGCGGCCACAGGCAGGCCACGTCCAGAGAAACAGCTGAGATAAACTCCATAGTGGCCAGACAAGAATCAGAAGCCCCGTCTGCAGGCAGGTGCCCAGCATGAGCCACTGGAGGTCACTGTTCTCCCAGGAGAGGAAGGCCACAACCCAACAAGAAGGGAAGTTCTTCCAGCCGTCACTCATGCCAGCTCTGCAAACTACCTCTATCACCATGAAAAGGCAAAAGTACAGGCAGACAAAGATAACAGAGACAACACCTGAGAAGGAGACTGACCTAACCAGTCTTCCTGAAAAAGAATTCAAAATAAGAATCATAAACCTGCTGACAGAGATGAACAGAAATATACAAGAGCTAAGGAATGAAGTCTGGAGGGAGATTACAGATGTCCGGAAGGAGAATACAGAAGTGAACAAACTCTGGAAGGATTTATAAGCAGAATGGATAAGATGCAAGATGACATTGATGGAATAGAAAGCAGAGAACACAAATGCATAGAAGCTGACACAGAGAGAGATAAAAAGATCTCCAGGAAAGAAACAATATTAGGAGAACTCTGTGACCAATCGAAAAGGAACAATATCCATATTATAGGGGTACCAGAAGAAGAACAGAGAGAAAAAGGGTTAGAAAGTGTCTTTGAAGAAATAATTGCTGAAAACTTTCCCAAACTGGGGGAGGAAATAATCGAACAGACCACGGAAATACACAGAACTCCCAACAGAAAGGACCCAAGGAGGACAATATCAAGACACATAATAATTAAAATGGCAAGGAACAAGGACAAGGAAAGAGTTTTAAAGGCAGCTAGAGAGAAAAAGGTCACCTATAAAGGAAAACCCATCAGGCTATCATCAGACTTCTCAACAGAATCCTTACAGGCCAGAAGGGAGTGGCATGATGTATTAAATGTCATGAACCAGAAGGGCCTTGAACCAAGGATACTGTATCCAGCAAGATTATCATTTAAATATGAAGGAGGGATTAAACAATTCCCAGACAAGCAAAAGTTGAGGGAATTTGCCTCCCACAAACCACCTCTACAGGGTATTTTAGAGGGACTTTTGTAGACGGGAGCACTTCTAAGAATAAACAGATGTCACCAGAGAAAATAAAATCACAGCAAAGAAAGCATACCAACAAAATACTAACTAAAGGCAGTAAATAAAATCAACTACCCATTAAAAGCAGTTAAAGGAAACATGAAAGAGCACAGAATAAAACAACCAACATATAAAGAAGGGAGCAGGAGGAATAAGAAGGGAGAGAAGAAAAGAATCTCCAGACGGTGTATATAACTGCTCAATAAGCGAGCTGACTTAGGCAGTAAGATACTAAAGAAGCTAACCTTGAACCTTTGGTAACCATGAATCTAAAGCCTGCAATGGCAATAAGTACATATCTTTCAATAGTCAACCTAAAGGTAAATGGACTGAATGCACCAATCAAAAGACACAGAGTAATAGAATGGATAAAAAAGCAAGACCCATCTATATGCTGCTTACAAGAAACTTGCCTGAAACCCAAAGACATACACAGACTAAAAGTCAAGGGATGGAAAACCATATTTCATGCAAACAACAGGGAGAAGAAAGCAGGGGTTGCAGTACTAATATCAGACAAAATAGACTTCAAAGAAAGTAACAAGAGATAAAGAAGGACATTATATAATGATAAAGGGCTCAGTCCAACAAGAGGATATAGCCACTCTAAATATATATGCACCCAACACAGGAGCACCAGCATATGTGAAACAAATACTAACAGAACTAAAGGGGGAAATATAATGCAATGCATTCATTTTAGGAGACTTCAACATGCCACTCACCCAAAAGAATAGATCCACTGGGCAGAAAATAAGTAAGGACATGGAGGCACTGAACAACAACCTAGAACAGTTGGACCTAACAGACATCTGTAGAAGTCTACATCCAAAAGCAATAGGATATACATTCTTCTCAAGTGCACATGGAATATTCTCCAGAATAGAACACATACCAGTTCACAAAAAGAGCTTCAGTAAATTCCAGCAGATTGAAATTCTACCAACCAACTTTTCAGAACGCAAAGGCATAAAACTAGAAATAAATTCTACAAAGAAAACAAAAAGGCTCACAAACATATGGAGGCTTAAAAACATGCTACCAAATAATCAATAGATCAATGAACAAATGAAAATAGAGATCAAGGAATATATGGAAACAAATGACACCTCTGTGTGACGCAGAGAAAGCAGTCTTAAGAGGAAAGTATATAGTGATCCAGGCACACTTAAAGAAGGATAAACAATCCCAAATGAATAGTCTAACTATGCAGATGAAATAAGAAGAACAAATGAGGCCTAAAGTCAGCAGAAGGAGGGAAATAATAAAGATCAGAGAAGAAATAAACAAAATTGAGAAGAATAAAACAATAGAAAAAATTAATGAAACCAAGAGCTGTTTCTTTCAGAAAATGACTAAAATAGATAAGCCTCTAGTGAAACTTATTAAGAGAAAAAGAGAATCAGCACACATCAACAGAATCAGAAATGAGGATGGAAAAATCATGACAGACTCCACAGAAATACAAAGAATTATTAAAGACTACTATAAAAAAATATGTGCTAACAGGCTGGAAAACCTAGAAGAAATGGACAACTTCCTAGAAAAATACAACCTTCCAAGACTGACAAGGAAGAAACACAAAAGTTAAACAAACCAATTACGAGCAAAGAAATTGAAATGGTAATCAAAAAACTACAAAAGAACAAAACCCCCAGGCCAGACGGATTTCCCTCAGAATTTATCAGACTTACAGAGAAGACATAATACCCATTCTCCTTAAAGTTTTCCAAAAAATAGAAGAGGAGGGAATACTCAAAAACTCATTCTATGAAGCCAACATCACCCTAATACATAAACCAGGCAAAGACACCACCAAAAAAGAATATAACAGATCAATATCCCTGATGAATGTAAATGCAAAAATACTCAATAAAATATTAGCAAACCGAATTGAAAAATATATCAAAAGGACCATACACCATGAACAAGTGGGAGTCATTCCAGGGATGCAAGGATGATACAACATTTGAAAATCCATCAACAAAATCCAGCACATCAACAAAAAGAAGGGCAAAAACCACATGATCATCTCCATAGATGCTGAAGAAGCATTTGACAAAATTCAAAATCCATTCATGAGAAGAACTCTCAGCAAAATGGGTATAGAGGGCAAGTATCTCAACATAATAAAGGCCATATATGACAAACCCACAGCCAACATCATACTGAACAGCGAGAAGCTGAAAGCTTTTCCTCTGAGATTGGGAACAAGACAGGGATACCCACTATCCCCACTGTTATTTAATATAGTACTGGAGGTCCTAGCCATGGCAATTAGACAAAAAAAAAAGAAATACAAGGAATCCAGATTGGTAAAAAAAAAAGTTAAACTCTCACTATTTGCAGATGACATGATATTGTACATAAAAAACCCTAAGACTCCACTCCAAAACTACTAGAACTTATATCAGAATACAGAAAAGTTGCAGGATACAAAATTAACACACAGAAATCTGTGGCTTTCCTTTACACTAACAATGAACCAATAGAAAGAGAAATCAGGAAAACAACTCCATTCACAATTACATCAAAATGAATAAAATACCTAGGAATAATCTTAACCAAAGAAGTGAAAGATCTATACCCTGAAAACTACAAGACACTATTAAGAAATTAAAGGGGACACTAAAAAATGGAAACTCATCCCATGCTCATGGCTAGGAAGAATTAATATAATCAAAACGGCCATCCTGCCCAAAGCATATAGTGATTTGATGTAATCCTTATCAAATTACCAGCAACATTCTTCAACAAACTGGAACAAATAGTTCAAAAATTAATATGGAAACACAAAAGACCCCGAATAGCCAAAGCAATCCTGAGAAAGAAAAATAAAGTGGGCGGGATCTCACTCCCCAACTTCAAGCTCTACTACAAAGCCACAGTAATCAAGACAATTTGGTACTGGCACAAGAACAGAGCCACAGACCAATGGAACAGACTGGAGAATCCAGAAATTAACGCAAACATATATGGTCAATTAAAATTCGATAAAGGAGCCATGGACATACAATGTGGATATGACAGTCTCTTCAACAGATGGTGCTGGCAAAACTGGACAGCTACATGTAAGAGAATGAAACTGGACCATTGTCTAACCCCATACACAGAAGTAAATTAGAAATGGATCAAAGACCTGAATGTAAGTCATGAAACCATTAAACTCCTGGAGAAAAACATAGGCAAAAATCTCTTAGACATGAGTGACCTCTTCTTGAACTTATTTCCCCTGGGCAAGGAAAACAAAAGCAAAAATGAACAAGTGAGACTATAGTAAGCTGAAAAGCTTCTGTAAAGCAAAAGAAACCATTAATAGAACAAAAAAGGTACCTTAGAGTATGGGAGAATATATTTGTAAATGACAGATCCAATAAAGGCTTGACATCCAAAATATATAAAGAGCTCACCCACCTCAACAAACAAAAAACAAATAATCCAATTAAAAATGGGCAGTGGAACTGAACAGACAGTTCTCCAAAAAAGAAATTCAGATGGCCGACAGACACATGAAAAGATGCTCCACATCGCTAATTATCAGAGAAATTCAAATTGAAACCACAATGAGATATCACCTCACACCAGTAAGAATGGCTACCATCCAAAAGACAAACAACAACAAATGTTGGCGAGGCTGTGGAGAAAGGGGAGCCCTCCTACACTGCTGGTGGGAATGTAAATTAGTTCAACCACTGTGGAAAGCAGTATGGAGGTTCCTCAAAATGCTCAAAATAGACTTACCATTTGACACAGGAATTCCACTCCTAGGAATTTCCCCTACGAATGCAGCACTCAAGTTTGAAAAAGACAGATGCACCCCTATGTTTATCGCAGCACTATTTATAATAGCAAAGAATTGGAAGCAACCTAAGTGTCTATCAGTAGATGAATGGATAAAGAAGATGTGGTACATATACACAATGAAATATTATTCATCCATGAGAAGAAAACAAATCCTACCATTTGCAACAACATGGATGGAGCTAGAGGGTATTATGCTCAGTGAAATAAGCCAAGTGGAGAAAGAGAAATACCAAATGATTTCACTCATCTGTGGAGTATAAGAACAAAGGAAAAACTGAAGGAACAAAATAGCAGCAGAATCACAGAACCCAAGAATGGACTAACAGTTACCAAAGGGAAAGGACTGGGGTGGATGGGTGGGTAGGGAGGGATAAGGGGGGGAAGAAGAAAAGGGGTATTATGATTAGCATGCATAATGTGGGGAGTGGTAGAAAGGGGATGGCTGTGAAACACAGAGAGGACAACTAGTGTTTCTACAACATTTTGCTATGCTGATGGACAGTGACTGTAATGGGGTTTGTCAGGGGGACTTGGTATAGGGGAGAGCCTAGTAAACATAATATTCTTCATGTAATTGTAGATTAATGATAACAAATAAAAAGAGAAAGAAAAGGGGGATTACTCCCTGTAGGATAAAACTAACTGCAAATCAAGATTAATGCATGCTTTACATATCCTTAATTTTGATATTTTAAAGGGTGTCAGATGATCAGCTATGGAAGTACATTTTTCTGATAATATTTCTTTCTTTTTTAAAAAAAAGTTGTTCCTGTGTGGTGAACGCCAATAGGTTCTTCACAATCATATAAAGGTCATATCTATGTGTGGGCAAAGGATTTTTTTGTGTTTTACAGAGGATCAAAGCCTAATTTGGCTACCCAGAAAATGAATTAAGTTATGATAAGAAGAATAGCTTCCAACATCAACATCCTCTGGAAGAGTCATTCCAGAAGATGATCATCAGAAAATTTCAACAAAGATCCTGGCGCTGTTGCAGTTGTAGCTGCATTCATCCCACCAGTTCCTGGACTTGCCATTGGAATGAAGAAGGAGATATCTAAGCTGGCCTGTGCATACAGGAAAACAACAAATCTGACTGGATCTATAATGTTGGAACTCAAGTGCAAGTTGCTACCATTGACTAACTACTGTTAAAAGAACATACAGGATGTGAACAGTTCCCAGGAATGTGTTGTTTTAATTTGACTGATTTTTCTCAAACTATTCAAATTCAGTTAGACAATATCCATCATATCATTGATAAGTTTTCACAAATGCCTAGAGTACCTAACTGGTTTTCTTGGTTTCAGTGGATATGGCTGGTAATTGTAGGTCTGCTTTTGTTATGTAGCTGTATTCCTATTATGTTAATGTTTGTACGCAACTTAATTAGTAGTTTAAAACCTATACATGCTTATGTTACTCTACAAGAAGATATGTCAAGGAAATAACCAATCTTCCCATGTTTTCTTCCGTCTGCTACTTCTATAGTTTTTCTTCTTCCTTCCTAATTACAACCCTTAAATAGAATTCGTGCCTCATATCGAATTTACTGAATATCATAATTCTTCCAAGTGGTAAAGATACCTCAAGACAAATGCTGGTCATAGAAGCCACAGGGCATAAATCTGCAAAGAAGTAAAAAGCTAACCTTTTCAAACAATATTGCTTCTCTCTCACTTACTAATTTTACATTTCCCTGTATGGTCACGGAAGACGGCTGGTTAGCATTAGACGGGTAAGATTTCTCAAGGGAGGAACAACTTAAGACAGGCAAAGTCGCAGGGGAGCCATCAGGTGAGAAATTGGGGATCAACAAAGGTGAGGCTTAGAACCTCACCCCCCCTGTTTTGAGAGAAATCTTCTGCATCCATGGATGTTTTGTTGCCCTTGTGTAGCTTGGATTAATACCCAGTCTATAGGCACACACCTGATCATCTACATTTGCCCTCCTACAGCACTAAATTATTTTTTCTACCTTTATCTTGCATCTACCTACCACTTCAGCATTTTATTAAAAAATAATAATAATAATAATAATAATGGAGAAATGTGGGATTCACATGTAAATCAAGTATAAAAATCAAATGAATAATCATATTTGACCTGATTGTTTATAGTTCATGATGCATGATCAAAACCGAAAGTTTCTGTGATATGACTGCCCTTGCACTGTTCACCATGTAAGAACTTGTTCACCATGTAAGAACTTGTTCACCATGTAAGAACTTGTGCTTTATGCTTCAGAAGATTGGAGACTGTTGAGAATTAGGCTTCAGGTTGATTAATGATTGTGCATTGAGTCCCCTATACAGAATTTTATTGTTGTTAACAACCATTTGATCAATAAATATGAGAGATGCCCTCTCAAAAAATAAAAAAATAAAATAAAATAAAATAAAATAAAATGCTTTACCCAGAAAAAAGAAAAAAAATGTGTCTTGTAGTTTTCAGGTTATAGGTCTTTCACTTCCTTGGTTAGGTTTATTCCTAGGTATTTTATTCTTTTTGATGCTATTGTGAATGGAATTGTTTTCCTGATTTCTCTTTCTCTTAGTTCATTGATAGTGTATAGGAAAGCTACAGATTTCTGTGTTAATTTTGTATCCTGCAACTTTCCTGAATTCAGATATTAGTTCTAGTAGTTTTGCAGTGGAGTCTTTAGGGTTTTTTATTTACAATATCATGTCATCTGCAAATAGTAACAGTTTAACTTCTTCTTTACCAATCTCGATTCCTTCTATTTCTTTGTTTTGTCTGATTTTCGTGGCTAGGACCTCCAGTACTATGTTAAATAACAGTGGGGAGTGTGGGCATCCCTGTCTTGTTCCCAATCTCAGAGGAAAAGCTTTCAGCCTCTCTCTGTTCAGTATGATGTTAGCTGTGGGTTTATCATATATGGCCTTTATTATGTTGAGGTACTTGCCCTCTATGCCCATTTTTTTGATAGTTGTTATCAGGAATGGATGTTGAATTTCTTCAAATGCTTTTTCAGCATCTATGGAGATGATCATGTGGTTTTGGTCCCTCTTTTTGTTGATGTGGTGGATGATGTTGATGGATTTTTGAATGTTCTACCATCCTTGCATCCCTGGGATGAATCCCACTTGGTCATGGTGTATGATCCTCTTGATGTAGTTTTTAATTTGGTTTGCTAATATTTTGTTGAGTATTTTTGGATCTATGTTCATCAGGACTATTGGTCTGTAGTTTTTTTTGTTGTTGGGGTCTTTACCTGGTTTTGATATTAGAATGATGTTGGCTTCATAGAATGAGTTTGGGAGTATTCCCTCCTCTTCTATTTTTTGGAAAACTTTAAGGAGAATGGGTATTATGTCTTCTCTGTACATCTGATAAAATTCCGAGGTAAATCCATCTGGCCCGGGGTTTTTGTTCTTCGGTAGTTTTTTGATTATTGATTCATTTTCATTGCTGGTAATTGGTCTGTTTAGATTTTCTGTTTCTTTCTGGGTCAGTCTTGGAAGTTTGTATTTTTCTAGGAAGCTGTCCATTTCTCCTAGGTTTTCCAGCTTGTTAGCACATAGGTTTTCATAGTATTCTCTAATAATTCTTTGTATTTCTGTGGGGTCCGTCGTGATTTTTCCTTTCTCATTTCTGATTCTGTTGATGTGTGTTGACTCTATTTTTCTCTTAATAAGTCTGGCTAGAGGCTTATCTATTTTGTTTATTTTCTCAAAGAACCAGCTCTTGGTTTCATTAATTTTTGCTATTGTTTTATTCTTCTCAATTTTATTTATTTCTTCTCTGATCTTTATTATGTCCCTCCTTCTGCTGACCTTAGGCCTCATCTGTTCTTCTTTTTCCAATTTCGATAATTGTGACATTAGACCATTCATTTGGGATTGCTCTTCCTTTTTTAAATATGCTTGGATTGCTATATACTTTCCTCTTAAGACTGCTTTTGCTGCGTCCCACAGAAGTTGGGGCTTAGTGTTGTTGTTGTCATTTGTTTCCATATATTGCTGGATCTCCATTTTGATTTGATCATTGATCCTTTGATTATTTAGGAGCATGTTGTTAAGCCTCCATGTGTTTGTGAGCCTCTTTGCTTTCTTTGTACAGTTTATTTCTAGTTTTCTGCCTTTGTGGTCTGAAAAGTTGGTTGGTAGGATTTCAATCTTTTGGAATTTTCTGAGGCTCTTTTTGTGGCCTAGTATGTGGTCTATTCTGGAGAATGTTCCATGTGCACTTGAGAAGAATGTGTGTCCTGTTGCTTTTGGATGTAGAGTTCTGTAGATGTCTATTAGGTCCATCTGTTCTAGTGTGTTGTTCAGTGCCTCTGTGTCCTTACATATTTTCTGTCTGATGGATCTATCCTTTGGAGTGAGTGTTGTGTTAAAGTCTCCCAAAATGAATGCATTGCATTCTATTTACTCCTTTAGTTCTGTTAGTATTTGTTTCACATATATTGATGTTCCTGTATTTTGTGCATATATGTTCATAATGGTTATATCCTCTTGTTGGACTGAGCCCTTTATCATTATGTAGTGTCCTTCTTTATCTATTGTTACTTTCTTTATTTTGAAGTCTATTTTTTCTGATACTAGTATTGCAACACCTGCATTTTTCTCTCTGTTGTTTTCATGAAATCTCTTTCTCCATCCCTTGACTTTTAATCTGTGCATGGCTTTGGGTTTGAGGTGAGTCTCTTGTAGGCAGCATATAGTTGGGTCTTGCTTTTTTATCCATTCTGTTACTCTGTGTCTTTTGATTGGTGCATTCAGTCCATTTACATTTAGGGTGATTATTGAAAGATATGTAATTATTGCCATTGCAGGCTTTAGATTCGTGGTTACCTAAGGTTCAAGGTTAGCTTGTTTACTACCTTACTGTCTAACTTAACTTGCTTATTGAGCTATTATAATCACAGTCTGATGATTATTTCTCTCCCTTCTTATTCCTCCTTCTCCCTTCTTCATATGTTGGGTGTTTTGTTCTGTGCTCTTTTGAGGAGTGCTCCCATCTAGAGCAGTCCCTCTAAGATACCCTGCAGAGGTGGTTTGTGGGAGGCAAATTCTCTCAACTTTTGCTTGTCTGGGAATTGTTTAATCCCTCCTTCATATTTAAATGATAATCGTGCTGGATACAGTATCCTTGGTTCAAGGCCCTTCTGTTTCATTGCATTAAATATATCATGCCATTCTCTTCTGGCCTGTAAGGTTTCTGTTGAGAAGTCTGATGATAGCCTGATGGGTTTTCCTTTGTAGGTGACCTTTTTTCTCTCTGGCTGCCTTTAGTACTCTGTCCTTCTCCTTGATCTTTGCCATTTTAATTATTATGTTTCTTGGTGTTGTCCTCTTTGGGTATGTCTCTCGGGACTTCCGTGTGCCTCTGTATTCTGTGCAACTATTTCCTCCCCCAGTTTGGGGAAGTTCTCAGCAATTATTTCTTCAAAGACACTTTCTGTCCCTTTTTCTCTTTTCTTCTTCATCTGATACCACTGTAATGCAGATATTGTTCCTTTTGGATTGGTCACACAGTTCTCTTAATACTGTTTCATTCCTGGAGATCCTTTTATCTCTCTCTGCATCAGCTTCTATGCATTCCTGTTCTCTGGTTTCTGTTCCATCAATGGCCTCTTGCATCTTATCCATTCTGCTTATAAATCCTTCCAGAGTTTGTTTCACTTCTGTAATCTCTCTCCGGACATCTGTAATCTCCCTCTGGACTTTGTCCCTTCACTCTTGCATATTTTCTGCAGCTCTGTCGCATGTTTTGAATTTTTTTTTGAATTCTTTTTCAGGGAGACTTTTTAGGTCTGCTTCTGCAGATCCTCTCTCAGGTGTTGTCTGAACTATCTTGGATTGGACTAAATTTTTTTGCCTTTTCATGGTGATAACAGTGGCTGTAGGCAGGTTGCAGGTGTGTCAGCTGGGAGAAGAAAGTCCTTTCCTGCTTGCTGGATGCCTTTCACTTCTCCGCTGCCTGTGTCAGTTACCCGCATTCCTGGAGCAGCCACCGGGTTAGTCCCCTAAGATGCTGTGGGTGGGGCCTCTGTCAGAGCAGTGCGAAGCCCTGCAGGAGTGGTAGGCCCACCAGGTGCACTCTTCCGTGATAGCGGCGCCCCTGCCAAGCAGCTGTGTGACAGCAGCAGCCTTTGGGTCTGCCCCAGGGGGCTGTGCATTGGGCTGGGATTCGTGTTGGCTGCTGGGAGCGCACCTGCTCCCTCTGACTCCACTGCCGGTGCACGCAGGGCTCTCCCACATGGGCCTCTACCAGGCTCCTCTGGCTCCACTGCCGCAGGTGTGCATGAGCCATACCCAGGCTGTTCGTTCACGATCTGCTCCCGATCCCTTCCTTCACCACTGTGCCTGGCACGCACTGTCATTCTCCCACTACTGGGGCAGTGTGTTGGAGTCCGTGCCAGTTCAAGGAATGACTTGGAGGCTGCTTAGTGCTGTGAGGGGCTTCAGAGCTGCTCTGCCTCCCCAGGGTTTAGGGCACCTAGGGTTCCCCGGGATTCCCAGCTGGTGGCTAAGTGTGCTGGGACGACTTTGTCCAGCTATGGGATCCCTGTCTCTTTAAGACTTGCAGAAAGCACTTGCTTTTCTTTTGTCTCAGGAGTGCCGGTTGCAGGGACCTGCCCACAGGTTTTGCTTTTCTGTTTTTCTAATATCCAACACCCCATGCACGTTGTGTCTGCACTCCGGGTGCGGATTTCTAGAGCTGGTTGTTTAGCAGTTCTGGGCTTTCACTTCCTCCCTGTTCTGATTCCTTTCTTCCCGCCGGGTTCTGGGGTAGGGGAGCGTTTGGTTCCCGCCTGGCCGCGGCTTGTATCTTATCCCCTTCATGTGATGTTGAGTTCTCACAGATGTAGATGTATCCTGGCTGTTGTACTGCATCCACTGGTGTCTCTTTTAGGAATAGTTGTATTTATTGTATTTTCATAAATATATATGTTTTGGGGAGGAGATTTCCTCTGAACTACTCATGCCTCCATCTTCCATTAATACATTTTATCTTTAGTTTTATGGAAGTATGATTGACATGAGAAATAAATTCACATGAGTAAAGTGTGCAGTTTGTGTTTTGACATATGAATATGCTTGTGAAACCATCCCCACAATTGAGACAATAAGTACATCAGGCAGAGGCTTACTTGTGTCACTCTCTCAGGTCTCCCTCACTCCCCCAGCCCTAGTCCCCCTCAGGCAGCCACTCATCTATTTTTGTCATGATAGATTAATTTGCATTTTCTCCAGGTTCACATAAGTAAACTGTATTCTTTTCTTGCACAGCTTCTTTTATTCAACATAATTATTTTGATATGCATTCAACTTGATTTATATTCAATAATTTGTTCCTTTTTATCCTATAATTTATTGAATGATTGTATTGAATAATTTATTTTTTTAAATAATTTTATTGAAAAATAGTCCATGGTATGGATATACCATAATTTATTTATTCACCTGTTGATCACATTTAGAGTTTTTTCCAGTTTTTGACTATTGCAAATAAAGTTGAGATGAACATTTCTTATGTATGCATATTTATATTTGTATATGTTTTTATTTATTTTAAGTTAAATACCTGAGGAGTGGAGTGGTTGGATCACATGGAAAGCATGTATTTAACACTCTAAGAAAATGTCAGGCTGTTTTTCAGAGCTTGTGTAGCCTTTTCCATCCCAAAAATACAAATCTGAACAGCTGTTAACTGTTAATTTTAAAAAGAGTAAGGAAAATGAAAGTTTTGGTTTTACCTTCACTTGTTCTTTTTCTTCAGTGTTCTCCAAGTTTCTGACCTATGTAAGTTTCTTCCCCTCTAATGAACTTTTAATGTATCATGTTAGGTACAATTATAGGAAGAAAAATAAAGAAAGAAATCCTCAAATTGGTTTGTCCCCAAAATCCCCTTATTTCTTCTGCACTTTTAAATGAACATTTCATAGGGTACAGAGTTCTGGGTCAGTGTTTTTTATTTTCCTTCTGATATTTCAGTTATCTCATTCCACTCTCTTCCTGATTACATTATTTCTGAAGAGAAGTGGATGTAATTGTTTTCTTCGCTTTGTAGGTAAGGTGCCCTTTCCCATGGTTGTTCTCAGGACTTGTTCTTTATCCTTGAATTTCTATAATTTGAAAACGGTATGCCCAAATGCAATGATTTTGGCATTTGTTCTATGTGGTATTCTCTGAGGTTCCTGGATCTGTGATATAGAACTGGCATTAATTGGGGAAATTCTCAGTCTTTTCTCAAATATTTCTTCTGTCTCTTTCTATTTCTTCTCCTTTCATATTATGCTACATATATTGTAACATAATGTATTATTTACATCTATTATAGTTACCATACTGTCTTTGAGTATCATATTTTTTTTAGTGTCTGTTCTATTTGTTTTTGGAAGTTTCTATCAATATATCATCTAGCTCAGAGATTTTTCCCTGTGCTGTGTCCATCCTACTAATAAGCTCATTACAGACATTTGTCTTTCAGTTACAGTGTCTTCGATCTATAATTTTTTCCTCTTGAAATTTTCATCTGTCTAAGATTACACTGCTCATCTGTTCTTGCATGTTATCTATTTTATCCATTGGAACCCATAATGATTTTGAGTTCCTGATCAGATAATTCCAACATCCCAGGTCTGGGTCGCATGGTTTCTCTGACTTTTCAGATTGTTTACTTTTCTTCTTTTTTTCTCCATCTTTTATAATGCTGTGCATTTTTTTTTCCTTGACTGCTGGACATATTGTACTGGATAGAGGACTTGATGGGCATCGTCATCTGTTATAGTTGATTCCTTGGTGTGTGTGTGGGAGGAGGTTTCTTCCTAGCCTTTCTACTCTTTTTTTTCCCTCATATTTATTTAAATGTTGTCAACATCCAACAATGGTTGCTGTTTCTATATCCATCACCATCTGTATATACATATGCTATATCTATATATATATCTATACACAAACCTGGATATCTACGATTATATCTATGTCACTCTGAGATCCAGTGGTGTTTGTGCCTTGCTTTTTACTGTCATGTCCTTTTTTCTCCAGCCTTATTGAGGTAAGGCTGGCAAATAAAAATTGAATGAATTGTGTATAGAATGTAATGTTCTTATATATATATATATGTGTTGTGAAATTATTACAAAAATCATACTAACATTTCCATCGCCTCATATAGTTACCACTTATTTGTGTATGGTTATATTGAAGTATTAACCTCAGAAAAATTTTAAGTATATAATCCAGTATTGTTAACTGTAAACCTTATGTTGCATAACAGATTACTAAAGAATTCATCTCAAATAATTATAACTTTGTGTCCTTTGAATGACATCCTCTTACGTCCTTCCTGACCAGCCCCTTGTAGTCACTCTTCCAGTCTCTGGTTCTGTGACTGATTATTTTAGACTCTTCATCAAAGTCGTGTCATGCAGTATTTGTCCTTCTCAGTCTGGCTTCTCACATTCATCAGAATGTCCTCCATCCATGCCTCAAAGGGCAGCATCTGTTTCTTCTTTAAAGCTGAATGGTATTCCTTGTAAGTTTATACCACATCCTATTTTTCCATTCATCCCTTGAAAGACATTTCGATTGTGTCTTTATGTTTGCCATTGTGAATAATACTTCAATAAACATGGCAATGCAGAAAGCTCACTGAGATCCTGATTTCAATTTCTTTGGTGATATACCCAGAAGTTGTATTGCTGGATCAAATGGTAATTCTGTTTTTAAGTTGATAAGAAATATCCAGACTGTTTCCATAGTGACAGCATCAACTTACAATCCCACAAACAGGGCACAAATGTTCCCTATTCTCCACACCCTCAACAACACTTATCTTTTATTTTTTATTTTGCTCTTAATAATCATCCTAACAGATGTGAAATGAAATGTCACTGTGATCTTAGTTTTTGTTTCCCCTAATTATTACTTAAGTTGAGCAATTTTCAAGTACCTTTTCAGCCCTGTATTTCTTTGAATGAATCTTTCTTAAGGTCCTCAGACCATTGTTTAAAATTGGAATATTTGTCTTGTTTCCTAGTAAGTTACAGGAGTCTCATATATTTTTTACATGAACTCTGTATCCAAAACATAGTTTGCATGTATGTTGTCCAGTTGCCTAGGTTACCTTTTCATTTCCTTAATTGTTCCCTGTAATGTACAGATAATTTTTAATTTGATATAATCACACTTTGAATTTTTGCTTTGTTTGCCTCTGCATTTGGTGCACATCTAAGATATCATTGTCAGATTTAATGGTAAAACATTCACAATATCATTTCTTCTATGAGTTTTATTTCTTCAAGTTTAATGTTTAAGTTTAAATTTATTTTAAGTTGATTTTGTGTGTGACTTGGGATAAGGACCCAGTTCATTCTTTTGCCTGTGTATATGCACTATCATAAACACATTTATTCCAGAGACTATTCTTTCCCATCATGTATTCTTGACTCCCTTGCTGAACAAATATATGTGGGTTTATTTCAAGGTTCCCTACATTATTTCATTGATCTATATTCCTGTTTTTATTCCAGCATAATACTGTTTTGATTACTGGGGTTTGCAATATATTTTGAAATCAGGAAAGGAAAGGTAATACCTCCAGCTTTGTTCTTGGGTATTTGAGATGTTATATAATACTAAGTAATTTTATTTCTATTTCTGTGAAAAATGACATTAGCCTAATGATAGAGCTTGCACTGGCTTCCATTTTCATATAATATCTTTTTTCCAAACCATTGTTTTAAGCCTCTGTGTATCCTTAAGTTGGAAGTGATTCTACTGTAGAAAGAAAATAATTGAATCTTATTTTTCTTAGTCTATGTAGCTACCCTATGTCTTTATGTTAGGGCATCTAATCTTTCTGTCCTGAGGGGCTTTTACAAAAATAGATTTGAACAATTAACATTCTGTATAGCAACTAATTCTCTTTATCTGCTCTAATGGAAGTTCATTTCATTGGCCAGATCCACCCAGAAGCCATTCAGAGTGAACTTGCTGTAGTTCAGGTACTTTAAATTTCAGGATAGTCTGGATAAGGATACATGGTGGATACAGAGGGTTTAAAAATATATACCTTACATTCAATTTATGCATTCATTTTTATCTAATTGAGATAAATGAACATGCAAAAATATGTCTTTTATAGGTTTGAATAAAAATTAAGCCATTACCACTAAAACAATATGTCTCTCATTCTTTCCTTCTTTATTCTCTATCTAACTTTATATTTTTACTCATGTGTGTATGTTTGTGTGTGGGTGGGTGTTATTCCTTCCTCTGTAAAATTTTCTGGCTCATTTTCATGTTGAGTTCACTAACTAGTTTTGATCTTTAAGCTTTAATTTAATTTTTAATTTAAGCAATAATCTGTTTCCATTTATGTTAGTTCTAGATAGTTTTCTTCAAATCTTTATAGTCAATAATTATTATTCACACTTTATTTTAATCTTTTAATTCTTTTTACTTTTAAAATATATGGCATATATTCATCTTACGAGTCAACTACTGGAATGACTAGAACACTTACATATTAATTTTCTTAAATCAATATGCGTATGTATACACATATTTGTATTTTTATGTATTATTCTCTAACACATAATCATATTAACAATAAATTATTTATAACCCATTATAATTATAAAAATAAATAACTATTAAATTAACCATTGGTCATATATCACACAAATGCTCATGAATATCAATGACATTAAAACAGGAATGTATTAACTTTGCAAATGGTAGATATAAAGTTGAATTCAATTGGAGCATATTTGCTGAATACTGTGGATTAAACCAGACTTTGTTGCACTTCTACAGAGATAGCAAAATGTATAATCAACAGAAGAAAAGACATGACATGAAGTTTGATTACTTCCCATTGCATATACAATATTGAAATGAATCTATATATTAAAAATAGAAAATATTAGAGCTAAATATTTATATAAATAACATTCTGTATTCACTCACCTGAAAATAGTCAAAGAAAATGATTGCATATGTGTATATATGTAATTATAAATAAGTATAATGTGAAATTCAAAGTAAGTAATTAGTAGTGAAGTCATAAATTTATTAACCTTTGTGCATTTTTGCAGACATGATTGTAATATGTTAACTTTTCTTCTAAACCATAAATGTGTGCTGATGATACTAGTGGTAAAAAAATAAAACTAAGTCAATCATTTCAAAAGATGAAGATTTGGGAATATAATAAAAGCATAAACAGTCAAGGCTCACAGTATTACCTTTTATCCAGTAAAGGTGAATATTTCTTTTCATGTGGAGATTTATTTGATGCAGACTTATTAACTAAGATCATGAGCCATAAAGTATAGAAACTTATGTACATATGTATATATATATATATTTCAATCAGCAGAATTATCTGAGAAAGCTGAGTCTATTTTGTAGCAGATTTTTCTTCCTGTAGTTATTTGATACAGAGGTTGAATCAGTAGTGGCTAAAATGAACTCTAATAAAACACACATCAAGAAATCCCATATAATTTATATTTGTGTCCTGGTCAGTTACAATGGAAAATTAAGACCATTTTCAAAACATTGTATAAGAAGTAAATTGTAAAGTGAAAATTTTTAAATAGATAAAGCAACCAATTCTGCAATTAGATCTCAAATTATTAATTCATTTTTAGTTTTCCATATTTTATGTAATCCAAAGGTGTTGAAATGATGTATACACATGGGTGTAATAAATACAAAAGTTTACATAGAGGTAGAGGAACTGCCTGTCTATGGAGAAGTGAATCTCCCAGGAACAAGTGTCCCTCCTCTTTTATTCTCAATGATATTTGTGAATTTTCTTTTGAGATAGAATCAAATGTTTTATTTGCCACTGTTTCAGGCTTTAGATTTAGGTAATACAAAAGAACCACTATAATCTATTGATGCATGCTAAGGAAAGATTTTTCAGACATTATAGTGCAGGAAGAACACAGACACTTAAGGCAACATTAAGGAGATTCAGAGCATGCAGGCTTGGTTTCCCGGGGCCATTCTTAGTCACAGAGGACATGCTTCCTCTGGACTGCAAACCAGACACCTGGGAACCCACATTCCCTTTCAAGTATGCAGCTTTTCTGACTATCTATCTATTCAAGTACCCAAAACCAGGATGTATGAGCTGGATTAGTAAATAGAAATCAAGATAGCCTAACAGAAAACAGGTGCAAATCACTAATGTGCATATTTTCTCTACCAATACTTGAAAGCTGTAACTGTCAGACCTGAGGAAAAGCTTCATGCACTTCCATTAGTATATATATATATATATATATATATATATGAAATATATATGTACAGATGTATATATATATTTCAATCAGCAGAATTATCTGAGAAAGCTGAGTCTATTTTGTAGCAGATTAAGAAATCCCATATAAGTTATATTTGTGTCCTGGTCATTCCAATTTGGTGAAGAATCACCACCAGGGTTCCATGTAACCCTGGAGATAAGCACAGATTTGTTACTGACCAGCTAACTTAGTCTTGGGGTTACACAAATATTAAGAATAAAATGCATTTATTCTTAGAGAAAAATGATATTCTTTTCACCCAGAGCTTCTTAGTGATCAGCTTCTCCAAACTAGCTCTCATGGCTTTGTTTCTTAGGCTGTATATGATGGGATTAAGGGAAGGAGGCAACAAAATATAGAAAGACGATAGAACATGATCAGTGACTGATGTAGACCCTAAGATAGGTTTCAGGTAAGCAATGAAAGCAGTTGAGAGAAAAAGTACAACTACTACCAGGTGTGGGAGGCAGGTGGAATAGGCTTTTGACTGCCCTTCTGTAGATGGAATCTTTCTGACAGTGGAGAAGATGTAGATGTATGAGACTATGATGCAGATAAAGCAACATAAGTCCAGGACTGCATCAATAAGAATGATCACAATTTCCACAGTTACATTCTCTGAGCAAGTAATAGCTAACAACTGGGGAATGTCACAGAAGAATTGCTGGACTTCATTGGGCCCACAGTAAGTTAGGGAAAAGGTTCCTGCTGTATGTGTAATGGATATCAGGCCACTGCTGAGCCAGGAGAGAGTCACCATGTGCACACACCGGCCCCTGTTCATGATGAGCTCATAGTGCAGAGGATGGCAGATGGCAGCATAGCGGTCGATGGACATCGCTGTGAGAAGGAACAGCTCTGCCCCTGCAGCAAAAGGCACCAGGAAGACCTGCGTGACACAGCCGGGGAATGAGATGGAGTTGATGCGGGTCAAGGAGTTGGCAAAAGTTTTGGGCACAATGGCAGAAATGAGGCAAATATCAAAAAGGGACAGATTCTTTAAGAAGAAGTACATGGGTGTGTGCAGGCAGGGATCCAAGGATGCTGTGGTGATAATGAGGCCATTCCCCAAGAGGGCCATCAGGTAGATCACTACAAAGGTCCCGGATTGCAAGAACTGAAGCATCCGTGGGCCTGAAAAACCCAAGAGAACAAATTCTGCCACCACTGAGATATTGTTCATTCTTGATGAAACATTCTGCATTTAAAAAAAGAGAAGGTATGGTTAAAATGATCAAACTCCAACATCTATTTAATTTTACTTCAGTACAGCTAAAGAAAAACTGTGTTTCTATTTAACATTTGTCACTTGAATGTGTGTGTGTCATGTGTATTTATGTTTGTGTGAAAGTCAAAAACAGTTTTAACAGAATATTTTCTCCATCAATATAATCCAATTAGTCATGTGCTGCATATGTACTTTTTTTTTCAAATTTTCTGTTTCTCTAGGTGTGTGTTATAATGTAATGAAAGCATATGTACAAATTGTTTGCCAGATTCACAGCAGCATACAATCTATCCTTCATGGTGAAATCTATCCTTATGTGTGAAAGGAAGCGAAGGGGTAGACATGGAGTACACAAAGACTGCATGCCATGTTCTTTATCCTTGGGCTTTACAATTTTTGACTTTAAATCAGTGGATTATTTGACAAAATTAATTATTCTTATTTTCTTCTTAAACATGAACTTTATAAAACAATGGGCATTCTTTAAGGTCATTTCAGACATTTTTGAAATCTATGTGCCAAGAAAGATGATAGAAAGATAGGCTCACACAATGCCCTCTAATCTTTTAAGCATCAGGAGCAAACAGTAGCAATATTTCAAGCAGGTAGTTGTCATTTTCTTTAGTGCACAGGTTTTATTAAAATACTCCTTCACTTAACCCTCACAATAACACTAATGTATCTTTTCACTTGCTAGTTTGGTCTCGGTTTCTTTATCTTTCATTATCCCACTAATGCTGTGTGCCCTCTCTCTCTCTTCTCTCAGTGCATATATATATATATGTACACACACAGGCAGACAAGTTTTAGACACTGTGTGTGTGTGTATCCTGTTTTTATACTTTGAGTAATGTAAATATAAATAATAAATAAATAAATAAATAAATAAATAAATAAATAAAGATTGTTAATGGATGTTTGAAACACAGTATATCTGCTCTCATACTTTACTGGAAGAAAACCACTTAAAACCAACAATTCCAAAATTATTTCCACTAAGAATTATCAGATTTAATAGTGGAGATTTATAACTGAATTATACCAGAATCCACACTATACAGAATTAAATGCTTAGAATTTCAAAAGTATTTTTCTTATCTACCCCATAATTTAAGGCAATTTACTGCTTCATATGAATCAAAATTAAGCAATGCTTATTAAGAAACTGTAGTTTATGATCCAAGTTATATTCTGTATATTTTAGTGGTATTTATTTCCCAATTAGCCATAATTTTGATTACCTCACATCATTCTTCTACTTCTTTCTTCATTACTTCCTGCATAACTGAAATAAAATGTACCTGATATCTTAACTGTTTTTTATTGATTCCAGTGAGCTCAGCATTCTTTTATGCTTTAAATAAAATTATGTAAGTAACTGTTTCAAAGTCTAGTATGTTTTTGGTATATGAGCTCATGTTTTGAAACATAAGTAAATATATATATGTAGATTTCCTGTGGCCTATTAGCAAACTCATATTTTAGAAATCTTTAAATTAATGACCCAAGAAACTTCTACTTTTGAATAATTTAATAAGAATTTTCTAGGAGGCCTATTATTTTCTGGCTGAAATCATTATCAACAACCAGATTAAAAGAAAATAAACTCACTAAAGTGTCTGTTCTGTAGAAGATGGAAGACATCAGAAAGCTTCGAGTATAGTTGCTGGTGAAAGCATTACTGATGATTAATCCAGAAAGACATCACTAATTCTGACTTTCAAGTATTGAGAAATTCCTTTCCTGAAAGTCACTTTGATTCTTGATCTCTTGACTTAAGAGCAATCAGAATGAGTATGGTGATTATTTTATATCAGTTTTTCATCTCCCAGAGGCATGAACTCTGGAATATTCCAAAGGGAAATACTGCCACTTTTGTTGGACTTGACTTACGTAATCTATCCCTCACACTTATGAGACAAATATTGGCAATATGAAACCTGTGGAAACTAAGTAGCACAATGGCCTTTCCTTAATAATGAGTAACTTGCTGTGTTGCTATGCAGTCAAGAATCTCCATAATTTAAGCATTTGCAAAACATACTTACCCAGACACCCAATGAGCTCTTATGAAGAGCCACTTACCTGGCACTTTCCCAGGTGCTCGTCATCTTACCAACAGTACAAATACATTTTTACTAACAGTGTTTCAAAATCACAAAATCATATTTCCATTTGTAGTGTTGAACTGTTCAGTCATATTTTCTTCTATAGATCTGGGTGAGCAAATATATGATTCTAATGATCAATATCAATCAATATAAAAAAATCAAGAACCTCCAACACATATAGGCAATGAGGTATATGAAAGATAATTTAACCAACTAATAATTAGTTTACTTGTACTTGGTGTCAATGAGGAGCAGATCTTCTTTTATGTTGTTTCTTTTTTACTTACTTTTTTAACAGTAATAGAGGTAAATTCTTATCAGTTTTGCTTTAACCTCATAACAGTTGAGATATATGGCCAGGAACCCACTTGTACAAGTAATTTAAGTATTTGGAGTCTGAATAATGAAGGAATTCACATCGTTCAGATCATGCATCTTGCCAGTAGTAGATTCTCAAAGAATATGAATTGCCTGACCAATATCAGCATTTACTAAAAGTCATTGCTGGCATGTGCATTACTGATGTAATCATTGCAACAGTGCTGTGAATGCCTATTTTAAAATAATTACTGCTCATAGATATTGTTACCTGCCCCATCTTCATAAATAAAGAGGATGAAGAATAACTGGTTAAACGTACAAAATGAAATAATGCACAGAGACTTGAAATTTGCTATTGTGGAACTTGTTTAATGGAGATTAAGAAAGTAGCAATTATTGATTTATGCTATTGGGAACAGCTCAATTGTGTTGCTACATTTTTATGCCATAATTTAATGATGTTGTGTTCACTTTTTACTCAAAATGAAGTGAATTGTACATGTTAATTCATACTAAGAGAGGAATTGGCTGCAAATGTTACTCAACATTCAGGAACATGTTTTCTGCTTTTCTTTAAGTCTTCTGAAAAAACAAATCTTAGGTCATTTTGAATATATTATGTGTATGTATATATATATATGCACAAAATTAAAACAATGTAAAACATTAATTCATCACATTCAAAATGCATTGAATGTGGTGAATTAATGACACTATGAACTGGTAATAATCAAAAATCACAAGTAAATGATGTGACAGATTGAATTCCATAATTATTAAAAATTTGTGTTTAGCAAATAAAATATATAATTAAAGGGACATTAGGTATGTATAATGTTTATGTGTAGTAGAGGTTTTTATCTGTAACTTCATAAAAGCATGTTAAAATAACTATATAATTTAGAATATAATAAATATATAGATAATTGAAAAATAATTTATACCACTGAATAAATAATAGTATATCAGTATGTTCCCCTGCATGGTGAACAAATAATACATTAAATTAATACCTATGTCATATTCCTGTGTGAAAATATACCACATGTGGATGATATTAATTACAATAAAAATTTAAATTGAATCAGTCTTTTTGAAAGTATATATTCATTACACTTTTAAGAAGCATTTTACTGAACTTACACTGACTCAATAGAATGCAATGATTTGAGACATAATTAATTATGCGTTCCAGAGAAATACTTGAAAGAAATTGCATCATATAGCCACAGCTTTGTATTTTAAAACATATGATAAAGAGTAATTCAGAATCTTGGATTTTTAAAACATAGATGCTGGAAGAGTATAAAGACTTAAGATTATATGTTGAACATTAATTTTTTTTGATACAAGAAAAATCACACATTAAATAGCAGAAGATTGAGTAACTTCAGTATATCTAGAAAAATGTGTATGTAGAACAGTCTCTATCAGACATCAAAACACAATTTCAAACACTAAAGTAAAAGCTCAAAATCACTATAACAAAGAAAATATATAAAATAGCAGATGACTTTAAAATTCTGAATTTTTCAATATTTTACTTAAATACTTATGGATAATCTCTAAATACAGCATCAAGAAAAAGTATAGTAATATTGGCAACACAGCATCACCCAAATTAACATTCATTTCAATATCAGACATCAATCAAAAGTCTTCTATTCCATAAATACACATTTATCTTTCTCTGGCAAGATTCATAATGTATATTTTCTAATTATCTTTTTACTGAAAGCCCTGATTAATTAAGTAAAAGTAGAGATAACTTTTGGACAATCTGTTGAGTAAGATAACATCACTACAATTTGAACATTATATCCTTCAGAGTCATGTTTAAATAGACAATCTAAAAAAAACGATAAAAAAGACTGTGTAAAGGAATTTTACAAGGTCTTAGTGATTTGAAAAGATGAGAGTCAGAAGACTGCAGAGGTTTGTTCTTGTTTTGTTTCTGTTGGTTTTGTTTATAGTAGTGATTAATAATGTGTGTGATATTTAGCTTTAAGCATAATTCTTTCTTGCACCATATGAAAAACAGTTTCAATTCACATCATCAATTCCACAAAGAAGGGATTTGGCAAATGGATCTTCAGTATTAGGAATCCAAAGATATACTTAAGAATGGAATATTGCAATTCCTGTCTAGGAAAATTTCTAATGTAGGAGCCATATACCTTTTCCTTTTTCAATATTAACTTGTAAAAGTTGAAGGGAAGTATTAATATGCAATTGGTGCATAATTAGAGATGGCATGTATTACTGAAAAAAATGTCTTAGCTTTTAGGTTTTGGTGAGCTTCCCATTAATCAGCGTCCTCAGGGTGACCTTCATGACCTTGTTTCTTAGACTGTATATTACTGGATTAAATGTTGGGGGTACTATAGTGTAGAACACAGAAATGACAAGGTCACAAATAGACGGGGACCCTGAAATGGGCTTCAGATCAGCAATGAAGCCAGCAAAGAGGAATAAATCAATGACCACCAGGTGTGGAATGCAAGTAAAGTAGGCTTTTGACTGACAGTCTGTAGAGGGTACCTTCTTGACCATGGAGAAGATGCAGACACAGGAAATGACAATGATCACGAAGCAGCAGATATTCGATGTCACAGTAATGACAATGGGAACAACCTCTCTTATTAAATTTTCTTAGCAAGAAATAGCCAGTAACTGTGGGATGTCACAGAAGAACCGATGGACCACGTTGGGTCCACAGTAGGGTAAGGAGAAGGTACCAGCTCTGTGCATCACAGTGAACAGACTCCACCCGCCCCCAGCCAGGACACAGCTGTGGCCTGCAGACACAGGCCCTGGCTCATGATGACCTCACAGTGCAGGGGGTGGTGTATGGCGCATAGCAGTCAAAGGACATGACGGTGAGGAGCAACAGCTCTGCAGATGCTGGGGACACCAAACCGAAGTCCTGGGCAACAGAGCCGAGGAAGGAGATGGAGCTGTTATGAGTCAAAGCATTGACTATGGATTTGGGAGCTATGGCTGAAATTAGGCAGAGATCCAAGAAAGACGAATTCTTCAAGAAGAAATACATGGGAGTGTGGAGATGATGGTCCAAAGTTGTGATCATGATAATGAGGGCATTTCCCATCAGGGCGCACAGTTAAGTCAAGGAGGAGAACAGTGAGTGTGTGATGGACGTTTCTCCTCTGGTAGAAAATTCCATGAGGATAAATTCAGTCAAAACTGTGACTTCCATCACTGTTGGAGGCATGGTTTATATAAAGTAAAGGAGAAATAAAACATCATTATGAAGTATTTTTTAATATGAAATATATAGTGGATGCCTACATGTAGTAATTACAAATTAATGACAAACATTTCTGCATTATCTATTAATCATCAATCATTTTCTGATCATGTTTGATTAAATCAACTTAATTTCAGTTTACATAAAGATGTCACCATATTGACAAATACATCCTGTAAAGAATGTTGAAAGACTATAGGGCTTCCACTTACAATGGAAAAATCTTTATGAAAAAAACTTTTCTTCCCTCTTGATAAACCCAAATTAACAAACAAAGACACCTCTGATCTCATGATCAATGCAAATTCCATTTCAAAATACCACACTAGAATTTAAATAGTAAATGGTTTTCAAAGCAATTTTGACCTAAATTGTTCATCTGTGTTTATTTTAACCCTTTTGCTCTGATATTTTCCCCATATTAAATAAGTAAAAAATTGTGTTTTCATGTACAATTGTTTTCTTTCACCATATCCAGTCTTCCACCTCTGTTACACATGACCTTACAAATATAAGTTTCCATGCCCAGTCCCTTGTCCATTCCACTTCTCTGTCTCCCTCTTTCCATGCCACAAAATAAATGCTGAGTTTATGGCAGGTAAGAAGGAACCCCACAAAGTTGTACCTAAATTCAGATAGTCTTAATCTGAGGAAATAGTACGGTTGGCTATTCATTTTGCAATGACAAGCTGGTGTCTGCTATTTGTACAGACTTTGTTCACCAACCTTCATCTTAATTAAAAAAATATAAAGACTGTATTTTACTATTTCCCCTGTCACAGTCTCTCCTTTCCTCATTATTTCAAATATTATGCTTTTCTTCTATTATGATGGATATTAGGAAGGCCACAGAGTAAATGTTTAGGTTGTTTGGTTTGGGAGAGAAAGGATATAAAATGATTTTAATCTATTAAAAGAAACAATTCCAGTTGTTTTAATGAAAATTTTTAAAGTTGAGAATGTATTTTGGCAAAAAAAGTCAAATTCATTTAAGTGATTTTTAAAATATAATTTTATGGTGATAAAATAGACATATTGTATCTCTGCTGTTGTTCCTGGTAAAATAGTCTATAAACTACTCTCAATTCTTAACCATAGAATATCCCTGACAAGCTCTGAGTGACTGAGTTTAAAAAAAGAAGTTAATGGACGAAACAGGCAGATTTTCATGTCTATCTCTTCTAGCTTGAGGGAAATATAATGTCCAGGAAAATTTGCTTCAAAGATGATGTTCTTAATAATTCTATTTCACTCACATGTAACTCATTAATA
This sequence comes from Manis pentadactyla, assembly GCF_030020395.1. Taxonomy (NCBI): domain Eukaryota; kingdom Metazoa; phylum Chordata; class Mammalia; order Pholidota; family Manidae; genus Manis; species Manis pentadactyla. Next base: position 47,883,060 of record NC_080031.1, on the reverse strand, counting down.
GTTTAGGTCTGAAAAGAGAGCACACATTTTAATGCTTAGTATTATTTTTAAGCTACCTCTTAAATTTCTATCTTCATTAATAGCTACTTCCAATCAATTGTTTTAATTTAGTTTAATATTTAATACACTTTTAGATCAGTCTGCTAAATGCTTAAATTCATTGCTAACAGTTGCAACACCTGAGAATAATCGTCATACATCCTTCTAATAAAGATTAACAACCATAATAATTTAATGAACATCTAAAATAATGAGAAGAAAAAAGTACTATTTTTCTCCCATTGAAGTAAAAAGTGGTATTGTTAAACATATTGAGAACCAGATAAGATGAATTATTCAGATTTTATTAGTTTCATTATTTACATTAGCTTACATTACATAATTTGCATTATTACATTAGCTTCTTCTAATCTTAAATAAATCTTTAAATTGGAAATATTTTAAATATAACATGAAATTTCTTCTAAAAAGGGATTTGCTAATATACCTACAATCTTGGTGCATAAAAGAGCCTTGTGTTTTCCAAAGTTCTATTCTTGTGAAATTAATGCTCATCAAAAGGACAGAAGGCTCTTGTACACTCTCATTTCATAGAGATGATGACATGTGTTGATTCATCTGAAGACTCATCATCCGCAAATACTCTTGTTTCATCAATATCTGTATAGGAAGAAACATGGGGCCTGAAGACCTTGGCTATTTTACCTCTGTGGCTTATCTCTCATGGACTGGAATGTTGTCCAAGAATTCTAAATCATCATAATTCATAAATCTATTTCAGACAGAAAACAGTGCTATCTTTGTCTCCATTGACTTGCTTAATTGGCACCATCCTACAATAACTTTCAGTAAGTAATTAGTGCAATCAGTATGTCATAGGTTTATTGTTAATGATTTTCAACAGATGGACAGGAATGTACTTAATTCTAGCTTCCAGTATTTCAAATGTCATTTACTGAGTGCCTCGTGTGGGTGAGACACTTTTGTGGCATCATTTAGTAAAAGTAATGCAGGAAGTCAAATTCCAAAGGTGGGCCGGGGTGTCTGTCTCTTGCCAGAGAATGGACACCTTGGAGAGAAGTGCTGGTGTGTGAGGAGCAGAGAAGAGCCCCGCACAGGGAGGGTGGCTGGCAGTGGGTCTGTGAGGAGCACGGGGTGGGGGTGTTACAGGCGAGAGTCCAGTGCAGCTCCGGGGCAGCAGGTAAACAAGAGATTAAGAGTTGAGGGAAAGAACACGGCTGGAAGAATTAGGGCACGGTGCAGGTCAGGGAAAATCATTAATTGTTGCTGTGAGTGGAGGGAAAGCCATGGGTGGATTCCAGTGAGGAGTGGCATGATCCCCTCATGTTTGAGCTTGATCACTGATTAGACAAGAGTGTGGGGAATTCCTGGCAATTTTGCTACTAATGCTGGTTTCTGATGGTTTGACCTTTGTCCAATGATTACATGTATTAAGCTGCTCTATTCCAAAGTGAAAATAGTGCTATATTCACCTTCGTGACTTGGAGCAAGGCAGGAAGTCACATACCTACCCCTGGTGAGAGTTTATTGTGACTTGGATAAAACAAGTAGATAATGTGGGACAGTTGTTCAGTCGCTGATTATGTTCTTATTGTGATCCTAAAAATGGCTATCGATTTCAAAATACCTATTTATTTTGTTCCTGATAATCCTAATATAATCATACTTTGGGTAATTGCTTTTTTGTGATGTTTAAAGTATTTTTTGAGGCCTATTCACTAAAAGAGATTAAAATTAAACATACAATGCTACAAAAACTAAAATCATATTCCAAGTTGGAGAGCAAAACAACAGTCCAATGCATTTGCCATATCTGCAAGAATTCCACCACTACACAGATTGCTGCTTCGATTATTGTGAAGAAATATAACTGGGAAACTTACTTTCCTTGGCATTGGAAGGATTTTTTCTTTCCACCATCCTTGCTACTTTTACTAACAGCTCCTGTGCTGAAATTCACTGTCACTGTTATTTTTCTATTTGTGTTTTCATCTTATCTTTCTTTGAATGACCTTAAGGTAGTCTACCCCTTTCCAGCATTCACAAATTTCACAAGAATGTTTCAAGATGGAATTTTTTAATGATTTTGTTTGAGAATAAAATACTTTTTGTTTAAATTCATTTCATTCATGTTAATGGATAATTTTGCATCTTTTTATTTGATAATTTTATTCTTTCCTCTTTCTAGAATCATATTAGTTTGACTTTCTTAATTATTATTATTGTCTAATCTTCTCCAACTTTCAACTTTTCTGTTACTTATTTTAAGTCTTTCTGGAAGTTGCTGTTCTTCCAACTTTTCTGTGGTAGAATTTAACTTCCACATTATGTTTCCAACTATTAACTTTTTTATATTTGTTCTGTTTGGATGAATTATCTTCTGTTTTTGTCCTTGAGAACTTCTGCTCTGGGCTTCGTTTTTTCCTATTGTTCCCCACAGGACCTCTGTTTCTTCTATTGTTATTGTTATTTTCATTCCTGTCATTCAAATTAGAAATTTTTCATATTCACCTGTTGAACCTGTACTGTTAAGTTCATAGCTAAGAGTGAAGAAGTTTATTGGGAATTGAGATTGTCCATAACCAAACTTCATTGAGAAGACATTTACAAATTTTGAGAGGTCTCAAATGCTGATTTTTTTAAGAAGTCAGTTTTGCTAGAAGTGTACCACATCCAATATTTCTACAGATTGATAAGAGAGTGTTCAACTGAAATCTGTACAATATCTTGAAAGGAAATACCAGCTTCATAACAGGTAATAACTATTCAAGTAAAAACTCTATTTATGGTTATCCCACATCCCCACTTCCTTTTATTCAGGACCTAATATATCCAGGGATGTTTTCTTTCAACCTCTACAGACTCTACACTCAACTACTTCTGCTAGGCATTTGACTACACTCTTGACTGGAGGTGGGGAGCAAATCTGGAGTTTTATGGACATTTTAAACAGACACAGATCATACCCCCTCCACAAAGTTCAACTCACAGTGAGTCTCAGGCCTATAAATACAACACTGAAGTATAACACGCCTCCAGTACAACATAGAAGAAAAGCTAGGTAACTTTGGGTGTGGTGATGCCTTTTATACAACGCAAAGGCATGATCTGTGAAAGCAAAACTTGAAAACATGGACTTCAATGATATTGAAAGCTCCTGTTCTGAGAAAGTGTCAAGAGAATACACAAGCCACAAGCTGGGAGAACATATTTACAGAAGACATAACTGATAAAGACCCCTATTCAAAATATACAAAGAACTCATAAAATTCAATAGTAATAAATAATCCTATTAAAAAACAGGCCACAGATATTTATAGACACTTCACCAAAGAAGATATACAGATGTCAAATAAACATTGAAAAAGATGTTCGACATCATATGCCTTCCAGGACATGTACACTAAAGCAATGAGCCACCACGACACCGCCTTTAAATGGTCAGCGCCAGAACACTAACACCAGTGCTGGCGCAGAGCAGAGCAGCAGGAGCTCTCGAGCATTATTTGCAGAAGGCAAAAGAGTGCAGGTGTATTGCAGGGCAGTTTGGCAGTTTTTCACAAAAGTGAATATATTCTTACCATATGTTTCAGAATCGATGTTTTTTTTTTTATTTACCCAAGCGAGCTGAAAACTTAGTACATGCATAATACTGCATGAGGTTTTAACAGCGGCTTTATTCCTAATTTATTCCAAAATGTCATAGGTGAAATAATCATATAAATACAGATAACAGGATATTCAGTGATTAATGGAAATGAGCCATTTAGCCATAAAAAGACATGGAAGAAATTTAATGCAAATTACTAATTAAGGAAGCCAATATGAAAATGGACATAGGAGGATCCCAACTATATGACATTCTGGAAAATCCAAAACTGTGAAGACAAAAGAATGATCAGGGGTTGCCGGAGACTGATGGAAGATCCAGAGGAAAAGAGACAGAGCACAGGCAAGACTGGAGTGAGTGAAAATGTTCTGAGTGACATCACAGTGACACCCAGGCCATTAAACATTTATCCGAACCCATAGACTGTAAAACGGTATGAAAGAAGCCCTAATGTAAACTGTGGATTTTTGGCAATTACGAGATGTATTACATCCTTGGTTAAAAAGAAACATATGGTCTGTTTAGTTATATTGCTATGGGGTGAGGCTATGCATTTGGGGTGCACAGGTTATGAGGAAAATCTCCATACTTCCAATTTTGTTGTAAACCTAAAAATTCTCTAGATGTAAAGTCTTCAAAATATTATAACCAAAAATATTTTGTAAATTAAAAGGCTGCATAGCTATAGATGGTAATTATCATAGGAATAAAAGAAAGAATGGCTTTTAATTTTTGGTAAATACTCACTTTAATAACATCCCAGAGACATTTTCATGGCATTATTTCTTAGACTATATATGATAGAATTAAAGGTTGGGGGCACCAAAATGTAGAACACAAAAATTAAAAGGTTGGAAATAGAAAGATTCTGTAAAGTTGGCTTCAGGTAAGAAAAGATGCCAATGGAGAGAAATAATACAACTACCACCAGGTGTGGAAGGCATATGGAGCAGGCTCTTGACTGTCCTTCTGCTGATGGAATCTTCTTGACAGTGGAGAATATATAGACATAGGAAATGATTATGAAAATAAAACAGCATATATCCAACATCACACTAACAAGGATGGGTACAATCTCAACTATTAAATTTTCTGAGCAAGAAATAGCCAATAACTGTGGGGTGTCACTAAAAGAATGATGGACCACATTAGACCCACAGTAGGATAAGGATGAGGTACCAGCTGTGTGCATCACGGCAATCAGACCCAGCCAGGACACAGCTGCCAGCTGAACACATATATTCCTGCTCATAATGACCTCATAGTGCAGGAGGGTGGCATATGGCAGCAGAGCAGTCAAAGCACATCACCATGAGCAGATGCAGCTCTGTGGTTCCTGAGAAAACAACCAGAAAGACCTGGGAAACACATTCAAGGAATGAGATAGAGTTACTGTGAGCCAAAGAGTTGGCAATGGACTTGGGCGCTGTGGCTGAAATTAGGCAGAGATCCACGAAGGGCAAATTCTTCAGGAGGAAGTACATGGGGGTGTGGAGACGGTGGTCCAGAGTTATGATCATGATAATGAGGACGTTCCCCATCAGGGCGCACAGGTAAATCAAGGAGAAGAGCACTGAATGTGTGATGTATGCATCTCCTTTGGTAGGAAATCCCATGAGGATAAATTCAGTCAAAACTGTGAGATTTTTCACTGTTAGAGGCATGGTCTGTATTTAAAAAAGAATAAAGGAATAATCTATTATTAACAAACATCATTGTCAAATCTCAATTTGAACATATAATGAGTTTCTTCGTAAAGTAACCACACAATCTATTTTCCAAAAAATTTGCTTCCATCTAAGTCCTATTCAGTGTTTTGATTAATCATTATGTGATTAATATTGCTTCATTGAACTATATTCAGTTCACATAAATATGCTTATTATATTGTCCAAATGTGTCCTGTGAAAGATGTGGAAGGACTGAAAATTCAATGGACCTAACAAGCCTAAATAACGAATGATCCTTTTCGTGTTTCCCAACGAACACCAGGTAACAAAACCACAACTGGTAAACTTTGTCCCAGACTGAGTGTTCTCACATCCTATCCTGTGATCAATGAGACTTGTTTTATCACACCTTCCAAGAAGTTAAGCAGCAAACAATGCTTAGAAAAAAATGAAAGACAGACCTTCCTCAATCTGTCTATAAGTTAGTTATCTCTTTAAAGTGCTGTTAAAAATTTTTAACAGGTTACAGATTGATCTAGTGACCTCTTTCTCATTTACAACTCTCAGTCTTTATTGACACCCTATCAGTGTCATGTAGATGTCATTCGTGTTTTAGGGGCTGAAAATACAGCATGCCATTTTAATTCTTAGCGTTATATTTTTTTAGCTTCATTTTGAGTTTGTTTCCTTTGTTACTATCTACTTCTCCTTAAATACTGGGTGTAATATTTAACTTCATAAATTAAATATAAATACTTTCAGATTAATATAAATGCTAAAATACATCACTAACAGTTACACACCTGGTTGTCATAAATATTCTAGATCAAAATGTCATGAAATTATAAAACATCATGATCAACACAATACATTAATATAAAAAAAAGAAAGAAACTGAACCCAGTCAAAATATGTTTTAAAATGGTGGTGTTAAGTTGAACTATTTGGCACCAAAGAATAAAATAATCCCTTTAGATGCTTTTTAGTTTTTGTTATTCATAAAGTGAATATTTTAACTACTGCTTTTATTCCTCAAAACTAAAATAAAATTTTAAATCTACAATATTTTAAATCTAAAATGAATTTCCTTCCAAAAAATTTAATAACATACCTTCAATCTTGGGCCATGAAAATTTCAATTAAGTTTGCTTTTAGTTAAATCATCGCCATCACAAAGGAAGAAGGATGGTTAGAGGCTTATCTATTTTGTTTATTTTCTCAAAGAACCAGCTCTTGGTTTCATTGATCTTTTTCTATTGTTTTATTCTTCTCAATTTTATTTATTTCTTCTCTGATCTTTATTACATCTTTCCTTCTGCTGACCCAAGGCCTTATTTGTTCTTCTTTTTCCAATTTCAATAATTGTGTCATTAGACTATTCATTTGGGTTTGTTCTTCCTTCTTTAAGTATGCCTGGATTGCTATATACTTTCCTCTTAAGACTGCTTTCACTGTGTCCCACAGACGTTGGGGCTTTGTGTTGTTGTTGTCATTTGTTTCCATATATTGCTTGATCTTTATTTTGATTTGGTCATTGATTAGGAGCATGTTGTTAAGCATCCATGTGTTTGTGAGCCCTTTTGCTTTCTTTGTACAATTTATTCTAGTTTTATACCTTTGTTGTCTGAAAAGTTGGTTGGTAGAATTTCAATCTTTTTGAATTTACTGAGGCTCTTTTTGTGGCCCAGTATGTGGCCTATTCTGGAGTATGTTCCATGTGCACTTGAGAATAATGTGTATCCTGTTGCTTTTGGATGTAGAGTTCTACATATGTCTATTAGGTCCATCTGTTCTAATGTGTTGTTCAGTGCCTATGTGTTCTTACTTATTTTCTGTCTGCTGGATTTATCCTTTGGAGTGAGTGGTGTGTTGAAGTCTCTTAAAATGAATGCATTGCATTCTATTTCCTCCTTTAATTCTGTTAATATTTGTTTCACATATGCTGGTGCTCCTGTATTGGGTGCATATCTATTTATAATGCTTATATCCTCTTGTTGGACTGAGCCCTTTATCATTATGTAATGTCCTTCTTTATCTCTTGTTACTTTCTTTATTTTGAAGTCTATTTTGTCTGATACTAGTACTGCAACACCTGCTTTCTTCTCCCTGTTGTATGCATGAAATATCTTTTTCCATCCCTTGACTTTTAGTCTGTGCATGTCTTTGCATTTAAGGTGAATCTCTTGTAAGCAGCATGTAAATGGGTCTTGTTGTTTATCCATTCAGTGACTCTATGTCTTTTGATTGGTGCATTCAGTCCATTTACATTTAGGGTGATTATTGATAGGTATGTACTTATTGCCATTGCAGGCTTTAGATTTGTGGTTACCAAAGTTTCAAGGTTAACTTCCTTACTATCTAAGAGTCTAACTTAACTCACTTAATAGGCTATTACAAACACAATCTGAAGTTTCCTTTTTTTTCTCCTTCTTTTTCTTCCTCCTTCATTCTTTATATATTAGGTATCATGTTCTGCACTCTTTGTCTATCCCTTGATTGACTTTGTGGATAGTTAATTTAATTTTGCATTTGCTTAGTAATTAGCTTTTCTACTTTCTTTACTGTGGTTTTATTAATCTGCTGATAGCTATTAAACCTTAGGAACACTTCCATCTGTAGCAGTCCTTCCAAAATACACTGTAGAGATGGTTTGTGGGAGGTAAATTCTCTCAGCTTTTGCTTCTCTGGAAATTGTTTAATCCCTCCTACAAACTTAAATAATCTTGCTGGATAAAGTAATCTTGATTAAAGGCCTTTCTGCTTCATTTCATTAAGTTCATCATGCCACTCCCTTCTAGCCTATAAGGTTTCTGCTGAGAAATCTGATGGTACCCTGATGGGCTTTCCTTTGTATGTGATCTTATTTCTCTCTCTGGCTGCTCTTAGTAGTCTTTCCCTATCCTTGATCTTTGCCATTCTAATTACTATGTGTCTTGGTGTTATCTTCCTTGGATCCCTTCAGTTGGGAGATCTGTGCATCTCCAGCCTGAGAGATTATCTCCTTCCCTCGATTGGGGAAGTTTTCAGCAATTACCTCCTCAAAGACACTTTATATCCCCTTTTCTCTCTCTTCTTCTTCTGATACCCCTATAATGTGAATATTGTTCCATTTGGATTGGTAACACTTTTCTCTCAATATTCTTTCATTCTTAGAGATCCTCTTTTCTCTCTGTCTCAGCTTCTTTGTAGTCCTCTTCTCTAGTTTCTATTTCATTTATCATCTCCTCCACTATATCTAATCTGCTTTTAATACCCTCCCTTGTGCTCTTCAATGATTGGATATCCAACTGGAATTCATTCCTGAGTTCTTGAATATTTTTCCATACTTCCATGAACATGTTAATGATTTTTATTTTGAACTCCCTTTCAGGAAAATTCATAAGGTCAATGTCATTTAAATCTTTGTCAGGGGTTGTATTAATAATTTTACTTTGAACCAGGTTCCTTTGGCATTTCATATTTGTATATGGCACCTTCTAGTGCCCAGAAGCTATACTCTCTAGAGCTGCTCAGCCCCTGAAGCAATGTCAGGGGTTACAGGGGAGTGGTATTGGTGCCTGGGGGGAGGAAAGAGCTGTTTCCTGCTTCCTGGTTGGTATGCCTGTCTCCGCTGCCTGAACCAGTGGGCTGAGCACACAGGTATTAGCCTCTATGCTTTGTGTTTGTAGTTGCTGTAGACATATCTTCCATCTGTCTGGCCTAATGCCAGGGTAGGGTTTCCTGGTTTGAGAGGCAGGTGGGGCTGGCCAGGAGAAAGGTGCAGTAGGCTGTGTATCATGTAAGGGGTCCTTAAAGCTGTGTAGTGAGGGGAGCTAGAGCATGTGAACACCATGAAAGCTTGCATCCTGCTGGGCAGAGGGAACCTGGACAATTTTGTCTACCTGTATTTTCTCCTGAGCAGTAAGCTCTGTGCTATCCTTGCCCTTTTAGCAACCCTCTTGCTAAGGACTTCCTTGTTAGGTAGTATCTCAGACTGCCAGTCTTTATTTTTTCCCAGAGCAGCCAGATATGGATCCCTGCTTTCCACAAGTGGCTGAAATCTCAGTCTCTCCAGGAATTCTGTCTCTCTTAGCTTTCAAAACCCTAATTATGAGAGTACCATGGAAGCACCATGAAATGTAGGTTTGTGCTCTCACAGCAGATCTCCAGAGTATTCAGCAGTCCCAGGCCTCCACTCCCTCCCTGCTCCATTTCTCTTCCTCCCGCTGGTGAACTGGAGTGAGGGAAGGGCTTGGGTCCTGCTGGGCTACAGCTTTGGTACATTATCCTGTTTCATGAGGTCTGCTCTTTTCTGAGGTGTATGCAGTCTGGTACCATCCTTTTTCCTGTTGCTTTTTCAGGATTAGTTGTATTAATTAGATTTTCTTATTATATGCAGTTTTAGGAGGAATCCTCTGTCTCACCTCTCTTGCCACCATTTTTAATCCTAATTCTAGTCATACTTAATAGTGAGAAATTCTGTGTTTGTGCACTAAGGTTAGGAATAAGCAAAAATGTCCTGTCTCACCATTGCTTTTCAACATTGTAGTGTAAGTCCTAGCTAATACAATAAGACAAGAAAAAGATACACAAGATAAAGATTGGGAGGGAAAATATAAAATTGTCTTTGTTCATTCATTGCATAGCAATCTGTGTGGAAAGTCTGAAATCATCAACCCAAAGCCCTTGGAACTAATAAATGATAATAACGAGGTTGCCGGATAAAAGTTAATTATACAAAAGTCAATCACTTTCCTGTGTACCAGACCTGAGCGTGTGGAATTTGAAATGAAAAATACAATACCATTTATATACGCAACCCACAAGTTGAAATTATTAGGTATAATTTAACAAAATATGTAAACAACCTATGGGAGAAAAACTGCAAAATTCTGGTGAATGAAATTATAGAACTACTTAAATGCAGAACTATTTCTTGCTCATTGATAGGAAGATGAAATATTTTCAGGATGTCAGTTTATTCCAGCTGATCTACAGAGTCAGTACAATCCCAATCAAAGTCCAAGTTATTTTGTAAATATTGACAAGCTGATTCTAAAGTTGATCAGAGAGTCAAAAGGCCCTGAACAGCCAACACAATGTTAAGGAAGAATATAAGTAGAGGACTGAAACTATCTGATATTTAAGACTTAATGAAAACTACCATAATTAAGACAGTGTGGCAAAAGAACTGACAGATATATCAGTGGAACATGATAGAGGGCCCAGAAATAGATCCACATAAATATAACTAGTTCATTTTTGAAAAACAAGCAGAGACAATACAATAGAGAAAAGAGTCTTTGTAAATGGTGCAGAAATAATTGGACATCCACATGAAAAATATATAAACACTGACCTTATAGTCTTTACAAAAATGAGTTCAAAATGGATCCCAGACCTAAATGCAAATCATAAAACTTTAAAGCTCCTAGATGATAACATAGGAGAATATACAGATGACCAAAGTTGGTGATGACTTCAAAACATAAAATCAAAGGCATGATCCATGAAATAAAGAATTGAGTAAATGTGCTTCATTAAAATTATCTGCTTGGCAAAAGACATAGTCAGGAAAATTAAAAGATAAGGGCTATAGACTGACTGTGTCCCCCTAAATTCATACGTTGATACCTAACCCGCAATATGATCATGTTTGGAGGTGGGACATTTGTGAGCAAAGCCCTCAGTAATGCAATGAGGGCCCTTATAAAAGCCACCCCACTCCAGGCACCAGCCATCCTTAGCCTTTGACTTCCCAGCCTCTCTGACTATGTGAAATGAATGTATGCTTACCCTATCCAGCCTGTAGCATATTTGTTTTAAGGCAACAAGCAAATGACTGGGAGAAAATATTTGGAAAATATGCATCTAGTCAAGGATTCTTAGCCAAAATATACAAATAACACCTAAAACTCAACAGTAAAGAAACATCCAGCCCAATTATGAAATGAGCCAAGGAGATTAACAACACCTCAAAAGTACATACACAGATAACCAATGAGCATATTAAAGGATTCTCCACATAACATGTCATCAGGAAAATGTATATATAACTGTTGAGATGCCACTGCAGATCTAATAGAATGAACAAAATCCTGGACACTGGGACAACGAAATGACAGTGAAGAGGTGCAGCAAAAAGGACTCTCACGAGCTGGAACACAAAGTGGGAAGCCATGTTAGAGGAGTTTGAAGGTTTCTTAGAAAACTAAGTATGTTCTTACCACATAATCCAATAACCATGTTCCTTGGTAATTGCTAAAAGGAGTTAAAAAATTTATGTACATGATAAGCCTGCACATGGATATTTGTAGCACCTTTATTCATAGTTAGCAAAACTTGGGAGTAACCAAGATGTCAGTGAGTGAATGAAACACTACCCAGTGCCAAACAGAAATGAGCTACCAAGACAAAAATACGTGGGGTAAATTGGTCAGTAGAGGCAAACATCATGTAAATCAATTACACATCAAAACAAAAGTCAGTTGAAATAGGTAGTGCAGCACCTACATCTGGACCTCTAAAATTATTAATTCAAGCCACAGCCATTATTAAACAATACTATTAATTATACTTCTGGTGGAAATTCTCATTACAAGTGAACTTGCAAATATTTACCAATGGACCAATAAATTTCAGTCAGCCCTGGCATTTCAGTATTTTCCCAGCTAATTATGTTAGAAATGCTACCATTTTCTTAAATTGAAAGTTTCTGAAACAAAGAATAATGAGGCTTTTAGTTTTCTGGTTATCTTCTTTTTAAGCCTGAAATTATTCTGAAAACTTATCCTCACTCGTTCTTGTCCCAGTCCTCTTCATCACCCCCAAGTTGTTCCCAGACAGTCAGTATTGTTTTTCAGAACTTCAGCCCAATGTGTCTGCAGAAGCACCAGTCCTGAGCCATCATGCTCACCTCTCCCCATGATGCCAGGACTTTAGAACCCTTCCAGGACCAGCTGCCACCCGCCACATCCTAAGTCCCTTGGAACTGGATGAATGCAGACACAACATTAAATACACACTTAGATCCACAAGATTATTATGTAGTTAAATATTGCTCTCCTGCAATACCTACCTACCAGCTCTGGTCACAGAGGCAAGCTCTGGGCATAAGGGGACAGTGGGGCCAGGAGAATCCTCATAATAACTATAATATGAGCAGCATCAACTCTGTTCTTCCTTTTGCTGAACTGTATACCTCGAATACATTATTTTATCTACAATTCATCCAGTGGGTTAAATAGTACTGATCCCATTTTACAGATAGGAATATTAAATTTCAGAGAGTGTAGGCACTTCACAGGGTCAAAGTAAAGTTTAATGATTTATAAGGTTTCAGTATATGAGATGAATGAGTTCTAGACACAACATAGTGCTTATAGCTAACAACACAGTGTTTTGTGCTAAGAAATTTGTGCTAAGATCTCAAGTGCTTGTTCCATAAACACAAAAAAGGGACATGAGGAGTTTTTTAGAGGTGCTAGATATGTTTATTCCAAAAGTTTAATGAAACCCTGTTGTCCCTCTACAAGTTCCTACGTTCTGATACCTCTGCACATTTCCTGGAGTTGGCAGAATAGCCTGACTCCTTCCTAGCAACTGTTTTCGATTTTAATTTTAATTTTAATTTTTTTTTTTGCTTTGGGCAGAACGCTTTACAGAAAGTCAGGATGGTTGTAATTCCAGGGAGAAAATCCCAGGCAAATACCTTTGAAACCAAAATCCATCAAAGGGAGAAATAAAGTTTATTTCTTACAAGCAGTCATCCACTTCTGTTCCCCCAAGTCTCTTGTGACCCGGCTGCAGAAGAAGCCCCCACCCAAGCCCTCTGGTCCAGAAGTCCTCACTAGCCCTTGTAATTACCTGTTCATATGGAGATGGACTGCTCCTCTCCACCACCCCCTGGAAACACCTACAGTACGGAGATGCACTAAAGCCAAGTGAGAGATTCTGGAACTATTGCAGTTTTACCCACAGTGGTGTATATCCTTGAAAGTCTTGTTGGTATTCAATCCTCCTTAGCTATCATTTCTGATGCCAGAGACTGTGGACATGTAATTTACACATCTGTCCATCAAATAAGAACTATTTATACTGGCCTTAAAATTTAAGGATGTTTGATTGTTGATTTATTTCTAAGCTCCCTCAGGTGAAGGAAGGAATTGCTGTTTTTGTTGATTAAAATCATAATTTGCTAGTACTTTGCATAACACAATTCCTGATTTACATGGAAGACAATATCCACCTGAACCATCTCTACTTCCACTCATATTATAAACTTTTAGGATTAAAATTGCATTTTATTTTACTTTTCTCATAGGTTGCACAGTTTCTAACAATAAATAAATGTTCTAAACTTGTTGAGCTGATTAGTATCACTAGTTTGTTTTAAAAGCAAGTTAAATTAGCAAAACTTTGAAAGCTTGGTATCAAGTCATCATGTATTTCTTTCATTGATTTTAAGATATTAGCACATGCTAATTATGAAGCTATTCATTTTAATTTTATGTATAACAATTACCTAACTCTCAAAATTGGAGCTGTGCCCAGTAATTGAAAGCTTATTGTACCTTAAGGAAAGATTTTAACTTGGATTCAGGAAACAAGGCATCAGATTCAGGAGAAACTTACTGTCCATGTGAGGGAACTCCTACACTGTGTAAGGAAAGGTGACAACGGATTGATAGAAATCAAGTGTCAGTAAGATTGGCCTTATCTTGAGCAGCTCAGAAAGGAAGCTATGCGAGGAAGGTGAACTTTTGTATATTTGTTCAGATGTCCCCGGGGCACCGTCTCAGGTTACAGTAATACACCTGAGTTACACACTCCTTAACAATATGCAGAGCTCTCTTGCAGCGAATAGCCCCCTTGGGACCCATCAGCACAGTTCCCAGGGTGATATCTCAAGAGAGGCACGTGTTCACCATGTAAGATTGCTGCTTTTGGTTAGATTTTCCTAATAATTGCACAGTATGTATTCCCACAGAGAGAAAAGTATCAGACTTTCATGTGCTGATGATCCTGGGGGTCTTGTGCAGATGTGGATTTGGTTTAGTGTATCTGGGGATTTTGCTTTTCTAAAAGCCACAGTTGACTGTTTATTTTGTTTTATAGATTCCACATGTAAGTGAAATCATATGGTATTTCTGACTTATTTCACTTAGCATAATACCCTCTAGCTTCATCAGTGTTGCTGCAAATGGCAAGATCTTGTTCTTTTTTATGGCTAAGTGATAATCCATTATGTATGTGTACCATATCTTTATCCATTCATCTTTTGATGGACACTTTGGTTGCTTCCATATCTGGGTCAGTGTAAACAATGGGGCAATAAACATGGGATGCTTGTAAATTTTTGAATCAGAGAATTTGTTTACTTTGGGTAAATTTTGAGAAATGGGATTAATAGGTCATATGGTATATCTATTTTTAGTTTTTTGAAGAATGTCCATACTGTTTTCCAGAGCGACTCTACCAATTCATATTCCCAGCAGTGTAGGAGGGTTCCCTTTTCTCTACATCCTTAACAACACTTCTCTCTTTTTTTAATAATAGCCATTATGACTGGTGTGCAGCACAAACAAACAGAACAGAAAAAGACTTACAAACGCAGAGAACAGACTGGTGGCTACCATGGGGAAGGGGGATCAGGGTATGGGCAAAAAAGGTATAGGATATAAAGAGGTATAAACACCCACTTACAAAATAAATTAGTCATGGGGATGAAAGTATAACATAGGGGATATATTCAAAAATATTAATTTCTTCATATGTTGATAGATGGAAACCACTTATGATGTGCAGTTAGTAATGTATATAACTGTTGATCATTGTGTTGTACATCTGAAACCAACATAATATTGTATATCAACTAGATTTCAATAAAATAAATAAATCATATTAAAGCCACAGTTGATGCTGATGATGCTAGTCTGAGGACTCTACTACAAATAACAAGGCAGCAGAGTACACAGTGCTTTCTGGAAATGCATGTCAGTGTCAAGACAAATAGCTGTAGGCACATGAGAAGATGCTCCACATCACTAATAACTAGGGAAATGCAAATCAAAACCATAATGAGATATCACCTCACACCTGTTAGAAAGGCACAAACAAAGAAGTTTGAACAAAAAGATAAGATATAACAAGTGTCTATGAGGATGTGGACAAAAGGGATCACTTGTGCACTGTGGGTAAGAAGGTAATATGAGGCAGAAACTATAAAAAACAGTATGGAGATTCCTCAAAAAATAGAACATACAGAGATTCCTTAAACAATAGAATGACTATGTTATTTCAGCAGTTTGAATTATGGCCATTGATCCAGAGGAAATGAAAACATTAACGAGAAGATATGAGCACTCTCATGTTCATTGTGGCCTTATTTACAGTAGCCTTATTTATAGTAGTCAAGTGACCTTTTATATATGAATAGATTAAGAGAATGTGGTATGTTCACAATAATATACATATATATAGTATGTACAATCAATATTATATAGCCATAAAGAGGAAGAATCCCATCATTTAGAAAAAACAATGAGGGCATTATGTTAAATTACTCAGTTAGTGAATGACAAATACTATATTATCTCACATGCATGTCAAATATAAAACAAACAAAATGCAAAAAACACACAAAAATGTAGATAAGAAGAACAGATTGGTATTTACCATAGGTGGGAGGTGGGAGAGGGGGTGAAGGTGGTCAAAAGGTACAAACTCACATTTTTAAAATAAATGAGTCCTGGTGATGTTATGTATAGCATGGTGACTATAGTTAATACTGTGCTATGTGTTAGAGTTGCTAAGAAAGTAGATATTAAAAGTTCTCAAAACAGTAAATAGTTGTCACTATGTGTGATGATGGATGTTAAGATGTATTGTGGTGATCATTTTGAAAAACATACAAATTTTGAGTCATTAAGCTAAACAGTTGAAATGAATATAATGTTGTATGTCAATTATATCTGAATGAAAAGTGTGCTTTCCATATAGTCACACTTCCAAAACTTAAGGTAAACCTCTTTTAAGAGAAAAAACACATGTTATATCCTGAGAGACAGACCAAATGCTAGCCTTCCTATCCCCATCTTGAAATGAAGAAGATATGGAAGATGTGACGGAAATCCACTACCTATGTGTGTGGGTGGGCTCATGACATAATACTGCATGGAGAGATGTCTAATGCACATCAAGTAATTATAGTCAATACTATTGCCTTATATGCTTGAAAGTTGCTATGTGAGATCTTAAATGTTCTACCACACACAAAACAGGTAATTATGTCATATGATAGAGGTGTTAGTTCATGTCACTGTGATAATCATACTGAAACACATACATGTGTCTAATCATCATGTTGTACACCTTACCCAATATTATGTGTCAATAAAGCCAGAAAAGAACCACTTAAACTACATCAAGTTAATTGGT
Source organism: Manis pentadactyla (assembly GCF_030020395.1). NCBI lineage: Eukaryota > Metazoa > Chordata > Mammalia > Pholidota > Manidae > Manis > Manis pentadactyla. The sequence goes on along the minus strand of NC_080031.1, from coordinate 47,866,341 downwards.
CATTTTGGCTTGGTTTTTATGATTTTTAAAGCTCGTTATTGACTGAAGAATGCAGAAACACATCACCATGGAGACAGGTCAAGGAAGCAGGAAAGAAGACTAGCCTGACCCTCATGCTACCTCCCAGCCCTCAGTTCTCATAGGGTTATGACTTCTCAGCAGAGTCATCATTAGAACATTGTATTGCTCTCTGATTATTCTAGTTACCTCTTGACAATTGAGTTTTGGAGATTTCCCAGTGGTTTCTCGATCATCAAATAGGAGATAGTCAATTAGAAAATAAATTTAAGCATATTCCTGACCTTTGATGATGAAGTTGGGTGAATCCAAGGTGAATTTCTCCAGCACCCCCAGGTTCATTCTACAACTGGGTAGGTCAAAGACTCATATTTGCCTAAATGTTAATTTAAAATCTTCCCATGAACTGAGATTTCAGCAGATTTAAGCTTCTCTGTTGCACTTTCAACATAAAGTGATCTAATATTTCCACATATCTATTTCTTAGCAAGGGTTTGCAAGATCAATTAATCAAAAGTCATTTGTACAAAAATGTTTCTGAGAGAAATTGAGCAGCAATCACTTGATTCCTATAGGTAGATAAGAGGTACCTTAGAACTAATTCTGCCATTTTTATTTGAGCATCTTCCCAGACGCTCACACTTGCAAAATCTCTATAACTTGTCTCCATAAGCAATCACTATTCTTTTTGATGCCCAGATGTTTATATTTTGGAAGATTGCTGCATACTTTTTATTTTGAACTCATGAACTAAACACATGACTGCTTCCTTATTATCACCAACCACCTTGAGGAAAAAAATAAATTAACACTATTTAACAAAATTGGGCATGTGTATATCACATGACCAATTAATTCTACTATTTGGTATATATCCCACCATAATGCACATATGTTCACTAAAAGAGATGTGCAAGAATGTTCATAAAAACATAGCCTCAAAAGTAGAAACCCTGATTGAACCTAAAGAGTACAGTGGATGAGTATTTGTTTTTGCAATAAAATACTCCTAGTAGTAAATAACAAGACTCTGGACTGGACTTCTATAAAAATGCACATATTGTAAATACAACATGCTTGACTATCACACATAAAATATGCATCAGATAAGGCAGATGCAAAGGATGACATATCCATAAATAAGGATCATGATGATAAAGACAAGAGAATGGTCAGTCTTGGAGACCTAGTGACAGGACTGAGGGGGGAGGGGTTCCTGAGATGCAGCTCATGTTCTTTTTCTTGATCAGAGTTTTGTTTACATGATCATATTTATATAGTGAAACTTCATAGAACTTTAGGCTTCTGCTTTGTGAAGTCTTTTTATATATGTATTTCCACAAAATTTTTCTTAATAGAACTCAAGAAACAGATTTTGTAACAAATTAAACAAAGATGAAAATAATCAACACACTGGAATAGATAAATGGCAGAGAGATAGATGGTAGATAGATGGACATAGAGTTAATAGATATACAGATGTATATGGATACATAGTATCAGTGTTTATGTAAATTGCCCAAACTCCCTGAAACCTTCTAAACACAGCTGCTTCTAAAATCAATCGACCCTTCACTCTCCTCTCATGAATTCTTATTCTTCCATCATGTAAGTATCCTGTATCATAAGCCCATTCTGTAGATATTATTTTTACTTTTCCACTAATTGACACTTTCATGTCCCCTCAGGAAATGCTCATCAAGTTCTCTGAAGGAACTCAACAGCAGGATCCTGGAAAGTCTTAGCCAATTACAAATGGAAATAAACCTCTCCAGTAAGAGGTACCAAAAAAATTTCCAGTTGCGCCTTCCCAGAGAGCTAAAGCACATTACTTCATCCTCCCAGGTGGACGGTCATGTTTCACATCACACATTATTTGTACAGACATGCAAGATGACCAGCCAGCTCATCCAACTCCAGCACCTTACTCCCTAGGACATGCTGGTCCTTGTGGCTGAGGAAGTTCCTCACTCCAACTGACCATAATATGGTCCACCAGGTGAGTCCTGATTAATAGAGATAACTCATTTCTACAAAATTGTGTATTATCTATTATGCTATCATCTCTGTTTTTATTTCAAGGAATGTTGAAGGGCTAGAAATTAAAGATTAATAAAATAGGTTGAATATTTCTACATCACAAGTACAGGGAGCTTAATTTCACCACTGCCTCTTTGCATATAGTAAGTCATGGAAAAAAGTTCTACTTCTTGCTTAACAATCTTACTGGTGTACAGGAGCAGGAATCATTGCAATTTTCTACTTCTACAACTATTCAAATATTTCCAAAGTATTTCTCTGAATATTGACATCACAAAATGTTTTTTGGAATTGAGATTCATCTTTATTTTCCCTAGCAAAGATGCAAATGGTAAATCAGCAAGGCACCACTATCATTTTCTTCTTGATTTTATCTATAAATGATAACATTTTACCTTTCTGAGTCTCAAGGGGTTTGAGTTAATCTATGTTTCCTTGGATAAATAAATATAGGAAGCAGAGGGATTAACTTTCTTGCCACACAACTCAGACTGCTGTTTCTGTGCTGTTTCTGTAGCAACAAAATCTGAGTCTGTCTTCAAAAAACTCAAAATGGACAGAGAAAAAAGAGAAAGCAATTGGTCAAACTGACTGAGCATGCAAAATGCCTCAGCTGCTTTCAAAATACTGCCTATTAAATCTTGATAGAAAGTCTTCTAAATAGGAACTTACTTACATTGTTAAGGATTATAGAACTGAGGCCTGGAGTCCTTAAGTGACTGGCTGTGAGCCACAGAGTGATAATTCAGAGACTGCCCTTCTCTGAAGCCTGTAACCAGGGTATAATCCTTGTGAGGATATTTAAGAAGAAAGAGTGAAACAGAAAAACTGAGCGTGTCTGTCAGTGGAATGTAATCCTGAAGTGGGAACAGAAGCCGAAACAATCACTGACAGTCTGAACAGGAGAATCTAGGTCATCAAAGATCGGGTCATTTGTCAAGTAAGAATTCAGGCAGGACAGCCGTGGCTGGGCGCAGGGACCCTGCCTCCACGAGGAGCCTGTCTCTGCTCAGGGCCATATTCCTGGTCCTCCTCGATTCCTAGAATTCCGCCGAAGCAAGGCACACAGAGACACTTGCGGCCACAAGACTGAGCTCTGCACTTCCTATTGACCCAACCTGATACTCACATAATTGTGTGTGTGTGTGTGTGTGTGTGTGTGTGTGATTTTGTTTGCTTTTATGGAAAAGGAAGCAACACACTGTCTTTTATGGAAATTATACCCACATCCAAGATCAAATGTTAATGATTCTGTTGTTGACCTTTGGGGAATTCTGTGTCATGTACACATGATAGTTACATCCTGCTCTTAGAGGATGTTTCTGTCATTGGCATATGAGGAAACTGGGTTGAGAATGAAAATTTTAGACTCAGAAAGAAATGGCTCTCCTCTGATTTTGATTTTTTTTTTTACCTTGAGATAGAAAGGCCTTTTTTTTCCTTTTATCCTGAAGTATAGTTGATGTACAATATCGTATTGGTTCAGGTATACAGCATAGTGATTCAATAATTATAAATATTACAAAACGATCACCATGGTACGTGTAGTTACCAACTTCAGCATACGATATGACTGTCTTCCTGACAGTATTCCCTATGCTATACTTTTCATGCCTGTGACTTACTCATTTTATGACTGAAAAATGTCCCTCATTATCTCCCTCACCTATTTTGCCCATTCTTCTCACCACCTCCCCCATGACACCCACCAGTTTGTTCTCTGTGTTTATGAGTCTATTTCCATTTTCTTTGTGTGTTTTTTTTTTAGATCCCACTTACAAGTGAAATCACAAGATGTGTCATTCTATGTCTGACTTATTTCAGTGTGCACAATGCCCTCTCAGTCCATCCATGCTGCCACAAAGGGCCTTGGCCTGTCTTTCCTTGAGAAGCCTCTTGTGATCTTGAATTATGGGCAGGGCCCCTCGCCCTGTCCTGGGAACATTCTTTTCTGCTTCTCTCTGCACACACACCAAATTAGATAGCATTTTAAGTTGAGATGACAGTTTTCCAAACTACACAGTGACCACCAGAAGGCATAGCCACTGAACTTTGAAATACAAATCTTTAATACAAGGCCAGATATATTAGCATATTATCAATATGTGCTTATAAATAAATTATTCAAATCATCAATGCAGACCAGATAATTTAGACTACCATGTAAAATTCTGACTGAAGTAAAAGAGCATCAACTCTTCCATTTCATGAGTCCCCAGGTCTGGAATTCACTGTCCCTGAGCACATACAGCCCTTACGTGGCGTTGGCCCCTGGAGTTGTGTGGAATGCCTCTGAGCACGTCCTCTCTCCCAGCTGGCCACTGTCACCATGCCCAGAATCCCCGCACAAGCCTGATGACAGGAAAGCACTGCGGTAAGCAAAGTAGTGTGAATGTTTGTGGGATACACAAGACACAATTAAAATTGCCAGGAAAGGAGGTGAATGAGTTCAGATTTTAGAAGAGATCCCAGTCGGGGGTTAGACCCTTAAGAATGAAATTCAGAACCTAAGCATAGGAGATTCAATTCTTTGGGTGACTAGGAGTGGCTCTTTGAGGTAAAAATTATAATTATATATACATATACACATATATATTTTCCCTGAGTATAAGGCCCTCCTTTATACAGCGTCCAGGAGCTAAAATTGCATACTCATAGATAGTAAATACAGAATAATCAAAATATGCGTTTTAAAACCACATACTCTGGGAATTCTGGTAAAATTTGGGGGAGATGTGGTGGGAGATATCCCACCAGAGGTGAAGATAAATGAAGTGGGACAAAAATCGGAAAATTCATGCATAGTCAACCACTGCCCTAGGCCACAGCAGGAAATTTGGCCAGAGTATTTCTTTCTGTTGTGAAGAATTTCACCAGCCTCTCAGAAAGTGGGTCTAAGGCTCAGTTCCTGGAGATGGGTGAGGGTGGCCTCCATTTCTTCTCTCCAAGGGGCCTTTGCTCATTTTCCTGACCCAGTGTTTTTTTCCACACCGTCGTGATAGTGTTGGGACTGCGGGATCTGCATAGAGGTGCCCTCAACATACCCAGAAAATCCTTCCAGTAACCAGGCTGCACATTAAAAACCCTTAACTAAAAAAATTTAAAAACCAATCTTCCAACTCCTTTTTTTTCCAAGTGTTTGATCTGGAGTGAGGTGAAATTGAACTGATTTTTTCACGTAACCACTTGCTATTCTAAGTTTTTAGTGAGCTGTCTAATTGCCTTTTATTCAGCAATTTTATTGAATATGTTATTAGCTATGTTAAATATAACCACACGGAATGTATTACATATATTAAACATATGCATAATAAATATATTTTGTCCTCAAGGGTTTATTTTTGAGGATGTTAATTTTTCCATTAATTATTGATTTTAATCACTTTTTATGGCTACTGTTCTTTCAGAATTTTAAATTCTAAATAATCTAAATTTTTCTCTTATGTGATCTTTCATTATGTGTGGATTGCATTTACCCATTCTGAGATCAGTTAAATATATCCATATGTTTTAATACCTTTTATTTTGTATAATTATTTAAACCACTTAACATTGTTGTAGAGAAGCAAAGATTTAACTTGAACTTTTACACTAATTGAATTAGTACAATAGCAAATTAATAGTAGTTTACCCACTGGTTTTTATTTTTTATTATTATTAATGTATGGTTTCTTTATAGTTTACGAATTATTTTAGAATCACCTCATCTATTTATTTATGTGTTAGAACAGTTGTATCAATATTGAAATACATTTGGTTTTATGTCTACATTCTTCCAGACAAGTTTCAGAATTATTTTTTTCAATATATAAAGTTTGTTAGAGATATTTATTATCACTGTGTTGATACTTTAGGGTAATTAGAGAATAGATTATAACTTGAAAATAATTATCTTCTTTCAGGACAGATGACATGAGCCCAAATTTATTCACATTTTCTTTAAAAGAATCCTTGAAATCTCCCAGCAAAGGTGTGTAGCACTCATGCATTTTTCTTATTAAAAGGTTTCAGACATATTTTTGTGCTTTTACTAGTAAAAATTATAGATTTTGACATCAAAGACTTGAATACTTCAATATTTTGGATAGCTATACATTTTTGATTAAGTATTTTATAAAACACAACACACATTAATAGTACACTTTCTAGATTTTTTGAGTTTTAGAAATGAGAATACTCTATTTATATAAAGAAATTAACTTACTCTGCTTTTCTGTATTTACATATTTTATCAAATTTCCAGTACATTGATTTGAATGATAATAATGAACATTATTTATTCCTGACTTTAAATGGGACCCCATTGTTTATTGGAGTAATGATTCATCACTTAGAAAGTATATTTTCACAAGCCAGAAATGTGAAAAGCTCATAAACATAGCTTTTGCTTTTAAATACAATCATATAAGGTGCCTTGAACTTCAATTTCTCAGGACCAGGGAGAGTCTTCTAGCCGCTTCCAGAAGCTCTTGGCAAGGAACCTTTCTGTGAGTTTTTTAAATGTGGATTGAAGCCAAACAGGATTTGACACTTGCCCCTTCCAGAACCTGGGTCCACAGATGTGTCCTGTCATCCTGCAAAGGGGTGGATCGGGGAAGGTAAAGGGAGAGGAAGGACAGGGAAGCCCACCACCACCCTCAGTTGGATTCTGTCAAGTTGTCCGATCACCGTCTCTTGGTCTTCCAAGTCTGAACCAGTGGCCACAGTCTCCCCTGTGTCTGGCTCTCACCACGACGCACATCCTGACAGCCACTGGGCATCCGTGATCCCCCAAGAGCTTATTCTCTTCTGTGTGGAGGCTCTTTCTCAGATTCAGCCTTTTCTTTTTCCAAAGGAATGTGATTGTGTTGATTGTTCTGGGATATTTTCAGAACTACATGAAACTCGGGGTCTCACCAGGCCCTCGATGCCCATTCTTCCCCGGGCAGTCCCTGCTTCCCACCGACAGGAGACATTGATGGTAGGCTGTATCAGGAATCCCAGCTGGGAAAAGACCCCAAACCCCTTCTACCCCAGAACAAGTGCAGCACGTAATAAGCTTCCTTCAACCTTTACATTGACCCACACACCCCACACTCACCTGTTCTCTGGAGGATTCCAGCGCTGCCCCTACAGCGGTCCAGGGGCTTCCTGTGCGGCACCTGTGCCTGCATCCAGTGCTCTTCACTGTCCTCCACGCCTAGGCTTCTGCTTCCCCATCATATTAGCTCAGGGTTTGGAAGGAGGGTGCCAGTCAAGTTATATTCTTTCCACTTTTTATTAACCATTAATGTAGATAGGGGCTTTGAGAATTAAAGATAAGAATGTGCTGGCTTGGCTCTCCAAATCTGCTATATTTTCTCTTCCCTGAGCTGTGGATAAGTTGATGAAAGAGGGTTTCAGAGCAGCAGCTAAATTTCACTGGATGTGATAGTTAATAAATGTTTTCAGTGCATTATGCAGTATGATATTAATGAGCATTTGGATAATGATGGCTGACGATATGCAGTAGCTTGAGCATTCCCACAACTGGAAATTCTGCAGACAGGTCTCTCTGCCAAAGCCATGCCTAAATGGCTAATATCTGAAAGAAAACTTCATTGTGCCTCATTTTGTTTTACTCATGCATTTATTCACTTCTGAGTATATACTATGTGTTGGGCCCTGATAGTGACTGCATGTAGAGAAAAAATAAAGCATCCTTCCTGCTCACAAAGAACACAATTACAGACAGGAAGGGAAAAAATGGATAGGAAAATAAGCATAATCAAGTTCTCTAGTTGCTGGGATTTAACTATAAAATGATGAATGAATGTTCAAGTTTATGTGGAGAACACTGTTAAGATATGAATAGCAATGTTAATTTATAAAAAGAGTGCAGAAGGAAAGATAGAATGCTCTGAATAAAGGTAGGGAATCATTAAACAATGTGGTATCCTTTAGAGAAATGTGAATATTTCAGTACGAATTTAGGACTTCTGAACTGCGATACTGGGTGTAAATATATCCTTAACTAGTAGAGCTCATTGGACTAACTTGAACAAGCTGTAGTACATAGAGCTATGTAACTGAGAGGAGCAAGTGTGGCTACAGCTAGAAAACTGGATGGAAAAAAGTGAGTATGGATGTTGTGAATCTCCAGAAATCCACTATATTGGTGCAGATGGGGTGATGATATTTGGTAGATGACACTCTTAGGAAACGTTGAGTGGGTAGAAATAAATGGACATGGCCACTGAGCAGGCATGGCCTGAAGTGAGAACTTAAAGATGATACTCCTGTCCTTAGCTGATACAACCATATAGGATGCAGAAAACCAATATTTCAAGGGAAAGATTAAAAAGTATATTTTGGACACTTTGCTGTACTGTACATTAGACAGGAGGAAATCAGGTATATAAGCTTAGAATTTATTTATTTTCGTTAAAAAATATATTCATTCAAGAGGACATTTTTAACCCTTTGTTTCAGAAGGAACAGTTTTCAATTGATCTAAGAAAGATCCATCAAGAAAATCAATATTTTAGGGAAGTTCAGAGGAGGACGCCCAGTAAACATTCCTGAGAGAAGGTCATAGGGGTAGAAAAAAGGAGGAAGAAAACTTTGGCAATTGTCTTTCCTCTTTTAATCTCTGTTTTTGTAAAATGTTATCTAGCAAAGTGATTAGAGTAGAACCTTAGGGAAAATGCAAATTTATTCACCAATGTATTTACATGACTCATTGGAATACTGTCATTTAAATAAGCTGCTTAATGTGTTTGATTTTTCTACAATATAGAATGGACCTCTGTGGACAAAATAGACCCATATTGCCAAGTGTCAAGTTGGTTTCCTGTTTGTTTCCTTTCTTAGCTCAATGTAGCCACATCTAAATACACCTTCATGGAGAGCAAGAGATGGTCAATCACACAAGACTGACTCATTTCATCCTGAGAGGCTTTGCAGAGGCCCCTGAGTTGAGATCTGTGGTCATCTTCTTCTTCTCATTTGTCTACCTGTTCGGCCTCCTGGGGAACATCTCCATCATCACAGCTGTGATCAGGGAAAGCCGCCTCCACTCACCCATGTACTTCTTCCTAAAGAACCTGTCTTTTCTGGACATGTGCTACACCTCAGTCACCATCCCCAAGGCTCTGGTTACCTCCTTCAGGGGGTCTGGGGTCATTTCCTACCTGGAGTGTGTAGCTCAGCTTTATGTGTTTATTACACTATCTTCTACTGAGTGTTTTCTGCTCACAGCCATGGCCTATGACCGCTGCACAGCCATCCACCGACCCCTGGTCTATGGGGCCCTGATGACCCAGAAACTTTGCTCTCAACTGGTTGCAGTGGCCTGGCTGAGTGGGGCCATGTACTCAGCCTTCCACACCCTCAACACCTTCTCGCTGCCCTTCTGTGGGCCCGTCATTGAGCATTTCTTCTGTGACATCCCTCCGGTCATGAGACTCTCCTGCACCGATTACCACCTCAGTGAGAAAGTGGGCTTTGCTGTGAGCAGCTGTGTTGTCATGAGCTCCTTCGCCCTCACCCTCCTCTCCTATGTTCCAATCATCTCCACCATAGCCCAGATCCCCTCCGTGGATGGCAGGTGGAAGGCCTTCTCCACCTGCTCCTCTCACCTGACCACAGTTGTTCTGTTCTACGGAAACGGGAGCTTCATGTACTTGAGGCCTGCTTCCCGTTACTCCCCAACCCAGGGTCGTGTGGCATCTATTTTTTATTCCATTCTCACACCTACTTTGAATCCTGTTATCTATTGTCTCAGGAACAATGATATGAAGGTCGCCCTACAGAAACTGTATTGTGCAAGGAAGAACTAAGTCCCATGAGAGCTAAATTTTGTGTTCTTTAGAAATTCATAGCATGGCTATTAATTTAAAATATAATATACCCATCTTCCTATTCTATCCTTTGCCATTTTCTATTGTTGACCAGGCCAATTGCACATATTTTCCTATAGCCTTGCAAAGATATGTATTCTCACCAGCACTTTCTGGACTCTTCCAACACAGTACCACATAAATTCTTATATTTCTCTATACTTTATCATAAGAATATTCTCTTAAAATGATGATTTCCTATCCAGTATATTTAAAGGAATCATGTGACCTGAGACTCTCTAGTGTTTATCATCATCCTCATGTAATGACTCCTACTCTTGAATTTCCAACTCACTTTTAACCATTTTGACCTGAATATCCCACAAGCACTTCCTTTTTCATATGTCTGAAATATGCTTATTCCTTCCCCTCAACTGTCAAACTGTTTTGCTGTTACTGGGTCAGCTCTTTGTACCATCGTTTGCCCTATTCCCTCAGCTAAAATATTTGATGTCATCTCATGTCATCTTTGATCCTTGTCCTTCTAAACTTGAACTCTAGGATCTCTTTTTTTTTCCTAAATGCATCATTAATCTCTAACTGGCCATCTCTTCTTTGTCCATGATTTCATGATCTCTTTCTGTAATCAAATATAGTTCTTCAATAAAGTTTACTTTTCTTGAAGGAAGAATTCTATTCAAAAACTCTTACACGGTAGCCCTTCAGAGGTAGTCAAAGAGGTGAATAATGAGGCAAGTGAGCTGGTCTCACTGCTCAAGTACAATTCCCTCCTCAACTTTCACCACCAATATTTTTATGGCAGTCCTAGTTAAAGGCCTCAAAATATATAGTATGTAAATGCTATTGTGGTTTCTTTTCCTAGCTACTGCTGCTCTTTAAATTCTTACCAAAAAAAGTACCATATTATCTTTCTAATATATCAATTTTTATATACACTTACAATAAATAAATCCTAAAGTGATTCATGACAGTTCTATAATAAAATCAAAGTTTGGTGTATGCTTTTTATTGCCTTTTATTATCAAAAACTCATTTATGTTCATTCGCATATTCATCTACATTTTCAACGCACTTACGGCATCCAGGAACTTTTCTGCATTTTCCTCACTGATAGTGTCACTTGTAACATACACAACCACTGCCGGCAGGGCTCAACTGCCACTTCCTCTGTAAGGTACAGTTCTTATCTACAAGACTCTACATATTTCATATTGAATACATTTTTGTATATTGAAATATTACAAATATTGTTAGTTTGCTATCCTCTTCTAAAAGTACTGCTGCACTGTCGCTACATTCGTATAATGTAATGTTTTCTTCTGTGTAAATATCTAACACCATTGCCTGTATTTGTAGGTTTTCCACAACAGGGTCAAAGTAGGTGGCCGTTTGTAGTTTCTTTCCCACACGGTAACCATCTTCTGATCATCTGTGGTGTACCTCAAGCTTCTTCCCCAGCACACCTGTGTTTTTGTGTTCCCCGTATCAGTTATCCTTCCTTTGTGTCCTTCACCGCTCCACTATCCACGAAGGTCTACTCAGTTGTAAGTTATGGAACAAAGAATATCAAGCCATTCACATAGTATAATTTTACTTCTGATATACTACATCTCATTTCCTGTACCATTCACTATCTAACCTCAGTTAGACTAAGAATCTGATTCCGCAAGGTGTGTGTATCCTGGAGACCCTCTGCTCTTATCAGGGCAAACTTTTGCAATGGCTTTCCTTTCTAATTGCTGATTAAGGTAACTTTCCTTATTTGGTGTTGTGTCTTTATGATAAGATCATAGTCTCACTCTGAGGGCTGTGGCAAGTTTTCTCTCCTAAAAATCAATATTGCATTCATAAATTTTGTTTATTTTTACTGTAGTTGCTATACAACATTACATTGGCTTAAAGTGTACAACATAGGGATTCAACATTTATGGACATTATTAAATCCTTACCCCAACTATTGCAGTTACTATCTGTAAAATATCAAGATGTTGCAGAAATACTGACCATATTCTTTATGTTGTATATTTCATCCTTGCTACTAACTCATATTATAATTGATATTTTGTGCTTCTTTATCCCCCTCACCCTTCCTACCCACCACTCCAGTCCCTCCCCCATGGTAACCACCAGTTACTTCTTAGTGTCTAGTAATATGCTGTTGCTTTGTTAATTTTATTTTGTTTTGTTTTTAGATTCCACATGTAAGTGAAATCATATGGTATTTGGCTTTCTTCATCTGGCCTGTTTCACTTAACATAATACCTCTAACCACGTTGCCACAAATGGCAGGATTTCTTTGTTTTTCACAGATGAATAGTATTCCATTGTGTCTATGTACCACTTCTGTATCTGCTCATCTATTGATGGACACTTACGTTGCTTTCATATCTTGGCTATTGTAAATAATGTGGCAATAAACATAGGGGTGCATTTATCTTTTTGAATCAGAGATTTTATTTTCTTCAGGTAAATGCCTAGAAGTGCATCTACTAGGTCATATGGTATTTTAATTTTTAGTTTTTTGAGGATACTTTTTTCCACAGTGCCTGCACCAAATTACATTCCCACATAAAGTCTGAGTAACTGATGTTAATTTTTCACAATTAAGAAAAATTTTTTGTAACAAAAAGTAAAGCATACAAATTTCTACATCTGGAAATACCTGAGGAAAAAACATTTATAGCTATTGCCTGGGCATTCTAAAGTGCCCTTAAATATACTGATTGTACACAGTTCTATATTTTTAAGATATGTGTTCATTTATTTTCCAGATAACTTTCATAAAAGTTTTCCCTGTGATAGTAATAGACTTTTGAAGCATCTTTCTAATATTTGTTTTTGCCTTCTGGACTTTTGTTTTGATATGCATATTTTATTTAGACTTGCCTTTCTTTCTTCATAGTTGTGTTTCATTCTTTTTCTATCTCTTCATTATTCAAATATGAAAACTAACTGCAGGTTTGTTTCACTTTATCGCATAATGGTACTGTGGTTATTTCAATTAGTTTACTCCCAAAGGCTGCCATTTTCAGATAAACATTTGGCATACTAACTGAAGTTGTTTTTGTAAGAAAAGTATATAAATCTAAGGATGCAATCTTTTAGGTTTCTCAGTTGTTCAGACTCAAAATAATCCAAAATATTTTTCCTTGCATCTTAATGAAACATGTAACTTGTAGTTGTTTAGTTGTTATTCAAAGTGTATAGAATGGTAAACATTTCCCAGATGATGAAAAGAGGTCAACAAATTTAAAAACAACTTCAGTTTTCCCAAAAACTTACTGGATTATGCTTTATTATATCGGAAATGGTTATTTTGCTTTTGTTTTTTTAATATCACTTTACCCCCTTCCCCAGTATTTCCTTGTAAAGGTTAATTTTTGTATAAACTTCAGCTATAAAGTAAGTTTTTAATTTTTAAGTCTAAAAAAAATTACATTTCCACAGTTTAAGAGGGTCCCCTTTTCTCCACATCCTCACCAACACTTACTGTTTCTTATCTTTCGGATAGTGGCCAGTATGAGGTGATATCTCATTGTGGTTTTGATTTGCATTTCCATGATGATTAATGATGTGGAGAATCTTCAAGTGCGCCTTGGCCATTTGTATTTTTTCTTTGGAGAAATGTCTGTTGAGGATCTCTACCCATTTTTTAGTCGAGCTATTTGTTTTTGTGTGTTGAGACATATGAGTTATTTATGTTTTGGATGTTAATTCCTTATCAGATGAGTCATTTATGAATATATTCCCCATACTGTAAGATGCCTTTTTGTTCTGCTGATGGTGCCCTTTGTCGTACAGAAGCTTTTAAGTTGGATGTAGTCTTACTTGTACTTTTTTTTTTCCTTGCCTAAGGGGATGGGTCCAGGAAAAATTTGCTTATGCTTATGTTCAAGGTTTTTTAGTTATGTTTTCTTCCAATGTTTTTATGGTTTCATTTCATTCTTTTTGATGCAATTTTCAATGGAGTTTTTTTCTTGATTTCTCTTTATGCTAGTTCATTGTTAGGATATCAGAACACAACAGATTTCTGTGTATTGATTTTGTATCCTGCAACTTCTCTGAATCCAGTTATTAGTCCAATAGTTTTTTTGTGGTCTTTAGGGTTTTCATTATGTGGTATCATATCCTCAGCAGATAGTGACAGTATTACTTCTTCCTGACAAAATTGGGTGACTTTTATCTCTTTATCTAATCTGATTACTGTGGCTAAGACTTCCTGTACTATGTTGACTAAGTGGTGAGAGTGGGCATCCTTGTCTTGTTCCTGATCTTACAGAAAATGGTTTCCCCTTTTGCCATTGAATGTGATGTTAGCTGTGTGTTTTTCATATATGGCCTTTATTATGTTGAGGTATATTCTCTCTATACCCATTTTGTTGAGAGTTTTTGTCATGAATAAGTGTTGAATTTTGTCACATGCCTTTTCAACATCTATTGAGATGAATATATGGTTTTTAATCCCTCCCTTTGTCATGTGGTGTATCAGATCAATATATGAATATTGTACCATCCTTACAATTCTGGAATAAACCTCATTTGGTAGTGATGGATGATTCTTTTGATGTATTTTTTAATTTGTTTTGCTAAAATTTTGTTGAGGATTTTTTGCATCTACTTTCACCAGGGATTCTGGTCTGTGATTTTTTTTCATTATAATGTGTTAATCTGGTTTTGGAATTAGAGAAATTCAGGCTTCATTGAATGTGTTTGCAAGTATTTCCTCCTCTTCTATTTTTTTTTTGGAAATACTTGAAGAAGAATGGGTATTAGCTCTTTAAATGGTTGGGAGAATTCAGCTCTGAAGCTGTCTGGTCTTGGTGTTTGGGCTGTTGGGAAGTTTTTGATTATCAGTTCAATTCTGTTACTGGTAGTTTATCTGTTGAAATTTTCTGTTTCTTCCTGGGTCAGTACAATGTATGAAGATGGTACATTTCTAGGAATTTGTTCATTTCTTCTAAGTTTTTCAATTTATTGGCATATAATTTTTCATAGAATTATATTATAATTCTTAGAATTTTATTGGTATAACTTGCAATTTCTCCTTTTCTTGTTTCTGATTTTATTTGTGTCCTTTTATTTTTCTTTATACTTTTGGGTATGGGTATGTACATTTTGATTATCTTCCCAAAGAAGCTTCTCTTGGTTTCATTGATATTTTTTCTTAGTCTTTATTTCATTTGATGTTTTCATTTTATTCAATATATTTCTTTTGATCAATTTTACAAGTTTTATTTCTTGTATTTCTTTAGACTTCAGTTCATAATATTTTCTAATTTAATCATGATCTATGTTTTGAGTTAGACATAAGATAGTAATCTGTTTTCTATTTCCAAACATAAAAGTTATTAGGTATTATCCCATTTTATTTAATATGTGCATAAAGAGCTTCACTATGAGTCAACAAGTTTTTGATACTCATAAATATTCAATTATAAGTGTAAAACAATTAGTATCATGCAGAAGGTAGGTGTTGCTCATGACCATTATGTATGCTGTATATATAACCATCACATCATTGTCTTTTTTTCAGTTTCTCTATTGTTTCTATTTTCTTTTCATAAATTTGGTAGGCTCATTAATGGCTCCCCTATACATCAAGTCCTAATTCCCCAAATCTGTGAATCCCTGTAAAAAATGACATTTTTATATGATAAAAGAGATTTTTCAAATATGACAAAATTTAGAACTTGAGGTGAAAACAGCCTGCACTGTGAGTTGGGCCCAATGTTATCACAAAGGTCCTTCTAAGAGAAAGACAGCAAGAGTCAGAGACAGCAGAGGCAAAAATGATGGCTGAAGGAAAGATGTGAAGCTGTTGCCCTGCTGAGGTCAAAAGAGAAAGATGGGCTCTGCACTAAGGAAAGCAAGGGGTCAGCTCCAGAGTAGGAGCAGGTCCGGAAGTGAGCTTCTCTCCTGGTGCCTCCTGGTGGCAACTTGGCCTGATCTTAATGATTCCTTTTTGGATTTATAAGGCAAACCCTCAGATTTATAAGGCAAAATATATGTGTTCTTTAAGGACATTATATCTGTGGTGCTTGTTCAGAAAGTTGTAGGAAACTCATTTGCCTGCCTGTTACCATCGGAAGTGTGTCGAATGGCCCGTTTGAGAAATGAATGTTTACTCAATTTCTGCTAGTTATATCACAGATTTAGACTTGAATCATCACAAAAATAAAAATTTCAAGATTAAGTAGAATCTAAATAAGTAAAATGGCTTTCTTGGCCCTCTTAGCTCCTTGATTTCAATCAGCTGAGATGAAAATAAACCAACTAATTGGGATCTGGTTTGTAAGCTCATTTGAGAAATGAAACTATTGAAGTTTTTTATATGTATTTTGGATTCCAGTCACTAAGAATCTATTATATAATGCTTCATTTAATTGCATGGTAGTTTTATAACCTCAACAGATCTCTCTCCATTGAAAAAATACTTGACATTGTATTGGTGACTGTACTTGACAGGTCAGCCTCCCTTTGGTAGGCGAATAGTTGGAGATGGGTCTCAGATATTTGGAGCTCCCAGTCCCACAGAACAGGAGGGTGGTGGTCAGGGGAGAAGAGCAGGTAGAGAAGGCCTTCCAGTGGCACTGCACGTGCCAGATCCTGGTGATGGTGGAAAACATGCATACGTGAGAAATCAGAGTGAGAACAAAAGCTCCCAGGATGATGCACTGCTGTCGGTGAAACTCAGTCCTTCACTGTCACAATAGTCCTTACAGCAGAGCCTCATGATAGGAGGAATGTCACAGAAAAAGTGATCGAGGATATTAGGTCCACAGAAGGGGAGGGAGAAGGTGTTACTGGCATGGGGGATGGAATAGAGAGCCCCCCAAATCCAGACAGTGGAAACAAGCTCCCTGCAGATGTTCCTGCTCATGGTGACCCCATAGAAAGGGGGCCTGTGGATAGCCATGCAGTGGTCATAGGCCATGGCTGTGAGCAGGAAGCACTCAGTGGCTTCCAGGGTGAAAAACAGGTGGAGCTGGGCAGCACATTTAGGAAGGAGACATCCTCCAAACCCGTAATGGTGTTGATGATGGCTGATGGCCTTGGGCACAGTGACCGAGGCATAGCACACATCCAGGAGAACAGATTCTTCAGGGAGAAATACACACATGTGCAGGTGGCTGTCTTTGTTCATCACTGTGATGACACAGATATTCCCTGGGACACGAAAGGTGTATATGATCAGGAAAATATCTGTGCATACAGCATTCCCAGTGGGGATGTCTGAGAAACCCTTTAGGATGCATCGTGCCACTGTGCTCTGATTTGTCAACTAATTAATATGGAAAGAAATGAAAAAATGAAGAGGAGAGATTTTTGGCTTGGATGGCACAAGATAGCATGCTGGCAGCTCTTGAGGACTGTATTTTTTTCCTTCAGAAATATGTTTCAATCACTTTTCTCATTCTATATATATATATATCTTTAAATAGAATTACTTACTTCTGAGTAAAGAAAAAATCTAGCCCAGCTGTTCATATTAAATAAAACTGATTGGAAATAAAGAGAAACAGTAGCTGTATTTTGACTATTTGGTCCAGCATTAATAAAAGGGTAAGATTTTTTTGTACGTTTAATGTGTGAGGCAAAAAAAACTGTATATGAACAAATGTACCTTGTCATTACCAAGTGGTTGCTAATATCAGCCAGTTTTTAAAAAATAAATGCAATGTAAGAAAAGTAACATAATTTACTCAAGGTTGTAAATGAAAAATCAGCAAAGCTGGAATTCAAAGATAGATTTTGATTTTAAACAATATAATAAACTCTAGACATTATTTAGAAGAGGGTCTTCTGGGATGAGCTTTAATACTGGAGATATTTTCATCACTGAAGGCATCAGTGTGAAGTTATTCAAGTGTAGACATCTAACTATGGGGAGGACTGAAGCACATCACCCACATGGAGACCCAGGAGACATCCTTTACTTTCTTCCTTGCCTAAAGTCACATGAATTTGTACTACTTTTCATCCATTCCTTGGATTTATTCCTAATGCAACAGTTTTTTATTCTTCAATCTCACTCCCACCCAAATAAAGATAGCACCTGGAATTTAATTTAGAGGGTTTTTTTTTTAGAAAATACAATATCCTATCTTCCACATATGAGAATAATTAATCCATGAGGGCTGGCCTTTACCTTTTACTACAAAAAAATCTGGACAAAAGTATATAAATGACAGACATAAGGCCATGCAGGGATGTGTTTTCTGAAGGGAAAAAAGAAATAGTAGATCTTATACAACTTCTACTCACAGCCTGGTGGTATTTTCATGACTGTAGGGACAGAGAACTAAAATTCAGAATCCTACATTGTCAATGATTTGAGGAAAATATTGTCATTAAACTATGCTGAGGCAGCTCGATTGGTAAACTATCAGGCAGGAAGAAAGAAGTTACATACAAGGGCTGTCACAAAAACTCAGAATCTACACTGGGGTCTTGTTGAGGGTTTTATCATTGATAGACATTTTATACACAGAATAAAAGTCCACAAAGTCAAGATAACTATGACTTTGTGATTCTAAGAACCCACACAAGGTAGAAAAATTACTCAAGCTTGAAGCTAAACCAGAAAGTCCTAGGAGATTATGTTCGGCATTGGTGGAAGACTCCAGAAAGATCAAATCCAAATATATTTGAAAATATAACTGGGGTGGAGGCTATTTCCTATCCAATCTACCAAGCTTAAAATTTTGCCTCAAAGAGATCAACCTGATCTGCAAGTAAATTAAATGCCAGTCAAAATTTAAGCACAACACTTTTAAATTAAGGCGATAAAACCCAGACATTAAATATCACATGCTCATGTTAAAAAAAATGCCCATCTTAAGAAAAGAATGACTAGAGATGTCAACAGGCAGAAAATTGAGACATATAACCAGGAGAAACCCATTATTGGGAACTTAACAATAGGAATAACATAAGTTATGAAATTAGCAGATAAAAAATGCAAGAGTTATCAAAACTATTTTGAGCTTTTGAAGGATAAAGTGAATATTATGAGCAGAGCAGTAAAAGAAAATAAACAAATAAAACTTCTTGAGATGAAATACAGGATCTGAATGTTTTGTCTATATTTACACTAAAGCATGTTTGATGCCCTTTTCTATGAAAACTCCCTATTTTATTTTGGCCCAAACACACATACAATATCTCCCTCCTTTCTTCAAATTCCATATTTTCAAATGACATATTTTTAAAATGATTTTCTTTCTTCACAGCCATATAAAAAATTATGTACATTTGCTAGGGATAGTAATGTGTTGATAGATTATGAGTTATACTTTAAGTACAATTTTAAATTCCTGAAAAATCAACAAGTCTCCATATTTGAACAATTATTCTTTCATGTCATTTTTAAAAGCAGATAATAATTTTCAATGTTATACAGTGAGTTTTGTGTTTGTGTGAACAAATATTTGTGCTCACACACACACACAGACCATGCATTCTCCACTGCTCATTTGCCCCTCTGACCAAATATTCAAAGAGCCATAAAATATCTTAATCTCTCTTCTCTTTCCCATATCACTATACATATGAAACCCAATTCTTTGAGATATCAGACTTATCAAGAACCTCTTCTATGATTTCAAAAAGAGATAATGCCTCAATAAACTAGGAATAGTGCAGAACTTCCTTAAGTTGAAAATGATATATATAAAAAACTTACAGCAAAATGATACATAATGGTAAGCCACTTAAAATTTTCCCTCTAAGACTAGGAATATAGCAGAGAAGTCCAGTTTCACCACTCAGTATCAACAACATATGAGAAGTCACAGCTAATACAATAAGACAAGAAAAAGAAGTACAAGAAATACAGAGTGGGAAGAAATAAAGTTGCCTTAATTCAATGAAGGCATGCTCATCTATATGGAAAGTCTGAAAGAACTGGCAAAGGACCTCTGTTACTAATACATGACTGTAACAAGTTTTCAGTGTAAAGTTTAACAAATGCAATCAATCACTTTCCTATATTACAACAATGAACAAATGGATTTGAAATAAAAACAACATGCCATTTACATTAGCATCCCCAAAACCAAATACTTATGTATATATCTAACAAATATGTAAAGGATCTATATGAAAAAAAAAACACAGACTCTGATGAATAAAATTAAAGACTACATAAATGGAGAGATATTTCATGTTCATGATCAGGAAGACTCAATATTTTCAGGTGTTAGGACTTTCCAACTTGATCTACAGATTCAATGAATTCTCAAACTATCAGCCAGTTAGTTTGTAGTTATTGACAAAGTTGATTCTAAATTTTATTGGAAAAGTAAAAAGCTCAGTATAGATACAATATTGAAAGAAGAAGAAAATTAGCTGAAATATCCATACTTCAAGATTTAATGTAAAGTTACCATGATTAAAACACTGGCAAAATAATTTACAAATAGGTTAATGGAACAGGACAGACTACCCAGATACAGACCCACATAAATGTAACCAATCCTTTGACAAAGAGCAAAGACATGAGCATATATGTTTCAATGGAGAAAATACAGTGTTTTCAACAAATGGTGTAAGAACAGTTGGACAATGGCATGCAAAAAAATAAATCTAAATTTAGACCTTACATCTTTCACAAAAGTGAACTCAACATGGATCATCAACCTAATTTAAGACACAAAGTTTTAAATCTCCTAGAAGATTGCATATGAAATAAAGCCACATGACTTTGAGTTTAGCAATGCCCTTTTAGGGCATGAACCATGAAAGCAAGACTTGAGAAGCTGGACTTTGTTAAAATTAAAAATGAATGCTCTGTAAAATATTGTTGAGGAAATGAAAAGATAAGGCCTGTAGACCGAAGCCTGGTGCCCTCTGAAATTCACATGTTTGAAGCCTAATTTCCAACATAACAATGTTTGAAGGTGGGACCTTTCAGAAGTTCTTAGGTAATAAGAGCAGAGTCCTCATTATGGGAGTAGAACCTTTACAAAAAGGACCCCTTAACAGCTCCTTGACCTTGGATTTCCCAGATTTCCAAACTGTGAGAAATATATATTTTTTTCTTAATTCACCCAGTCTATACTATTTTTGTTTTAGAAACATAAATGAACTAACAACAGTTAGTGACTGGGAGAAAATATTTGCAAAATTCAAAACTAATTAAGGATTATTATCCATAATGTACAATGAAGTCTTAAAACTCAACAAGGATAAAAAGATTTTCCATATAGATGATCATGCCATCATCAAAGACAGTTTTATTTCTTCCCTCTCAATCTGTATATTTTATATTTCCTTTTCTTATCTTATTGCATTGGCTATGACTTGTTATACTGTATGTTAAAAAGCACTGGTAAAACAGGATATCCCTTCTATGTTCCTGATGAGGAAATGAGCCTAGGATCTTAAAAACACCAAAGAATATATACAGATGACCATTAAGCATATGGAAAGATCTTCTACATCACATATCATTAGGGAAAGCAATATAAGCAATGAGAAATCACAACAAATCTATTATAATGACCACACTCCAGAACACCGAGAACAACAAATTTTGGTAAGAATGTGGATGAACATGAATTATCATTCATTGTTAGTGGAAATGAAAATGGTACAGCCTCTAGGAAAGACAGTTTGGAGGGATTTTTAGTAAAATATTTAAATGTAATCTTAGCATAAAATCTAGTAACCACACTACTTGTTATTTATCCAAAGGAGTGGAAAACTTATGTACAAACAAAACTTGAACATGGATAAACTCTGGTATATTTAGGCAATGGGTAATATTTAGTATAAGAGGAAATGAGCTATTAAACCTTGAAAAAACATGGAGGAAATTAAATCCGTATTTACCAACTGAAAGATGTCAATCTGGAAAGACTCCTTACTGTATAATGCAGCTACAGGATATTCTGGAAAAGGAAAATCTATTGAGACAGTAAAAAGTTCAGTAGTTGACAGGGATTTGGGTTGGAATGATAGGCAGAGCACAGTGGATTTGCAGGCCCTATGAAAATACTCTGGATACCATAATGTGCATACATGTCATTATGCATTTGTCCAAAATCACAGAATATATAATATCAAGAGTGGGCACTGAGCGATTTTTAAACTGACAACTGACCTCAACCTCAGTACTAAGAAGTCTTTATTATGTTCTGGCTTTTTCTCCTCAACTTGGGGAAGAAGTTTAGGGGAAGGAGTCGTGATGTAGATAGAGGTGCACATCCAAGCATGAGTGAATTAGAATTTAGAGCAAAACCCTCACACCGGGACATTGAGATGTTAAATTTAAGCTGTCATTATTAAGAAATGTAATTATTATGTTCTGAGGTTATATTGTTATTCCTAGTGAACTTATGTAGCCATATTGATGGAAAAATCACGCTTAGCCTTGTTAATTATAACATTTCCTGCCATTTGCTCCACCTGGTGGTATCTGGAACTGGGTACGATCAGCCTTCTAGTTTTATCTGGTTGTCCTCTCTTTTTACCCTGAAAATCATTCTGAAAATGTATCAGTTTCCTTGTCCTTCTCCTTTTCCCTCAATGGGTTACAAATGCTCATTACATTTTCCAAACCTCAGCCTGATGACTGTGTAGACACCCCGGTTTCCAAGCCGTTGCCCCTCAACTGCGCCATCCTGTTAGGGGCCAGCACTCCTCACACAACAACTGCCCCCCTGAGACCATGTCCTGGTCCCTTCAGATGGGGCAGTGCTGACAGCAGAAGGCTAAGTGCTACCCTTGAGCCCTCACCTCAGTGTGAGCATGTGGTGAAACACTGCTCTCCTTCAAGGTCCTACTCAGCTGCAAGGCCTCCTCAGAGGCTGTTGCCCCACTGTGGGAGCATGGGTCAGGAGACACTCATGATAACTATGACCTGTGCAGCATCGCTGTGCTCTTCCACTCACTGGACTGAGCACTCTGCATGAATTATTTCATCTTCAATTCATTTTATGGATTAATTATACTGCCCCCATTTTACATTTAAGAATTTAAAAATTCACAGCATTTAAAAACTTCCCATGGTGAAAATAAATTTCAATGACCTATGAAGTTTCAGTTATGCAAGATTAAATTATTGAGATCTACAGCTCAACATAACTAATGACACCATGTTGTGTGCTTATAGTTCTGTTAACATTGAAGGTATCAAGTGCTCTTTGCATATAAACCAAAAAAGACATCAATGGTGTATTTATTTCCTTGATAATGGAGATAGCATCACAGGTGTGTGCAATATCCAAATAGATCAAGTTGTATATATTAAGTGTGTAATACTTTCGGTATAACAATTATGCTTAAATAAAGTTCTTTAAAAACAATTAAATGAAATCACATATTATCTCAATAGTCCAGAAGCTATTAAGAGATCTGAACTATACCTAAAGTCACATGAATGCTGTGCCTCCTTTCTGGCAATGGTTTTCTTAAATATATCCTTAAATATTTTTAGGGGAAATTACTTACAAAGGTAGGGCTGTATATACCCTTGAATGCTTCCAATGGATCCGATCCTTCATCATTATAATTTGTGATGCAAATGACTAGATGTATAAATAATACATCTACCATCTTCTTCCTGGAATTCAGGACCATGTATACTGGCCTCAAAAATAGAGCAGGCTTGGTGATACTATACAGAGAAAACCCTAAAGTCTACACTAAAAAATTACTGGAACTAATAACTGGATTCAGCAGAGATGCAGGATACACAATCAATACACAGAAATCTCTTCAATTCCTATATACTAACAATTAACTAGCAGGAAGGGAAAGTAGTAATATATACAACTTGATCTATTTGGATATTGCAAGTCAATTGAAAATTGAATCAAAAAGAATAAAATGCCTAGAAGTAAACCTAACAAAAGAGGTGAAAGACCTGTACTCTGAAAACTATAAGGCACACTGATGAAGGAAATTGAAGAAGACACAAATAGATGGAAATCTATCCCATACCCTGGGATAGGAAGAATTCATATTATTAAATGGCCATCCTGCCCAAAGCAATTATAGCATCAATGCAATCCCTACCAAAAGACCCAAGGCATTCTTCAATGAACTAGAGCACATAATTGTAAAATTTATATGGAACTTCACAAGATCCTAAATTGCCAAAGCAATCTTAAGAAACAAGAACTAAGCTGGGGGCATCACATGCCTAGTCTTCAAGCTATACTATGAAGTTACAGTATTCAAAACTGCATGGTTCTGGCACAAGAACACACATATAGATCAATGGAACAAAATAGAAAGGCCAGAAATAAACCAAGTGTATACATTTATTATTATATGACAAAGGAGAATTGAATGCACAATTGGGAAAAGAAAGTCTCTTTAATAAATGGTGTTGGGAAAACTGGATAGCTACATACAAGATAATGAAACTGGATGACTGTCTAACTCCATACACAAAAGCAAACTCAAAATGGATTAAATAACTAAATATAAACATGAAACCATAAAACTTTTAGAAGAAAACATAAGCAAAAATATCTTGAGCATAAACATAAGTAATATTTTTCTGGATACTTCACAGGTAAAGGAAACAAAATAAAAATGAACAAGTGGGACTAAATCAAACTAAAAAGCTTGTATATAACAAAGGAAACTATCAACAAACCAAAAAGCAACCACAGCATGTGAAAATATATTTGTAAATGACTTAGCCAATAAGAGGTTAGCACTAAAGCATATAAAGTACTCATAAGACTGGACACCAAAAAACAAATAACCTGATTTAAAAACATGGGTAGAGGAGCTGAATTGACATTTTCCAAAGACATACAGATGGGCAACAGGCACAAGAAAAGATGCTCCACATTGTCAATTATCAGGGAATTGCAAAGGGTGTTATGGTATGTGAATAAGTAATATGGCAAGTAAGGGTATTATGCTAAGTGAAATAAGCCAGGAAGAGAAAGACAAATACTATGTGATTTCACTTAAATGTGGTATCTACAGCAAAACAAAACAAAATGAAGAAAACAGCAGTAGGACTCATAAGCACTGAGAAGTGACTGGTGGCTACCCTGGGGGAGGGGCTGGGGTACATGAGGGAAGCAGGTAAAAGTTACAAAGAAGCACAAATCTCATTCATAATATAAATTAGTCACAAGGATGAAAACACAGCATAAAGAAAATAGTCAATAGTTCTGTAATATTTTCCTGTGTTGACAGATAGTAAATGAATTAGTTTGGTAAAGTATTTTACAATGAATTTAACTACTGAATTGCTATGTTGTATGCCTGAAAGCAATATAATATTGTGTATCAACTCTACTTCAATAAAAATATATCAAAAACAATAAACATGTTTGGAAAAATATCTATTAATATGCTCTGCCCATTTTTAATTGTATTATTTTTTTGTGTGTTGAATTGCATGAAATCTCTAAATATTTTGGAATCTAAAATAATAAGACAAATAACAAAGAAATAAAACAGGAATAGGCTCAAACACAGAGAATGACTTGTAGCTGCCATAGGGGAGGGGGCTGGTGGATGGGCAAAGTAGGTGAAGGAAATAAGGAGGTACAAACTCTCGCTTATAAAATAAATTAATCATGAAGAAAAGTCCAGAATAGGGAATATAGCCAATAATATTGTAATATCTTTGTATGGTGACAGATGGTAACTACCCTTCTGTGGTGAGCATTTTGTAATGTGTATGACTGTCAATCACTATGTTGTACACCTGAAACCCACATGATATTGTATATCAACTATACTTCAATGAAAGAGGAAATAAATAAATGAACGTTGATTTACTTGTAAGTTTTCTTTTGGGTATGAACTGTTGCTTTGGTTGATTAAAATTAAAATTTTCCAGTATTTTGTATAATAATTTTTTAAAAATCTGACTTACTTTGATAAGAATATCCACTCTGAATCATCTCTACTTACACATACTCTAAACTCATGACATTAATATTGCATTTTATTTTATATTCTTTCATCATAGCTACTGCAGTGTTTAGCCAGGAATACATGATGTGTGCCTATTGTTGAATTAATGAATATTAGTGCCACCACATAATTATTCTAAAAATAATTTTAAATTAAAACTTTTCACAATCGGACCCCAATTTACCATATTCTTTCTTTCATATGATTTATAAGATATTGACATTTTGTTGCTACATTTCAAAGCTATTTATTTTAGTTGTATATGTCTCTGTTACCTGACTCTTGACAACCGAAGCTGTACACAGTAAATCAAAAGTATAATGACACACCTTAAAGAAAGAATCTGACTTGGATTCAGGAGACATAAGGTATCAGATTTCAGGAGAGCCTTTGTCAACCTGAAGGTCCTGATCTACCATGTGTTCAAGGAAGGCTCACAAAGGACTGGTGGGGATCTAGTGATAAGACTGGTCATATCTTGAGTAGCAACAGAATTTAAATGATAAAATAAAGGAGATACGGGGTGAGGGTGGACTTTTGCAAATTTGTTCAGAGGCCCCCTGGGCACCATTACCTGTAAGAGTAATTCGCGGCAATATTCCTGAAGAATAAGACAGCACTCTCTTGCTGCACATAATCCCCTGGGAACCAACTAGCACATATTCCCAGTGTATTTCAAGAGATGCAAGCAATCTCCATTTTAGGTTGTTTTACACGTAAATAAATGTAATGCTTTTTGCTATGCTTTTCTAATAACTGCACCCGATATATTCCTGTAGATGGAAGAGGGTCAGAGTATACTAAGCCAAGGATTCCTCTGGGAAACTTGTTCTAGTGTGGATTCTGTTAGCACATGTCCCGAGATTCTGCTTTTCTAAAAACCCTAGCTGATGCTGATGCCAGAATAAGGACCCTCTCTAAGTAACAAGGCAAGAGAATATGCCTTACTTTCTAGAGATGCTTTTCAGCGTCCTGATTATCAAAGCTTCCCACATATCCATGTTTTTAAAACTTAAGGTAAACCTTTGTAGCAGACTAAGTAAGCAATTTTAGATTCATAAGATGTAGAGAACACAGTGTCTACAAGGTGTCGCTAGTCCATGTGGCTTTGAAGCTACCAACTTGAAATGAGCAGGAGATAGAGATGAAAAGCAAACCCGGTGATTCCATTCCTGGCTGAGCCGCCTAAATGACGACCTGCAGAAAGATGCTCAGCCTACTGCCTGGTGACTAGGTGGTGACCCTGTACTATATGCTTGAAAGTTGCGAAGAGCGTAGATCATACCTGTCTCTCCACAGGGAAGGAGTGTTGATTGCGTGATGTGATGGATGCTCCTGGACCCTATGGCGGAAATTCACTGCAATATAATCAGGTGTCGGATCATCATGCTGTGCACCTTAAAGCTACACGGTTTTGTGTGTCAGTTACATCACAATAAAGTTGGAAAAATAAACACAAATTCAATCAAGATACTTGGTTTCTTTGGTCTGTGCTATTTTTAAAGGTCTGGAGCTGCACAGAATGCAGAAACACATCGCCATGGAGACAGCGACACAGCGAGAACAGAGCACAGCAGCCCGAGGGGGGCATCGCCAGTCTCCCACAGTTCCCAGAAGTATAACTGCTCAGTGGTGCCATCCAATCCGGGGCATTTCAAGGGTCTTTATTAGTGATATAGTCTTGCCTTTGTAGTTGACTTAACATATCTCTTCACACCCTTGGTTATTTTAGAGTCTGTGACATGGATTTCTGGTCATCAATGGGAGATAACAGTGAGAAAATAAACGAAAGCACATTCCTCACCTTGGACTCTGAGGTTGGGTGAATCCAAGATCAATTTCTCTTGTGCTCCCTGTTTTAGTCTCTACCTGAGTAGGATGAATGTCCAGAATTGCCCAAATCTCAGTCCACAATTTGCCCAAAAAGTGAGCATTCAAGCAGGTTTAATTTCCTCTACTGATGTTTAAACATGAACTATGTGGTCTAACATTTTCACATATCTACTTTTATCGAGGCTTTACAGGATCTATTAGTCAAATGTCATTTGTACAAAAAAAAAAATTTTGAGAGCAAACAGCACAAAGCACTTGATTCTCACAGATAAGTAAGATGTACCTGAGAAGTCAGTCAACCATTTTACTTTTGAGTATCATCCTAGAAGTTCATAATTGCAAATCTTCACTTCTCTCCATAAACAAACAATGGACTTTTAAATATCCAGTTTCTAGTTGTGGGAACTGATGCATAATCTTTTTTTTATTTTGATATCATTAATCTACAATTACATGAAGAACATTATGTTTACTAGGCTCCCCCCTTCACCAAGTCCCCCCACATACCCCTTCACAGTCACTGTCCATCTGCGTAGTAAGATGCTGTAAAATCACTATTTTTCTTCTCTGTGTTGCACAGCCCTCCCCATGTCCCCCATGCACTATACATGCTAATCGTAATGCCCACTTTCTTTTTCCCCACCCTTATCCCTCCCTTCCCACCCATCCTCCCCAGTCCCTTTCCCTTTGGTAACTGTTAGTCCATTCTTGGGTTCTGTGATTCTGCTGCTGTTTTGTTTCTTCAGTTTTTCTTTGTTCTTATACTCCACATATGAGTGAAATCATGTGGTACTTGTCCTTCTCCGCCTGGCTTATTTCACTGAGCATAATACCCTCTAGCTCCATCCATGTCATTGTGAATGGTAGGATCTGTTTTTTTCTTATGGCTGAGTAATATTCCATTGTGTATATGTACCACATCTTCTTTATCCATTCAACTGATGCATAGTCTTTATTTGGACATCCAAACCTCTTTGTATTAATTTAACACATGACTACTTCCTTATTCTCAGCAACTGCTTTGAGGAAAAAAAATATTTCCTTATTATATAATGAAACTGAGCATATGTACCCCAAATAAACAATTCTCCTATTCGTTATATATCCCACTGAAATGCATACATTCACAAAAAGAGATAGGAAACCCCAAGTGACCCTCAGAGTAGAATATGTAAATACATTTTTTTTTCTTTTCTACAATGGACTACTTCACAGCAATCAGAAAGGACTCTATGCTGGACTATTATAAGAAGGCATATATTATAAACACATGCACAATATGAATGAATCTCACAGACAAAACAAAAGTCAAGTTATGAGTAGATGAGAACATCTTATAACTATGGATTTATCCATCAGGACAGTGGTATTCCTGGAAGCACAATGACAGGAAGGAGTCACAAGAGATCTGAGTCCCTACTTGTGTTCTTTTTCCTTATTAGGGTTTCAGGTTGATGCACACCTTCATATAATAAAATTTCCTAGAGTTTTAGAATTCTGATTCCTACGCTCTACTTCTTAAGTTTATATTCCTGTGTGTGTGTGTGTGTGTTTATGAACTTATTTCAAAGGTGCAAGCATTTTCCATACTAGCTGGTTTTACAGGTAAACATAATGCTTTATATTTACATATGTGTAAATATCTATTCCCCAAACACCCTGCATGCCTCTGAAGCATTTCTACTTCTGAAAACTACTAGACTCTTCACACCATCCTAATGAACACTTTCTCCACTATCACCTGAGCCTGGTATTATGAGCCTCTTCTGTGGATATTATTTCCATTTTCTTGCACTAATCAGTATTTTCATGTCCCCTCAGGAAGTACTCTTCTTCAAGTTCTTTTAAATAACCCCTGACTGGGGCCCTGAAAAATCTTAGGCAATTCTACATGGAAATAAAACTCTCCAATGACAGCAAACTCTCCAGGCAGCAAAAATATTCCTAGGAAACCTCTCTAGAGAGCCAAACACAGTGTCTCATTCTCCCAGATGGCCTTCCGTGTTCCACCCGGCACATTTTTTAATAGTTATATGGGAAGAACCGGCTCACTTACCCACATCCCCAGAACCATACGCCCTTCAACATGCTGACCTTGGACTGAGGAGATTCCATTCTGTATCTCACCACCTGGACAGGCTTAGATGCAAAATGTGAGCCTTGTTCCCTCAGGTGAGACCAGATTAATAGGGATAAAACTCATCTGTGTACCGATTGTATGTTATGTATTTGTTATGTCCTAATCTCCATTTCTTTTAGATATGTTTGTTGCATGGCTAGAAATTAGAAAAATTGACAAAATGGCTTGAGTATCTCTCTACATCACAGCCTCTATGTGTTAATTTTATCACTGCCTCTCTGTGTAGAGTTACATAGAAAAACAAAGTATCTACTTCTTTCTTAACAAACTTACTGATGTACAGGAATAGAATCACTGCTAATTTTTAGTTCTACAGCTACTCAAAAATCTCCATCTCTGAGTTTCAGGTATTTGTAATTTAATGCATATTACTTTTGGTAAACATCTCTCAGAAGTAAAAGGCTCAGTGTAGTTGCCCTGCAACTCAGGCTGCTGCTTCTGCAGTGGAAGATGGAAACCTGTCCTCAAAAAATTAAAAGTGGACAGACAAAAGAGAAAGCAACTGCTCACACACACTGTGCATCACGACGCATGAGCTCCTTTGGAAGAGCCAACCACTCACTTCACTCCCTTGCAGTAGGAACTTAATTATACCCATGCTGGCTGTGAGGGAGTTGAAGGACCAAATCCTTCATGAACTGGTTCTGTGCCCACAGAGAAAGGAAGGCCAATCACCCCATGAAGCCTGCAGTCAGGGTATAGTCTTTACAGGAATATTTAAGGAAAAAAATGAAACAAGGAAAACAGAGCATGCATGTCCTTGGACAGGCTGGTTTGGGAACAGAGGCCAGAACAACACCTGAATAGCCTGAACAGGAGGAGGTAGGTCATCAATGATCCAGGACATTTGTCAAGGAAGAATTCAGGAAGACGGTCACAGCTGGGACACTGGGCGCACCTTCCTTCCTGAGGGTCTGTCTCTGCTTGGGCCGTCTGCTTGGCACTCCTTAGTCCCTAAATAAAGGAAGGTGCATATACATGTTTGGGGCAAACTCTACACACTCACGTATATATACATATACATATGTATATATATGTGTGTGTGTGTGTGTGTGTGTGTGTGTGTATATATATTTTGTTTTCTGTTTCTAGATGTAACATGTTCTTTTGGAAATTATATATACCTCCAGGTTTAAAAGTGAGTGAGTCTATTGCTGACCTTTTGGAAAACATGTTTTCATGTACACTTGAAAGCTGTATCATGCTCACTGGGACGTTCCTATCGCTGTGTGATACACTATTTGAAAGTGGGATCTATGAGGAGACTGTGTTGAGCACAGCAAGGACTCAACTCAGTCTCAGAAAGAAATGGTTCCCTTCCCCTTTGATTTCTCAGACTGCATCCTGGCCTCCACTTCCTGAGAAAGCCCCCTTTGATCCCATGTTAATGTGCGGTCCCTTTCCTCATGCTGGGGGCATCTTTTGCTGCTTCTCTGCACATTTACCACATTAAACAGCATTCTCAGCTTGAGTGTTGATTTGCCAAACTACAAGTTGACCTCCAGAAGGCTCAGCCACTGAACCTCAAACATCAGTCCTCCTCACAGGTCAGTTATATTAGTGTATTCCCAACATGTACTTGATAATAAATTAATCAAATCACTAATACAATCAGGATAATTTAGTTTCTCATGTAAAATCATGACTGAAGGCAAAAAAAAAATGAGTACAGCAAAAATTTGTGTGCTGAGCTCTTTCATTTCCTAAGCCTTTCAGGTCTGGACTTCATTGCTACTGAGAATGCAGTCCTTAGATGGCCTTGGCCCTGGAAATACCTCCTGCTGAGTGCTCCTGAAGTACACCATCTCCATCAGCAAATAATGTCACTGGGTCATAAATTCCAACTAAGGACTGGTAACAGAAAAGGAGCACAGTAAGTGGAATGGTTTAAATATTTGTGGAATTCACAAGATGTAATTAAACCACTGGGGAAGTAGATGAGTGGGTTCACATTTTAGAGGGAATAGAAGTTAGGAGTTAAACTCTAAGAGTGAAATGCAGAACATGAGAAGAGTAAATCCCTTCTTTGAATAAGAAGAAGTGGCTCTCTGAAGTAAAAATTATCTGTCATTATACTTTTAGTGTTTTTCTGGATATAAGGATGGTCCTTCCTATTCAGCCTTCAGGAGCTGAAATTATGTACTTACAGACAATGAATATAAAATATTCAGAATCTTCCTTTTTAAAACGCAGCTGTTGGGAATTCAGATAACAAGCCAATTTGGAGAATCTAGTTCCCTAACCCACCAGAGGCTAGGGTAAATGAATTGGGTCAAAATCTAGAAATTCTATGCACAAGCAAACCACTGATCCAGGCCACAGAAGAATATTTGCCAGAGAATTTTTTCCTCCGTGTAGAATACCACCAGTGGTCTCAGGAGACGCATCCCCTGCCCGACTAGAAAAGCCTTCAGGTAACCCAGTGGCACATTAAAGCCCCTGACTGAAACATAAAAATTAGGAAAAAGGAGGAAGCCTCTTCCTGACCTTCCTTCAAGTGTTTGATCTGGAGTGAGCTGAAATGCTTTTTCCACCTGTTACCTGGCAATTTCCAATTGTTCAGTGAGCTTCCCAATCACCTCTTACTGAAAACATGTTTATTAAATGCAATGAATAAAATCATATTAAATGTTTTAGAATTATCATATGGAAGATATGCTTATTAGACATATCCTTTCTTCCTCAGTGTTCTCAAGAACTTAATTTTTCCATTAGTGACTAATTTTAATCATTTTTGATAGTTACTATAATTTAAACATTTGAATTCTACATAATCAAAACTTTTCTCCTATAATATCCTCACTGATATGTGGGTTGCATTTACCCATTCTGAGATGATTGGAATATCCTCTATATATGTTAATGCTTTTTAATTCTACTTAATTATTTAATCCACCTATACATTTTTGTATAGGAATCAAAGATCTAACTTGATCTTTTACACAAACTTCGAATTAACCTATAGCATTTTAATGACAGTTCATGCAGTTTTAAAAATTCCAAAACGGTTTCTTTGCAAGTAAGAATTATTTTAGAATCACTTCAAGTGTTCAATTATGTTTTAGGATGAGTTGTATCAATATTTTAGCACTTTTGGTTTAATCTTCCTAAAAATTTCAGAATTACTTGTTCAATATAGCAAATTTGTTAGAGATATTTATGTGACTGTGCTAAACTATAACGCAACTAGAGAAGAGATTATTCTTTGAAACAATTATCTTCTTGCAGGGACAGATGACATGAGTCTCAATTTATTCACACCTCATTAAGAGGATCCTTGAAGTTTTTCAGTGATGTGTGTAGTGTTTATGCACTTGTCTTATTAGAAGGTTCGTAATATATTATTGGTGAATTTGCTAGTGTTAACCAAAGATTTTGACATCAAAGGTTTGAATACTTTTGACATATTGGACAATTATTAATTTTCTGATTAAATATTTATACAACATGTACTATTAGTGCACTTCATAGTTTTATTTTTAAATTTAGAAATGAGACCATGGTCTGCTCATTTTAAAAAGTTGACTTACTTCTTTTGGTTTCAGTGTTCCCATCTTTTACTTAATTTCTAGTGCATTGGCCAGCAAGTTTTGATTGATAATTATGAACATCTTTATTTATTCCTGATTTTAATGGAGACCTACTGGAGGACCCTTGTGTTAAAAATTAAGATAGAGAAATCATGATTCTTCACTTAGAAGATATCACTTTTCACAAGCTAGAAAAGTAAAGTTTGTAAGTGTATGTTTAGCACTCTGTGAATAATCTTAGCAAATATTTTAAAAATCACTTTGTCCCAATGAAAAAAACACTGTATTCTAGCCACTTCCAGGTGCACTTAGTAATGACGGGTTTTGTCAGTCATTTAAATGTACATTAAAGCCAACCAGGGCTTGACACCTGCCCCTTCCAGACCTGAGTCCCCAGACTCATCACGTCTTCCTGCACAGGGCTGGTCTGGGGAAAGTGACGGGGGAGGCAGGAGAGGACCGCCCACCCCCACTCTGGTTAGCTTCAGTGAAGGTGTGCAGTCAGCTTCTCCTCGTCCCCAGTGGCCGCCGACAGCCTGTGCCGTGCAGGCTCCGCCGTGACGCACACCCTGAAATCACTGCTGCATCCATGACCACCTGAGCACCTGTTCTCTTCTGAGTGCTCCATCCCCTTTCACTCTCCAGGGGGACATGATCGTGTTGGTTATGCTGGGATATACTCAGAACTACACAAAACTTGGGGTTTCACCAGGCCCTCAGTGCTCACCCCTCCCGCGCAGGCCCTCCAGTTACCTCCCTTCCCACCGACAGGAGACGTCCCTGGTAGACCATGCCGGGAATCCCAGATGGGGAAAGACCCCAAGCCCTCTCTACACCAGAACAAAGCACAGCATGTGGTGAGCTTCCTTCAGTCCTGTCCATGGGCCCGCACACCCCACGCTCACCTGTTCTCTGGAGGATTCCAGCGTTGCCCCTCCAGCGGCCCAGGGGCTTACTGTGCGCCACCTGCACCGGCATCCAGTGCTCTTCACTGTCCTCCACGCCAGGGCTTCTGCTTCCCCAGCAGGTTAGCTCTGAGTCTGGAAAGGAGGGTGCCTGTCAAATTATATTCTTTCCATTATTTTCTTTTTTATTAACCATGACTGTAGAGAGAGGCTCTGAGAATTAAAGACAAGAATGTGATGCCTTGGCTCCGAGGTCTGCTCCAACCTCTCATCCCCGGAGCTGTGGACAAATTTGGGAGGGAAGTCTCAAAGCATCAGATAAATTTTATTGAATATAATGATATTTCAATGACCTTTATCACTGTATTAGACAGTGTGATATAAATTAGCGTTTTGATAATCTGTGGCTGTCAACATGCAATAGCTTGAGCATTCATGCAGTTAGAAATTCTGCAGAGAGCTTTCTCTCTCTGATAAAGGCTGCATATGTGAAGGGAAACTTCACAGTGGCTTGCTTTCTGGTTTACTCATTCATTTATTCACTATTGTGTACAGACTGCATTAGACCCTGATACTCACTGCATATAGAGAAAGGATAAAGCATCCTTCTGCTTGTAAATAACACAACCACAGAAATAAAGAAAAATCACAGGAAAGCAAGTAAATATAATCAAATTTCCTAGGTGTTGGTATTTAACTATTTTTAAAATTGATTATTAAGTGGTCCAGTATATGTGGGGACAGTATTAAAATTTAAGTAAGCACATAAATTCCTAAGAGTGTGGAATGGAGGATGTTATATTATGACAAAAGGCAGGGAATCATTATGAACAATGGGACACCCAGGAAAACATAAATATTTCAGCATGATGAAATAAAAGTAAGCAGGACTTCTATATGATGATAATGGCTGTAAAATATCCTTAAGCTATAGAGTAAAACTACAAGAACAGTAGAAATATCTAATTAAACAAGAGTGACTTAGTTCATCCTCAGAGACTTTCATAAGACTAGAAGTATCTGTGCTGCTGAGAAGTAAGTGTGGCTACAGCTGAGAACTGGGTGGGAAGGTGCGGGTAGAGGCTGGGGCTCTCCGAACACCCACATTATGGGAGCAGATGGGGATTACAGTTGTGTGAACACATGACAGTCACAGGAAACACTGAGTGGGTGGAATCAAAGGACATGGCTATGGATTAGACGTGTCCCGAAAAGTGAAGGATTTAAGGTAAATGTCATCTCTTTAGCTCTGATATGACCATGTATGGAAGTAAAACACCTATCTTAAGAAAACCATAGCAAATTAAGTATTGGACACTTTGGTAAATTGGGGATTAGATGGACAGGAAGCTACTGACATAAAAGCCTAGAAATCAAGTATTTTAAATAGAATCATTAAAAAGAAGACATTTTTTCCATGGGTCTTTGTAGCATTACTTTTAAGTTTAGCAAAGAAAGACTTTTGGAAAAATCAGTGTTTCAGGAACAGCTAGAAGAATGGACACCAGAAAAAGAGAGGCTGAGAAGGTGATATGCAGAAGAAAAAGGAGGAAGAAAATGTTGGCAGTGTCTCACCCAGCCCTTACCTCTTTCCTGTAAAACACCATTTTCAAGCAATGCTACCATACTTGCAGACCTGGAGCAAGTGCAAATTGGCTCACCAATAAGATCACTTGACTCACTGAAATACTATCATTTAAATAAGCTGCTTAATGTGTTTGATTTTTCCACTGTACAAGATAGACCCCTGTGGACAGTGTCTATTAGACCTGGATAGACGTATCACTTTGGTTTCCTATCTGTTGCCTCATATAGCTGTACCCTGACATCATATCTGAATAAAACTACAGGCACAATAGAAATGTCTAATCACACAAGACTGACTCATTTCATCCTGAGAGGCTTTGCAGAGGCCCCTGAGTTGAAATCTGTGGTCATCTTCTTCTTCTCATTTGTCTACCTGTTCGGCCTCCTGGGGAACATCTCCATCATCACAGCTGTGATCAGGGAAAGCCGCCTCCACTCACCCATGTACTTCTTCCTAAAGAACCTGTCTTTTCTGGACATGTGCTACACCTCAGTCACCATCCCCAAGGCTCTGGTTACCTCCTTCAGGGGGTCTGGGGTCATTTCCTACCTGGAGTGTGTAGCTCAGCTTTATGTGTTTATTACACTATCTTCTACTGAGTGTTTTCTGCTCACAGCCATGGCCTATGACCGCTGCACAGCCATCCACCGACCCCTGGTCTATGGGGCCCTGATGACCCAGAAACTTTGCTCTCAACTGGTTGCAGTGGCCTGGCTGAGTGGGGCCATGTACTCAGCCTTCCACACCCTCAACACCTTCTCGCTGCCCTTCTGTGGGCCCGTCATTGAGCATTTCTTCTGTGACATCCCTCCAGTCATGAGACTCTCCTGCACCGATTACCACCTCAGTGAGAAAGTGGGCTTTGCTGTGAGCAGCTGTGTTGTCATGAGCTCCTTCGCCCTCACCCTCCTCTCCTATGTTCCAATCATCTCCACCATAGCCCAGATCCCCTCCGTGGATGGCAGGTGGAAGGCCTTCTCCACCTGCTCCTCTCACCTGACCACAGTTGTTCTGTTCTACGGAACCGGGAGCTTCATGTACTTGAGGCCTGCTTCCCGTTACTCCCCAACCCAGGGTCGTGTGGCATCTATTTTTTATTCCATTCTCACACCTACTTTGAATCCTGTTATCTATTGTCTCAGGAACAATGATATGAAGGTCGCCCTACAGAAACTGTATTGTGCAAAGAAGAAAAACTAAGTCCTCAAAAGCTACAATTTGAAGATCTTTAAAAGTTCTTGATGGGTTATTGAAGGCAAATGTCACCTAACACCTCATTTTCCTTTTCCCTCCCCTTGTGTTTTCTACCGGTGATCTGGCCAATGAGAACACAT
Source organism: Manis pentadactyla (assembly GCF_030020395.1). Classification (NCBI taxonomy): domain Eukaryota; kingdom Metazoa; phylum Chordata; class Mammalia; order Pholidota; family Manidae; genus Manis; species Manis pentadactyla. The sequence goes on along the minus strand of NC_080031.1, from coordinate 47,829,236 downwards.
CTGCCCACACTGACACAAAGTTGTAGCTCACCTCTCACATGCTTCTTACCAGCTTTGCCGATCTCTTATAACTCAACACCACATTAATTTTTGTATTTTTCCAGGTTTTACCATAAGAACCTTGTTTAACAAATTATTTTTCTATTTAGTACATCTGAAAGAATTCATGTATTTCCTGGGCTTTTATATATCTTTCTAGTGTTTATCATCCTCTTCATGAAATGAGTCCTACTCTTGAATTTCCAGCTCTTGACCTCATTCACCTGAACATCCATAAAATACTTCACTTTTCCCATTTCTAAAATCTACTTAATCCTTTCTTCTACCATCAAACAGCTTCTTTATCATTCCTAGTTCAGCTATTTGTACCATCTTCTGTTCAGTTTTCTAAGCTAAATTTTCTAAAGTCATTCTCATTTCACCTTTGTTATTTGTCTTTTCTAACATAACTGATCTCCGGGTTCTGAATCTTTATAAGTATATCATTGATTCATTGTGTGCTTTCTGCCTCTTTCTTAGTCTACGATTTCATGACCTCTTTCTGGAATCAAACATGCTTATTTAATTCAGTAGTTTTCCAAGTTTACATATTTTTTAAAGGAAGAACTCTATTCAAACATTTCACCTGGCAGCCATTGTTCAAATTTCTCACAGTCCCTGGTACCCTTTCAAATATTATTCTGATTCAATTTCCCAGTATCTCTGCTCTCCAAATTCTTGCCAGTGAAGAAACAGTTTATCTTACCAATATATCTATCTTTATATACTCTTATAATATGAAAATCCTAGAGTGACTCCTGCCATTCTCCAAGTCAAGGTTTGCATGATTTGCATTACATCATCTGAAACCCATTTATATGTGCTCTCACCCTCAGTTACTTTCTCAAACCTATTCAACCTTTAAGGCATTCAAGACCTTTTCTCATTTTCATGGTCTATAACAAATACTATTTGGAACACACCATTGTCTGCAGGGTTCAAATGTTATAAGGGGGCTTATCTGCAATAATCAGCAGTTAGCCCGATTTTCAGGTGTAACTTTACCTTATCGTGTGAATTTACCATATCATGTGGAATAGATTTTTGTACATTGAAATATTGCAAAATGTGACCAATCAGGATCCTCATCCAAATGTCCTGCTAACCCATTGCTACATTTATGTGGCTTGGTGTTTTCATCTGTGTAAATACTTTACATCTTTACCTCTATTTGTAGGTTCTCCATAACATGGTCAGACTACATAGACATTTTTAGTTTCTTCCACTTACAGAAACCATCTTGTGTACTATTTATGTTAACACTCAAGCTGCCTCTCTAGCAAGACTTCATTTTTGTGTTCCTCATCTCAAAATCCTTCTTTTGTGCCCTGCATGCATTCAATATCCATCAAGACTCCACTCATTTATATGGTCTGGCACAATGATTTTCTCTACAATCCTGTGGTCAGTGCCATGCCTAATCTAATCTCTTATCTAATTCTACTGAGGATAAAATCCCTCAGGGTATTTAAATCCTAGAGACCCACTCTTATAATCAGGCAGACTTGCAATACCTCTCTTTTCTTCTTTCTGATTATGGTAATTTTCCTGATTTTGTATTTCTTATTTATGATTGTATTTTTATATTCCTAAGGCTACAGCAAATTTTCTTTCCTATAACTGAATATTACTTTGATAACTTTTGGAGGGGTGGCTCTGTATGCACCCCTGAAACCTTTTTTTTAAATATTGAGAATACTCTAAATCTCCAACTATATGTCATCCTACCTGCCTGTTTAAACTTTAGAAAAAATAAAAAAGACACACTTTGAATTTCTTTGAGGCACACAAGTAAAAGAAAAACTTATGAAAAAAGTAAACAAAAACTGGATCCCCACCCAGTTCATGGTTTCTTTTGTTGTGCAGAAGTTTTAAGTTTAACATAGTCCTACTTGCCAACTTTTACTATTGTTATTTGTTTTCTCAGAATTATGTTATAAAGCTCACTTCCAGACAAATGTCATGGAATTTCATCCCTATAATTGTATGATATCAGGTCATAAGTGTTTGATTCATTTTGTGCTAATTTTTGTGAGTAGTACGAGGTAGATGTCCAATATCATTCTGCATGTGTTTCTCCAGTTTTTCCAGGACTACTTGTTGAGAAGACTCTCTTTTCCCCATTGGGTATTCCCCCTTGTCTATTAGTTGACTATAAATACCTAGATTTCATTCTGGGCTCTCTCTTCTGTTTACATATCTATTTTTGTGCCAGTATCATATGTTTTTATTACTATGACTTTATAGTATAGTTTGAATCCAGGAAGTATAGCACTTCTGGCTTTGTTCTTTTCATCAGGATTGACTTGGCTATTTGTGGCTTTTTGTGGTTCTACACAAATTTAGGGATTATTTATTCTATTTCTGTGAATAATGCTTTTGGTATTTTTATGGTGATTATGTTTCTTCTGATCCATGAACACCGGATATATTTTTCATTTGTGTCTTCTTCAATTTCTTTCAGTAAAATCTTATAATTTTTAATGTACAGATTTCTCACTTCCTTAATTTACTGCAAACTACTTGTTATTGATGTTATTTTGAATGGGATAGTTTTATTTCTTCTTAAGTTCTTTCATCACTAGTGAAAAGGAATCTAACTTATTTCTGTATGTTGATTTTTCTATCCTGTCATACTGCTGAAATAATTGATTAATCCCAATAGTTGTAGATTGACTCTGTAATTTTCTCTATATAAGATCATCTCATTAGCCAATAGCAATAATTTTACTTTTCCTTTCTGATCCAGATATTTTTTTTTATTTTTTGTCTTGCCTAATTGCTTTGATTAGGACTTTTGGTACTATAATGATTAGGAGTGGTTAGAGCTGGCATTCTTATCTTGTTCCTCATTTTATAGGAAATGCTATAAAATATTCTTCACTGTTACCTGTGCAGAATTTGCTACATATGACCTTTGTTATTTTGAGGTTCCTTCTATACAAAATCAGGTAAGAGTTTTACACAAAAGTATGATTTTTTGTCAAATTTTTTTCTGCATCTGCTGAGGTGATAATGTGATTTTTTACCTTTCATTAATGTAATGTATTATTGTTTTATGCTGAACCAGCCTTTTCACCCAACTTGTTCATGAGATATAATCTTTGTAATGTGTCCTTGAGTTTGGCTTGCTAATGATGTGATGAGAATTTCTGCAAGTATGTTCATCAGGGATATTGGTCTGCAGTTTTCTTTTCTCATAGTGTCCTCTTCTGCTTTTGGTATCAAAGAAACACTAAACTCAGAATGAGTTGCGTTTCCCCCTCAATATTTTTAATTAAAAAATTAAAACATATAAGACAAATAATGAAGAAGGAAATTGAATTAGTAATCAAAATATCCCAACAAAGTGAAACCCAGACCAGAAGGCTTCACAGGTGAATTCTTCCAGATATTAAAGAATTAACGCCAGTCCCTTGCAAATGTCCCAAAACTTGAAGAGGAAGGAATATCTGTAAATGTGTTTTATGAGATCATCATTATCCTCACATTAAAGCCAAACAAATATATCACAGGCCTATATCCCTTATGAACATAGATGCAAAAATCCTGAAAAAATTCTAGCAAATCTAATTCAATAGTATCTTAAAAAGATCATACACCATGATCAAGTGGTATTTACAGCTCTTATTCAAAGATGGTTCAATACATGCAAATCAATAAATGTGACACTAACAGAATGAATAATAAAAATCATAGATGCAAAAAAAGCATTTGAAAAATTCAACACAATTTCATGATAAAAACATTCAAACTGAAGAAATTGAACATATGAACACATCATAATGAGTAATCAAGGAGATTCAAATGAAAAGCTAATTTAAGTAACCAGTGTTTCAAGCAATATTACAAAGCACATATAAAATGATTATATTAAATTTTAATTAATTAAATAATTAAAAATACATATTGATTGCTCAGCATTTGATCACCTTATTAATTAGCAAGTATATATTGACCACTTAGAATTCATTCATTCATTCAGTGCTGATTCAATCAATACCTATCTACAACTAACTAACTATTCTCAGTCACTGTTATAGATATTAGGGGTAGAATAATGAATAAAAAGGACAAGAAATCTTTTCTCTGTTATGATTTATCTCATACGCAATGAAGTCAGCACATACTTAGCATGTGATGTCAGAACACATCTAGAATGTAGAACACATTTAGTCAGCAATGGAAAAACAAAAATGAATAATACAGTCATCTTAAATATCATCTTAAATGTCCTCTGGGAAAGATATTTTATGACCAAATTTCAATAATGGGATGTGTGTCAAAAAATTAGAGGGCACACAAGTTAGTGCTGAACTCCAAGAATGTGCATTACCGCAGAGGTCTGTCTTACTGGAGGCTCACTGAGGGGAAAGAGGAGAAACTGCTGCCAGGCAGCCTGTATCTTTTCTATCATCAGGCTGACCTGTATCTTTTCTGATCATCAACCTCAACATCTGCTGTGAAGCTGCTTTTCCTCAGAGTCCCTGCTGACTCATATACAGACCCCAATTATATTTCCTGGTACATAGGAAAAAAATAATATCAATGGATATGTTTGGAAGAATCATTCTACAGGTTCTTCCACTACCCAGTAGCACCCTGAGCACTGCGGATGGCTCCAGAAATGCCCTGGGAGTCTAGATAGGAGAAGAGAAGGTGCTGAAAAGAGACAGGCACATTGAAAATATTATTACTAATGTTGATTTTGCTAGAGAATGAGAGTCAAGATGTGTACTTGAACATATAGAGGGTGTACCAAGTTGGAAATGAGAACTGATAGATTGGAAATAAGCTGTAAATAACTGCCAAATTAAGTGCAGATGACCCTAGGTCTTTACGCCCTGTTTTCTATAACTGCAGCCAAGGCATGCAGAAAGCATTGGAAGAGACTGATTATATCAAAGATGGGATGGCGTCTTCATGATGTTTGTATTTCAGTAAACATTCTATCCAACAGTATCATTTGGAAATCATGTTTCTTAAAAGAATTTAGCTATCGTCAGATAAATAATGCATGTAACAGGAATGGATATTCATTCATGCTCAAATGAATACTTCCTTGGGTCAATTTCCTCACTCACATTTAATCAAGATTTTTGATTGCTCACTCAAATGTAATCTCTCTCTATCATCGTGAGATTTCCAAGTAAATTACTTGATTTTAAGAAAAAATCTCATTATGTAAAAATATATGTGGTCTTAAGGTGAGCAACTGAAGTCATTCCAGTGGCTCTGAAAGGCGACATGGATAAACTTCTATGACAGCGTCAAGCTGGCTGTCCTTTCTCGGACGTTCCTTGGGACCTGTAAGCTCTGATGGATTCCACTGCCGCAGGAGGACAGGCCTCAGCACCCGTGGCACAGAAATAGGAGCATAACTGTTGCGGACTGTAACTTATGCAGAGGTTTGAGAAGATGAATTTATAAATTAAAATTTAAATATCTCATGGGGTAATTTTATTGGTAACATTTCAAAAATCATCTCAAAAGAAATTTATCTTTACTTCACAATAAGGAACTCTATATTAGATTCAGCAATATATTGATACTGATAGAGAAAAAAATTATCAGCGAATTAGGTATGGAAGGTGAAATGTACCTCAAACAGAGCTCTCAAGATTTCAGAGCAGTGGGTTTGCAGGAATTTGGTTTTGGAATCACTGAATGCCCAGGAAAGTGGGAGTATGAGGGGAGGGCTGGTTTATGTACATATGTGTATATGTAAGCATACATGTAAAAGTGTACCAATGTACTTTTTTGTCTACTGAATCTCTACAAAGATTTTAAGACTCTATGTGAACACTGTACCTAGATAAGGAAATACTGATTTAGAATATACATAAAATACACATTTAGAATCATACATTCACATGTGTTTCTCCCTTATGTAAGAATTTGAACATTTAAATAATTGCATAAATAACAATGACTTTGTTAGGCATGCAACATGACTGATGTCTGAAAATATCATTTTTGTAGCATACCTGCATATTTACTGAAGGCATCTCTCTGGGATTCTTTGACTTTCTCATTTTGGAGACTGTAGATGAAAGGATTCAGCATTAGTGTTACAATGGTGTTCAGCACTGTGGCAAATGTGTTGATGTTCATTGCACTGCCCTTTTTTGGATAAACAGAGGAAAATGGAGCTTCCATAGTAAAGTGTAACCATGGTGATGTGTGAAACACAGGTGGAGAAAGCCTTCTGGCATCCCTCGGAAGAGGGGATTCTAAGGATGGTAATGACAATGTACGTGTAAGACACTTCTGTCAGGAGCAAGGATCCCAGGAGCAACAGGACAGAGGAAATAAAGTCTTCCAGCACAGCCAGGGAGGTATCTGCACAGACCAGCTTTAGCACAGGGGCGCTGTCACAGAAGAAGTGGTTGATTACATTTGGCCCACAAAAGGGCAGAGGGGCAGTTAAGATGGATGATGCCAAGATTGACAGAAAGGCACCCACGTAGGATCCCAGAAGCAGCAATATGCACGTCTGCTTGTTCATGATCATCGCATACCTCAGGGGGTTACAGATGACGACGTATCGATCGAAGGACATGACGGCCAGGATGAAGAATTCTGTAGATCCCAGGAGGAAGTAGAAGAAAGACTGAGACATCCTGCAAAGGATATTGCTCTGGTGAGGGAAAACATGTTGGCCAGCATCTTTGGCAACTTCCAGGAAAAGAAAGATTGGTGACAAAGAAATACATGGTGACAAAGAATGCAGACGGTAGTACCCACACACCGACAGGACAATCATGCTGTTTCCAATCATGTACATGAGCAGGAATGCAGAGAAAAGAATTTCTACTTCTGTCTCATTCTTAAATCTGGGAAGAATGAACTTGGTGACTAGGGACTTGTTTCTGTGATCCATAATGTCCCCACTTCCACCTGGCATAATAAAAAAGATTTTTAGGGTTCATCTTTGCATCTTAGCCTTGGAAGTACCCTACCTGTAGCAAATAAGTGCCTTTTATGGTGGGGATGATAATGATAACAAATTATTATTTTTGTTGTATGTACCGAGAAAACAGGAATATTGTAGGAGAGGAAACTTTTACTTACTGGCTATGCTGATAGCTGGAGAATCTATATTGTACTACAAAGCTGATCAAACTGAAGGCAAAAATAAAAGTTTGCATCTGGGAGCAATTTCAGTTCCCATATTAAAAGACACATAGAATTTATAAGACACATGCAAGTTTGATGCTGACAGATGTTAGAAGGGCTACTTTTAGATAAGGGTGAATTTTATTGCTGCTTTTCAGTAGGTGTGATGGAAGCTTATGGTAGAGGCCAGCTGGACCGTCTGTCACAGACAGTCAGTGTTGGAAACAAGGTCTGTGTTTTCTAATTAGGTTTTGCTGTTTTTTTCTGACCCAAAATATTTGTTAATTTTTTTCCCACTTTTATTCTTATATATTTACTGTATAATGAGGAAGCAAGTAAGGACAGATACATTTCTGACTTAGGCATTTAATCATTTTATGATATGGGTAAGAGATACAGCTTGGATCAAAGTTGGAGCTTGCACCATGATTCTTTACAATGCCCACAGTAACAACGTAGTGTTTAGTTCACATGGGATGAAGGACTGCCATCAGTTTACTTTCCTATAATCGTAGAAAGGAAATGCTAATGGATTGGGTGGGGGAAAACTGATAATGGATCACAGTGTATTACTTGAAACGGCCTTTCTGGGGGGCTGTAAAATGGGTGGTTTGAATATGCGCAGTCGGTGGGTGTCTTGGGGGCACAAGCAGTGCCAGGCAGGCTACACATTCCAGTTGAGACCATAAAGAGCCCTTCAATCCCCAAATTTTGCATCAGGATGTCAGTGTGTGAATAGAAGAGGAGAAAGAAGAGGGGGAAAAAAAAACACAGCATTGGGGAAAATGGAAAGGAAAGTGAGCAAAGAACATTCATTGAAAAAGAATAGCATGCCAGGTTCCCTGCCTGCCTGCTGAGACGCACCTCAGGATTTTTGTTGTCTCTCCAGTACATGGTTGGAGTTTTTCTCCTTTATAACTGTGTGATGTGGGTATCATATGTGGTCGGAATCACGCCCGTAGATGACTTTCTCCTCCCGACAGTCTCAGAATGTTAAAAAACATGGAGTGAATATAACCATAACAACAGGAGAGTTTATAAGCACTTTATGGGAATGAATGTTTCAAAACTATGAAGTACCGGTGGTCACATCTGCAGATGATTGGACCTTGGAAACAGGAGGGAAGGCTGAGGACATTATTGCTGCTTCCCCAGGGCAGGGCTTCTGGTGAAACAATATCCTCAAGAGGACAATTTATAAGAGTAATGCTAATTAAAAGAAAAGTAAAAATGTCCCAAATTAGAAAAGTCAAAACTTGTAACACAAGTTCTATCAAAAACACACTGAGCCTCAAAAAGAAACCTGAGAAAATCATTAGAGATGCTTCGGTCAGGAGTCAGTCCTGCAACTGCAGCGTCATGTCGTGTACAGGCATTGGGTAACGACTGTTTACATTTATCAAATACAGCTACATTTATTGAATCCTCACTATTCTCTACCCAGTCTTCTAAAAATTAGACAGGTATTTTTTCACCTTTATGAACACCGTGTATGAGAGTTTGTGTTATTGATTATAGAACTGATTTGACATAACTATTTCACATAATAAATAAAAATAGTGACATGTCAGGAAACTATAAAATATGAATTTATCTAATATAAAGCATTATTTTTTAAAATTACTAACATGTACTGAAAGTTTGGTACATATTTTAATTCAGTGTGACATACATAGTAATCCATGCCATCAGAGGCATGGAAATTAGTCAAGAATAAAAATGACACACAAGAAAATGAATCGTATATTTTTATGTAGTAAATAAAAATATATTTTAGATATATAAATACAATTAGGATTAGCTATCAAGAGAAAATTTCAGAGAAAAACGTCTGGTTCACAAATCAGTGGCAAATTACTAATTAAGTCAGAAATCGGTATGTGTATATATGTATGCATGTGAATAATCCAGTCAGCAAGAGATGTCATCATTCAGGCAGACTTATTCATGTGCAGATGAAAACTTAGGATACATTTTTTTTTTGCACTGCACATTCGATACTAATTCTTCTCATATAATGTTTTTGTTTATTTGTTTCTTTCTTTCTTTTTCTCCTTTGCTTTTAGGCTGAATTACCAAGTCTTGGTATCCCTCATGATATTTTCCTCATGATAAGGTTTCCCTTATTGTCCATAATGCAACTTTAGTGGACTTTATTTGTTAATATAGCACAAATTGTCCTTTTAAAATTATGGTTGACCACCTACAATTCTCTCTTTCTGGAATATGCTTACTATACCACGCTCCCTTATCTGATTCAAAACCTATGTATTTCCATAATTTGAGTTTAATCATTTTTCTTCTGAACATATTATCACCTTCTAAGCTATGGTAAGACACCCTCTTTATAAGCTATTGCATTTCCCTTGTTTTATAATGCTTATAACACTCCCAATTTATTGTATTATACTTTACAGCTAATCAAATTATCCCAAGAGATCAGGGGTCATATTTGTGTTCCTCATGTAGTATCTCAAATATTAAGAGCATTTTCTGATTGGTGGTATCAACCCAATAACTATATTTTGAGTGGATAAATAAACAAATGGTTAACTTCAGAAAATAAACCATTAGGGAAAGAAATCTAGATCTATTCTGTAGTTGTTGAGCTTTTTGCTGTCTAGGATGCAGCAAAGTTTGTATTCAGTTTATGCAGGAGAATACATAAATTTGGAATTTATGTCAGAGTAGAAGGATTTGAATTTTTGAATACATGCATGGCAACTGAAGGCATGCACACTGATTAACGACTCCATTCTGATGCCATCTGTCTGAAGTCAGGTGCAGCCACAGGTTGAGGACCCAACCCCACAGGTCTGCCCCACCCCAAGTGAGACAGTAATCATAAAGAGTGAACCTGCTCAGGTCACTAACCTCTGTCTGACTTGGCTAGAAATTGGGGTAAGCACAACACTTGCCCATTGTGAAAATTTGCTAGAATCGTTCACAGAACTCAGAAAATGCTTTATGCCCTGTTACTGATTTATTGCAAAGGATGTTTTGAAGGATACAAAGCTACAGCAGGTGCGGAGATGAGTAGCACAAGGACTGAAAGGGAGCCCAGCACAGTAGCTTCTGTCCCTGTGGAGTCTGGGACATGCCACTCTCACAGCACACAGCTACTCTCTTGTTCACCAACATGAAAGCTCTCCAAGTCACTTACACTAGACAATTTTGTGGAGCCTTCAATACATAGGCATGACTGACTAAATCTGTGGCCATCTGTGATTAATTCAGCCACCAGTCCCTTTCCCCTCTAGGGAGGCCTGGATGAGGGACTCAAAGTTCCAACCCTCTAGTCACATTTTTGTTCCCCTACCAACTGTTACCCTGTTCATCCAAGTTTTCCTAAAACCATCTCATTAACATAAATCCAGTTGTGCAGGAAAGTGGTTTGTTATGAAAAGCAAAAGATGCTCTTTTTTCATTGATCACTCTTATCATTTAGGAAATTCTAAGGGTTTTAGAAGTTCTTTTTTAGGAATTGAGATGAAGCCAATAATATATTTAATATAAATCACAATATCACAAACACTAAAGAGAGGAAAATACCAAAAGCAATTCTAAATATGACACTAAAGAGATGATGGATAGTGCTATTTATCCTAATATCAAGTGTCAAAGAAAGTCTTTTAAAGATTCACAGTCAAGTGTGGAGTTTGCTGAAGGCTTCTTAGGCATGTGTGGGGTACTTACTACATCAAATTTAAAAATGCACCTCGACTTTTAGTTTGCTTTGAATGTATATCATGAAAAATGGAAAAAATAGGTTAAATATTTTTCTTCATCTTTGTAGATTTTCAAGTTTGTTTTTCTGTGTCTATTAATTTTGGAAATTTTCTTGAGTGAACCCAAATTTTTAAAAACCCCAGAGATTTCCAGTGTCTGGTTCTGCATACAAGGAGTTTGTGAGTTGCCACTCCATCTTATCAACAATTTAAAAAGCTGAACAGACAGACAATTACAAATAAAAGAAAAAGGAAAAAACTTGTCTGGGTCTGTAAGTGAGGGAAACACAAAGGGAAACTGCTGTTACCAAAATTTGAAAAACAAGGAAATAAAAGGACCCACACTTCCTGATTTCAAAATATTACAGAGCTAGAGAATCAAAACAGTGTGCTAACTGCTACAGAGTCTGGCATATAGACCTGTGGAATAGAATAAAGAGCCTGAAAATAAAACCTCACATACATACTCATGGGATCTTTAAGCAGGATGCCAAGACCACTCAATGGGAAAATGATTGTCTTTTCAATAAATGGTGTTGTTGAAACTGGAGATAGTAACAAACAAAAGGAATTAGAGCCCTTTCTTACAACATAATACAAAAATTAACTCAAAATGGACTAAAGACTTAAACTTAACACCAAAACTACAAAGCTCCTAGAGAAAATCTAGTGGAAAAGATTCATGACATTGGATTTATCAAGGATTTCTTGGTTATGACACCAAAAGAAAAGGGAACAAAAGCAGAAAGGGACAAGTGAGATAATATCTATAAGAGTGAAATTCTTCTTCACATTAAAGAAAACATCTATAGTGAAAAGGCAAACTAAGAAATGGCATAAAATATTTGAAAAACATACCTGAAAAGGAGATAATATCCATAATATATCAAGAAGTGCTATAACTCAACAACTAAAACAATGAGAGCACATGGTTAAGAAATGGTCAAAGGAACAAAGTTGGCAGACTAATGGTATTTGATTTCAAGACCTATTATAAAGCTACCTTAATCAACATCATGTGTGATTGGTGAAAGAATAAACAGGTAGATCAATGGAAGAAAATAGAAAGCCCAGAAATAGGCTCATATAAATATAGTCAACTGGTCTCTGACAGAGGAACAGAAGCAATACAATAGAACAAAGATAATCCTTTCAACAAACTGCTACAACAACTGAATCACAAATGGTAAAAAAGAATCTGGATACAGACTTTACACCCCTCAAGAAATTAACTTAAAATGCAACATAAACATTTCCATAAATAGAAAATGAAAGCAATAAAAACAGAAGAAGAAAACAGTGGAAAACCTAGATGACCGTGAACATGGCAATGACATTTAGATACATCAAATCGTGAGCATGGGATAGATTTCCATTTATTTGTGCCCTCTTTAATTTCTCTCATGAGTGTCAGAATCACTCTAATACAGAAACAGAAAAAAATAGACAAAAAATAAAGTAATAGAAAAACATCACTGGTAAACATAGATGCAAAAATCCTCAACAAAACATGTACAGACCCAATTCAAATAGACATCAAAAACATCATCCATCATGATCAAGTGGGATTAATTCCAGATTCAAGGATAGTACAATATAAATAAACCAATGGGATACACCACATTAACAAAAGGCAGGATGAAAGCCATATGATCATCTCAATAGATGATAAAAAAGCACTTGACAAAATTCCAAACCAATTCATGATACGCTCAACAAAATGTATATATAAGAAACATACCTGAACATAATAAATACCATATATGACAAGGCTACAACTAAACTGTATTGGATATCTAAAGCTGTGCTGTCCCACACAGTAGCCACTGGCCCCATGTGGCTACTGGGCAGTTGAGATGTATTTGGTCAACATTGCAATGTGCTGTAGGCATAAACTACATGAAAGACTATGAAGAATTAGATAGAAAAGTAAAATCTCACAAAAATTTTATATTGACTATTTATAGTAATAATGTCAGGAGTATAAATATTATATTAATAAAAATATGTGCATCCATGTCATAAATACATTGCATATAAAGTATTATAATCATATATCATTAATATCAAAATTGGTTATAATACTGTATTTGATTAAATAAGTATATTATTAAATCAACTTCATTTTCAAAATTGGCTGCTAGAAAAAGTTGAATGCACATGGCTCCCATGCCATTTCTGCCAGACAGCTGTCCCAGGGTGCTATCACCGGCATGGAAAGGGGAGAGAAAGGCGACCGAGGGCAGCCGTGCTTATTCTTCCCCACAGAGAATATCCTGAGCACCCTAGTCGCGGCCCCCAGGACCTCCTCACTCCTCAGGCTGCAGATGATGGGACTGAACATGGGAGTGAAGACGGTTTAGAAACAGCCAGGACCTCATCTTCTGCTGGGAGAGGAGGCTCCTGGGCCGAAGATACGTGTAGACAAAAGGTGCACAGTAAAAGGTCACCACGGTTAAATGTGTGGAATGGTAGTAAAGGCCTTTTCCTGTCCCTCTTTTGAGCGCCTATGGTGGACAGCAAAGAGGATCCGGCCATAGGAAGCAGTGATGCCAATGAAGGAAGGAGCAGAGAGAGGCTTGTGCTCACAAACCAGTGTACTCATAGACTCTGCTGTACATGCAGGCCAGAGGCAGCATGGTGGGACATCACAGAGGAATGGATCGATGGCCCTGGAGCGGCAGTAAGGGACACGGAGGGCACGGACAGTGTGTGCCGGGGAGCTGATGGACCCCAAGACCCAAGATCCTGTGACCACCTTCACACACATCCTTTCACTCCTGCGGATGGAATAGTGGAGGGGGTGGCAGACGGCCAGGTAACGGTCACAGGCCATGGAGGCCAGGAACAAGCCTTCCGAACATGCCATGGGCAGGAAGAAGCAGCTCCGCAGCCCGCATCCCAGGAGGGAGGTGCCCTTCCAGCCTGAGAGGAAGTGGAACCCCATCTTGGAGACAGAGGGGAGATGTCCATGCGGTACATGAGGAAGAGCTGGCTGAGGAGGGAGTACACGGGGGTGTGGAGCCTGGAGTCCCTACCTGTGAGGTGCATCATTGCCGCGTTGCACACAGAGGTGGGAAAGAATACAAAAACGGGGAACAAGAGAAGCAGGCCCGCTGGATGCGGGGGAAGCAACCCCAACAAAACGAAATCATCTGGAGTTTGGTCCAAACTCTCCATGTAATATTGCCTCTTTCCCTTCAGTGGAAGAATGATATTCTCTTCCATAGTTTAGTTTCTGTGCAGTAGATTGAAACAGAATCAAACACTCGCCAAGCTGCTCACTGGAGAAGTGGGGATGTCCAGGAGGCCTCTCCTGAGATGTGGCTTACATGTTTGTACTCACCCTCTTCAAATTTAATTGTTTAAGTAGAGCAGAAGAATGAGTATTATGTATTCATGATTAAGAATACAAATCAAGAAGAGGTTAAAATGAATAAATTTTCCTTTCTTGAAAACTTTCCTAGCTCCTTATGTCCCTACCTTTCCCTGGGAATTTTTATAATTCAACTTTTCATAGCTTATCTTTTCCTCTTTATGTCACCTCAGTTCTGACAATTTGTTCTTTCCTTCACTCAGTCTCCCAAATACATACAAATTTTTATTGTGGTATTTTATATATTTTCTGTATGTTTTACTTCTTCCTTTACTCAGTTTCAGTGTGGGATGGGACTTCCATTTTCTGTGTCCTTTTCTGTCTGAGGGAGAATCTGATGCCCTCTTATGTTCAATATTTGGGCAATTCTTATTGGATATGGACTTTATTTAATGCACTGGATTACATGAAGGACATTTGATTATATTATAACTTGGAGAAATTGTTTCTGTGGCTACAAGTTGGCTCTACAACTAATGCCACATTTGGTCATCTTGGAAAACATATTGCTGACATTTATGAGCTTTTTCAAAAAACCTCAACTTAAAGGACCTACTATATATATGCCAATCTCAGGGTTCTACATCTGCTAACTCGATCCCAGTAAAATTATAGGAGGGCTGTAAAGATGGAATTAAATGAGCTCCATGAGCATTGAGTGGGTCCTCAGTAGATGCCAATGCCCTTTGTCCATTCTGTATCTTAACCATTGAGAAGCTTCAGATCTAGGGAAGGTAAATGTCAACATCAACAACACACACCATTCCAGGACCACACATTATAGAATACTAACAGGTTCGTATTACCTATATTTACATTTAAGTTCACTCGGCTTCTCAAATGTGCTATGGAACAGCCTGTACTCTGTGCAGCAGAGAATATTCCCCTAAGGTAGGAAGACCACATCTCCAAAATATCTCCCTGGGTTGAAGCTAACTCAACTCAATTCAATACACTGTGGTGATTCACCTTCCAAAGTTCTTGAGATTGTGTTTTTGGAGACAAAGTAGCTTTATAATGAATGACACCACTGCTTGCTAACAGTTCACTGAATGACTGAAAATGTTTAAGCAGCAGATGTTGCTGAAACTGTGTCTCAGGCTATGCCACAAGTGCATGTCACTGATCAAGAGTCTTTGCATCAAATCTAAAGTCTCTTTTGGACATAAGAATCTCTTCACCTGCTAAAATTTAGGAAAAGGACATTTCCAAGGATGCTTTGTATCAGCCACCCCTTACTGTTCCTGTAGCCCATCAATCTCTAACATAAAACCTGTGGCCACATTTAGGGCTCTGCTGTCCAGAACTTGTTGGAATCAGAAAACAGTTAAACTAACTCTAGTTAAATATTTCTCCATTCATATGTATTGACTGGTTAAAACATCTTCCTTTCCTATTATCTTTTTACATTGAAAGCACAGTTAAGACATTTTACACATAATCTCTTCAGGTTCTCTTGATGAAAGACAGAGGCATGAGTTGTTATATTTTATATGCAGACCCCTACATCATCAAGCCTTAGATATTCCTCTTTCCCTGTGACTGATCCCTAATGTACAAGTCCATGAGGGCCAAAATCCTGGGCAGTTCACTTGATGTTGCTTATTTGGAGATCCACTAACTTTCACACTTAGAATAAAGCAACTAACCCATCCGATGCCCTTGTATTCTGCTGATGCCCAGGATCAGATCACAGAGGGATATTCTTGATAATTTGAGCCCATGACTTGAGAACTATTAGAGATGTCAGATGATGCTTCTTGAAATGTTGTAATAAGAGATATAATGATTAGAGAGGCACAGGAAGTGCTTACGAGTGCTTAGCACACCTGGTATCAGGGACAGTTTGCTACCCTTTGTCTTGGGAATTTGCAGAAGGAATTATTGATGATTGTAACTAAATTGAATTTTGCTGTGTCAAAATACTTTCTTCTGTTTGTAGGGGAGACAATGGATCCATGAAAACACCAAACCAGTCAACTGTTCTACTGAGGTGGCACGTTGACTCTTAGAAATAGTGCAGTAAAATGATGATTTTGACTCAGAGAAGAGTCTAGCCTTCCAGGTGCACCACTGATTAGAAAGCTGAGTGAGAAAAATTACTTATGATTCCAGCTTGTTGTTAAGTCTTTAAAGTTTTGCTAAAGGATATTCTAAGAATCAAATGGGATGCTGTATGCCAAATGCTTGCCTAGTACCTACTGCTGAGGAAGGACACAAGTGATTTTAGGATCTCTTATTATTCCATTCAATCCACAGATTTGTATTCCAGAAAAGTGTACATTTAAAGTAATTTGGACTCTTTATTTTCTTCTAAATGGGGTCACTTATCTTCATAAATGATGAAAAAACAGCATTTAACAAGATTTTAGTTAATATAAGTGTTTACTATATATATACATATATATGTTGTATATATAAAATACAATATTGGACACGTTAGATTCACTCCTTTACATTTGGGGAGGGGAAATATTATAAACACATACAAATATTTCTAGTGTTACTAATTTTATTGTTGTACATACAAATGTTTTATTAGTCTTCTATTGATAATATCTATGTTTTTCCCTCCTGCAGTGTGGTGCCCTTTGCATGTACATTACACAGTTTAAACCCAGTTAAACTCCAGGCTCAACCTGTTATCAAGCCCATGAGGTCCAGTCAAGAAATAATCAGTTTTAAGGGACAAGCAGGTTTTGAGTACCCTGGGATAAGGAGGCTCTTTGAAGATGATTTTGTGAGTACAGGAAACCTTGGTGAAGACAGACTCTAACTAAGAAAATATACTGAATGGTCATGGTAATACGAGAGGACAGGGAGAAGAGACTAAATGAGACCAGATGTCAAATAGGATGAGATCTATACTGTGGATCATGGCTGGGTCAGTAGTCAGGGATCTGAGGAAAGCAATACTAAAGTGGTCACTTTTGGGGAGAGGCAGAGATTGTGAATATAGCCATATGCTCTATGTGTGGACCTCAGGATAAAATCTTCATAAAAGTCTCCAGTGGTGTGTTGGGAGTATTTGTTCTTCCTAGGCTGTGTCAATCTCTTTTTCCAGCCAACTCAGTACTGACTTCATGAGCCTCTTTACACTGTAACTATAGCATCTTGTCTGGAGTCAGTGTATGAGCTCAGCCACATGAATTTGGCCTCACCAAGGATGACTGTGTTACTAACCAACCTCCCAGCATAAGCCAAAGGTAAGCCACTGTGTTTTGCCAATGGGTTTCAGCCATGGGCAAGTTCACTATGGATTCAATGAGTCCAAAATTATTATAATGGAACCTTCTTGGGTTGAAAAGGGTTATAATACCCAGGTTTATTCAAACGGTGGCATGTCAAGCACAAGAATCCTATCCATTCAGAGCAAGTCTGCATGCAGCAAGCCAGTCTCTGCCTCTGGGCTTCTCTGCCCCCGTGGTGTCTCAGTCTCTGTACTTGGGGCAGCCCCCACTCTGGCCTCTGCTCTCCTACCGCTGTGCAGTTGTGCAGCCCAGAGCACTGGGCAGAACTCTTTATACAGAGTCAATAACAAAGCATTGCCCACATGTGTGGAGTGTGGTGGCTGATCAGTCAGGTGCAAATCCTGGCCACAGAAATGCTCACTGTATCCACACCAATGTAATCAGCCAGCCCCCAAGACACTGTCTCATTCTCTCAGTTAATATTCCAATATCAGAGTGTAGAGACAATGAAAGTTCAAATGAAAAGAATCTGGGAATGTACAAATTTTCTTTCAGTTTAAGAATTCCCTGAACATCTAGCTAAAACTACACATCTTGAAGAGGAGTCTGTATCATCCACATATCTGGATGAATAGAATAACAGGTTTGGAATTTGGTGTTTACTTTTCCCATCATGTTAGGAATGTTAGGTAGGAAGATAGGCATGAGCAGCTGGGGAAGGAGAAAATAAGGTTCAAAGAAAACACCTCCCAAACACCGCCACCGGAGGGTGGCCCTGTGAAGACAACAACAGCTCTGCAGGGAGGGAACTTCCTTGCCTACTGGGACCAAGCCAAACGGGTCCCAGCCAGATCCCAGCTTGGGCCCTGTGGAACAGAACTGAGAAATATCCAAACCACACCTCGTCATGAGAAAGGACACGCTCACTGAGACGGAGGACTGTACAGATGGGCCTGCCAATCAAATGACCCCACCTTGTCAACCAAAGGGGGGCCACCTAGCCAGAATGTTATATAAAGGCCTCCCAGCCAAGAGATCAGGGTCCTTGTCTTTCTTTTTGTTTTGGTATCATTAATGTACAATAACATGAACAACATTATACTTACTAGACTCCTCCTATTATCAACTCCCCACCATATACCCCACTACAGTCATTGTCCATTAGCATAGTAAGATGCTGTAGAATCACTACTTGTCTTCTCTGTATATACTGCCTTCCTGTGTCCCCCCCACAACATTATGTCTGCTAATTGTAATGCCCCTTTTTCACCCTTCTCTCTCCCTTCCTACCCATCCTTTCCAGTCCCTTTCCCTTTCATAACTGTTAGTCCATTCTTGGGTTCTGCTGCTGTTTTGTTCCTTCAGTTTTTTTCTTTGTTCTTATACTCCACATATGAGTGAAATCATCTGGTACTTGTCTTTCTCTGTCTGGCTTATTTCACTGAGCATAATACCCTCTAGCTCCAACCATGTTGTTGTAAATGGTAGGATTTGTTTTCTTCTTACGTCTGAATAATATTCCATTGTGTATATGTACCACATCTTCTTTATCAATTCATCTACTGATGGACACTTAGGTTGCTTCCATTTCTTGGTCATTGTAAATAGTGCTGCGATAAACATATGGGTGCATATGTATTTGAAACTGGGCTCCTGCATTCTTAGGGTAAACTCCTAGAAGTGGAATTCCAGGGTCAAAGGGTATTTCTATTTTGAGATTTTTGATGAACCTCCATACTGCTTCCTACAATGGTTGAACTAATTTACATTCCCATCAGCAGTATAGGAGGGTTCCCTTTTCTCCACATCCTCACCAACATTTGTTGTTGTTTGTCTTTGTATGGTGGCCATCCTTACTGGTGTGAGGTGATATCTCATTGTGGTTTTAATTTGCATTTCTACGATGATTAACAATGTGGAGCATCTTTTCATGTGCTTGTTGGCCATCTGAATTTCTTCTTTGGAGAAGTGTCTGTTCAGATCCTCTACCCATTTTTTTATTGGATTATTTGATTTTTGTTTGCAGAGCTACATGAGCTCATTACATAACTTGGATGTCAACCCCTTATCGGATATGTCATTTATTAATATATTCTTTCATACTGTAGGATGCCTGTTTTCTGCTGATGGTGTCCTTTGTTGTTCAGAAGCTTTTTTAGTTTGATATAGTCCCACTTGTTTATTTTTGCTTTTGTTTCCCTTGCCCAAGGAGATATGCTCATGAAGAAGTTGCTCATGATTATGTCCAAGAGGTTTTTGCCTATTATTTTTTCTAAAAGTTTTATGGTTTCATGACTTATATTCAGGTCTTTGATCCATTTTGAGTTTACTTTTGTGTATGGGTTAGACAATAATCCAGTTTCATTCCCTTACATGTAGCTGTCTAGTTTTGCCAACACCAGCTGTTGAGGAGGCTGTCATTTATCCATTGTATCAGGGCCCTTGTCTTGATTTGACTCTTGATGTGACCTTAACTCAGGCCTGCTCCTCCCATGGAGTAGATTCAAATAAAACTTTTTCTCTGCTTCACTGCTGTGTCTCTGCCTTAGAAATCTTTGTTACAGTGGGTACAAGAGCCGAGGAGATCAAATTCGACCCTTAGCAATAAGGGTGGGTTTGTATTTTTTTGGATGGGAAATAGAGTTGATATGGTTATTGTACATACACAGGGGCATGCTTCTTCCAGAGAATTGGACCATACCATTTTTAAGGACTCTTCAAGCAGTCATTTTATCATGTAAACTCTCATGTTTCCAGATTTTCACTGTTTTGATAATCCACAGTATGTCAGAAGCCTTAATTTCCTACCCAGGAACTGTGTTCTATTTTTTATAACACTAGCTCTATATTTTGTTGGTGGCAGTGTGATCAGGTAAAAACATTACACTTCCCTGCCTCCTTGAATATGGAAGTTTGGGTAAAATTCAATATTTCCAGAATCTCTCTCCTGGCCTTAATGCATCTCCATATCAGGAGGTTTTTCAAAGGGGTGGAGAGAAGCATTCTATCTCCATATCAATAGGTGGTTACAAGGGGGAGAGAGGGCATATCTGGACCAGAGAGGTTGGGTGGGATCACTTTTTGCAGCCAGGTTTCAAGAGCAGAAGTGGATGACTGCTTGTAAGCAATAAATGGGTTTCTCGCACTTTATTTCTCCTTTTAACTGAGTTTGGATTCAAGGGTAATTTGTCCCAGGCTGGGAACACATTTTCCGCCAGGAACTACAGGAAGATCACAGTGAGATTATTCCTCTTTAACTGGGACTGAATTTGTTATCCCTGAGTAAATACAAATCTGATATCTTGAGAAACAGCTTCTTTATCAGGACAATGCAGGAAAGATCGTGAAAGTTCCAGAGAATTGCAAGCATACATCCTTGAGATGCTGAAGAACAAAACAATTGTAGCCTCAGGATTTCTAGCTACTTAAGAATGCAGATTCTCTAGATGACTGAGATTAATTTAAACCACTTCTTAAATTCCAATCTTAGTTGCAGTGTCAACACAAACCATTTCAGTGATTTGAGCTTTCTTAGAAACCTGTTACCAAATTCTGAGAAAATATATGTAAATGCCTGCAAGGATTTCAGTTCAATTCCTCTATGGAAGCTATGACTACTCAACTAACAAACGATGAATTAAATAATGAATGAAACTGATGCTGAAAAGAATTCAGGAATCCTAATAACCACCGAAAAGTTAAAAGTGAGGTTAGGAAGAGAAAAGAAATCCTCAAAGGCCTGTATAATACTGTTGTGTAATTTGCTTCTGCTAAATAATATATCAGAAAGAAATCAAAATGAACAAAACAGCAATAGACTCATAGACAGTGAGAGGTGATTGGTGGTTACCATGGCGGAGGGGCTGGGTAGGTGGTTGAAATGGGTGAAGAGGTAAACAGGCCCAAAATCTCAAACATCGTATAAATTAGCCGTGGTGATGAAAGTTCAGCATAGAGATTATGGTCAGTAGTTCTGTGACATCTTTGTATGCTGAAAGATAGTAACTGCACTAGTTGGGGTGAGGATTTATGCTGTATGTAGCTATTGAATTGCTATGTTGTATACTTTAAACAAATGTAATGTTATATAATAACTATACTTCAATAAAATAATTTTAAAAGATTTTATTATTAAAGTATTTCTAACTTTTTACATAAAAAGACAATACAGTACTTTTCCTTTTCATGGTTGATTTATTTTTCATTAAATATGGGTGATACACAGTATCATATAGGTTTCAAGTATACAACATAGTAATTCAACAGCCATGAAATGCTGGCGATGTCCCTCTGTTTATATCTGGGCTTGTAACCAGAATTACAGTCTCTACCATAATATAGAGATACTAATTCATGAATATGCTAACCAACACCTTTTTGGTGAAAACAGTCACCAATATTAATGATGAAAATTATGACAACTTTTATATTATAAACAACTATATAATATATAATTCCATATATAAGACACTTCCAATATTGCAGGTATATTTGTAGGATAAACTATTATTTAGTATACATCATCTATTTTAAATAGAGGAAATTTTGTTAAATTTTCTGAGAAAAGAAATTACTAATATAGAATTAAAGTTTTTTGACTTGGATCTATTGTTAAAATTTGCCTGACATTGTAAGAATGGAAATAAGTTAGCATAAGAGTAGCCATCTTAAGGGCCTAGAAGCCGTTTTCTGAGGTTGTGACTTAAAAGGAAAAACTGGAACTGGGTAAGGCCTTGGAAAACAAGTTAATCGTGAACACCAGGTTGTAGGCAGCTGTGACCCTTGGTTTGCTAACCTTGGTCAGCTAATCTTACATACCAAGCTTATCGTGCAGAACCTCCCTAAAAATTGAGGAGTAGTCTTATCTTGCTCTCCCTTACCCCAGGATGTATGACTTGCAAAAATAATGTGTAGCTGTGGAAAATTACTATGAGTTAAGTGCTTTGAAAATGCTATATAAACCCTTGGCTTTGAGTGCTCGGGGTCCTTGTTGAAACCCGCTGTGTCGGGCAGGCACTTGGACCCCAGCTAGCTGAAATAATAAACCTCTTGCTTGTTGCATCGATCTGCCATGGCCTTCGTCTCCTCACTGGGGGAAGCGCAGACCGGAATAAGGCCGTTGGGTCTTACAACATCAGGGATGTATCAAAGGATACTGTCTGTGACCAGCTTTATAGAGACATGGCCACTTTGGAAGGAAACCTTTACAGACAGGGAACCATGACAAGCCGAGGTGGGAAAGTGTGATTTGCACTGATGGATGACTTTCATAATGAGAGGAAATCATTACCCAGCAACAGCCCTTTTCACCTTGAGAATCCTGTTTTGTCATCTGCACACAGCTCTTTCCTTAAAAGGTTCTCATCTCACACTTTTTAAAAGTTTGCGAGGCCATCCCTTGTGTTTACAGCTTCCCTTACTCCACTGTGACCCCTGGGCCTCCTCGCACTTCCTTAGACTTGGCAGTGACTCAGAGCTCAGGCATTCTCACTGGTGTCCCTTGCCTGGAGTGTTCCTGCCTATGTATGACCGTGGCTGGTTCCTTATTCTGAATCTACATCTAAAGTAGAGCCTGAAAACTGAGAGGCAATGAGGACAGAAAAGAAAAAACACTATCTGAATGCCTAAAATAGTGAATGAATGCACCACTTTACTCACTGCCACCATCTGTTTCTTCCCAGACTCTCCTGCTAGTGTGATGACTGCATGTCATAATAATGCCACTCATCACAGAAGCAGGAGTTTAAGGTTGGTCTGTGATCTACAGAATCAGAGAGAGTCTTATTTAATCTGAGGACAATTAAGGGACCACATTTACCTTACATGCCTAAGTTTGAACTGAATCTACTGCTTGGAACCATTCCTGGCAAGACAGAAATTAGATTGACCTATTTGAAGTACTACACAGAGGTTTGATACTCAATAAATTCTTAATTAAACAAAAATGGGTGAACCTTATGGGACTTTAACAGATGGTTCTACAGTATATTTCCTTTCCATGGTTGATATATTTGTTATTAAATATGAGTGATACACAATATCATATAGGTTTCAAGTATCAACATAGTGATTGAACAGCCATGAAATGCTGGCAATGTCCCTCTGTTTATGTCTGGGCTTGGGCTTGTAATCAGAATGATAGTCTCTACCATATTAGGCATCCAGTGATTTCCTGTTAGATTACAGTTATTTTTTGACATTATTAAAGGAAGATGACATCACTGTGCAATTCTTATATGTGAGATAAACTTTTCATATGGTATCTAATATAACTTACTTTTATTTCATTTTTTATTTTAGATTAGTTATTTTACAAATATTTCTGATTAAAGCTGAATTTCCAATGAAATGTTCATTAAATCTGTTTTCATTCTGTCTTTTCCAAATGAATTATCCTAATACTTTTTAAAACAATAGGCCATGCAATCTAATATTTTCAACTAGATGATACATCTTGTGAAGCATAATATATACATGATGTCCAAAGACTTTGCAGGGGGTGTTTTCTCAACCATCACCTAGTAAACAATTGTTGGGAATCATTATTTCTGTTCTCACTGTTTAAAAACAATGTTTAAATAGAAACACTTACTAGACTGACAGAGTGAGAAGGTTGTGAGACTGGCAAAACCCGAAGCCACAAGGACGGCTGCTCCTGCTCCGGACCCTCCTGCATCTCACCTGGGCCACCTCATCTGCTGTCCATTTTACCCTTTATAATAAGCTGTAATCAATATAGTGTTTGTCCTGATTCATGTGATTCATACTGTTAGGAAAGTTAGGTAGGATGATAGACATGAGCAGCTTGAAAAGGGGAAAATAAGGCTCAGATAAGAAGCTGCCAAGATAAGGTTCAAAGAAAAAAAACACCCAAACTCTGTCCAGGTGGGGTTCCCTGTGGAGACAACAAGGGCTTTTCATGGGGATAACCTCCCCCCAACCAGATCACAGAGGAATGGAACAAAGAATCCCGCAGATCACACCTCAGCATGTGGAAGGGACAGGGTCACTGCAGGGATGACTGTATAGATGGGCCTGTAGATAAGATAACCCCACTTCACCGGACAGAGAGGAGCCGCCTGCCCGGAATGCAGTAAGCAGGCTTCCCGCCCCTCAGGCTGTGGCCAGTGTCCACCTTGACTCAGGCCCGCTCCTCCCATGGAGTGCATTCGAACAACACTTTCCTCTGCTTTACTACTGTGTCTCTGCCTTTCAATTCTTTGTTGCAGATGGGGACAAGGTCTAAGGAGAATGATGAAGTGAGTGGAGGACATCCAGTTGGTGGTGGAGACTTGCAGAAGATACTGGAAAGGACTCCACGTATTTGGTGTCAGGAGGGCAAAAGAAACTTCTCATTACTTGTGTTTTAAATCAGAGTAAAACTGGTTAATATCTTACCTCAGTATTGGACAGAAGTTTTTTGTATCTGCATTTGTGTTGGACACAAGGGTACATGTTAACATGCACTTCCACAGAATCTGGGCCCTGATTAGTGGTAAATATTAAGGCAAACACAGATGATTACACACCAGGGAACTTAATAATCTTTGGGTGGGTCTGATACACAGGGCCCTAGTGTAACACTGAGGACAGACTGTTCTCCCTTCACCTTATTTTGTTTTAGGTAATTTTTCATAGTACTTCAGCTCGAATCAACACAAACTCTGCTTTACAGGTATGTTTTTCCCCCACTTAAAATTGTGATTATTATAATAAACTATTTACTCTTCCAGGTAGTTTATAACTATTTCACTTAATCCTTCCAGCAATGTTATGAATAAGTAATGTTACTATACATATTTTATAGAAGAAGGAACACAAACCTTTTTTATAATGGTACTGTTCTGGCTGGGATGCTGTTTTTCCCAGGATCATGTCTTGGAGGTGAAGAAGAATGAAGCCAGCAGACCAGAGTGTGGAGCAACTGGCAAAGTTTTTAATGAGGAGTGAAAGGAAAGAATAAGAGATCCCCCGTAAATGGAAAGAGTTCCAAGGGTGGAGGCTACTGGAGCTGAAGGGTCCAGGATTTACAGGCCAAAAAGAAGGAAAAATATAGAACTGGCATGGGCTTGTTGTGAGGTAGACCCCTCTGTTCTTCAGGCTGAATCCTCCAGATGTTCAGGATGTAGCCCATTGTTCCTCATGCTGAATTACCTAGATGCCCAATGCATGGCTCCTTGTTTACTGTGAAGCCTTGACCTTAGCCCCTTTCTGCCTTCCCCTTACCAGGGCCAGGAATTCTAAGACTGCCTCTGTCCCACTGATTCCTGCCTCAGTAATCCAAGACCATGAAGTGGGCAAGGAATAGATACATATACATATATATATATATATATGTATAATAATTAAAGCAAATGCAAAAAATAGACTCTTGATGCATTGATGGATTATGATAGTCAAAATTCATCTCTAGACAGTTTGCTTAAGGAAGTGTTTCTCCAAATGCAAATAACAAATGCTTTGGGTGATTTGGATATTCCCTAAAGCTTGAGAACCACAAATACAAAGTAATTTAAACATAAATTCTTCCACTGAACAACCTCATGATAGTTAAACATAGGTATGCTACTTAAAAGCATCAACTTTATTTGCATTCCTGCAGAATGCAGGATTTCATAGATCAATGGGCTCTTTTGAAGATTAAATGAAATGCCTGTAAGTGCATATAACATGCTGGGCATATTTACTACCACATAGAAATGCTTAATCAAATTTATTATTACTATCATCACACAGTTAAGAAAAATGAACACAGTCTGCTTTAGGCAATTAAGTCATATTTGTTCAGTTCAAGGAGCAAAATACCAGAGTGGGTAAAATTGCAATATTTCCAGAATCTCTCCCCTGGCCTAAGTGCATCTCCTTATTGTAAGGCTGAGAGCACTGACAGGAGGAGCAAGTACATCGGACCCTGATGATGTGTCAAAGTCCCCGCTGCTGCCCCCTCCCAGGTCGGACCCTGATGACGTGTCAAAGACCCCAGCTATTGCCCCTCCTAACCTGATATGTTAGCTAATCCTCGCACCACTGTAAATCTAAGCTCTACCTCCCCCTACCTTCTTTAAAAACTTGCTGCCTGTCTGCTCACATGCACGAATTCCCCAGTCTCTATTTCTGTAGACTGAGGAAATCTCACCCGGGTGTTTGCGTTCAAATAAACTACCTGGCCCTTTGTTGCCTCTCTTTGCCTGCTTATTTCAGCTAGAATTTATCTTACATTTGGCACCGAAACCCAGGAGGAGTGTGAGTGCGGGGCCCCGTCCAGCCACTGGCGGCCCCGCCCCCTCCTTCCCCAACCCGGGACTCCAGCTTGCTCTCCGCTGCATGGACTATTTTCTGGTGAGTCCCTCAGTTTCCCCCAGTCTGCTTCCCTTCCTAACTCCATTTCACCAGGTCCATCCAAAATCCGTAGCTACATCCAGGTCTGGGCATTCAGCCCATCCATTGCAAGTATCTGGGTTACTCGCCCCTGGCCCTGCGGTGAGGGAGACGTCCCTCACTCAGGCTCCCAGGCCATCTCCCCTGACTTGGTGCACTTGGGACGCTGGGCGTTCCTCTCAGCGGGATTTTTTTGGGAGGTGGGAGCAGACATGGGGAACCAGTCCTCCAAAGCAGAGGCGCAGACCCCACTGCAGTGTCTCATTTCTAATCTGGCTACTCTATATTTGTCCTGGGAAGTTCGCAAATGGAAGTTAGTCTTCCTTTGCTCTCAGGCCTGGCCTCAGTATCCCTTGGACAATCAATCTCGCTGTCCCCCTGAGGGAACTTTTGATTTTGATCTCCTCACTGACTTAACTAATTATTGCCACTGGGGCAGAAAGTGGAATGAAATCCCATATGCACACGCCTTTTGGACTTTGCGCACCCATCCAGATCTATATGTTAAGTGTTCTCCTTCCCAAGTTTTGTTGGCCCAGGCCACCACCAAGGACAGCCGAGCTCTACTGCTCCTATTACTGGGAGGCTCTTCTCTGATGGACTCGGTGGAGGATCTCAGCTACCCCCCTTCCCGCTCCTCCAGGCCCACCGCGGGGGCCAGCTCCCTTCCTCATTGTTCATGTCCTCCATGTTGTTCTCCTTCTCTCCCAGTCTCTCCTCCACCTTGCTCTCCTTCTCTTCCAGTCTCTCCTCTGCCTTGTTCCCCTTCTCTTCCAGTCTGACCACCATTTTACTCCACAAATGCTGACTCCACTTTGGATAAAACTCCCCCATATCCTAGTCCCCTGCCTTCAAGTTCTGCACTGATTCCCAAGTTGTATCCCCCACTACCAAAGTCGCCTCCTCTGTCCCCTTCTTCAAATCCACCACTGTCTTACTCGCTGCAGCTGGCACCCAAATGGTCTAGCCTTCCTGTAACTCACTCTAAGTCACAGTGGTCTCAAGCCCACGTGATAGCTCCTCTAAGAGAGGTAGCGGGAGCTGAAGGAGTGGTGGTGCAAGTTCATGTTCCCTTTTCCCTGGCAGACTTGTCCCAAGTGGAACAGCGATTGGGATCCTTTTCCTCTAACCCCGTAATGTTCGCTAAACAGTATAAATATCTTACTTGAACTTACAAGCTCACCTGGCATGATGTACATGTAGTCCTCCAATCCACTCTAACCCTGGAGGAATATGACCATGTCACGTCAGCGGCACAGCACTGTGCCAATGAAGCCCATGCCACGGATTAGCGGGAACCTATGGGCAGAGAAGCTATTCCTCTACAAGAACCCCTGTGGGATTATAATTCTCCCGAGGGTGAAGCATGCCGAGATCGCATGATTCGCTACTTATTGGCAGGTATGAACTCTACTGCCCAAAAAGCTATCAATTACGATAGCTTAGAGAAATTACCCAGAAACCTGATGAAAACCCATCAGAATTCCTCAAGCACCTCAAAGAAACTCTAGGAGCTTTCATTAAGATTGATCCAGCCTCAGCGTTAGGTTCCTCTCTCCTAGCTATGCATTTTATAACTCAGTGAGCTCCTGACATCAGGTGCAAGCTTAAAAAGGCTGAAGATGGTCCCCAAACCCCTTTAGGAGACCTAGTAGATATGGCATTTAAAGTTTTTCATGCCCGAGAGGACTAGAGCGAGAGGAAGTCAGCGGCCCGAATGGCAGAACAAACTCGTGCCATAACAGCTGCTCTGTGGCTGGCTCGTAGAGATCATCGGGGTGTCCCTGATGATCAACTCGAACCTCCAGGCCCTTGCTTTTGGTGTGGTGAAGACAGGCACTAGTCACGGAAGTGCCCCAACCCACGCAAACCGACCAAACCATGTCCCAGCTGTGGTAAGCGAGGTCATTGGAAAGTAGGCTGTCCTCTAGAGGGTGGTCCTCCCCTGGTGGCAGAGTCCCACGGGGGACAGACGCCCTCGAAGGACTACCCTTCATTCCTGCTGGGCATCCTTGATCATTGAAGACACCTGGACTCGGACACCCCAATCACCCTCGCCGAGCCCAGGGCTAAGCTGTGGGTAGCGGGTAAGTCCATCTCTTTCTTGGTGGACATGGGGGCTACCTACTCTGTTCTCCCCTCCTTTAAAGGGCCTTTATACCCTGCCAAGGTCTCAGTAGTTGGAATCATGGGAAACTCTTCCAAGCCTTTGGAGATGGGCCCAGTAGCCTGCACCTTTCAAAGCATCCCGTTTACTCACTCCTTTCTTGTCATGTCTTCCTGTCCTACTCCTCTGTTAGGATGAGATTTGCTATATAAGTTAGGAGCCTCTATTTCCCTCCCACCTTTTAAATGCTTACAAAATGCCAGAAATTCCCTCATTGCTTTAGTCGGCAAAGGAGAGTTAGATGACATAGACCTAAGTCTCCCAACTCCCTGGACTGCTGTCAATCCAGTTGTGTGGGACATCTCCACCCCCGTGGTGGCAACCCACCACCCCCATTTTTAATATGTCTTAAAGACCCATCCCACTTCCCTTCTCGGCCTCAATTTCCCATTTTGCAGGTTCACTGAAGGGGACTACAGCCTATTGTTAATCGTCTACTCTCGCAAGGGCTTTTAGTACCGACTAACTCTCCATGCAATACTCCCATCTTGCCAGTAAAAAAGCCTTCTGGAGCGTACCACCTCATTCCAGACCTCCGAATAATTAATGAGGCTGTTATCCCTCTACACCCAGTAGTGCCTAACCCATACACTCTTCTATCTCAGGTCCCATCCAGTACCTATCATTTTACTGTACTAGACCTTAAAGATGCCTTTTTCACTATAACCCTCCACTCAGAATCGCAGCCTCTATTTGCCTTCACGTGGGAAGACCCTGATACCTGTCAGTCTAGACAACTGACCTGGACAGTTCTACCTCAGGGTTTTAGAGATAGCCCCCATCGTTTTGGACAGGCCCTGGCAGAGGATCTCTTACAACATTCAATGGGCAAGAGTACTCTCCTCCAATATGTGGATGATCTTTTACTTTGCAGCCCCTCAAAGGAGGCCTCGTCCTAGACACCATATCCCTTCTCAATTTCCTAGCAGACCTGGGGTACAGGGCATCCCCGGCCAAAGAATAGCAGTCTCTACCTCAAATTATGTACCTTGGGCTGACTCTAACTCCCACCACTAAAGCCCTGACAGCGGACCGAGTAGTGGCGATTAAAGCTCTCCTGCCACCTACTTCAGGAGCCGAGATACTATCCTTTCTAGGATTAGTAGGGTTTTTCAGACACTGGGTGCCTAACTTTGCCTTTCTGGCCAGACCGCTCTATGCTGCTGCTACAGAGACTCCTACTGGGCTGCTAACTTCACCCACTGAAGTAGCTTCTGCTTTCAATCAGTTGCGGAATGCATTACTCTCATCCCCCCTGTTGATGCTCCCCGACCTAACCAAGCCCTTTACCCTATATACAGCAGAAAGGGCAGGAGTGGCCACCGGAGTGCTGGTACAGCCAGTGGGGCCAGGGTGCAGTCCCATTGCATTTCTGTCCAAACAGTTAGATGCCACCGCCAGAGGGTGGCAGCATTACCTTTGAGCCCTGGCAGCTGTGGGAAGTCTGGCCTGAGAAGCCCTGAAATTAATGCTCCAACAGCCCATTACTTGTGTATTCCCCACACTGGTTACAAGATCTTTTGAGTCATAAATCCCTAGCCTCCTTGAGTCCTTCAAGAGTACAAGAATTTCACCTCCTGTTTATTGAACATCCACAGGTAACCCTACAAGTCTCTCCACCCCTTAACCTAGCCTCCTTGCTTCCTGTCAGCGATCAGGCAGATCAGCCCACTCATTCCTGTGTAGAGATTGTAGAAGCTCTTAGAAAACCTAGAGAGGGCCTACAAAACATGCCCCTTGAAAACCCTGACTTGACCTTTTTCGTGGATGGAAGCTCAGTGAAGGGGAGTGATGGGGTGCGAAGGACAGCCTATGCAGTGGTAACTCTGTTGCAAGTGATAGAAGCAAACCTACTCCCATCTGGGACCACCTCCCAGAAAGTCGAATTAGTAGCTCTTACCTGAGCGTTACAGCTGGCAGCCGGGAAGAGAGCCACAATTTATACTGACTCTAAATATGCCTTCTTGATTACACACACTCATGCAGCAATTTGGAAGGAAAGGGGCTTCCTCACCATCAAGGGAACCCCAATCATGAATGGCAGGGCTATCAGCCGCCTGCTACAGGCCCTACAGGACCCCAAGGAGGTGTCCATCATGCATTGTAAAGGACATCGAACTAGGAATGATTCAGTAACCAGAGGTAATGTGTTGGCAGACACCATGGCCTGACAGTTAACATCCGGGTCTAGCCCCCCCTCTGTGTGGTTTCTTTCCTCCTCTCTACTGCCCCAATACCCCGATGATGAATGACAACTGCTCCTATATCAAGGGGGAATGTTAGGAGATCAGGGATGGATATATCTCAGGGGACGAATTGACCTCCCCCAAGCCCAAGGCAGGGATGTCATATCCAAAATTCATCAGTTTCTACACATTGAGCCGGAAGCCATGAACCGGTTTCTCTCCCCCATATTTGCCCCTTATGGTCTCTGCAAGGCCATAGATGAGGTACACCAAGGCTGCACTACTTGTCATCGCGTCTCGTCTCAAGGTGCCTTAAAAATCTGGATGGCCCTCCACCAGATGAGAGGAACCATCCCCGGACAGGACTGGCAGGTCGGTTTCACCCACATGCCTAAACATAAAAAACTCAGTTATTTACTAGTTCTGGTTGATACCTTTTCAGGATGGATTGAAGCCTTCCTCACCAACCAAGAGATAGCTTCGGTGGTGGCACAGACATTGGTAGCGCATATCATCCCCCATTTTGGCCTGCCTGCCTCTTTACAGTCAGACAACAGGCCTGCTTTCATCTCTCAGGTCACCCAGCTAACAGCCGAGGCTCTCAATATCACCTGGAACCTCCATATACTGTTCCACCCCCAATCATCAGGTAAGGTCGAAAGACCTAACAGTCTCTTAAAAGACCAACTAACTCAGCTGTCTCTAGAGGTAAAGCTCTCGTGGCCCGATCTTCTCCCTATCACTCTCACTCGGCTGCATGCTGACCCCTGGGCACCAGCTAAACTTAGTGCATTTGAGCTGATGTATGGCAGGCCCTTCTTATTAAACACAGGCCTGCCCACTACCTCTCCTCCTTTAGCCTCCTACCTTCCTTACTTTACACTGTTGAGGCATCTTCTTAGAGAACACGCAGACCAGCTCTTACCCCAACCTACATCATCCAGCAACCAAGGAGATGTAGTGATCCTTCAGCCAGGAGATGAAGTGCTCCTAAGAGAACGCCAGCCAAAATCTCTCCAACCCCGCTGGACAGGGCCTTATACAGTAATCCTCACTATGCCCTCAGCAGCCAAACTACACAGGCACTCTTCCTGGTATCACCTTTCTAGGCTCAAATGGCTACCCAGGCATGATGGGTGGGTGTCTTGTGAGGTGGGTCCTCTTAAGCTACAGGTTAGTCATGTCAAGTACAGCCAGCCAAATAGATGACCCTATAGTCTTCAGGCAGAGCTATTTGGCATGGAAATTCAGGCTTGACCTAACCCTTCCTCATGGAACTGAGGCCCAAGAAGTAGGCACCCAAAACTGCCTGCATGCGGGTTGTCAGGCACCAGTTCAAATACCGATATACACAGACATCTTAAATATCTTCTCAAACCCAATGTTATGCTTCCCATATGACCAGACCTCCAGTACATGTACATTCCACTCCAACGTGTGGAGGACGTCATCCTGAAGCAAACAAATGTAAAGTCCATACAGTAAGAGACACGACAAGGGGAACCAATGACAAAATGTTTACTAAGATACAAAATAGGCTATACATTACCGTTAGTGACCCATGGGACCAACGCTGGGAAAAAGGAGTACAAGACAAGCTGTACGAAAGCGGTCAAGCCTTTCCAAGGGGCACGATCGACATCAAGAGAGTGGACCACTGTAAAGCCCACTCTCACGGAGGTCTTAAACACCCAAGCACGGGTATCAAGTAATATTTTAAAAACAGAACAGGCACTAAAACAGAAGATCCAGTCAGGCCCCTACCCCCACTCTCTAAAATCAGCAGGAACACAACTTACCTGGGCCAGAGTCATTAGAGAAACAGTGCAGTTTCTTAATGCTTCACATATCCTCAGCAATGTGTCTAATTGTTTCCTCTGTGTCTCTCTCCAACACCCCCCACTGGCTGCAGTTCCCATTAGTTTTTTCCAGGCTCAAACAGTAAATTCTGAAAAAGACTGTGACCTCCCTTTAAGCGAAGTACCAATGTAGAAAACAAGCCTTGAGCCCAAAGCTCAGCATAAGTCCGGGGTCACCAGAAAATGGCATGAAAAGCCATCATCCCCACTCACCTGCTATCTGACCCAGCATTCCACTATCTCAGAATGACCAATGGGAAGCCAATGCCGAGGATGGGTGATTGTAGACACACCAATTTCCCTTCAAGGAGGCAGATTCTTCTGGTGCAACAGCACACTTACCCAATGCATCAACAGCACCACGGTAGGACCCTGCTTTTCAGTAATGCTGGTGCCCCAACTAACTTTGTACAGCAAACCTGAGGTAAGACAGGCACTAGATGAATGGTCTATATATCAAAACGCTAGACAGAAGAGGGCAGTTTTTATACCGGTGCTGGTGGGAGTGATTCTAGTTACTACAGTGTCTGTGGCCACCACAGGGGCAGGAGCGTTAGGCCATAGCTTAGTGAGCTCTCAAAGTCTGGCAAGTCAATTGGCAGCATTAGACGATAGAGTGAGCCTAACCTTAGGAGAAACCTCAACCTCCCTTATTTCCCTCCAGCGACAACTTACTTCCCTTGCCCAGGTCACCCTTCAAAATCGGAGGGCCTTAGATCTGCTTACTGCAGAAAAGGGCAGAACCTGTATTTTCTTGCAAGAAGAATGCTGCTACTATATCAATGAGTCTGGGGTTGTAGAGCAAAGCATAAAAAAACTGCAAGAATTACAAAAAGACCTCCACAAAACACGAGTACCTGAAGGCAGCCCTTATGGGTGGCTTTAGTCTCCCATAATGGCCTGACTAATGCCTCTGCTAGGCCCTTTAATAACAGTTTGTGGTTTACTCTTAATTGCCCGGTGTGTTTTCAAGTTCCTTCAACAGAGCATAGCAAAAATTTCACACATAAAAGTTAATCAACTGTTGCTGCGTGAGTACTTGCCCCTCCTGACTGAGCCTCTGGCCATCAACCAGCCTTAAACCCCCCACATCGCCCCTCCTCAGCTGGAAGTAGCCAGATCGAGTTGGCGCCCATTATAACCAACAGGCTGAAATGTAAGACTGAGAGCACTGATGGGAGGAGCAAGCACATTGGTCCCTGATGACGTGTCAAAGTCCCCGGCTGTTGCCCCCTCCCAATCTGATACATTAGCCAAACCTCGCACCACTGTAAATCTAAGCTCTGCCTCCCCCTACCTTCTTTAAAAACTCACTGCCTGTCTTCTTACATGCGCGAATTCCCCAGCCTCTATTTCTGTAGACTGAGGAAATCTCGCCCAGGTGTTTGCATTCAAATAAATTACCTGGCCCTTTGTTGCCTCTCTTCGCCTACTTATTTCAACTAGAATTTATCTTACACTTATCAATAGGTGTTTCCAAGGGGTGGAGAGAAGCAGTTCATCTCCATATCCATAGGTGATTACAAGAGGGAGCAGGGCTTACCTGCACCAGAGAGGTTGGGTGAGTCACTTTTTGAAACCAGGTCCAGAGAGAAACAGTCAAGCAGAAGTGGATGGCTGCTTGTAAGCAATAAACAGGTTTCTTCTACCTTATTTCTCCCTTTGACTGATTTTGGTTTCAAAGTTAATTTGCCCAGGGCTGGGAGACAGATTCCCCATCCCCACCCAGACTTACACCTGGCACAGCCAGCAGGAGCTCTGACTTCATGGGTGTGATGCTTGGATGGGCTGCCCATGTGGATGGTGGGGAGATGCTGGAGGACCACTGTGGATGGTGGGGAGGCCCCAGTGGGTGCAGCAGTAGAGAGTGCAGTTTCACTAGGGAGCTTATTATCTGTGGGGCTTCCAACTGGGGAGTCCCTCGTGGGGAACTGGTCTAGGGTAAAGGCTTCCAACTGGGGAGTCCCTAGTGGGGAACTGGTCTAGGGTAAATCACCTCCTATAGGGGTGAGGCCTTCTCAGAATTGGGGAAGTGTGGAGACACCAGAAGCTGTGGAATTATCCCTCCATGGAATAGAAGACTGCTTAGAGGCCCTGCGTGGCCATGTGGCAGCTGTGATCATGGGGTGTTTGTTTCTTGAGATGGTGGAAAGGATTATCAAGGAGAGACACACTTCTGTGTCACTTAGGGTAGCTGTGCAATGGCCTGTGGGATGCCTTTGGGGAAGAGAGGTGGTTACTGAGAAGACAAATCATGTTCCAGGAAGATTCCTCAGCAGCAGTGAGTGCGGAGGCAGCAGGGGGATCCCCACTGCAGAAGGCCCCAGGGTAGGGGGCAGGAGAGAGCAGGGCCGTCAGCCCTGAGGATGGCAGAGGAGAGGTCAGTGGAGGATGAGGGGTGGGGCCCAGGGCCACACTGGTGCCAGGCCACCACCGGAGGCAGCAGCGCTTCCCATATGAAAGGTCTGCCTAGTTGTAATGAAGAAAATAACACAACAACCGCAGGCTTCTCAGGGGAAGTGGCACCCCCCTCAGCTGGTAGAGCACTGGAGCACCCCATGCCCCACCCCTGCACCCAGGGTGAGGTGGTAGGCATGAGCAGCCACTTCAGCAGATGCCCTAGAAACCTCTGCCTGCACTGGCCAAATGAGGCACATACTAACAGCCCCTTAAGTGGAGAGCTCCAGTGCTTAGTGGGGCCAGTGATGTCTAACAGTGGAATGCAGAAAGAATGTGTTTTTGAGCCATTGGTAGCCAAGAGTCTTTATCAGGAGGGAAAAACCCCCACACCTGAAGATGCTTGGTATACAGATGGCCTGAGTCATGGGCAGCCCCCAAAGTGGAGGGCTGTGGCTTTCCATCCTAAGACTGAGACATGCGGATGGAGGATGGAGAGGGGAAGAGGAGCCAGTGGGCTGACTTGCAGACAGTACAACTTGTGATCACCCAGGAGCCTTCCCCAGTAGTTGTCTGCACTGACAGCTGGGCAATCTATTGGGGCTTGACCCTATGGCTACTGACATGATACAATGCCAACTGGATGGTTGGTCACTGGCCCCTTTGGGGGCAAGAGTTGTGGCAAGACCTATGGGCCTCTGGTCAGACTAAGACTGTTACCACATATCATGTGACTGGCCATTTGCCTTTGGCATCCCCAGGGGATGATGAAGCAGATACATTGGCCCAGGTGCTCTGTCTAGAAGAAAAGCCTGTCTCTGATGT
The DNA here is from genome assembly GCF_030020395.1 of Manis pentadactyla. Taxonomy (NCBI): domain Eukaryota; kingdom Metazoa; phylum Chordata; class Mammalia; order Pholidota; family Manidae; genus Manis; species Manis pentadactyla. The sequence continues at coordinate 47,792,971 of NC_080031.1, read as the reverse complement.
AGTCCAATGGTTACATCAGCATTTGTTGCACATGGGTCAAAAGACAATGTGGGCTGTAGTCTGTCAGTGGGGCTTGCCGTTGACCTATGAAGAAGCCAGCAGAGCCCAGAAAGAGTGCCTTGTGTGCTCTAAGAGGTACTTACACTGAGTCCCACAGCAACATGGGACAATAGTAAGGGGGTCAATACCCCTTGTCAGGTGGCAGATAGACTATATTGAACCTCTGACCATATCTATGTTCATCAGGATATTGGTCTGTAATTTTCCTCTTTGGTGGGGTCTTTGCTTGGTTTTGGTATTAGGGTGATTCTGGCTTCATAAAATGAGTTTGGGAGTATTCTCTCCCCTTCTATTTTTTGGAAAACTTTAAGGAGAATGGGTATTATGTCTTCTCTGCATGTCTGATAAAATTCTGAGGTAAATCCATTTGGCCCAGGGTTTTGCTCTTGGGTAGTTTTTTGATTACCACTTCAATTTCGTTGCTGGTAATTGATCTGTTTAGATTTTCTGTTTCTTCCCTAGTCCATCTTGGAAGGTTGAATTTTTCTAGGAAGTTGTCCATTTCTTCTAGGTTTTCCAGCTTGTTAGCATATAGGTTTTCATAGTATTCTCTAAGAATTCTTTGTATTTTTGTGGGGTCCATCATGATTTCTCCTTTCTCGTTTCTGATTCTGTTAATGTGTGTTGATTCTCTTTTTCTCTTAATAAATCTGGCTAGAGGCTTATCTATTTTATTTTCTCAAAGAAACAGTTCTTCATTTTATTGATTTTTTCTATTGTTTTATTCTTCTCAATTTTATTTATTTCTTCTCTGATCTTTATTATATCCTTCCTTCTTCTGACTTTAGGCCTCATTTGTTCTTCTTTTTCCAATTTCAATAATTTTGACTTTAGGCTATTCATTTGGGATTGTTCTTCCTTCTTTAAATATGCCTGGGTTGCTATATACTATATACTTTCCTCTTAAAACTGCTTTCGCTGCATCCCACAGAAGTTGCATCTTTGTGATGTTGTTGTCATTTGTTTCCATATATTGCTTGATCTCTATTTTAATTTGGTCATTGATCCATTGATTATTTAGGACCATTTTGTTAAGCCTCCATGTGTTTGTGAACATTTTTGCTTTCTTTGTACAACTTATTTCTAGTTTTATACCTTTGTGGTCTGAGAAATTGGTTGGTAGAATTTCAATCACTTTGAATTTACTGAGGCTTTGCAATTTTACCTGAAGACAGACACCAATAGTTTGTGGGGCTCTTCAGTTCTTTTATGGACAGTGCTATGGTGTTTGGACGAGAATCCCCAAAAATGAGCCTTGAGCCCTGTGGGTATGCTAACACACATTGCTGCCTCTCCTATACAATTATATGTGCAAACCAAAGAGGAGTTACTGAAGCCATGATATGGCCAGCAGAGCAACATTCTGCTGACAGCCCCAAATGCATTAAACCCTGGAGACACTGTTGGGTGTACATGGCCCTGGACATTTCAATACATGGGCCAGTGATGGCTGGCCCTTATGGCACCTTGGGGGAAAAGCCTGGAAACTGGTCTCCTGTGTGTTCCTGGAGTAACAACAGAGTGGCCCCCAAAGATCATAATAGTGTATCTAAAACATCCGGGAGGTAAAAGCATCTTAAAGGGAAGTTTTGTTTTATCTTTATGGCCAGTGCATGTACGACCTGTAGCCCTATATATTGACCCATTTGTAACTCCCACAGGGAGGGAGGTGAAAATCTGGTATACTAGATCAGGATAAGGTCCCTTTCCTGCCATTGTCCTATCACAGGGCCACCCTCTTGCATGTATCCTACCTGATGGACAATATTTCCCTATGCTTGTGTCATTAAGATGTGTATCTTATTGCCCTTAAGGTTATTTTCTTCTACTGTCCCTGCCTTAGACTCACCTCCTGGCTGTTTACAGAGTGTGCACAGCACTCCCCACCAGCTCAGCTTCTGGCCCCGTGTGAAATTGGCAAGCTATGGATTTAAGCTGCATAGAACTTTGAACCCAGATGGATCCTTGGGCTTGAGGATTATCATGATTTTATTGCTGTTCCTATTGTACATTATTAGTCTGGTTGCAATGCTCCAGTTTTCTTGCCTGGGGCCATTGCAGAAGATGGGGAGCTAGTAGATTGTGAGGTGATATTTCTGGAGGGGTGGCCTGTGAGCAAAATTGCTCTATTTCCAGAATCTTTTGCCTCTCCTTAGTGCATCCACATATCAATAGGTGTTTCCAAGAGGTGGAGATAAGTATTCACCTCCATATCAATAGGTAATTACAAGGGGGAATGAGAACATATGTGGACCAGGGTCCCTTTTTTTCAGCCTTGTTGTGAGAGACCTCTGTGAGCAGAAGTGGAGGACTGCTTGTTGGCAATAAACAGGTTTCTCCCACTTTATTTCTCCCTTTTACCTACTTCAGTTTCAAAGGTAATTTGTCCTGGACTGGGAGAAACCTTTCCTCCCTGGAGTTACAAACAGTTTTTGCCTCTGGCAATTCTTTGAATTTTCTGTTGTCCTTAATAGTGCCACTTCTCTTCACCTGCCCATTCAGGGTTCTGTTGCTTTCAGCAAAACCTGGGAGATAAGTTAGTTTGTTGCATCATTTACTCTTCAGAAACTCTTAAATCTGAGTTCCCCTGCCAAAGCTGATTTGAGTTTGAAAATGTCATTGCTCCAGGGAAGGTATTTTGTGGCTGTAAGAAAATTTAAATGGTCATATGAGATCTCTTAATAAATATGACACAAGGCCAGGAGCAGAAAAAAATATCCTCTGTACTGATGTTATCAAACTTTGTGGTCAATCCATCAGAAAGATCCAGTTCTACACACACACACACACACACACACACACACACACACACACACACAAATTATTCTTCTGTTAGGTTAGAAAGTGGTTTCAGATGATCCACATTTATTTTGTGTTCAGTATTTTACCTGTGGTTTTTGAGTTGCAGAGTTACCTTTGTAAATTTCATCCACAAATGATACAAAATAAAAGTTTCCCCATTGTCCACATGTATTCTAAATATGCAAGATGCTGGCTATTTCCACCCAAAACCAGTGAGATAAAAAATCTTAAATAAGCAGTCAATACTGCAAAATATTATTTAGTTCATATCAGTGAATTTTTTAACTGAACATTGTGGCTGGTCAAAGAATTAACCATGTTATACCAATATTTTGTGGACATAAATGTACTTTTCTCTGTGGAGGGCAGGATGTCTGAAAGAAGGGAAAATGAGGCTGGAAGGAATCTCCAACAGTTCATAACAAAATTGTCAACTTATGCTTTCAAGTACGAATACAGATTAAGGATCAGCTTTACTACCTGCATCATAAAAGGCATGATTCTGAGATTAATAGGCAGCAAATTCTTCACATTTTTTCCAAACAAGAAATTATTGGGGGCAAGATATAATGTTACTTTAAAAATAATAAAAAAATTCTCCTTTACTTTCTCTAAAGGCAGTATGCCTGTATTCCTGGAAGTATAAGACCTGTTATTTGATGGTAAATATTTTCCTGACTTCTGGAAAAAGATCTATTCTTTTAAAAAGTATTTCATTTAATTTCACTTACCCTAGTTAATACTTTAGAATTAATTTTCTCACAAGTGACCCAAAAAAGAAATACTTGTAAGTGTCTGTCCATATTCTCATAATTTCCTGAGATGATATAGCTTTTAACTAAGGACAAAATGTTTCACTTAGAAAGTAAATACATTGATATATATTGATAATGTGAAAAAAGCATTCAAAATGCTTTGTATGATATTTAGTGCAAAAGATCAAGCTGCATTAGCTCTTATATGTGAAAGAAGAATTGAGTAATATATTTAATGACTTTGTATTAATATTATGTTATAGATTGTTCAGAAGCCTAATTTATGAAAATATACATCACAATTTTTCAAAGCACAGAGGGATATTACAGATATGTAATATGTATATATTTACTGCATTTTCTCTATGAAGCAGCATTGTTCCAAATTACATTGTTGATTTATGTAGAAACGTGTGTGTGTGAGTCCTCACCTCTTATCTTAGAATTTCATCTTCATATTGCTTCAACATTCAGGCAAATGATCAGATTGACCCCTGTGCTATGAATTCCTACCTACTGTTCATGTGAAATAAGAATGGCAACCAATGATCTTGAGTGACAGATCAAAGTAAAATTAAAGACATTGTGCAGAATGACTTAGGAAATCATTTCAAAACTCTTTCATGCACAAAAAATATTAATTGAATAATCTGTTTAAAAGGTTTATAATTTAAACACATAAGTAAACAAACAAAACAATACAAAATTATAAAACAACGTCCTCATCACATACACAGAAAATGATGGAAATTACTCTGAAACCCAGTCTTCTCTATCTCAAGTCCAGAGTTCTTTATCCACACATTGCTGAATCAGTCAGTTGAGTCAGAGGGTGGTTTAAAGCTGTAATGGAGGTAGGGGGAGCCTGTAGTCAAGGAATCAGAGGGCCATGGCAATGACAGGAGGAGGATTAAGTATATAAAACAAGGGACTGTGTGTACTCTATAGAAGGCAATGAAAACATGAGGCTCAGTAAGGCTTTGATTAGGTAAAATAGACTGCTCATTTGTTTGGTATCCAATACTTAAACTGTCTGAAAGATACTAGTGTTACTATATGAGGATGTATCAGTTCAAATGTGAGTAACAGGATGAAGGTAGCAACTTAATGGCCATTGGCACTGTTTTTTTGAAAGTCCCTTGAATAGAACACTGTATATAAGATGGATCAGCAAAGCTGGTTATCTGCCATCTAAATTTTACAGCATTGGGACATTCACAAAATCAATCACTTACATTAAGAATCATCATTGTCTCTGTCCCTGCAGTAGTTGATGACCAGACAAATCTAGACCACTGACATCTCTAAAGCTTTTGATGAAATTTTTCTGGACTGTCCATCTCAGAAATAGAGATCTGCATACCTGTACATGTATAAAAGTGGTACAAATGTGCATTTTTCTTCTAATACAAGATAATTGTCTTCTTCCAGTTATGTGCTATCCTGCTCTTTAAGAGTTTACAAGTTTTGTTCTTATTATGAGTTTAGCAAATGGTAGCAGTGAAAAATCATCATTATATTCAGGTTATAAAAGCTCTCAATATGCAAAGCCTTCCTAGTGAAGCTGTGCTCAATTCTGTGGGCTCAGCCATTTCTACTGGGTCTCCTAAGAAAATATATCTGTTTTGTTGAATATTAAAAGCTGACTTCGAAAGATAGGCCAAATATCTAAGTTAGATATTTTTAAGTAAAATTCATGCTTTTCTTTCCAAATATATTTAGACTTTACCTGTGACTATTAATTATGCTCCATTATAAATTTATGCCTTTTAATAGAATTGTGTTAAAACTGCCTCTGTGTCTTTTAGGCACCTCACTCCTTGTTGAGCCCCTGATATTCTTGCCAAGCATTTACGGACATCCAGACCCTCTCACGGGCCCTGCCACGTTTCCTCGTCATCCTGAGCCTCCACGGCAGTGACGCATGAGGAGAGCTGGGCTGCAGGCAACATCTCTGAGCCCTCGGAAGAACAGGAAATAATTTTCCTTGTATTTCAAGTATGATGGGAAGACACTGAAGGGTTTCAGAGGAGGGACTGGTGAACTGGGATATCTGCACTTTAAAAGTTAGGGAAATTAAACAAATTTTAATGAGTGGAAGAAAGAATGTTTTCATCAATTATTGGGAGTATAATCTTCCTTCACTAGAGAAATCTTGTTTTACTTATATTCATCAGTTCCATTCTGTGGTCTTAAAATCCACAATAAAACAGTTATAATCTATTTTATATTAAAAAACTAATTTCAATATGTTAAGATTTCCAAAATTTGCAAAAGTTAAGTGCAACTCAAATATAAATGAGCAAACTTCTCAATATTTATTTTCTCTACTGGTGAATTTAGTTTCAGTATGCATAATGAAATAATAATAATACAATAAATAGTACAAAAATAAAAAAATTAAGTATAATTACATAGTCCTCAATAGTTTCACTATTTTTGATCTACTTTGATCTATTATCTCAATCAATCAATATATTTTTGTGTTACATGAGCCATAGAGAAGTAGAACAATATCAAGAAAAATATTTTGTTTCACTTTTTTGAGATATAATCTGCAATGTATTGGTTTTACACATACAACACAGTGATTTAATAATTATTTACATTACAAAAGGCTCACCATGGTCAGTAGAGTTATGATATGTCAACATACAAAGAAATTTTAATTGTATTGGCTATAGCCCCTATGCAGTGATTCCAACCCATCGTTAGTGGAAGGTAGGGTTTTAATCTGGACCTTGGATTTTATATACAGTATTGCCCAGAGGTCATGATGCCAAACAAAGGTTTTTAGATGATTAAAAAAAAACCTTCTTTCTCTAATTTTCCCATTGTAGAGTCACACAAGCAGAAATCCTGGAGAAGAGAAACATCACATCAGATTTCATTCTTCTAGGACTATTTACACAAGACCCCACCTTTTCCTCTTCACGGTGGTGCAGAAAATAGCCATCCCTTTCCTGATTCACTGGGACCCCTAGCTGCACACGCCCATGTACTTCCTGCTGAGCCAGCCTCCCTCATGGACGTGATGCTGGTCCCTCTCTTGGGCCCAAAATGGCTGCTATGTGACAGGGAGAAAGTCCATCTTTCCCACTGGCTGTGGTATTACAGATATTGTTCTTCATCACTCTGGAAGGTGGAGAGTGCTTCCTCTTAGCAGCCATGTCCCATGACCGCTTATGTGGCTATTTGCCCCCCCCCCGAGGTACCCCATCCTCATGAGCTGGTGATTATGCCTGAGAATGTCCTGGGGGTCGTGGTTTCTGGGGCCAGCTGATGGGCTCATGTAGGCTGCTGCCACCTGAGCTTCCCATTTTGCAGGAGTCATGTGATTGACCATTTCTTCGTGAGGTGCCCACTCTGGTGCATTTGGCTTGTGCTGACATCTGTCTTTGAGTACGCCATGTACATCTGCTGTGTGTTATTGCTCTTGGTCCATTCTGCCTGCTGTTCTGCAGATGTGTTCTACAGAAGCCCACAAAAAGGCTTTTGCCAGATGCTCCTCACATTTGGCTCTGGTGGGACTGTTTTTGGAGCTGCTCTATTTATCTACAGGAGACCCAAATCCTAAAGGTAAGCTAAGCATGACAAGGTTGTCAGCATTTTATACTATCTTCACCCCTGTGCTGAACCCCCTAATCTACAGTCTGAGGAACAATGAGGTCAAGGGAGCCTTGTAAAGGTGGCTGGGGAAACGTGCAAACTTAAAACCCCAGCAAATGTAAACTCACTCTTCAAGGTTACACAGTGTCAAATGAAGTAACTAACATTTTAAACTATTGTAATTACCTCTCCTTCAGCAATATGTAAAGAGGTTAAGTTTGTTGATTGGTATTATAGGAAGTTGTTAAGAATTGTGTCCACACTGTATTAAGAGATATCATTTCTATTTTGTGTTTCTGAGGGTTTTGTTAACTATTTTATTGCAGTATAGTTGATATACTCTGGATTTGACAATTATCTACATTATTAAATGCCCACCACAACTAGTGTAATGAATATTTGTCAACACAGAAAGATATTACACAATCATTGGCTATATTCTCCATGTCGTACCACCATACCCGTGATGAGCTGATATTACATTAGATTTTGCACAACTTCATTCCCTCCCCCTCTGTCTCCCACCCACCTAATGCCTCCCACGTGGTGACCACTAGACACTTCTTAGTGTCTATGAGTCTCCTGCTGTTTTGTTCATTCTGTTCTGCTTTGTTTTTGTGTTCCACAAATAAGTGAAATCATGTGGTATTTTTCTTTCTCTGCCTGGCTTATTTCACTGAGCATAATACACTTAAGGTCTATCTGTATTGCCAAAAATAGGATTTTATTTTTTATGGCTGAATAATATTCCCTTGTACAAGTTCACCACCTCTTCTTTATCCATTCATCTACTTATGGACACTTGAGTTGCTCACACTAAGCAGTTCTTACAGATTATTTTGTTTTCTGTAAGAACTCTGTAAGTGCTCTGAATCCCATTTTCTGAATGAGCAAATGGAAGGATGGAAAAATTAAACATTGTTCCCAGTGTCACTTATCAAATAAATGTTAAAATGTGACTTTGAAGCTTGTCCACCAAGCTGAGATATTTTATTTATTTCCAGTAACTTATTTTGAGTGTTGTTTTCTATTCCCTTATTCCATATATTTCTAATACCTAAGTGTAGGGATTCTCTCAGACAAGTGAGAATAATACTCTTCAGGAGTAATTTAAAATACAAGCCCATGGCAAAGGGGGGAAGTAAACCACTTACATGTAAGTGTTATATTGTCATTGTTTTTACATTTTCTCCCAGTCTATTTTACTTGGTGTTTGAAGGCAAACCTTTGTAATTCATTCAAATTTTTATTTAAGTTGTATATATGTATACACACACACACAGAACTATATGTATTTCCCCAGACTGTAGTTGTAGTCACAATGACCAATCTGTTTTATATCACAACCAAGTTCTCCTTATTGGAACTGTTGTGACATAATGTTTGAAGTTTCTGTTGACTAATGATGAATATGAGGTCCATTGATATGAACTCAAGTACATAAACATGCTTACTTTTAATGTGCTATCAAAGCTGAGTAATATTAAACCTCTGTTTCTTGTAAGATGTGTTGGTCATTTTACTACTGCAAGTATGCAGCTCATGAGCTATTTCTCATAGAAAATATGGGCACCTCTCAAGTGTTGGGGACTTTGAAAAGAGGAGAAACATGCCTATTTCTTCTGTTAGATGGGGACACAGCCAGACAGATATGGCAGACAGTGCTGATCATCAAAACCAAACTGTCATCAACGATTGCATAACAAGTTGGCTTAGAGAATTTTATGTCATAGCCTAAATTCCTTACAGCTAAAAAAAACAAGGAATTTGGTTTCAAACATTCAGAGAGAAATAACTGCTAAAAAAGCTTCCATGGCCAATTACAATACAATGTGAGAGTCTGAGATATAAATTTCAACAGACTTTAATCCCAAAACAAATGTCTAACAGCAATGTAGGAAATCTCCATCTTCACAATGAGTTGGAAATACCCATAGCATGTGCATGTTTATGGTAGTACTTTAACCAGTGCATGTAGAACCTGGACACATGTCCAGAGAGCTTATCTACTAAACTCTACAAACCTCAGAAACTGAGAATGTGAGAAGGAAGTTAACTTTTCAAGAGTGAGAGTTTGTTTTCCTTGTTTATCATCCTCCTCAACCAGTGTTAGGATAAAAAAAAAAGAAATGTAATTGCTAATATTCTGTCAACTATGCCATCAAAAATATTTTCATCTCTTAAGATGGTCGAAGTTGACACAACTAAATTCAGTCATGGAAATTTGACTTTTTATCCCAGGTTAATTTGTCATCAGAAAGATATATTTTGGAACATATCATTTAGAAAGTGGCATATTAAGCCTATTACATTTGGTTACAATAAAATAGTTAAACAGGATGACTACTGAGCCTAAATTATAGAAAAAAACTCAAAGAAAAAAGTCACAGGATGAATATTATATGTAAACAAATGTAACACTCTAATAAAAAGTTACTATAAAAAGAACTATATAATTCATAGAAATGATATTTTAGACCAGTCATCTGACCATAATGAAATCAAATATGAAATCAGTAAATCCAAGAAGCTTTGGAAATTATGTGCATCCATATCTTTATTGTTTTGAACACTTTTGGAAGATACTAATTTCAATTACTAAATAATGTTTTACACAGAAAAAATTTCTTTTTAATTGAAATATGTAGACACCCCAGCAATTAAGTTTGCTGTAGTTAGTTTCTGCTTAAACCTTGATTTATAACCAAAACTAATCTAAGAGAAAAGTACAGTATGTATACTCTGTAAGTTTGATTAATAATCAAAACCAACCTAACAGAAAGAAAAAAGTGTTAATTCCTGGAATCTGGTGAGTTATGAACAGTGTACAACAGGAGCTGCAAATGGTTCCTGTGATCCTTTTTGTGGCAAACGCAGACAAGGAACATGTTGTGAAACTCACTAACTGGATGACTTAACACAATAGGAATATAAAAATATATCTAGTTCACGGTTGGTTGATTCATTGAGAAAGTCCATTCAATAATTATTAACCAATGATTGTTTCACTGCTTGCTGTGACCTAATAAAAACACAGGGGCACTCTAGCTCGTTGCTTGGTCACCAACGAAGTCTAAGTCCTCTGCATTAAACCTCATTCTGACTTGGTCTCTCATTTTTGCACTCCCTGTCTACAACGGAAAATTAGTTGATATACAATATTATATTGTGATTCAACCATTACACACATTATTAAATCCTCACCCCCAACTAGTGCGGTTACTCTCTATCAGAATAGAAAACTGTTACAGAACCACTGTATTTTCTCTGCCACACTTCTATTCCTGTGACCAACTTACATTATGATTGAGATTTTATGTCTCTTCCCCACCCTCATACACCCCAGGCACCCACCCCAAATCCTCCCCTATGATAACCATCAGTCACATCAATGTCTATGAGTCTACTGCAGTTTTGTTTATTTTGCTCGGTATTGTTTTTAGATTCCAAATATAAGTGAAATCATGATATTTGTCTTTCTCTGCCTGCCTTTTTCATATAGTATAATACCGTCTAAGTCCATCAATGTCGTTACAAAAGTGAGGATTTCTCTTTTTGTGGCTGAATAATAATCTATTGTATATATGTACCATTTCTTCTTTACCCATTCATCTGTTATGGACACTTTGGGTTGCTTCCATATATTGGCTATTGTAAATAAAGTGGCAGTAAACATAAGGGTGTACATATCATTTTAAATATATTTTATTTTATTTCAGAAAATTCCTAGTAGTCATTATGCCCAGGACTGGCACATTCTCCTAGACTTACTTGGTTCATACCCCCACACCTGCCAGTGCCCTCCCAGATAATAGCCCCTTGGCCCCAGCAGCCCTGTTGATGCATCCCTGGCCCAGTGCTTACTGGGACAACCCTGGACCACACCTTCTTGGTTCTGGCCACTTCAGAATGAACTGCCCCAGATGGCACTCACCAGGACAGCCCTGGCCTGCACACACCCAGGCCCCAGCCACCCAGCCAGCCAAAACCACAAGTCACCCACAATCTAACCAGGGGACATTCCTACAGAAGGCTGCTCCTTAAAGAGTGGGGGAGGTAGTTATTTCACTGAATTCATAGAAAACAAAACATAAAGTCAAACAAAATGAGGAAACAGAGAAATATGGTCCAAATGAAAGAACAAGACAAAACTTCAGAAAAAGAACTAAATGAAAAGGAATGAAACAGTCCACCTGATACAGAGTTCAAAGTAATTGTTACAAATATGCTCACAGCACTGGAGAGAAGCATGGATAAACTAAGAAAGGACTTCAACAAAGAGATAGAAAGTATAAAAAAGAACCAATGAGAGTTGAAGAACATAAAGGAAAATAACAATACACTAGAGGGAATCTAGAGCAGATTAGAGGATGCAGAACGGATCAGTGATATTGAAGACAGAGTAATAGAAAGTGCTCATGCTGAAAAGAAGAAAGGAAAAGAACACAGAGAAATGAGGAAAGGTTAAGGGCCCCCTGGGACAACATCAGATATTCTGATATTTAAATTATAGGAGTCTAGAAGGAGAAGAGAGAAGGTCTGCTCTTTTCTCCAGGTGTGTGCAGTCTGAAGCATCCTCTTTCCTGCTGCTCTCTCAGGATTAGTTGTGCCAATTAAATTTTCTAATTGTATCCAGTTTTAGGAGGAATCCTCTGTCTCTCCTCTCATGCCTCCATCTTTTATATATCTTCAATTTTTTTAAGATAATTAAAATGTTATAATTTCTTTAGTGTGTCAACATCAGGGAAAATTACATTTAAAATTATGAACAGGAAGATGTTTCTTATTGAAGCTCTATTGATAAAGGAAAAATGTATATCCTTCCTCTTTAACCCAGTGGATTGATAAGTAATCATTTAAAGCAGTCAAAAATGTCCTAAATTTCATCTCCCTTCCTGCTTTGTTGAACCCTTACTGCCTGTTTGGCCTCATGGACCGATATTTTAGGGGACACACATTCAGGTCTTTGGATCAGAGAAATCCATTTGATAGAGCAGAACTTCACAGCTAGAGGATCTGGATATACACTTCTGTGTGGATGCACAATTTCTAGGGCTGAAATTAAACAATTATAAGCATTTGTTTATGCACACACTCTTTAATAGTAGGATTTGCACAACCTACATTTTCCCTGTTTAGTATTCAATTTTAACTGATTTATCCAAGGTATACATGTTCATACCATATTAACATCTTTACCAATATCAAATTATTTATTTTGGCTTAAAAAGTGTAGGATTTACTTCATGCTTTCATTGACTTTTCAATTTCAGAGAGTTCATTTCCAATAAAAACATTCAGTAGAGGGAAAGTAAAATAATTTGCCCAAAGAAAAAGAAGTACCAAAATTAAAGCAAACTTCTCACTCATATACAGTGTGAATACTGCAACTTATTTATAGATTATTTTACCAAATTTTCTCTTAGAAAAAAAATAATTCCCTAGAGAGAATATTATTGACTTCTTCATAAGTGTAAATTTCTACTACCCTAATAATTGGCACTTATAATAATAGTAGACACTTACTTATTTTATATTTATTCAACTTAATGTAAGTGAAAGAAAGTTAAATTATAGAAGAGTAAAAATTCTGTTTGTTGTAACATTCTAGATGTAACTCTGGCAGGGGGCGGGGGATATTTTTCCAGCCTGGGGCAAAACACCTTTGAAATCAAAATCAATCAAAAGGAGAAATAATGTGGGAGAAACCCATTTATTGCTTCCAAGTAGTCGTCCACTTCTGCTTGCATGAGTCTCTCATGACCAGCCTGCAAAACAGGGCCTTGCCCACCCTCTTCGGTCCAGATATTCCCTCATTCCCCATTGTCACTACCTATTGATATGGATATGGTCTACTTCTCTCCACCCCTTGGAAACACCTATTTATTTGGAGATGCACTAAGGCCAGGCAAGAGATTCGCAAATACTGAAATTTTACCCAAAATGGGCATGTATGTTAACCATTTTTCTTTTTTTTAATTTATTTACTTATACATTAAAAGATTTATAATTTTTTTAGGTCTTTACATGGTTTCCATTGTACTTTATGAAACAGATTTTAACTTGAATTGCTTTATCTGTTACCTTCACCTTTTACAACTTCAGACAATAGAAGTGGGTACCCTATTATAATCAGGAACTGCCTATATATTTCCTCCACCATCCTCTCCAATCCTCATTTACTTTCCTCTGTTGGGTGTTGCTTGACTAATGCATTCATTGGATACCATAACTTTGAATCAAAATACACCCATCAAAAATGTGGCTTAAGCAAAATTAGAGATTTTCTTTCACAGTAAAGAGATGGGTGAAATACTGACATCAAACATGACTGGGCACCTGGGCTCCCACAGCTTTCTCATCAGCATTCTAAGCACTAATAGAATTAGTGGCTCTAATTCTCAGGAATCAAAGCAAACCTGGCAGCTCCCTGCACCCATCCACTGTACCTCCAAATGTTTGCAATCAGTGGATGGCAGCCTCAGTCATTGCATCTGGGATTGGCACCTGCAAGGAGGGAAGGGCAATGTGAGCTGCACTGAGACTCTTGGAAGAATGCTTTGTGGAAGCAGATCTAAAAGTTTCTAATTAATCTATATTTGAAAGGGTTTAGTTATCTGGACACCTTCAGATGTCAGGGAGTCCTGGACATATGGTTACATTTGAGTCAAATCTTTGTAAAGCAATGAGCAGTATCAAGACCTGCATATATTCTAAGTTCTAATTCATATGTTTGTATGAAAAATGTAGCTTGATATATATATGTGTGTGTTTATGTATATATCTGTATATATATATGTGTATATGTATATATAAGCTTGACTTATGCTTATACATCTATATGTAACTTTCAACTACATATTCTGATACACAGGGAATTATTTGATTAACTCTCAGGCTTATGTAATACATTACAATCTCCTTTAATGTGATGTTTCATTTGTTATTTTAGTAAACTATGACTTGTCCACTAATATTTATTCTCTTTTTAACAATGGGCTTAGAGTTGGAGAGATAAAACCCCCTTTGCAAACATCATCTTCACAAAAGACATCCAGAATAATGATTACGAATTACACTCTTTTGCATTTAATTGGATCAATCTTATAAAAAGTTCAAGTTCATGGGAGAGAACCAAGATGGTGGCATGAGTAGAGCAGCGGAAATCTCCTCCCAAAACCATATATACTTATTGAAAATACAACAAATACAAATATTCCTAAAAGAGAGACCAGAAGACACAGGACAACAGCCAGACTACACCTACACCTGCGAGAACCCAGTGCCTCACAAAGGGGGTAAGAGACAAGCCGCGGACTGACGGAACCTGAGGACCCCTCACAGAAGCTCCAGGCAGGAGTAGAAGAGTCGGAGTGGGGATGGAGAGGAAGCCCAGGAATGCTAAACACCCAGCCCTAGCCATCCGCACCAGAGCACAGACACAGTACATGCATGGGGCGCTGGATACTACAGAAACAGGACAGTAAGACCTGCGAGCAGTTCCTGCAGCTGGTGTCCCTGGGACAAAGAAAAGCGAGTGCTTTTTGAAAGTCTTAAAGGGACAGGGACCCCATGGCTGGGCAGAAGTGTCCCGGGACACTTAGCCCAGCAGCTGAGAATTCCAGGGAACTCCAGTTGCCCTAAACCCCTGGGTGGCAGAACATCTCAGAGGCCCCTCAAGGAGATAAATGGCCTCCTGCCTGTTCCCCCTCCGACACGGCTATGCCATATTGAAGAAGCAGCCTGAGACTGGCCATGCCCACAGAAACCGCACAGCTCCATAGTGGCCGGGCAAGAATTAGAAATCCTGTTTGCATGCACCTACCCAGCACAAGCCACTAGAGGTCGCTGTTCACCCAGGAGAGGAAGGCCACAAACCACCAAGAAGGGACTTTCTCTTAGGCAACATACTGCCAGCTCCCCACAAATACCTCTATCGCCATGAAAAGGCAGAAGAATTTGATACAGACTAAGATCAAAGAGGCAAAACTTGAGAAAGAGATAGACCTAACCAATCTCCCTGAAGAAGAATTAAAAATAAAGCTCAAACCATGCTGATGGAGCTGCAGAGAAATATGCAACAGCTAAGGGATGATGTCGGGAAGGAGATTACAGAAATTAAGCAATCTCTGGAAGGATTTATAAGCAGAATGGATAAGATGCAAGAGGCCATAGATGGAATAGAAACCAGAGAACAGGAATAAATAAAAGCTGATGCAGAGAGAGATAAAAGGTCTCCAGGAATGAAACAATATTAAGAGAACTGTGTGACCAATCCAAAAGGAACACTATCTGCATTATAGGGGTACCAGAAGAAGAAGAGAGAGAAAACAGATAGAAAGTGTCTTTGAAGAAATAATTGCTGAAAACTTCCCCAAACTGCGGAAGGAAAAAATCGATCAGACCATGGAAATGCACAGAACCCCCAACAGAAGGGACCCAAGGAGACCAACACCAAGACACATAACAATTAAAATGACAAAGATCAAGGACAAGGACAGAGTTTTAAAGGCAGCTAGAGAGAGGAAAAAGGTCACCTACAAAGGAAAACCCATCAGGCTATCATCAGACTTCTCAACAGAAACCTTACAGGCCAGAAGAGAATGGCATGATATATTTAATGCAATGAAAGAGAAAGGCCTTGAACCAAGAATACTGTATCCAGCACAATTATCATTTAAATATGAAGGAGGGATTAAACAATTCCCAGACAAGCAAAAGTTGAGGGAATTTGCCTCCCACAAACCACCTCTACAGGGAATTTTAGAGCTACTCTTCTAGATGGGAGTACTGCTAAGACTAGATAGATGTCACCAGAGAAAATAAAATCACAGCAAAGAAAGGAGACCAACCAAATACTAACTAAAGGCAAAATATAAAATCAACTACCCACAAAAGCAGTTAAAGGAAACACAAAGGAGCACAGAATAAAACAACCAAAATATAAAGAACAGAGGAGGAGGAAATCACCAGTGTTTAAAATAGCTCCATAAGTGAGTTAAGTTAGACAGTAAGATACTAAGGAAGCTAACCTTGAACCTTTGGTAACCACGAATCTAAAGCCTGAAATGGCAATAAGTACATCTTTTAATAATCACTCTAAATGTTAATGCACTGAATGCACCAATCAAAAGACACCGAGTAATAGAATGGATAAAAAATTAAGACCCATCTATATGCTGCTTACAAGAGACTCACCTCAAACCCAAAGACATGCACAGACTAAAAGTCAAGGGATGGAAAAAGATATTTCATGTAAACAACAGGGAGAAAAAAGCAGGTGTTGCAGTAGTATGAGAAAAAATAGACCTCAAAACAAAGAAAGTAACAAAAGATAAAGAAGGACATTACATAATGATAAAGGGCTCAGTCCAACAAGAGGATATAACCATTATAAACATATATGCACCCAACACAGGAGCACCAGCATATGTGAAACAAATAGTAACAGAACTAAAGGAGGAAAGAGTATGCAATGCATTCTTTTTAGGAGACTTCGACATGCCACTCACTCCAAAGGATAGATCCACCGGACAGAAAATAAGCAAGGACACAGAGGTACTGAACAACACACTAGAACAGATGGACCTAATAGACATCTATGGAACTCTACATTCAAAAGCCACTATTTGCAATGGACAAGAAATGGAGGCAACCTGGGTGTCCATCAGTGGATGAATGGAGGGGAGGGTGTGGTGCATATACACAGTGGAGTATTGTTCAACCATTAGAAGAAAGCAAATCCTACCATTTTCAACAACATGGATGTAGCTAGAGGGTATAAATAAGCCAGGCAGAGAAAGACCGACACCAAATGATTTCACTCATATGTGGAGTGTAGGAACAAGGAAGGACTGAAGGAACAGAACAGCAGCAGAATCACAGAACCTAAGAATGGACTAATGGTTACCAAAGGGAAAGGGACTGGGGAGAATGGGAGGAAAGGGAGGGATAAGGGTGGGGAAAAAAAGGGGGACATTACGATTGGCATGTATGATGTGGTGGGGGGGCATGGGGAGGGCTGTGCAACACAGAGAAGACAAGTAGTGATTCTGCGGCGTCTTGCTATACTGATGGACAGTACTGTAGTGGGGTTTGTGGGGAGGGGACTTGGTGAAGGGGGGACCCTAGTAAACATAATGTTCTTTATGTAATTGTAGATTAATGACAAAAAAATAAAAAATACATAACAATTTCAAGTTCATGCAATATAGCAAATTTATTCTGTGTATTCCATGTCATAATGGTAAACGAGGTAGGAAATTGAACACTACATTCCTATTTGTAATATGTTAATATTTGTAAATTGTCAAACTAATAGTTCCTATGAGTTTGTAAATTAAAATTTTAATGTTCAAAAATAGTTCCTTAACTGTGATCATACATTTATCTCTTAGTTTTTGGTCCTGATTCTCTGAATTATTCCCCCAAAGAATGGAAAAATAAAGCTACAATTCTTGTTTAAGAAACAACAATTTTCTTTACTAAGGTCACTATTTATGTAAAAATACATAAAAAGAGTATGGAAACATAACTAATAGATTTTCTTCTCTTCTTTTAATTATGTACCCTAATTTGCTGTTACAAGAAAATTAGTATCCTTTCTTGGTTTATCAATGCATGAATTTTGTCACTTGTTTAGAGCCTGTGAATATCATTGCAATCAGAAACATAAGCTTTCCCCCAATCGCTCTCATGGTCCTTGGTATCTGCACCCTCACTCAGTCCCTAGACACGGCAGGGAATTGTCTCTTCATCCAAACTCTTATAGTTTCTCCAAGTGGAAAATTTGTATACATAGAATCAACAGCATGTAAATTTTGAGACTGCTTGTTTCACTCAGCATAATTGGATTTCATACAAGCTATTGCACATATTGTAGTAAATTTTTATTGCCAAGCAATAATTATTTATAGCTGCATCTCTGAAGGACATTTGTATTATTTCCTAATTTTGATGATTCTGAATAAATGGCTATAGATATTGTATACAGGTTGGTATATATATATATTATTTTCCACTTCTCCCAAAAAACTAGGGCTGTGATTTCTGGGTCATCAGTATATGCTTCTGTATTACAAACTGACCACATTTTTCAGAGTAGTTGCAGTGTTTTACATCGCCACCAGCAGTGCGTAAGAGATTCAGGTGCTGTTCATCCTCACACCCGTTTGAAATTGTCACTTGTTGTATTTTACTTCTGGTTCCATATGTAACCTTGATTGTGCATTTCCATGTCTATTGGTCCTGAACATCTTTCCTTACTTACCATTTATTTATCACATCAGTGAAGTGACTATCCATTTTTTAAACTGTGTCATTCACTTTATACTTCTTGAAAACTCGGTGATTTCTAATTTATTTTCATTAAAATATAGCAAAAATACAATATTATACTGGTTTCAATTGTACTGTACAATGTTTAATAGCTAAACCCATTACTACAACCTCATCCCAAATAGTACACTTACTGTGTGTCAACATAGGAAGATGTTAAAGAACCATTGACTATATTCTGCATACTGAACTTCCAGCTTATGATCAAGTTGTATTATGATTGAGATTTTGTGCCTATTTATCCACCTCACCCACACCAGCCACCCACACTAACCTCTCCCCCATGGAAACTTCCAGACCTCTCTCAGTGTCTATAAATCTTGTTAATTTCGATTTTTTTATTCCATACATAAGTGATACCATATGGTATTTCTCTTTCTCCACCTGGCTTATTTCATATAGGATAATACCCTCTGGATCCATCCATATAGTTGCAAATAGCAGTATCTCTTTTTTTAGGGTTTAATAATATTCTATTGTGTATATATACCACCTCTTCTTTATTCATTAATCTGCTTATGTATGCTTAGGTTGCTTCCATATACTGGCTATTGTAAATAACACAGCAATAAACACAGGGGTGCACATATCTTTATGAAACTGGGATTGTGAATTATTTTCATAAATAACTGGAAGTGGACTTACTGAGTCATATGGAAGTTCTATTTTTAGTTGCTTAGGAATCTCCATAATTCTTTCCATAGTGTCTGCATCATTGTACATTCCCACCAGCAGTGTAAGAAGGCTCGCTTTTCTCCACATCCTTACCAATGCTTGTTATTTCCTATCTTTTAGATAGTGGCCACTCTGGCATCTCCTTGTGGTTTTGGTTTGCATTTCCCTGATGATTGGCAATGTGCAACATATTTTCATGTGCCTGTTGGCCACCTGTATTTCTTCTTTGGAAAAGTGTCTGTTCAGGTCCTCTCTCCATTTTTTTTTGGGGGTTGAGTAGCATGAGCTCCTTATAGATCTTGGATGTTATCCCCCTTATAAGATGAATGATTCACAAATATGTTCTCCTATTCTATATGCTGCCTTCTTTCATTGTTGATGGTGTCCTTTGCTGTACAGAAGATTTTTAGTTCGATGTAATCTCACATATTCATTTTTGCTTTTGTTTCCCTTGACCATGGTAACATGTCCAGATAAAAACTACTCCTGTTTATGTTCAAGTGATTTTTGCCTATGTTTTCATCTAAGAATTTCATGGTTAGTCTTATATTTATCTTTAATCCACTTTGAATTTATGTTGTGTATGAAGCCAGACAGTAATCCATTTTCATTCTCTTGCATGTAGCTCTCCAGCTTTCCTAACAATTTATTGAAAAGACTGTCTTTTCTTCACTGCCTATTTATGTCACCTTTATCACATATAAATCGACCATATTTAAATGGATTTATATCTTGGTTTTCAATTCTGTGCCATTGATCTATGGGTCTATTTTTTGGCTGGGGTGATACTGTTTCAATTATTGGAACTTCTAGTATTGCTTGAAATCAGGTTGCTTACTATCCCCAGCTTTGTCCTTTCTGAAGATGGCTTTGGCTATTTGGTGCTTTTTTGGTTCTATATGAATTTTATGATTATTTGCTCCTGTTCATTACAAGATACTTCTGTTGTTTTGGTGGGGATTGCATTGTGTTTGTGCCTTTAATTTCTTTCACCAGTGTCTTATACAGAGTACAGCCCATTCACCATCTTGTTCAAGTTTATTCCTAGGTATTTTATTATTTTTGATGTATTTGTAAATGGAAATATTTTCCTGATTTCTTTTTCTTCTAGCTTGCTGTACAATGGTCATATTGATGTATACTTATTTTGTATCCTGCAAATTTACTGAATCCAATGATCAGCTCTAACAGTTTTTGGTGGTGTCTTTGGGGTTTTCCATATATAGATCTGTGTCATCTGCCACCAGTGACAGGTTTGGTTTTTCCTTACTAATGTAGACATCTTTTCTCTTTTTCTTGTCTGATTGTCATGACTGTGACTTCCAGTGCTATGCTGACTAAAAGTTGTGAGATTGAGCATCCTTGTCTTGTTCCTGATATTAGAGGAAATTTTTTTAGCTTTCATCATTGAGTATGATTTTAGCTTGTCATAATTGGCCTTTATTATGTTGAAGCATGTACCTTCCATTTACAGTTTGTTGAGAGTTTTTATCATGAATGGATGGTGAATTTTTTTTCTTTTTTGTAAATAATTATTTTTTATTGAAGGGTAGTTGACACACAGTATTACATTACATTAGTTTCAGGTGTACAACATAGTGATTCAACATTTATATACATGACAATTCTAGGTACCAGCTAGGATGGTGAATTTTTTTAAATGTTTTTTCAGCATCTACTTATCCTTCCTTTTGTTAATATGGTGTATCTCATTGATTTGTAAATATTAAACCATCCTAGAATCTCTACATGAAATCCCACTTGTTAATGATGAATGATAATTTTGATGTATTTTTGAATTTGTTTATTACTATTTTGTTTGGGATTTTTGCCTCTATGTTCATCAAGGATATTTGTCTATACCTTCCTTTTTTTTGCAGTGTCTTTGTTTTTCATATTAGAGGATGCTGGTCTCATAGAATGATTTTGGAAGTCTTCCCTCCTTTATTGTTTGGAATATTTTAATAAGTATGGGTGTTACCTCTTTTATCAATTTTGATAAAATTCATGTGTGAAGCCATGTGGTCCTGCAATTTTGTTTGTTTGGAGTGTTTTTTTTAATTACCAATTCAATTTCATTGCCGTTATTGGTCTGTTAAGGTTTTCTATTTCTCTTCCTGGTCAGCCTTGGAAGGTTGTGTTTTTCAAATAATTTATCCATTCTTCTACATTGTCCAATTTATTGGCATATTATTTTTCATAGTATTCTCTAATATTGTTTTACATTTATATTGTGTCTGTTCTAATTACTCCTTTTTTTTTCTGTGTTTTGTGGATTTTTTTTATATACTCTGTTTTTCCTTGATAAATCTGGCTTGGTGTTTATCTATTTTATCTATTTTCCCTATGAACTGGCACATGGTTTCATTGACTTTTATTTCTATTGTTATTATTCTGTTTTTATTTCTGCTCTGATCTTTATGACATCGTTCCTTCCCCTGTCTTTGGGTTTAATTTGTTCTTCTTTAGTTTCTTCAATTGTGAGCTTAGAGTCTGTATGGGACTGCTCTTGCTCCTTGGTGTAGGCCAGTGTTTCTATGTCCTTCCCTATTAGAACCACTTTTGCCACATCCCATGTACTTTGAACTTTTGTATTTTGTTTTCAATGGTCTCTACTTTTGTGTTGAAATTCAATTCTTGATCATTCTGTTTAATGCTAGCCTAGATAGTTACAAAATATTCAATCTTCTATAATTAAGCTTTTTAAAACATTTACATTAGTTTTAGTAAATATAAGTGCTTCTTTTTATTAATAAGTACCTATTATTAGGTTCATAGTAATGTATATTAATGAAGAACACAAGAATATTCTCTCTAGAGTCCTTATTATGGTTTATACCCATAAGAGAAAAGGGGCTATAATATCAACTATAGAATAAATTACAACATTCACACTATATATACATGAGATTTCAGTTTTAATTTTATGCCTCTTTTCTTGGCTAGACCATTTTGCTTTCTTTTCTTCCATGTTTTCCATTGGGAATGAGTACTCTGAAATTGAAAAGGCTGTAAATGTGTGTGTCATTTTCTGGACTTTTTAAGCTAAGGTAAGTAAGTGGGTGTTTATAAAGATTTAATATAGTATAAAATGTATGCATTTGAGGTAAAGTTAAAATTGACTACTACATGGATAAGATTAATAGAAGTTAGAATTTTATAGTCTGTTTTTAAGTTAATACCTGAAATAGTTTCATTTCAATCCTAAACACTGTGAATGCCCACGCAAGTATGTATGCAAAATCTCTGTATGTAAAGTTCTGCTGCATCAAATGAATATTTCTGACCCATAGGTCTGAAGTGCATTCCCCAGAAAATTGGTCCATGACACCTAACAGACAGGAAGGATGTTACAAGTAAGTAAAGACATTAAATTTATAATAAATAGGTAAATAAAAGAAAGATATTTTAATTAATTTAGATTAGCAATCAAGCAATGAGTTTTTTAAAAAGAAGACTATGAGCTTCTTTAGAAATAAAGCTTTATAAAAATATTCTTCTATTTTAAAGGAAATTTGAAATGTAATTATTTAATATTTACAAAGTGACGATAAAATTTTTATCATATATAGCAAAATTTATCAGTGATTATTTTTGCTTGAGTAACTTACATTTTTTACTCTATGTAGCAGATCTTTGAAGTAACCATTTTTAAAGAAAAAATCTTCAAATATGTTCCATTTAGGGTTGACCATATTCAAGGGGTAAGTTATATAAATTACACAAAAGCTTTTTTTCCTGGATAATTCCAAGAGAAGCATAGTCTTAGCAATTTATCCCATGCTCTGATTCTCATTATGTTGGACAGTTTATGAAACAAAGGAAAAGCAACTGATTTTAAAGTGTATTCTTCGTATATGCATATGCTTATAGTTACACCAATTAATCTCACAGAGAATGTGAGTGATTGTTCTTCATAAGAATTTCTCTGCTTATTATATGTGCTATCTGTCAGTTGGGTTAATAAGGAGGGTTATAGAATTTATTCAACACATTATCAAGGATATTGCCACCTTTTTCTTTCTAATGAAATGGCAAATACCTAATATTTCATGTTTGATTTGAAAGAAAGTTATTGTTAATATGAATAAAAGTTGTCTTCCCAAATAAACAAACTGTGCATACTATATGCCAAGACCATAAGTTTGGTTTAAAATTAAAAAATCAAAATGCAAAGTTTAGGGAAATATATTCTTTAAAAGGATGCACATTGATTATGTGACCTGATGTAGATTTAGCTTATGTATTTATGAGAATGTTTTGACTTGTTTCTAATAATTCTTGTAAAACCAGGAGTAAAATTTGTAAGTGTGGGTTCAAAGGAAAATGAGCATTTCTAGAACTTAATATTTAATGTCTCAAGATATTATTTTTTCTTGTAGTAGAAATTACCTTGTAAAATTTCACAAATTTACTAAAATGTTTTCAGACAATGAACGCATAAAGGTGTAGAGAACTGAAATTGTATAGCTATGTAGAAACTGGATTTTTGAGAATTTGGGAGCTGAAATGTGAACTGACTAGGTGGACCTTTTGGTTTCAATCATTTTAAATCACTCTGTAAACACCGGCTGATTGAATAATAATATACTGGCACTTTATGGTTAGTATACTCATTCTCTTTCTTAAATTTCATGAATTTGACATCATGACAATAAAATTTCTTTTTCTCCCAAGCATTATACAGACCTGTGTGAATTGATGAAAGAGTAAAATCATCCCACAAGTAACATCAGAGTTCCTTCTTGAGATACTGCATGGGAAAGAGGGATGGGAGGGTGGTCAAAGTGGGTGAAAGGGACAAAGAGGGGCAGGCTGACAATTTAAAAATAAATTAGTCACAGAGATAAAAGCACAGCACAGAAAATATTGTCAATAATATTGTGGAAAATTGGTATATTGCCTACAGACAGTGTCTACATTTATCTTGGTGAGTATTTAACAAGTATAAAACTGTCAAAACACTATGTTGCACACTGAGACAATATGATATTGTACATTAATTATCTTTCAGCTAAATAAATTCTTGTCAGAAACACTTAGAAACAATACTTTATTAGTTTTATGAATATATCAGAAACAGTACAATTAAAAAAAGTTTGCCAACCAAAATGAGTTCTGCAGCTTTCAAAAGACAGATGAACAGAAGAAAGGGAGTTAGGAAAGAAGGAAAAGAAGGATATAATGAAATATTGCATTAAAGAAGCTGGTAGAAAATAATTTCTTTCCTTTTGCAAAAATAAATCATTACATATAATGTGTATTATAATCTACATTTTGCCTGAGAAATATACCATTAACATTTTCTAACAGACAAAAGTATGGATGTAGAACCAATTAAAAGGATGTTTGTATTTTTTATCTATTCATAGTCCTCTCTGTTATATACATGTGATATTAAAAAGTTATGTGGTTTTCAATGTTACAGGAATATCCAGAGAAGTATTAATTTTTAGAGCTACATTTAGGTTGTTTTCATAAATAACTTTGAACATTATGATTATGAGGACTTCTAAAATACATACAAATTCAATCTTAAATTTAAAGGAGTTACTCTAACCAAGAACTTCAATCATCCATAATTTTTGTGACCTTATGCTTCCTTAGATAGTGAGACGCATGTTGAAATATTTGTTTTAAGGAGAATTGAAATAGAATATCATGTGAGTATATTTCCTTATAATTTCATTCACATTTAGACACTATCAACCATTTTACTCTTCCTCTATTCCTTAAAGTAATTTATTGAAATATCAATGATATATAATATTTCATTGATTTTGGATGAAAAAAGTGATCCAACATTTGTATACATTACCGAATGCTCACCACAATAACTGTAGTTAATATATGTCACCAAAAATATATATTACAATATTTTTAGCTTTATTGTCTATGCTGCACTTCCATCCCTGTGTCCAAATTATTTAATAAATTGATATTTGTAACTCTTTTTCCTGTTCACCTATTTCATTTGCCCTCTCTTCATGGTAACCAGCAGACTGTTCTCTGTGTTGCTGAGTCTGTTTCTGCTTTATTTCTTCTTTTGTTTATACTCTGTAGGCTATTTAAATTTATCAAGCTATACTAATTCTGGGTATAACCTATTCAAATTCTTCATTAAATTATTATGATTAATTTATGAAAACATTTCTGTGTTTATTTTTATCAACAGATACAATTTTTGTAAGAAGTAGACACACCATTCTTCTACATACAAAATATATATTCTTTACTATATGTCTGCTAGTTGAGGAGTTATTAAAATTATTTACCATTTGTTTGTTTTATGTTGTTTTTGTGTACATATAAGTGAAACCAAGGGTGGGAAAGTGAGTATAAATGGTGATGGGATAAAAAGGTACAAACTTCAAATTATAAAATATATTAGTCATAGAAATGGAAGTACAAAGGAGAAAAGATAACCAACAATCCTGTAATACTGTGGTATGGTAACAGGGCCATCTACACATACCATAGCAAGCCTGTAGGAAGGTGTGTAATTATTGAGTCACCACATTTGTTGTACATCTGAAACCAATATAATATTGGATATGAACTGTATGTCCCCAACATTACATACCTTGTAAAATATGTACCTTGTGCTTCTGAGGCACTTAAAATTCAGGTAGTGCACAAAATTGTACACATTGAAATAATAAAAGCAAAATAAGGCAAGTGCCCAAGAAGGTATAAAAAATACAACAGCAGATATCACTGAATTGTGAAATTGTAAATGTTGGTGAAGGACCACAGTGCTTTTGCTAAGAAGGTGAATTATTAAACGTCTCCTCAGGGTTTCAGAGAAACAACATGAAATCAGGAGATGTTTTTAACAATAGTTCTAAAAATGGATCTCTAATATATGGCTAGTTTAGTCATCATCGAACACACAACAATGATTTCTGAATTTCTCATCACTAGTCCCCTAGGCTTTTTAATCTAACACGTGCTTGCTTCCTTCCAGAGAGACCCATGTGGAGAGAGGAGATGGATGGCTACAATCTCACCACCGTGACTCACTTTATCCTCACAGGGCTCTCTGACCTCCCCAAGGTGCGCTATCCTCTCTTTGTGGTCTTTGCTGTCATCTACCAGGTCACTATGGTGGGAAACGGGACCATTCTCTTGGCCATCGGGACCGAGAAAAAGCTGCACACACCCATGTATTACTTTCTGGCCAATCTGTCCCTCTTAGACATATTCTGCCCATCAGCTACTGTCCCCAAGATGCTGGACAACCTCCTGACTGGGAATCACAGCATTTCCTTCCTGGGCTGTGCTTCGCAGCTTTATTTCCTCGTGGCCCTGGCGGGGACTGAAGTCTTCCTTCTCGCTGTCATGGCTTATGACCGGTACGTGGCCATCTGCTTCCCCCTCCGTTACACCCTCATCATGACCAAGGCTCGCTGTGCCCAGCTGGCAGCTGGGACCTGGGCAGCAGGGTTTCTCAATTCCCTCCTCCACACAGTGTCCACCTTCCACCTGTCTTTCTGCAAGTCCAATCGGGTTAACCAGTACTACTGTGACATCCCCCCAGTGGTGGCCCTCTCCTGCTCATCCACCTACCTGGCAGAAGTGCTTGTTTTTGTGGTGGGAGGTGTCTCAGGAATCGGTGCCTTCCTAACCACCTTCATCTCTTATATATACATCATATCCACCATCCTAAAGATCCAGTCAGTGGAAGGGAAACGCAGAGCCTTCTCCACATGTGCTTCCCACCTCCTGGTCTTTGGGTAGTTCTATGGGACAGTAATATTCACCTATCTTCGCCACTCCTCCAACCAACACTCCCCAGCCAGGGCCAGACTCATTGCCATGCTCTACGGGGTTATGACCCCAATGCTAAACCCCATGATCTACAGCTTGAGGAACACAGAGGTGAAAGGGGCTCTCAGCAGGGTTTTACATCATAAAGCATGTTTACAGTGATTGTAAAAGTAAAACAGGATGACTCAATACTCATTTTAAAATATATTTAAAAAGAGAATTCATAGAAAATAATTGATATATGTTATACATACCTTTGCACACTGAAATTTATCGACATGCAAACATACCCATGATTTTAGTCTACCTCTCAGCCTACATAATTGTATAAGATTATGTACATCTCAATCTAATGGGAACTTCAAATATATCCTGCCAAATTAGACATTGTCATGAGTAACAGAGAACACTACCTACACTAACATAAAATGATAGACTAAGCCTAACTTTTAAGGTGATTTTCATTTATGTTCACATCTATATCCATATCCATACCTATACCAATATCATCTCCATATTCTTTTATATCTACTTTTAAATCTATATCTAAGGGTCTATTCACAGATTATGATTTTACTTCTTTGTCTTATAAGATTTACCTCCTAGTCCTTCTCCATAACATTACCATTTCACTCATGCTGTCTTTCAATTGTTGCTTCCACTGACTGAGGATACCTGTACTTTTCTCCCTTTTCCTGTGAACATGTACTTTCTCAGATCTGCCTGTCTTTCCAAAGAGAGGACTTATGTTATCACTGATTCAGATATATCACTCAGTTCAATGTATTACTGTTATCATAGCTTCAACATCATCAAAAGTGAAAGCATCATCTTCTAACACACATACACACACACACACACATCTGTTTGGTTGCCATGTATTGCTGGTATCAATTTCCCTATTTACACAGAATTAAATGTCAGAAATTAGACTCTCATTTAGATGCAGGAACTATTGTGGAGTAATGGACAGACATCATTTATAGTAATATCATTTTCCCCAGCATTACCGAGATATAGTTGACATAACATCATGTGAGGTTTAGGGGTACAAAAATGATTGTTTGATATATATATATCCTGTGAAGTATTTGCCACCATAAGGTTGGTTAACACATCCATCAACTCTGTAACAGTATCCTTTCTCCATTGTATTTTTAGATGTTCATATTTGTATGCTTATATATGGGATCTTAATTTTATTTTCTTGTTCCATCTGTCTGTTGTAAATTTTTGTAAACTGGTGCCATACTGCTTTGAACAATATAGCTTCATAATATAGTTTGAGGTGAACATAAGTGATGCCTACTTTGATCTTTTCTCAGTTTTTCTTGGAATTACTTTAATTTTTATTCCATATAATAAGGAGACTTTTAATTTCTGTTTCTATATAAACTGACACTGGAATTTTGATAGGAATTATATTGAATCTATAGTTTTGGGGAGTCTGGAGGTTTTAACAATATGAATTCTTACAATACATGAACGTGAGATATTTTATATATTTTGTATCTTTTCAAATTTCCTCATTCATATACTTTTTAGTGCATTAATACTGTAATTCATTTTTTAAACGTATGTGAAATATATTTACGATGTTACTGTAAGTGGGTATATGATTTCTTTTACAGGTAGTTAATTATTAATGAATCAAAATGCATCAGCTATTTATCTGTAGAACTGTGTTCTGTGAGTTTACTTAATTAGTTTACTGGCTAAACCATTTTTGGTTGTATCCCAATGATTTTCTTTTTCTTGTTTATGTTAATTTATTGATATACATACAATAATTTGCACAATTCTTAGTGTACAGGTATATAATCGGATACCTGCAATTTTGTTCATTTCTACTGGAAAGCAGCTGAGAAGAAAAAATAAATATATGAAAATATGTTTATTCTTATAAAATGAACTGCTGCTCTTTTCCCTTATGTAATTATGTCAGTTGCTCTCATATTTTATATGGAACATTTTGAAACATTGAGATTTGGTTTTATGGCCACATTGCCATGTATTTTGTGGTTTTAGACTCCACAGAATGGAAGAAAGATTAAAATAGTAACTCTAAGCAGGAGAAATAGAAGCAAATCCAAAGCAAATGAGAGGAGATGGAATATGTAAGTGCAACATAAAATATGGTAGTTTTTAAGAATTCCATCATAAGTACTTCAACATCAAAACTGATCCTGTTGTTTGTGTGTATGTCTTGCCCTATTAGAATGTGGACATGACAAACATCCGTACTGTTTTTCAACATGAACTCTCTTATTAACTTTAAAATCACGTGATACCTTCCCGACCAAATTTATCTATAAATCACTGTCTCATATGACTTAAGAGAGCAATAACTATAACTACAAAAATTAAGTCATTATTCAAAGCAATGACAAAATGGATGTTCTTAATGAAAACAAAATAAATTTCATTTAGCACTGCAATGTGGAACTGTAATGGATGTCAACATTCAAGCCAGCCAATGCAGCATTCAGGTCATCTCTGTTTGGTATAAATGGAGCGGGAATGTATATTTCTATGTTTTATTTCAATATAGGATGCATGATCTCTATGTCATGCAAACAAAATACTGAGAACTTCAGATTACCCCCAAAACAAAGTGAAAACAGAAATTACATAGGTCTCAGGCCAGGAAACAAAGCAGCAAAATAAGAAAGAAAACATTTTATTCTGAGTGACATTCTTACTGGGAGTTCAGGATTTCACTTACTCATGCTTGACAATTGCTCTCTGGGTCACATCTCCAAATTAAGGTAACTATTCAAAATATAAATCCAAAAAGAATAAATGCACACACACACACTAGTGCTGGAGTGTGTATGCATGGAATACATGCACATCAGAGGAAAGATAGAATACTCTGATGAAAACATCACTTGACTTAGTGCTTGCTTCCTAAACATGACTCATTAAATCCTTATTCACTTTCCTAAATTCCAATATCATAGTCTACATTTTCCATCCTTATTTCCCAATGGGTCTTTCTTCTTATTTCTCAGAGAAACATATCATGACTAAGTTTATTTATTTTAGGTATGCCAGGATTGTATGTTTGTAATTCAATCAATATCCTACACCATAATAACAAAAAGAAGAATAAAAAACACATGACCATTTCAATAGATGCTGAAAGAGCACTTGTCAAAATTCAACATCCATTCATGATAAAAACTAAAAATTGGATTCAGAGATCATGTACCTCAGCAAAATAAAGGTCATGTATGACAAACCCAGAGGCAACATCATACTTTATAGTGAAAAGTTGAAGACATCAAGGATGTCAGCACTTTTATTTAGCATAGTATTGAAGGTCCTAGCCACAGCAATCAAACAAAAGAGAGAAAATTTTCCAAATTGGTAAGGAAGAATTTAAACTGTCACCATTTCCAGATGACATGATATTATTATACATAGAAACCCTAAAAACTCCACCATAAAACTATTTGAACTAAAAATTGGATTCAGAAAAGTTGCACAATACAAATTTAATACACAGAAATTTGTTGCATTCCTATGTGTGAACAATGAACTAGCAGAAAAACAAATAAAAAACAACTTCATTTACAAATGCATCAAAAAGAGTAAAATACCTAAGTAGAAATCTAACCAAGGAGATGAAAGTTCTATGCTCTGAAAACTGTAAGACCCTCATGAGAGAAATTGAAGAAGACCCCAATAAATGGAAATCTTCCCTATGCTCATAGATAGGAAGGATTAATATTGTCAAAATGGCCATCCTGCCCAAAGCAATTTATAGATTCAATGCCATCCCTCTGAAAATAGCAACAGCTTTTTTTCAATGAACTAGAACAAATAGTCCTAAAATTCATATGGAACTACAAAAGACCCTGAACAGCCAAAGCAATCCTGAGAAAGGAGAACAAATCTGGGAGGGTTATGCTTCCTGAATTCATACTATACTACAAAGCTACAGTAATCAAAATAGTTTGATACTGGCACAAGAACGGACCCATAGATCAATGGAACAGAATAGAGAGCACAGAAAAAAAACCATGTGTATATTCTCAATTAATATATGATAAAGGAGCCATGAATATACAATTTGGAAAAGACAACCTCTTCAACAGCTTATGTTGGGAAACCTGGACAGCAACATGTAAGAGAATGAAACTAGATTGTTTTATAAATCCATACACAAAAGTAAACTCAAAATGGATCAAAGACCTGAATGTAATCCATGAAACCTAAAACTCTTAGAAGAAAACATAGGTAGAAATCCCTTGAACATAAGTATGAGCAATTTATTTCCTGGACACATCTCCTCAGGCAGAAGAAAAAAATCAAGAATGAACAAGTGGGACTACACCAAAAGAAAAGTTATACAGCAAAGAACACTAAAAGCAGAGCAAAAAGGCATTCTACATTATGGTAGATATTGTCATAAATGACTTATCCAATAAGGGGCTAACATCCAAAATATATAAAGAACTCAGACATCTCATTCCCCCACCCTGGCAGAAACAGCCTGATTAAAAATTGGGCAGAGGACCTGAACATATATTTCTCCAAAGAAGAAATACAGATGAGAAACAGGCACATGAAAAGGTGCTCCACATCATTAATCATCAGGGAAATGCAAACTAAAAGCACAGTGAGATATCACCTCACACCAGTAAGACTGGCCATTATCCAAAATTCAAGAAATGACAGATGTTGCCGAGGATGTGGTGAAATGGGAGCCCTCCTGCACTGCTGGTGGGAATGTAAATGGGTGCAACCTGTGTGGGAAACAGTATGGAGGCTCCTCAAAAGAAGAGAAATAGAAATACCATTCTATACAATAATTCCTCTTCTAGGAATTCACCCAAAGGAAACAAAATCCATGATTTTAAAAGATATATGTACCCTTATGGTTACTATTGAACTATTTGCAAAAGCAATAATATTGATGCATGCTAACTGTCCATCAGTAGATGAATGGGAAAAGAAGAGGTGATACATATACACAATGGAATATTATTCATCCATGAAAAGAAAATAAATCCTGCCATTTGCAACAGCATGGATGGATCTAGATGGTGTAATGCTCAGTGAGAAAAGCCAGGTGGAGAAAGACAAATACCATATGATTTCACTTATTTGTGGAAAAAAAACAAAGCAAAAGAGAATGAAGAAAACAGCAGTAGACTCATAGACACTGAGAAGTAACTAGTGGTTAACAAGTGGGAGGGGTTGGAGCAGGTGTGGGAGCAAGGGTGAGGGGGATAAAGGGGCACAGTAATTCACAATCACAAAATAAGCTGGTCATCATTTGGTAGTGCAGCAAGGAGAATATAGTTAATGATCCCCTAACATCTTTCTGTATTGCTGCTAGGGGGGTTTAGGATTTAATAATATGGGCAACGTTTCAACCACTGTGTTATACATTTGAAAGCAGTATAAGAGTGTATAGCAATGACACTTCAAAACAATCTTGTTTCTACAAGTTGGAAATTATGGTTTTTATAGTGGAGAAAATAGAATTGATTACTTGTAAAGTTTATACTACTTTTACTCATTTTTGTTTTGTTGACAAGCTGAATTATCTGAGAATCTCTGCCCCAGCTGTAATCTATCCAACATAGTAGTTTTTAAAATTATTTGTAAGGAACAGATCTGATAGGACTCAATTTTGAATCATGACCATAGCTCCCACTTTTAAAATACTCTAAGAGAAGTACATTACTCATTAATTTCTTACTACTGCATGATATAGTTTAGTACCTGTTTCTTAGCAAATGGAAAAAATTTTAGGCAACCTTTCTCCTTGGAAATCCTCACATTTTTCCTATTCTTCTTTTTATCTTTTAATTATCCTATAAGCAAATACTACATTTTCTTCTAATTTCAGAGATTGAATCATCTTCATTTAGGTATTATTGATGTCACATTTCCTCCAATGCAAGATCTTTGAGGAAGTCAATTTAGTTTATTTTAAATCATCTGTTAACTTAACAAATAATTTTTCATCTCCAAATACCTATAAAATATGATGCTGAGTATAGATGAAATTGTGTGAATTAAGAATATATTTGATGGCAGTATTATCTCACAATATGGAGAAACTTTAATTCCATCAATATAGTTTTATAGGCATTATATGTGGGGAACTAAGGTGAGGGGAGATAATCTAGAGATAGAAATGTTATGGAGGAAGATCAGGTTTATTATAGTGAAGTTTATTATAATGAAGTCTGAAATAATCTAGAAGATAGACTGCAATCTCAAGGCAGAACGCCTTGGAGATACAGGATGTGGTAGAGTGCCTGGTGATCGAGATACTGACATTTTTTACTTAATTTCACAGAAGGTCTTAGCAGAAGTGTAAGAGTAGATAACTGGGAGGTATAATCTAAATTCAGATTATGAATTAATTTGATGTACTTTTCTAAGTAATTTGCTTTTACCCTGAAGGAAGCTGGAAGCCATAAATTTATAAAGCAGTACTCACATAATCATGGTGTTTTTCAAATGCTGCTCCATACATGTTATTCCTAGATGGAAAGTGGAACTAATAGAATGGCAGCTGTAATACATCTGAGTAAAATTATAGGGTTTAGACAATGTACTCATAGTAAAGATAGTATAGAAGTAATTTCACCAGAATTTTAAAGGTAGCATTAAGGATTTGGTAACTTCTTAAAAGTGCAAATAAGAGAAAGGGGAAAAAATGTCAAAGCTGTGTAGTGGAGACTTGTTCCTGGAAAACTGGGTTGAAGATATTGAAAATACAAGATGGATTCACAATAGCCAAAATCTGGAAACAATCTAAAAGACCATGAAAACAAGCATGGTTAAATAAAATATGGTTTTCTCATAATCATATGCTACAACACAATTTAAAAATGAGATACTGTTACATGGAAGTACATGGATGAATTTCAAAAGCTTCTGATAAGATGCATTAACTTAGAGAAATGAACCCATTCTTTTTTTTTTTTTTTGCATTTTTTTTTAAATTTATTTATTTATTTATTTATTTATTTTTTATTGAAGCGTAGTTGACAACAGTATTGCATTACATTAGTTTCAGGTGTACAACACAGTGACTCAACATTTATATACATGATAATTCTAGGTACCAGGTATCACCATACCAAGTTGTTACAATATTTTGACTATATTCCTTATGTTATACATTACATCCCAGTTACTTATTTATTTTACAATTGGAAGTGTGTTTAAATATATATATATATATATATATATATATATATATACATATATATATATATATATATATATTTTGTGAGGGCATCTCTCATATTTATTGATCAAATAGTTGTTAACCACAATAAATTTCTGTATAGGGGGGTCAATACTAAATGCACAATCATTAATCCACCCCAAGCCTAATTTTCGTCAGTCTCCAATCTTCTGATGCATAACGAACAAATTCTTACATGGAGTACAAATTCTTACATAGTGAATAAGTTACATGGTGAACAGTGTAAGGGCAGTCATCACAGAAGCTTTCGGTTTTGTTCATGCATTATGAACTATACACAGTCAGTTCAAATATGAATATTCATTTGATTTTTAAACTTGATTTATATGTAGATACCACATTTCTCTATTATTATTATTTTAAATAAAATGCTGAAGTGGTAGGTAGATATGAGATAAAGGTAGAAAACAGAGTTTAGTGTTGTAAGAGAGCAAATATAGATGATCAGGTGTGTGCCTGTAGACTATGTGTTAATCCGATCTAGACGAGGGCAATAAACATCCATGTATGCAGAAGATTTCTCTCAGAACATGAGGGGGGAGGTTCTAAGCCTCACCTCTGCTGCTCCCCATTTTCTCACCAGATGGCCCCCTGCGACTGTGCCTGTCTTAGGTTGTTCCTCCCTTGAGGAATCTTACCCGTCTCTGGCTAACCAGTCATCTTCCGGGGCCATACAGGGAAATGTTAAATTGGTAAGTGAGAGAGAAGCCTTATTGTTTGAAAAGGTTAGCTTTTTACTTCTTTGCATATTTATGCCCTGTGGCTTCTATGCCCAGCATTTGTCTTGAAGTGTCTTTACCACTTGGAAGAATTATGATACTCGGTAAATTCGACATGTGGCACGAGTTCTATTTAAAGGTTGTGATTAGGTAGGAAGAAGAAAAGCTATAGAAGTAGCAGGCAGAAGAAAACCTGGGAAGATTATTTCTTTGACATATCTTCTTGTAGAGTAACTTCAGCATGGATAGGTTTTAAACTACTAATTAAATTGTGCACACACATTAACATAACAGGAATATAGTTACCTAACCAAAGCATACCTGTAATTACCAGGCATCTCCAGTGAAACCAAGAAAACCAGTTAGGCACCTTAGGCATTTGTGAAAACTTATCTATGATATGGTGGATATTGTCCGACTGAACTTAAACAGTCTGAGAGAATTCAGATAAACTAGAACAACCCATTTCTGGGGACTGTTCATATCCCGTATGTTCTTTTAACGATAAATAGTCTGTGGTTGTAAGATATTGGAGTGCTACAATTTGAACTTCTCCTAATTCTTGGTTGAGTTCCAACAGTATAGATCCCGTCCAATTTTTGTTTTACTGTACGCACAGGCCAGCTTAGATATCTCCTTCATCATTCCCATGGCAAGTCCAGGAACTGGTGGGATGACTGCATGTACACCTGTGACAGTGCGTGAATCTTTGTTGGAGATTTTTTTTTTTTTTTCGCTGATCATCTTCTGTCATGAGTCTTCCCGAGAGTGCTGATGTTGGAAGTTCTTTTTCATATCGTATCTTAGTTCATTTTCGGGGTAGCCAAATTAGGCTTTGATCTTCTGTATAAACACAAACAGACCCTTTGCCTACACTTTTATATGCCCTTTATATCATTGTGTAGAACTCATTAGAGGTCACCACATAGGAACTGCTTTTTTTTTTTTTTTTAATCATTAATCTACACTTACATGACGAATACTTTGTTTACTAGGCTCTCCCCTATACCAGGTCTCCCCTATATACTCCTTTACAGTCACTGTCCATCAGCGTAGCAATGGAATGTTGTTAGAATCACTACTTGTCTTCTCTGTGTTGTACAGCCCTCCCCTTTCTCCCACCCCGCTATGGATGCTAATCTTAATACCCCTCTTTTTCTGCCCCCCCTTATTCCTCCCTACCCACCCATCCACCCCAGTCCCTTTCCCTTTGGTACCTGTTAGACCATTCTTGAGTTCTGTGATTCTGTTGCTGTTTTGTTCCTTCAGTTTTTCCTTTGTTCTTATATTCCACAGATGAGTGAAATCATTTGGTATTTCTCTTTCTCTGCTTGGCTTGTTTCACTGAGCATAATACCCTCCAGCTCCATCCATGTTGCTG
The DNA here is from genome assembly GCF_030020395.1 of Manis pentadactyla. Taxonomy (NCBI): domain Eukaryota; kingdom Metazoa; phylum Chordata; class Mammalia; order Pholidota; family Manidae; genus Manis; species Manis pentadactyla. Next base: position 47,756,620 of record NC_080031.1, on the reverse strand, counting down.
CAAATGGTTGGATTTGCCCTTTTCTTATGGCTGAGTAGTATTCCATTGTGTATATGTACCACCTCTTCTTTATCCATTCATCTATCGATGGACATTTAGGTTGCTTCCAATTCTTGGCTATTGTAAATAGTGCTGCGATAAACATAGGGGTACATTGGTCTTTCTCATACTTGATTGCTGCGTTCTTAGGGTAAATTCCTAGGAGTGCAATTCCTGGGTCAAATGGTATGTCTGTTTTGAGCATTTTGATGTACCACCATACTGCTTTCCACAATGGTTGAACATGTTTACATTCCCACCAGCAGTGTAGGAGGGTTCCCCTTTCTCCACAGCCTCGCCAACATTTGTTGTTGTTTGTCGTTTGGATGGCAGCCATCCTTACTGGTGTGAGGTGATACCTCATTGTAGTTTTAATTTGCATTTCTCTGATAATTAGCGATGTGGAGCATCTTTTCATGTGTGTGTTGGCCATCTGTATTTCTTTTTTGGAGAACTGTCTGTTTAGTTCCTTTGCCCATTTTTTAATTGGGTTATTTGTTTTTTGTTTGTTGAGGCGTGTGAGCTCTTTATATATTCTGGACGTCAAGCCTTTATCGGATGTGTCATTTTCAAAGATATTCTCCCATACTGAAGGGTTTCTTTTTGTTCTATTGATGATGTCTTTGCTGTACAGAAGCTTTTCAGCTTAATATAGTCCCACTTGTTCATTTTTGCTGTTGTTTTCCTTGCCCGGGGAGATATGTTCAAGAAGAGGTCACTCATGTTTATGTCTAAGAGGTTTTTGCCTATGTTTTCTTCCAAGAGTTTAATGGTTTCGTGACTTACATTCAGGTCTTTGATCCATTTTGAGTTTACTTTTGTATATGGGGTTAGACAATGGTCCAGTTTCATTCTCCTACATGTAGCTGTCCAGTTTTGCCAGCACCATCTGTTGAAGAGACTGTCATTTCGCCATTGTATGTCCATGGCTCCTTTATCAAATATTAATTGACCATATATGTCTGGGTTAATGTCTGGATTCTCTAGTCTGTTCCATTGGTCTGTGGCTCTGTTCTTGTGCCAGTACCAAATTGTCTTGATTACTATGGCTTTATAATAGAGCTTGAAGTTGGGGAGTGAGATCCCCCCTACTTTATTCTTCTTTCTCAGGATTGCTTTGGCTATTCGGGTTCTTTGGTGGTTCCATACGAATTTTTGAATTATTTGTTCCAGTTCATTGAAGAATGTTGCTGGTAGTTTTATAGGGATTGCATCAAATCTGTATATTGCTTTGGGCAGGATGGCCATTTTGACGATATTAATTCTTCCTAGCCATGAGCATGGGATGCTATTCCATCTGTTAGTGTCCCCTTTAATTTCTTTTAAGAGTGACTTGTAGTTTTCAGAATGTAAGTCTTTCACTTCTTTGGTTAGGTTTATTCCTAGGTATTTTATTTTTTTTGATGCAATTGTGAATGGAGTTGTTTTCTTGATTTCTCTTTCTATTGGTTCATTGTTGGTATGTAGGAAAGCCACAGATTTCTGTGTGTTGATTTTGTATCCTGCAACTTTGCTGTATTCCGATATCAGTTCTAGTAGTTCTGGGGTGGAGTCTTTAGGTTTTTTTATGTACAGTATCATGTCATCTGCAAATAGGGACAGTTCGACTTCTTCTTTGCCAATCTGGATTCCTTGTATTTTTTTGTTTTGTCTGATTGCCGTGGCTACAACCTCCAGTACTACGTTAAATAACAGTGGGGAGAGTGGGCCTCCCTGTCTAGTTCTCGATCTCAGCGGAAATGCTTTCAGCTTCTCGCTATTCAATATAATGTTGGCTGTGGGTTTTTCATAGATGGCCTTTATTATGTTGAGGTACTTGCCCTCTATTCCCATTTTGCTGAGAGTTTTTATCATGAATGGATGTTGAACTTTGTCAAATGCTTTTTCAGTATCTATGGAGATGATCATGTGGTTTTTGTCTTTCTTTTTGTTGATATGGTGGATGATATTGATGGAATTTTGAATGTTGTGCCATCCTTGCATCCCTGGAATGAATCCCACTTGTTCATGGTGTACGATGGTTTTGATGTATTTTTGAATTCGGTTTGCTAAAATTTTGTTGAGTATTTTTGCATCTACGTTCATCAGGGATATTGGTCTGTAGTTTTCTTTTTTGGTGGGGTCTTTGCCTGGTTTTGGTATTAGGGTGATGTTAGCTTCATAGAATGAGTTTGGGAGTATCCCCTCCTCCTCTATTTTTTGGAAAACTCTAAGGAGAATGGGTAGTATGTCTTCCCTGTATGTCTGATAAAATTCCGAGGTAAATCCATCTGGCCCGGGGGATTTGTTCTTTGGTAGTTTTTTGATTACCGCTTCAATTTCGTTGCTGGTAATTGGTCTGTTTAGATTTTCTGTTTCTTTTTGGGTCAGTCTTGGAAGGTTGTATTTTTCTAGGAAGTTGTCCATTTCTCCTAGGTGTCCCCGCTTGTTAGCATATAGGTTTTCATAGTAGTCTCTAATAATTCTTTGTATTTCTGCGGGGTCCGTCGTGATTTTTCCTTTCTCATTTCTGATAGTGTTGATTTGTGTTGACTCCTTTTTCCTCTTAATAAGTCTTTATAGAGGCTTATCTATTTTGTTTATTTTCTTGAAGAACCAGCTCTTGGTTTCATTGAATTTTGCTATTGTTTTATTCTTCTCAATTTTATTTATTTATTCTCTGATCTTTATTATGTCCCTCCTTCTGCTGACCTTAGGCCTCATTTGTTCTTCTTTTTCCAATTTCGATACTTGTGACATTAGACCGTTCATTTGGGATTGCTCTTCCTTTTTTAAATATGCTTGGATTGGTATATACTTTCCTCTTAAGACTGCTTTTGCTGTGTCCCACAGAAGTTGGGGCTTAGTGCTGTTGTTGTCATTTGTTTCCATATATTGCTGGATCTCCATTTTGTTTTGGTCATTCATCCACTGATTATTTAGAGCGTGTTGTTTAGCCTCCATTTGTTTGTGAGCCTTTTTGCTTTCTTTGAACAGTTTATTTCTAGTTTAATGCCTTTGTGGTCTGAAAAGTTGGTTGGTAGGGTTTCAAACTTTTGGATTTTACTGGGGCTCTTTTTGTGTCCTAGTATGTGGTCTATACTAGAGAATGTTCCATGTGCACTTGAGAAGAATGTGTATCCTGCTGCTTTTGGATGTAGAGTTCTGTAGATGTCTATTAGGTCCATCTGTTCTTGTGTGTTGTTCAGTGCCTCTGGGTCATTACTTATTTTCTGTCTGGTGGATCTGTCCTTTGGAGTGAGTGGTGTGTTGAAGTCTCCTAGAATGAATGCATTGCATTCTATTTCCTCCTTTAGTTCTATTAATATTTGCTTCAGGTATGTTGGTGCTCCTGTATTGGGTGCATATATATTTATAATGGTTATATCCTCTTGATGGACTGAGCCCTTTATCATTATGTAATGTCGTTCTTTGTCTTTTGTTACTTTCTTTATTTTGAAGTCTGTTTTGTCTGATACCAGAATTGCAACACCTGCTTTCTTCTCTCTGTTGTTTGCTTGAAATATCTTATTCCATCCCTTGACTTTAAGTCTATGCGTGTCTTTGGGTTTGAGGTGAGTCTCTTGTAAGCAGCATATTAATGGATCTTGCTTTTTTATCCATTCTATTACTCTGTGTCTTTTGATTGGTGTATTCAGTCCATTTACATTTAGGGTGATTATTGAAATGTATGAATTTATTGCCATTGCAGGCTTTAAGTTTGTGGTTACCAAAGGTTTAGGTTTAGCTTCTTTACTATCTTACTGTCTAACTTAACTCGCTTGTTGAGCTATTATAAACACAGTCTGATGATTCTTTATTTCTCTCCCTTCTTATTCCTCCTCCTCCCTTCTTCATATGTTGGGTGTTTTGTTGTGTGCTCTTTTTAGGAGTGCTCCCATCTAGAGCAGTCCCTGTAGGATGCCCTGTAGAGGTGGTTTGTGGGAGGCAAATTCCCTCAACTTTTGCTTGTCTGGGAATTGTTTAATCCCTCCTTCATAATTAAATGATATTCGTGCTGGATACAGTAGTCTTGGTTCGAGGCCCTTCTGTTTCATTGCATTAAGTATATCATGCCATTCTCTTCTGGCCTGTAGGGTTTCTGTTGAGAAGTCTGATGATAGCCTGATGGGTTTTCCTTTGTACGTAACCTTTTTTTTCTCTCTGGCTGCCTGTAGTACTTTGTCCTTGTCTTTGATCTTTGCCGTTTTAATTATTATGTGTCTTGGTGTTGCCCTCCTTGGATCCCTTGTCATGGGAGTTCTGTGTACCTCTGTGGTCTGAGAGGCCATTTCTTCCCCTAGTTTGGGGAAATTTTCAGCAATTATTTCTTCAAGGACATTTTCTCTCCCCTTTTCTCTCTCTACTTCTTCTGGGATACCTATGATTCTTATATTATTCCTTTTCCATTGATCACTCAGCTCTCTTAAAATTCTTTCATTCCTGGAGATCCTTTTATCTCTCTCTGCATCAGCTTCTCTGCGTTCCTGTTCTCTGTTTTCTAGTCCATTAATGGTCTCTTGCATCTCGTCCATTCTGTTTTGAAGTCCTTCCAGAGCTTGTTTTATTTCTGAATTCTCCTTCCTTAGTTCTTGCATATTTCTCTGCAAGTCCATCAGCATGGTTATGACTTTTGTTTTGAATTCTTTTTCAGGAAGACTGGCTAAATCTATCTCCCCAGATTCCTTCTCAGGGGAAGATGTAGCAGATGCCGAAGCTGTCTGGGTTAGTTTTGTGTGGATCATATTTTTTTGCCTTTTCATGTTGACAGGTGCTATTGACTGTCAGCTGGGAGGGCCAAACTTTTCACTTGCTACTGGCCTTTCTTTACTGGGACAACTGCGACCCCTAATGGCTTTTGTTGTGTAATTGCGTGTAGAGTGGGTCTTTGTGTCTTGCCTGGCCAGAAGGGGGAAATTTCCCTTTCTGTGTGCGGAGTTTGTCTCAGGCTGCTTCTCTGCTTTCGCATCACCCGGTGGGGTAATGGATGGGGGGGCTGCTTGACTGTTTGCCTCCATGAGGGGTCTCAGAGCTGTTGCCCAGATAGTTAGTGCACCCGGTTTTACCTGTAATTTCCAGCTGCTGTACTGTGACCTGGGTTGTTTCCGTCAAGCTGTTAAGTCCCTGTCCCTTTAAGACTTTCAAAAAGCCCCCACTTTTCTTTGTCACAGGGGCATCAGCTTCGGCACCCGCTCAGAGGTCTTACTCCCTGTTCCCCCAGTATCCAGGGCCCCCTGGGCACATACTGTGTCTGAGCTCTGGCACGGATGGCTGGGGCTGGGTGTTCAGCAGTCCTGGGCTCCGTCTCCCTCCCGCTCTGCCTGCTCTTCTCCCGCCGGGAGCTGGGGGGAGGGGCGCTCGGGTCCCACAGGGCCGGGGCTTGTATCTTACCCCTTTCACCAGGCACTGGGTTCTCGCTGGTGTACCTGCAGTCTGGCCACTGTCCTGCGTCTTCTGTTCTCTCTTTTAGGGCTAGTTGTGTTTGTTGTATTTTCAAAAGTATATATGTTTTTGGGAGGAGATTCCCACTGTCCTACTCACGCCGCCATGTTCAATGAACCCATTCTTAGAGGAAAACACAGAGTAGATTTGATATACATGAATGTTGAAAACAACTCACATGAATTTATGATGGCCAAGATGAGAACGATGGTTACATGTTAATCGTGCTGAGTGAAAAAGTTCATGAATGATATAGTTTTAAAATATCAAAATATATAAAGTAGTACACTTATTTTTAAAATCAGATTAAAACAATGAGAATATACAGAAAATTAGGCAGTATATGGGAGCTTCAAGAAAAGGTTAATTCAGATATCTGTGTTCATCTACTGACATTTAGAGGATGCTTATTGTCTAGATTGATTAGCAGCTTATTGGCCTTGAAAATCAGATTTGAGATTCTTCCATATTGGCAACTTTCGATGCCCTGGGAGAAAAGGGAATCATCACAAAGATGTTGTAAAGCCTAATGTAAACCTGGAAGAGCAATGAATTACCAATAATAAATGGAGGGGAGAGGAAAACAAATTCAGACTGTGTTTATTATTGTTGGAGATAGTTATATGTCTTCTATACCAGCACAATTTTTGCAGTTACTGAATTAAAAGTAACACTTTATGAACATTTCCTTGTACTTTATGATAGCGAATTTTTCCCCTGCATGATAACACCAGTGGAAAACAACTGAAAATTTACATTAGCAGATTATTTAAGTAAATGCAATATGTTTATATATTTTTCTTACAGTGCTTTCATAGTTACCTTGTTTCCTGGGTGGATCTTAGCAGAACATTCTTGTCTAATTCTTCTTACTAAAACTACAGAATTTCAAGGAGCTTAGCAAAGTCAACATTATAAAATATAATTTTACTAGGTAGTATTGTCATTCATTTTGTTCATTCGAAGAACCTGTATTAAATGGCTTGTAAAAAATTATAAGGATGTGCCAAATGTCCCAGATAGGGAAGGGATCCATTCCACTGTGAAAAATGTAATGTTGCATGAAAGGCCATGCTATTGTTACAGTTTATACAGAAAGGCAACTAGGGATACCACAATCCGATGCAAGCATAGTGACAAGAGGTCATGGATACATAATAAAGAAATCTCTCACGATGGAGAGGCGGGACTGGTTTAGGGGATACCTGTGTCCAGTTAACAGTGCTGTGACTGATCTCTCCTTCAAACTGAATGATAATACAATTGTTACTATTTAAGAGTTTTGGTATCTAGTAAATTGATATCTTTGTTTATGTTTTCTTAACTTTACTGTCTTCACCTTCTTTGATGCATCAACTTTGGAAAATGTTACTCATGTTCCATATATTCTGTGATATTAATAACAGAAATCTCAATTCCATTTATAATGTGATTAATGGGGTTCTATATTTCTATCATATTAATTATCCTGAAAATAATTTCTGAAGTATTTATTAATTCACTTCCTTTATATCTACCTTTTATTAAAATTTTGCAACTTCAATATCATTTCTTAAAGATTGAGATTGGACAATTGTTTACTGTTGATTCTGTGGAAGTCAACCTTATAGAATGTGCCAAATAATTTACAACAGAGAACCAAAAAGGGTGGATGATAACCTGAGCATGAGAAATAAGATGCAGAAGTGACTGTAACTGCATAGCGGTCCCAGATAAAATATAATGCCTGATCTTAATGTGCTCCTAATTACAAAATTATGAATTCAGTAAAAAAAGATTTAGAACTGTGTGGTATTTGAAAGTCTACTTAAATGGAAATGTCTTTGCAGAGAAAGTTCTGGACTGTGGGAAACATCTTGGACCAGTGCATATATGTACCTTTTGAAAGATGAGTAACAGGTGTGTAAGCAAAGCCCCGCTATTACAACTAGGAATGTAGTGGTCAATTTCCTACTTTGTTTATAATTATGACATGGAATATACACACATCAAATTTGCCATATTGCTTGAACTGAACTTTTTCTAAGATCAATCCATCTAAGTACAAGAGAGATCGGAAATTGTAATCATTAGTGTGGAAACTGATCTTGCTGATGATGGTTGAACGGGGAGTTCTGTTTAAGCTGGGGTTCTTGTTCACAGTGGAAGAATGAGCTTCATGAACAAGCAAGGTAGGAGATTTACAGAGAAAGTTTTCTTCAGGATAACAGGAAGTATGGAACTCCCCACGGGTGCAGGGAGGGGCCGGGCCGCTACTCGGGGTCTCGGGGTCCCGGGTTTATGCCTGTGGCAGTAGGAGCTGTTAGTTTTCCTGCAGGTTTACCCAGAATGCTGGTCATGATTTAACCCATCTTAGTGAAGGCTGCAAGGCTGCCCCACTGTGAACGGAGGGGCCTATGGTATCTGTGGTCAGCAAGCTGTTCCTTATCACTGCGTCCTGGTTGGGGGGACATTGTTACATTGCCTGAACCTCAAGAACCCTGCCTCTTCCCTACATTTCCGAAGCCTCAGTCAGGCTCTGTCCTTTTCCAGGGCTGTCCTCTGACTGGGCAGGGGTTACTCCTGCTGCTTCCCTCTCTGACTATGTCCCCAACCCCACAACCACTGTTAAATAGAGAATAAATATTAGTGGCAACTCATAATGTAACAAAATAACAAATGAAAAATCGAACAAAAAGAGGTTGTAAAATATTACACAAGGCTGATGGTCACACTAATACTTCAACCTGGGTACCAGTATAATCAGTTTAGAGATAATTATGATAAATATAATTAAACTATAAGAACTCAGAATATATGCACTCCTTGACACTGCTGGTTGCTTTCTAAAGATCTGTCTCAAATAAAATCAATATGTTCAGGATCCCCGCCATTTGATTGTGCCCAGATAGCTCAACCCTTGTAAATACAGAGTATTTTGACATTTTTAGAACTGCTTTCACAGATCCTTGAAGTAACTATTTGCTAAAGAAAAAGTCTTCATATATGTTCCATTTAGGTTTGACCATATGCAAGGGGTAAGTTATATAAATTATACAAAAGCTTTTTCTCCGGATAATTCCAAGAGAAGCATAGTCCTAGCAATTTATTCCATGCTCTGATTCTTATTATGTTGGAAAGTTTATGAAAAAAAAAGAAAAAGCAACTGATTTCATCAGGTATTTTTCACATACTCAGATACTTACAATTACACCAATTAATGTCACAAAGAAGATGAGTGATTGCTCTTCATAAGAATTTCCCTGATTCTCTATTATATGAGCCATCCATCACTTGGGTAAATACAGAGGGTTGTAGAATTTATTCATTATATTATCAAGAATATTAACAACCTTATCTTTCTAGTGAGGTGGCAAATATCTAATATTTCATGTTTGATTTGAAAGGAAGGTTCTTTTAATATGCATACAAGTTTTCATCCCAAATGAACAAACTGTGCACATTTTATGCCAAGACCATAAGTTTGATTTAAAATTTGTTTTAAAGTACAAAATTTAGGGAAATATATTCTTTGAAAGGATGCATATTGATTATATGATCTGATGTAGACCTAGCTTATGTATTTATGAGAATGTTTTGACTTATTTCTAATAATTCTTGTAAAACCAGGAGTCAAATTTGTAAGTATGGGTTCAAAGGAAAATGAGCATTTCATGTAGAATTTAATACTTAATGTCTCCTATTATTTTTCTTGTAGTAGAAAGTACCTTTTAGAATTTCACAAATTTACTAAAATATTTTCAGAAAAGAAAATGAACATATTAACATAGGAACATTTAAAGGTGTAGAGAACTGAAATTGTACAGCTTTGTAGAATCTTGACATTTGAGAATTTGTAAGCTCACATGTGAACTGATTAGGTGGATTTTTTTGTTTCAGTCATTTTAATTCACTCAGTAAACACCTGCTGATTGAATAATGATATCCCAGTACGTTGTGGCTAGTATAGGCATTTTCTTTCCTAAATTTCATGACTTTCACATCATGGCAATATATTTTCTTTGCCTCTCAAGCATGATGCACACCTGTGTGAACTGAGGAATGAGTAAAATCATCCCAGAAGTAGCATCAGATTTCCTCATTTAAATACTGCATGGGGCAGAGGGATGGAAGGGTGTTCAAAGTGGGTGAAGGGAACAAAGAAGGGCAGGCTGACAATTTTAAAATAAATTAGCCACAGGGATGAAAGCACAGCACAGAGAATATTGTCAATAATATTGTGGAAAATTTGTATGATATTATCTACAGGTAGAGTCTACATTTATCTTGGTGAGTATTTAGCAAAGCATAAAACTGTCAAAACACTATGTTGTACACTGAGACAAATATAACACTATGTTGTACACTGAGACAAATATAACATTGTACATTAATTAAATTTAAATTAAAGTTTAGTGTCAGAAACATTCAGGAAGATATTCAATAATTCATTAGTTTTATGAAATATATCAGGAATAGTACAATTTCAAAAAAAGTTTGCCAACCATAATGAGTTCTGCTGCTTTCAAAGGACAGACAGATGGACAGAAGTAAAAAAGGAAGCAGATAAAGAAAGGATGGTTATAACGAAATGATGCATTATAGAAGCTGGTAGAAAATAATTTCATTCCATTTGCAAAAATGTCATATATAATGTGTATTATTTATACTTCCCATTTTATCTGAGAAATATACCTTTAACAATTTCCAAAAGATAAAGAAATTATGGAGGTAGAACCAATGAAAAGGATGTTTATTTTTTTTTTCTATTCCTATTTCTCTTTGTCATATACATGTGATATTAAAAAATTATATGGTTTTCAATGTGGCAGGAATATCCATAGAAGTATTAGTTTTTAGACCTTCAATTAAGTTGTTTTCATAAGTAACTCTGAACATTATGATTGTGAGTACTTTAAAATACGCACAAATGCAATCTTAAATTTAAAGGAATTACTCTGGCCAAAAAATTCAATCTTCCATAATTTGTGTGACCTTATGCTTCCCTGGGTAGTGAAAGAGATACATGTTGAAATATTTGTTCTAAGGAGAGTGGGAATTGAGTATCATGTGAATGTAGTTTTTATACTTTCATTCACATTTAGACACTATCAACCACTTTATTCTTCTTTTATTAAAAGTTTTTATTTAAATATCAATGATGTATATGTTGCTGATTTCAGATGAAGTAAGTGATCCAATTGTATACATTACCTAATGATCACCACGATAACTGTAGTCAATACATGTCCCCGGAAAATATATCAGAGTATTTTAGGCTGCGTTGTCTATACTGTACTTCCATCCCTGTGACCAGATTATTTAATAAATTGCAGTTTGTAACTCTTTAACCTGTGCACCAATTTCATTTGCCCCCCTCCATGTTAACCGGCAGTCTGTTCGGTGTGTGGATGAGTCTGTTTCTGCTCTACCTTCTTGTTTTGTTTATACTCTGGAGGCTATTTAAATTTTTTAACCTATATTAATTATGAAAATAACCTATTCAAATTCATTGTTAAGTGATTCTGATTCTGTTATTAAAGCATTTCTGTATTTATTCTTATCACCAGATACAATTTGTTTAAGAAGGAGACACACCATTCATTCTTTCTTTTTTTTGAAGAACATTATGTTTACTAGGCTCTACCCTACCCCAAGTACCCCACAAACTCCATTACAGTCACTGTCCATCAGCATAGTAAGATGTTGTAAAATCACTACTCGTCTTCTCTGTGTTGCAAAGCCCTCCCCTTTCCCCTAGCCCCCACATTATACATGATAATCATAATACCCCCTTTCTTCTTCCCCACCCTTATTCCTCCCTACCCTCCCATTCTCCCCAGTCTCTTTACCTTTGGTAAATGTTAGTCTATTCTTGGGTTCTGTGATTCTGCTGCAGTTTTGTTCCTTCAGTTTTTATTTTGTTCTTATACTTCACAGATGAGTGAAATCATTTGGTATTTGTCTTTCTCCACTTGGCTTATTTCACTGAGCATAATACCTTCTAGCTCCATCCATGTTGTTGCAAATGGTAGGATTTGTTTTGTTTTCTTCTTATGGCTGAATAATATTCCATTGTGTATATATACCACATCTTCTTTATCCACTCATCTACTGATGGAGACTTAGGTTGCTTCCATTTCGTGACTATAATAAATAGTGCTGCGATAAACATAGGGGTGCATCTGTCTTTTTCAAACTGGAGTACTGCATCCTTAGGGTAAATTCCTAGAAGTGGAATTCCTGGGTCAAATGGTAAGTCCATTTTGAGCATTTTTAGGAACCTCCATATTGCTTTCCACAATGGTTGAACTAATTTACATTCCCAACAGCAGTGAAGGAGGGTTCCCCTTTCTCCGCAACCTTGCCAACATTTGTTGTTCTTCGTCTTTTGGATGGTAGCCATCCTTACTGGTGTGAGGTGATATCTCATTGTGGTTTTAATTTGCATTTCTCTGAAAACTAGCGATGTGGAGCATCTTTTCATGTGTCTGTTGGCCATCTGGATTTCTTCTTTGGAGAACTGTCTGCTCAGCTTCTCTGATAATTTTTTAATTGGATTATTTGCTTTTTGTTTGTTGAGGAGCATAAGCTCTTTATATATTTTGGATGTCAAGCCTTTATCGGATCTGTCATTTACGAAAATATTCTCCAACACTGTCGGGTACCGTTTTGTTCTATTCATGGTGTCCTTTGCTGTACAGAAGCTTTTCAGCTAGATATAGTCCCACTTGTTCATTTTTGCTTTTGTTTTCCTTGCCCAGGGAGATATATTCATGAAGAAGTCGCTAATGTTCACATCCAAGAGATTTTTGCCTATGTTTTCTTCTTAGAGTTTTATGGTTTCAAGAATTACATTCAGTTCTTTGATCCATTTTGAATTTACTTTTGTGTATGGGGTTAGACAGTGATCCAGTTTCATTCCCTTACATGTAGTTGTCCAGTTATACCAGCACCATCTGTTGAAGAGACTGTCATTTCCCCATTGTATGTCCATGGCTCCTTTATTGAACATTAATTGACCATATATCTTTGGGTTAATGTCTGGACTCTCTAATCTGTTCCACTGATCAGTGGCTCTGTTCTTGTGCCAGTACCAAATTGTCTTGATTACAACGGCTTTGTAGTAGAGCTTGAAGTTGGGGAGTGAGATCCCCGCCACTTTACTCTTCTTTCTCAGGATTGCTTTGGCTATTCAGGGTCTTTGATGTTTCCATATGAATTTTTGAAGTATTTGTTCCAGTTCACTGAAAAATGCTGTTGATAATTTGAAATGGATTGCATCAAATCTCTATATTGCTTTGGACAGGATGGCCATTTTAACGATATTAATTCTTCCTAGCTAAGAGCATCTGATGAGTTTCCATTTGTTAGTGTCATCTTTAACTTCTCTTAAGAGTGTCTTATAGTTTTCAGGGTATAGGTCTTTCACTTCCTTGGTTAGGTTTATTCCTAGGTATTTTATTCTTTTTGATGCAATTGTGAATGGAATTGTTTTCCTGATTTCTCTTTCTGTTGGCTCATTGTTAGTGTGTAGGAAAGCCACAGATTTCTGTGTGTTAATTTGTATCCTGCAACTTTGCTGTATTCCGATATCAGTTCTAGTATTTTGGAGTGGAGTCTTAAGGTTTTCTTATGTACAATATCATGTCATCTGAAAATAGTGTCAGTTTAACTTCTTCTTTACCAATCTGGATTCCTTGTATTTCTTTGTTTTGTCTAATTGCCATGGCTAGGACATCCAGACTATGTTAAATAACAGTGGGGAGATTGGGCATCCCTGTCTTGTTCCCGATCAGAGAGGAAAAGCTTTCAGCTTCTCACTGTTATGTATGATGTTGGCTGTGGGTTTATCGTATATGGCCTTTATTATGTTGAGGTACTTGCCCTTTATACCCATTTTGCCGAGAGTTTTTATCATGAATGGATGTTGAATATTGTTGAATGCTTTTTCAGCATCTATGGAGATGCTCATGTGGTTTTTGTCTTTCTTTTTGTTGATGTGTTGGATGATGTTGATGGATTTTCTAATGTTGTACCATCCTTGCATCCCTGGGATGAATCCCACATTGTCGTGGTGTATGATCCTTTTGATATATTTTTGAATTCAGTTTGCTAATGTTTTATTGAGTATTATTGCATCTACATTCATCAGGGATATTGGTCTGTAATTTTCTTTTTGGGTGGGGGCTTTGCCTGGTTTTGGTATTAGGGTGATGTTTTCTTCATAGAATGAGTTTGGGAGTACTCCCTTCTCTTCTATTTTTTGAAACACTTTAAGGAGAATGGATATTATGTCTTCTCTGTATGTCTGATTAAGTTCCAAGGTAAATCCATCTGGCCAAGGGGTTTTGTTCTTGGGTAGTTTTTTGATTACCGCTTCTATTTCCTTTCTGGTAATTGGTTTGTTTAGATTTTGTGTTTCTTCTTGGTCAGTCTTGGAAGGTTGTATTTTTCTAGGAAGTTGTCCATTTATTCTAGGTTTTCCAGCTTCTTAGCATATAGGTTTTCATAGTAGTCTCTAATAATCATTTGTATTTCTGTTGGGTCTGTCATGATGTTTCCTTTCTCATTTCTGATTCTGTTGATGTGTGTTGATTCTCTTTTACTCTTAATAAGTCTAGCTAGAGGCTTATCTATTTTATTTATTTTCTCAAAGAACCAGCTCTTGGTTTCATTGATTTTATCTATTGTTTTATTCTTCTCAATTTTGTTTATTTGTTCTCTGATCTTTATTCTGTCCCTCTTTCTGCTGACTTCAGGCCTCATTTGTTTTTCATTCTCCAATTTTGATAATTGTGACATTAGACTATTCATTTGGGTTTGTTCTTCCTTCTTTAAATATGCCTGGATTGCTATATACTTTCCTCTTAAGACTGATTTCACTGTGTCCCACTAAAGTTGGGGATTTGTGTTGTTGTTGTCATTTATTTCCATATATTGCTGGATCTCCATTTTAATTTGGTCATTGATCCATTGACTATTTAGAAGCGTGTTGTTAAGCCTCCATGTGTTCATGAGCCTTTTTGCTTTCTTGGTACAATTTATTTCTAGTTTTATACCTTTGTGATCTGAAACGTTGGTTGGTAGGATTTCAGTCTTTTGGAATTTACTGAGGCTCTTTTTGTGGCCTAGTGTGTGGTCTATTCTGGAGAATGTTCCATGTGCACTTGAGAAGAATGTGCATCCTGTTGCTTTTGGGCATAGAGTTCTATAGATGTCTATTAGGTCCATCTGTTCTAGTGTGTTGTTCAGTGCCTCTGTGTCCTTACTTATTTTCTGTCTGGTCGATCTGTCCTTTGGAGTGAATGGTGTGTTGAAGTCTCCTAAAATAAATGCATTGCAGTCTATTTCCTCCTTTAGTTCTGTTAGTATTTGTTTCACATATGCTAGTGCTCCTGTGTTGGGAGCATATATAGTTATAATGGTTATATCCTCTTGTTGGACTGAGCCCTTTATCATTCTGTAATGTCCTTCTTTATCTCTTGTTACTTTCTTGGTTTTGACGTCTATTTTGTCTGATACTAGTACTGCAACACCTTCTTTTTTCTCCCTATTGTTTGCATGAAATGTCTTTTTCCATCCCTTGCGTATAGTCTGTGAATGTCTTTGGGTTTGAGGTGAGTCTCTTAAAAGCAGCATATAGCTGGGTCTTGCTTTTTTATCCATTGTATTACTCTGTGTCTTTTGATTGGTGCATTCAGTCCATTTACATTTAGGGTGATTATAGGTAGGTATGTACTTATAGCCATTTCAGGCTTTAGATTCGTGGATATCAAAGGTTCCAGGTTACTTTCCTTACTATCTTAGAGTCTAACTTAGTTAGTATGCTGTTACAAACACAATCTAAAGGTTCTTTTATATTTCTCCTCCTTTTTCTTCCTTCTTCATTCTTTATATATTAGGTATCAGATTCTATACTTTTTCTCTGTCCCTTTATTGATTTTGATAATAGTCAATTTAATTTTGCATTTGCCTCACAATCATCTGCTCCACCCTCCCTACCGTGATTTTACTACCTCTGTTGACAGCTATACAACCCTAGGAACACTTCCATCTATAGAAGTTCCTCCAAAATAGACTGCAGAGATGGTTTGTTGGAGGTAAACTCTCTCAGCTTTTGCTTCTCTGGAAATTGTTTAATCCCCCCTTCAAATTTAAATGATAATCTCACCAGATAAAGTAATCTTCATTCCAGGCCCTTCTGCTTCATGTCATTAAATACATTATGCCACTCCCTTTTGGCCTGTAAGGTTTCTGATGAGAAGTGTGCTGTTAGTCTGATGGACTTTCCTTTGTATGTGATCTTATTTCTGCCTCTGGCTGCTTTTAACAGTCTATCATTATCCTTGATCTTTCCCATTTTAATTGCTATGTGTCTTGGTGTTATCTTCCTTGGGTCCCTTGTGTAGGGGGATCTGTGGATCTCCATGGCCTAAGAGACTATCTCCTTCCCCAAATTGGGGAAATTTTCAGCAACTACCTCCTCAAAGACACTTTCTATCCCTTTTACTCTCTCTTCTTGTATACCAATAATGCGAATATTGTTCTGTATAGATTGGTTACAGAGTTCTCTCAATATTCTTTCATTTTTAGAAATCTTTTTTTCTCTCTGTGCCTCAGCTTCTTGTATTCCTCTTCTCTAGTTTCTATTTCATTTATTGTCTCCTCCACAGTATCCAACCTGCTTTTATTACCTCCATCATGTTCTTTAACAAGTGAATCTCTGACCTGAGTTCATTCCTGAGTTCTTGGATGTCTTTCTGTACCTCCTTTAGGTTGTTGATTATTTTTATTTTGAACTCCCTTTCAGGAAGAATCACAAGGTCCATATCATTTAAATCTTTCTCGGGAGTTGTATTAATAATTTTACTCTGGAGAAGGTTTCTTTGGCATTTCATGTATGTATATGGCACCCTCTAGTTTCCAGAGGCTCTTTTCTGGAGCTGCTGAGTCCCTGAAGCAATGTCAGCAGTTGCAGGGGAGCAGTACTGGGGGTAGGAAAGAGTTGTTCCCCACCTCCTGGTTCCTGTGCCTATCTCCACTGCCTGAGCCAGTGGGCCGGGCACACAGGTATAAGTTTTTGTCCCAGAGCAGCCAGATATGGATCCCTGCTTTCCACTAGCAGCTGGAATCCCAGTCTCCCCAGGAACTCTGCTTGTATTAACTTTCCAGGCTGATAGTCATGCGAGTCTCATGAAAGTACCATGAAATGTAGGTTTGTGCTCCCAGCGCAGATATCCAGAGCTAGGTATTCAGCAGTCCCTGGCCTTCCACTCCCTCCCTGCTCCAGTTATCTTCCTCCTGCCGGTGACCTGGGATGGGGGAGGGGCTCAGGTCCCGTGGAAGCACAGCTCTGGTACGTTACCCCATTCACTGAGGTCTGCTCTTTTCTCCAGGTGTGTGCAGTCTGGTGCCGTCCTCTTTCCTGTTGCTCTCTAAGTATAAGTTTTGCCAATTAAATTTTCTAATTGTATCCAGTTTTAGGAGGAAGCCTCTGTCTCTCCTCTCATGCCATCTTTTATCTCACACCATTCATTCTTATACACACACAAAAAAAATTTTTTCACTTACTATATGTCTGCTAGTTGATAGCAGTTACTGAATTTATTTACCATATTTTTGTTTGTTTTTCTGTACATATAAGTGAAATCAAGGGGGTGGGAGGATGAGGTGAGTAAAAAAATGGTGGGGTTAGAAAGGTACAAACTTCAAAATTTTAAATGAATTAGTCACTGGAAAGGTACTACAAAAGAGAGATTACAACAAATAATCTAATATTGAAGGATGGTAATAGGGGATCTTCACGTACCATGGCAAGCCTGTAAGAATATTTGTAATTATTGAGTCACTAATTCTGTTGTACATCTGAAACCAATCTAATATTGAATATGAACTATATCCCCCAATAAATATATACCTTGTAAAATATGTAGCTTATGGTTTTCAGTTATTTTAAATTGAGGTAGTGCACAAAATTGTACATATTGAAATTTAAAAAATCAAAATAAGGCAAAAGCCCAAGACGGTATGAAAAACACAACATCAGCTGTCACTGAATTGTGAAATTGCAAAAGCTGGCAAAGGACCACAGTGGTTTTCCTGAGAAGGTGGATTGCTAAACGTCCCCTCAGGGACTCAGAGGGCTTCCTTGTTGTAAGGAGCTATAGATGAACATTCCATGAGACAACATGAAATCAGATGTTTTTAACAACAGTTTTAATAATGGATCTCTAATATATGGCTAGCTTATTAATCACCAACCACAAACAGTGATTTTCCAAATTTCTAATAAATAATTCCTTGTTTTCTTCTCCAGAGAGACCCCATGTAGAGAGGAGATGGACGGCTACAATCTCACCCCCATGACTCACTTTATCCTCATGGGGTTCTCTGACCTCCCCAAGGTGCACTATCCTCTCTTTGTGGTCTTTGCCGTCACCTACCAGGTCACTTTGGTGGGAAACGGGGCCATTCTCTTGGTCATCGGGACTGAGAAGAAGCTGTGCACACCAATGTATTACTTTTTGGCCAATCTGTCCCTCTTAGACATATTCTGCCCATCAGCTACTGTCCCAAAAATGCTTGACAACCTCCTTACTGGGAATCATAGCATTTCCTTCCTGGGATGTGCTCTGCAGCTTTATTTCCTGGTGGCCCAGGCGGGGACTGAGGTCTTCCTTCTCACTGTCATGGCTTATGACCCGTACATGGCCATCTGCTTCCCCCTCCGTCAACCCCTCATCATGACCAAGGCTTGCTGTGCCCAGCTTATAGGTGGGACCTGGGCATCAGGGTTTCTCAATTCCCTCCTCCATACAGTTTCCACCTTCCGCCTGTCTCTCTGCAAGTCCAGTCGGGTTAACCAGTACTACTGTGATGTTCCCCCAGTGGTGGCCCTCTCCTGCTCATCCACCTACATGGAAGAAATGTTTATTTTAGTGGTAGCAGGTATGTTTGGAATTGGTGCCTTCCTAACTACCTTCAACTCGTACATGCACATCATATTCACCATCCTAAAGATCCAGTCAGTGGAAGGGACGCACAAAGCCTTCTTCATATGTGCTTCCCACCTCTTGGTGGTCTGTTTATTTATGGTAAAGTTATATTTACCTACATTCATCCATCCTATAGTCAACACTTTGCAGCCAGGGACAGACTCACCGCCATGCTCTGCAGCATTATCACCCCAATGCTAAACCCCATGATCTTCACTTTGAGGAACACAGAGGTGAAAAGGGCACTCAGCAGGGTCTTATATCATAAGGGTCATATACCATGTTTACAGTGAGCGTAAAAGTAAAATAGAATGACTCAATACTCATTTCAGAATATATTTATAAGGAGAATTCATAGAAAATAATTGTTAATTGATATAGAGTATACATACTCTGCACACTGAAATTTATAGAGATGCAACATACACATGATTTTAGTCTACCTCTAAGCCTACATAATGGTATAAGCTTATGTGCATCTCAATCCAATGGGTACTTCAAATATATCCTCCCAAATTAGACATTGTCATGAGTAACAGAGAACACTACCTACACTAACATAAAATGATAGACTGAGCCTATCTTTTAAGGTAATTTTCATTTATGTTCACATCTATATCCATATCCATACCTATACCTATATCATCTCTGTATTCTTTTGTATCTACTTTTAAATCCATATCTAATTGTCTATTCACAGATCATGATTTTACTTCTTTGCCTTATAAGATTGACTACCTAGTCTATGTCTCCATAGCATTACCATTTCACTCATGCTGTCTTTCAATTGTTGCTTCCACTGTCTGAGGATTTCTGTACTTTTCTCCCTTTTCCTGTGAATATGTACTTTCTCAGATCTACCTGTCTTTCCAAAGAGAGGACTTACATAATCACTGATTCAGATATATCACTCAGTTCAATGTATTACTGTTATCATAGCTTCAACATGATCAAAACTGAAAGCATTACTTTCTAACACACAGACACACCACACCACACACACACACACACACACACACACACACACACACACACACACACACCTTTGTGGTTGCTATATATTGCTGGTATCAATTTATCCTACTTACACAGACTAAAATGTCAGAAATTAGTCTCTCATTTAGATATAGGATCTATTGTGGAGAAATGGATAGAAATAATTTTTTTATAATAGTTTTATTGAAACATACTTCACCTACCATACAACTCGCCCATTTAAAATGGACAACTCAGTAGTTTTTAGTATATTCAGAGCTGTGCAACCATTTCCACAATCCATTTTAGAAAATTTCATCACCCTTAAAAGAAGCCTGTACCTTTTAACAGTCACCACACCCTGTTCTCTACATTCCCAGGCCTAGACAACCCTTACTCTAATTTTTATTTTGTTATTTTTTTATTTTTTAAATTAGTTTTATTTCGGTATCATTAATCTAAAATTAAATGAAGGGCATTATTTTTACTAGGCTCCCCCTTTCACCAAGTCCCCCACACATACCTGTTCACAGTCACTGTCCATCAACATAGTATGATGTCGCAAAATCACTACTTGTCTTCTCTGTGTTGCACAGCCCTCCCCGTGCCCACCTCCCAAACGATACATGCTAATCGTAATGCCTTTTTTCTTTTTTCCCTGCACTTATACCTCCCTTCCTACCCATCCTCCCCAGTCCCTTTCCCATTGGTACCTGTTAGTCCATTCTTGGGTTCTGGGATTCTGCTGCTGTTTTGTTCTTCAGTTTTTCCTTTGTTCTTCTACTCCACATATGAGTGAAATCATTTGATACTTGTCTTTCTCTGCCTGGCTTATTTCACTGAGCATAATACCCTCTAGCTCCATCCATGTTGTTGCAAATGGTAGGATGTTTTTTTCTTATAGCTGAGTAATATTTCATTCTGTATATGTACCACATCTTCTTTAAACATTCATCTACTGATGAACATTTAGGTTGCTTAAATATCTTGCCTATTGTAAACAGTACCGTGATAAACATAGGGGTAAATCTGTCTTTTTCAAGCTGGAGTGCTTCATTCTTGGGGTAAATTCCTAGGAGTGGAATTCCTAGGTCAAATGGTATTTATATTTTGATCTTTTAGAAAAACTTCAATACTGCTTTCCACAATGGTTGAACTAATGTACATTCCACCAGCAGGGTAAGAGGGTTCCCCTTTATCCACAACCACACCAACATTTGTTGTTGTTTGTCTTTGGATGGTAGCTATCCTTACTGGTATGAGATGATATCTCATTGTGGTTTTAATTTGCATTTCTCTGATGACAAGTGATGTGGAGCAACTTTTCATGTATCTGTTGGCCATCTGAATTTCTTCTTAAGAAAACTGTCTATTCAGCTCCTCTGTCCATTTTTAATTGGATTTTTGCTTTTTGTTTGTTGAGGTGTGTGAGCTCTTTATATATTTTGGATGTCAACCCTTTATCGGATCTGTCATTTATGAATATATTCTCCCATACTGTGGGATACCTTTTTGTTCTATTGATGGTGTCCTTTGCTGTACAGAAGATTTTCAGCTTGATATAGTCCCATTTGTTCATTTTTGCTTTTGTTTCCCTTGCGTGGGGAGATATGTTCAAGAAGAGGTCACTCATGTTTATGTCTAAGAGATTTTTGCCTGTGTTTTTTCCAAGAGTTTTATGGTTTCATGACTTACATTCAAATCTTTAATCCATTTCGAATTTACTTTCGTGTATGGGGTTAGAGAGTGATTCAGTTTCATTCTCTTACATGTAGCTGTCCAGTTTTGCCAGCACCATCTGTTGAAGAGACTGTCCTTTCCCCATTGTATGCCCATGGCTCCTCTATCGAATATTAGTTGGCCATATACGTTTGGGTTAATATTTGGAGTCTCTATTCTGTTCCATTGGTCTGTGGCTCTGTTCTTGTGCCAGTACCAAATTGTCTTGATTACTGTGGCTTTGTAGCAGAGCTTGAAGTTGGGGAGTGAGATCCCCATCACTTTATTCTTCCTTCTCAGGATTGCTTGGACTATTCAGGGTCTTTGGCGGTTCCATATGAATTTTTGAACTATTTGTTCCAGTTCATTGAAGAATGCTTTTGGTAATTTAATAGGGATTGCATCGAATCTGTATATTGCTTTGGGCAGGATGCCCATTTTGATGATATTAATTCTTCCTAGCCAATAGCATGGGATGTGTTTCCATTTGTTAGTGACTTCTTTAATTTCTCTTAAGAGTGTCTTATAGTTTTCAGGGTATAGGTCTTTCACTTCCTTTGTTAGGTTTATTCCTAGGTATTTAATTCTTTTTGATGCTATTATGAATGGAATTGTCTTCCTGATTTCTCTTTCTACTAGTTTATTGTTAGTGTATAGAAAAGCCAGAGATTTCTGTGTGCTAATTTTGTATCCTTCAACATTGCTCAATTCCGATATTAGCTCTAGTAGTTTCGGAGTCGAGTCTTTAGGGATTTTTATGTACAATATCATGTCATCTGCAAATAGTGAGAGTTTAACTTCTTCTTTACCAATCTGGATTCCTTGCATTTCTTTGTATTGTCTAATTGCTGTGGCTAGGACCTCCAGTACTAATAAGAGTGGGGAGAGTGGACATCCCTGTCTTTTCCCACTTGCAGAGGAAAAGCTTTCAGCTTCTTGCTGTTCAGTATAATGTTGGCTGTGGGTTTATGATATATGGCCTTTATTATGTTGAGGTACTTTCCCTCTATACCCATTTTGTTGAGAGTTTTTATCATGAATGGATGTTGAATTTTGTCAAATGCTTTTTCAGGATCTATAGAGATGATCCTGTGATTTTTGTCTTTCTTTTTGTTGATGTGTTGCATGATGTTGAATAATTTTCGAATGTTGTACCATCCTTACATCCCTGGGTTGAATCTCACTTGGTCATGGTGTATGATCCTTTTGATGTATTTCTGAATTCGTTTTTCTAATATTTTGTTGAGTATTTTTGCATCTACGTTCATCAGGGATATTGGTGGGTAGTTTTCTTTTTTGGTTGGGTCTTTGCCTGGTTTTGGTATTAGGGTGACGTTGGCTTCATAGAATGGGTTTGGGAGTATTCCCTTCGCTTCTATTTTTTGTTTAACTTTAAGGAGAATGGGTATTATGTCTTCTCTGTATGTTTTTTAAAATTCTGAAGTACATCAATCTGACCAGGGCGTTTTGTTCTTTGGTAGTTTTTTGATTACCGCTTCAGTTTGGTTGCTGGTAATTGTTCTGTTTAGATTTTCTGTTTCTTTAAAGGTCAGTCTTGGAAGGTTGTATTTTTCTAGGAAGTTGTGTATTTTTCCTAGGTTTCCCAGCTTCTTAGCATATAGGTTTTCATAGTACTCTCTTATAATTCTTTGTATTTCTGTGGGGTCCGTCATGAGTTTTCCTTTCTCATTTCTGATTCTGTTGATGTGTATTGACTCTCTTTTCCTCTTAATAAGTCTGGCTGAAGGCTTATCTATTTTGTTTATTTTCTTGAAGAACCAGTTCTTGGTTTCCTTGATTTTTTCTATAGTTTTATTCTTCCCAATTTTATTTATTTCTTCTCTGATTTTTATTATGACACGCCTTCTGCTGACCTTAGGCCTTATTTGTTCTTCTTTTTCCAGTTTCGATAATTGTGACATTAGACCACTCATTTGCTATTGTGTTTCCTTCTTTAAATGTGCCTGGATTGCTATATACTTTCCTCTTAAGACTGCTTTTGCTGTGTCCCACAGTAGTTGGGGCTTTGTGTTATTATTGTCATTTGTTTCCATATATTGCTGGATCTCCATTTCAATTTGGTCATTGATCCATTGATTATTTAGGAACATGTTGTTAAGCCTCCATATGTTTGTGAGCCTTTTTGCTTTCTTGATACAATTTATTTCTAGTTTTCCACGTTTGTGGTCTGAAAATATGGTTGGTAGGATTTCAATCTTTTGGAATTGACTGAGGTTCTTTTTGTGGCCTAGTATGTGGTCTATTCTGGAGAATGTTCCATGTGCACTTGAGAAGAATGTATATCCTTTGCTTTTGGATGTAGAGTTCTGTAGATGTCTATTAGGTCCATCTGTTCTAGTCTGTTGTTCAATGCCTCTGTGTCCTTACTTGTTTTCTGTCTGGTGGATCTTTCCATTGGAGTGAGTGGTGTATTGAAGTCTCCTAAAATGAATGCATTGCATTCTATTCTCTTCTTTAATTCAGTTAGTATTTGTTTCACATATGTTGGTGCTCCTGTATTGGTTGCATATATATTTATAATGGTTATATCCTCTTGATGGACTGAGCCCTTTATCATTATGTAATGTCCTTCTTTATCTTTTGTTACTTTCTTTATTTTGATGTCTATTTTGTCTGATACTAGTATTGCAACACCTGCTTTTTTGTCTCTGTTGTTTGCTTGAAATACCTTTTTCCATTCCTTGACTTTAAGTGTGTGCATGTCTTTGGGTTTGAGATGAGTCTCTTCTAAGCAGCATATGGATTGGTCTTGCTTTTTTATCCATTCTATTGCTCTGTGTCTTTTGATTGGTGCATTCAGTCCATTTACATTTAGGGTGATTATTGAAAGGTATGTACTTATTGCCATTTCTGGCTTTAAATTTGTGGTTACCAAAGGTTCAAGCTTAGCTTCTTTTCTATCTGACTGTCTACCTTAACCTGCTTATAGAGCTATTATCAACACCGTCTGATTATTCTTTATTTCTCTCCCTTATTATTCCTCCTCCTCCCTTCTTCATATGTTGGGTGTTTTGTTCTGTGCTCTTTTTAGGAGTGCTCCCATCTAGAGCAGTCCCTGTAGGATGCCCTGAAGAGGTGGTTTGTGGGAGGCAAATTCCCTCAAGTTCTGCTTGTCTGGGAATTGTTTTATCTCTCCTTCATATTTAAATGATAATTGTGCTGGATAGAGTATTCTTGGTTTGAGGCCCTTCTGTTTCATTGCATTAAGTATATCATGCCATTATCTTCTTGCCTGTAGGGTTTCTGTTGAAAAGTCTGATGATAGCCTTATGGGTTTTTCTTTGTAGGTGACTTTTTTTTCCTCTCTGGCTGCCTTTAATACTTTGTCATTGTCTTTGATCTTTGCCATTTTGATTATTATGTGTCTTGGTGTTGCCCTCCTTGTATCCCTTGTCATGGAGTTCTGTGTACCTCTGTGGTCTGAGAGGCCATTTCCTTCCCTAGTTTGGGGAAGTTTTCAGCAATTACTTCTTCAAAGACTCTTTCTATCCCTTTATCTCTCTCTTCTTCTAGTACCACTATAATGTGGATATTGCTCCATTTCAATTGGTCACAAAGTTCTCTTAAAATTCTTTCTTTCCTTCAGATGCTTTTATCTCTTTCTGCATCAGCTTCTCTGCATTCCTGTTCTCTGTTTTTTAGTCCTTTAATGGTCTCTTGCATCTCGTCCATTCTGCTTTGATGTCCTTCCAGAGATTGTTTTATTTCTGTATTCTCCCTCCTTAGTTCTTGCATATTTCTCTGCAAATCCATCAGCATGGTTATGACTTTTGTTTTGAATTCTTTTTCAGGAAGACTGGTTAAATCTATCTCCCCAGGTTCCTTCTCAAGGGAAGATGTAGAAGAAGTCGAAGCTATCTGCGTTAGTCTTGTCTGGGTCAAGTCTTATTGCCTTTTCATGTTGATAGGTTCAGTGGTGATCTATTGACTCATCTCTCAGCTTGGAGAGTCAGGACTCTTTCCACATGGCTCCTGGCCTTTCTTTACTGGGACAACTGTGACCCCTAGTGGCTTGTGTTGGGCAATTTTTGTGTAGATTGGGTCTCTGTATCTTGCCCAGCCGTTATGGAGGAAGCACCCTTTGCTGTGGGTGTGGACATCCTCAGGCTGCTTCTCTGCTTTGGCTTTGCCCCAGAGGAGTAACGGACGGGCGGCTGTTTGGCTGTTTACCTCCGTGAGGGGTCTCAGAGCTGTTGCCCAGGGGGTTAGTGCACCCAGATTTCCCTGGAATTTCCAGCTGCTCAACTGTGACCCGAGATGCTTCCATCCAGCCATCGGTTCCTTGACCCTTTAAGACTTTCAAAAAGCACTCGCTTTTCTTTGTCCCAGTGGTGCCAGCTTCAGGACCTGCTCACAGGTCTTACTGTCCTGCTTTCCTTGTTTCCAGCACCCCATGCATGCACTGTCTGTGCTCTGGTGAGGATGGCTAGCCCTGAGTGTTTAGCAGTCTTGGGCTCCCTCTCCCACTCCGCTCCAACTCCTCTCCTCCTGCCAGGAGCTGCAGTGAGGGGCCTCGGGTCCCACCAATCTGTGACTTGCATCATACCCCTTTCACCAGACGCTGGGTTCTCACAGGTGTGTATGTAGTCTGGCTGTTGTCCTGTGTCTTCTGGTCTCTTTTTTAGGGATAGTTGTATTTGATGTATTTTCAAAAATATATACATTTTGGATAGGAGATTCCCTCCGTCCTACTCACGCCGCCATCTTGTTTCTGCCCCCAGATAGAAATAATTTATAGTAATATTTTCTCTGGCATTATTGGAATATAGTTGACATAATACTGTGTGAGGTTTAGGTGTACAAAAGTGATATATATATATATATATGTATATATATCCTTTGAAGTATTTGCCACCATAAGGCTGGTTAACATATCCATCAACTCTACAACACTGTACTTTCTCCATTGTATTTCTGGATTTCCTTATCAGATATTAGCTGTTCATACATCTATGTTTGTATGTGGGATCTTATTTCTATTTCCTTATTCCATATGTCTGGTATAAATTTTTTTAAACTGGTACCGTACTCTTTTGAACAACATAGCTTCATAATATAGTTTGAGGTGAAGATGTGTGATGT
Source organism: Manis pentadactyla (assembly GCF_030020395.1). Taxonomy (NCBI): domain Eukaryota; kingdom Metazoa; phylum Chordata; class Mammalia; order Pholidota; family Manidae; genus Manis; species Manis pentadactyla. Next base: position 47,730,386 of record NC_080031.1, on the reverse strand, counting down.
CTACTTTGATCTTTCTGTTTTTCTTGAAATGTAAAGTTCATTTTTATTCCATAAGGTAAGGAGAGTTTTAATTTGTATTTCTATATAAACTGTCACTGAAATTTTAATAAGAATACATTGAATCTGTAGATAGCTTGCCTTCAGCATCTCCCACCAAACTGGCCTGTCTTCTCAGCAAAAAGGACATGGAGATTCAAAATGAGGGCAAAATTCTATCCTCTGGGATGCCAAATTTATTGTGCGATAGCTCTTTGGGGAAGAACATCTTGGAGTTTTATGCATAAGGTAATAGCTCTGCCTATGTTGAAATTAATCAAATGAACTGCAATCAGAAATGGCACCAACATAATTGAAAAGTCATATTATGAGAAAATAGAAATGAAGTTTTAAAATTATCTCACTGTACAATAAATGTTTCACTCTTTTTTCCCAGATGGAAGTGAACCAAAGAATATTTCCACTGCAACTATGTGATTTTGCTTGGTTTGAGGGACTTTAAAAAATTGGGACTGTCCGTTTGCCTTCATTCCTCAGTCCTTATATGGACACACTGCTGCTCATCCTGCCATGGATTTTCCTATTCATATTCCACAGTCCAGGCAGCATTTTTGTACATCCTTCTGTATCTACAGGGAGGCAAGGTTCAGGTTAGGGACTGTTTACATGCATCTGTAGCCATGAGCAAGCCTATGCGCAGGACTGAAATTCTGAGCAGAAGCTTTGTGACCCAAAGATTAAGGCAGCAAAGAAGAGAGACACAATGTGCAGGCAGACAAGCTTTTTCACCTTTATGATGGTGTAGGAATAAGTGCAAAATTAAATAAAAATACAAGTAAAGTTGGAAGAGACTGCTATTTTGAAATAACATTTCAACAGTTTTTCTTTTTAATAAAATTGGTGTATGCTTTTATTTAAGAACAGTTGGCATACAATATATTGCTTTCAAGTATATGACATGGTGACTCCATATTTATATACATTTTTAAATGTTCACCCAAACAAATGTAGTTACTGTCTTTCAATATAAATGTTACAGAAATACTATTTTCTGTATGCTGTACCATCATGAATGTGACTAATTTAAAGCAGAATTGAGATTTTGCATCTCTCTATCCCCTTCACCTTTTTCGCTCACCCACCACATCCCTTCGTCCATTGTAAACACCAATCACTTTTCAGTGTGCATGAGAATTGACTTAAACTGCTTAAAAGTACAATTTAATTATGAATTTAGCTCATATGAAAATGAAAAACATGAATAATCTACTTTAGCACTTCTTTTAAAGTAGCATTATTGGTAAAAAATTAACAGTTTTGGCTGAAGTGAAAAAAGAAATAAGAATTTATAAGTGTATTTGGAAGAATCTGAAGAAATTAATCAAATGAACTGCAATCAGCAGTGGCACCAACATAGCTGAGGTCATAGTATGAGAAATAGAAAAGCTGATAATCCTACCACACACCAGGCAAAATATTCCTAGTGGATTGTCGATCTAAATGTGAAGGGCTAATGGACATTTTGAAAAATGTTTTCTATGAGTTTAGGATAGGAAGATGCTTCACAAATACCATCAAATATAAAAGAAAACATCCACAATATTAACTATATTAAAAGGAAAGTGCTTGTTCAATACACTACACTACATAATTGGGGGATAATATAAGAGAGGAAGACAGAGCAGGGGTGAGGTATATTGTTAGAACACAAATCTGGTACAGGGTGAATTTCTAAAATGTATGTGTTATTCCTAGAAATCAATTATAAGTTGCAGAAACCTAATAGAAAAGTATACAGTAGAAATTTAAATTTGGATATCAAAAGGATGAAAACTAAATGGTAAGACATATGAAAAGATAAGTTTTCCTCTTTTGTGTGTCCCCAGTAGCAGAAATCTAAAATTTTCAGTCTGTCAATATTTACACTGAAACTGACCTAAGGAAGCACAGACAGTACAATAGGGAACTGGCTGAGGAAAGAAGACAAATATGAATTCGATAGTGAGAAAATTTCCTGTTATGCCCTTAGACCCAATCCCATTGCTGATTTGTGGGGAACACCTACAGGTCTCTCAATTAGTTTACCCAGGAGCAAGAAAACAGCATACTCTTTATCAACCCTATTTTTCATTGAGAGAAATATTTTCCTAGGGCCATTGAGTCTACATTTTTTTGCAAATAATGGGACAAGAATGCTTATAGGATAAGATGCAATTTTCAGAATGATGCTCTCTAGGAATATAATAAGAAGTCATCATCTTAAAACAAAATGGTGAACATACATGGATGTAGGCAAGGGGCCAGCAACTCAACTTCAGTCTTGGCCATATTTATATCTCAAGGAATTTCAAAAATTCCAAAAGGAATTCCCAATTTAATGACAGCTAGATAGTGTGAAGGATGTGAAGGAAACTAACCTTGCACATACTATGTCAGTAACTACTAACTTTCAATGTATGCTTACCCACAAATCAGCAATTCCACTCCCTATATTTACTCAACTGAACTACCCCTGTATGAGTTAAAAAATGCTTTCCCAAGGATGTGCAGAAACAGCAACAATTGTAAAGGGAAGATGGTAAACATTGCCAATGTTCGTCAACATCAGAATGGAGGAATGTACTTTGGCTTATTCATAGAGGGCAATAACATACAGCAATTAACGCAATAGACATAGAACTAACAACCCAATTTGAGATTGGTATAAAATTCTATTAAGAATTACTCATTGTGTTTAGGCACTTGTGAGTAAAATTGCAATATTTCCAGAATCTCTCACCTGGCCTTAGTGCATCTCCATATCAATAGGTGTTCCAAGGAGTGGAGAGAAATAGTCCCTCTCCATATCAATAGGAAGTTGCAAGGGGGAGCGAGGGCATATCTGGACTGGAAAGGTTTGGGTGGGGTCCCTTTCTGCAGTAGGGTCAAGGGAGACACAGGTGAGCAGAAGTCGATGACTGCTTGTAGCAATAAATGGGTTTGTCCCACTTTATTTCTCCCAATGACTGATTTCAGTTTCAAAGGTAATTTGCCCCGGGGTTGGGTACAGATTTTCCCCAAGGAGATACAGAACTTTACTTGAATGGCATTTTATTATTAAAAAGTTTGGAAAATATAACTATCTTCTACACAGTTCATGCACAAGGATAGATCAAATGATATAAAAGGTAATTGTTATAACATTTTTGTTCACATATGACACAAAGAAGAGTTAAGTCTAAAGGATTTGTTTCTATATTTCTCCTATGGCTCCTGAGATTTATCACACCATTCAACAGAATGTTGATATCACCCACATGGACAAAATTATGTACCTGGTATTGGAGCTCCAACCTTATCTAATAAGCATGTAGTGCCGTAGGTTGCCATTCTGGATATCATATTCCACATCTTTACTATGGTATGCCAGGGTCTAAAGTAAACATGAATTTTCTGTACTGTATCCATACAGTGCCAGTCTCCATGATGGCCAGGATTAACTATTTTAGGTGACATTATAGGATACCTAACCATGAGGTGTACCCAGGTAGAAAGAAGTCAGTGTTGACACAATGTTGTTATACAGCACCTGGACAACTGGCCTTTCTAGTTTTGACAAAAGTCTCAAAGATATGAGTACCAGTGTCACACTGTTCACCTATTTCCAAGACATTCTTATCTGACAACAGACAAAGTTAGAAGAGCAGTAGCCAGAAGAATCTTGTAGCACAGCTCAGGTGCATTCTGCTTTACCTGTACTATTTCACAGGAAATGATGGGGTTATGGTAAGAGTTACAACTGTGCAAGCACATTCCACACTTTTTCTCAGAATGGATGGAGCCTTGTGTAAGTAAAGAATGAATGGAGGAGATGTGTCATGATTCTGGAAAGTAATCAGTCGAGGGACAAATGTGAAAAGAGCAGAAATTGAACCACCAGTGAACTAGCAGTAAATTTTCAAAATTTCATCCACCTTTCTCTGAACCTGATGCAAGTAATTGATCCAAAATGGGAAATGGGTGCCAGGATATTTACAGAGACATATCTAGTATAATCTTGCTAGACCTCCCTCAAGAACTAAGCAAGGCAACTCCTTATGCCCCAATATTGTGGAATCTCCCCTTGTAGTTTTCTTGGTCCTCCTGCACCATCCTCCTCCACTGCACATCTGTATGACAGTAACTATAGCGGCGGTGCACTGAAGAGCAGGTGGTTTCAGGCAGCTTATTCTTCACCAGAGACACTGAGTTCTCAAAGGATGGAGGAAAACCTTCATAAGATTTTCTTGCTCTTCAGTTTCACCACAGAGATCGTGGATTAGCAGAGAATAAATGGCAGAATATGATAGCTAAACCTCAGCCTTTGAGCATGAGGCAGAAAATGGCAATCCAAGGGCATTAAAGTATCCAGAAAGGTGGTGGAGCCAGTAAGCCTCTGTTGAGTGATCCCATAAAACCGTGCAGGCATTCATCTGATCCAACAGAGGACAGGGAGGACTTTGAGTGCTGAACTTGACTTGTAGATTCACAGACTTCTCACTGGATTTTACACATGGGGACAGATCCAAATAGCATCACAAATGCTGGAAATGAGGGGGCAACAAAACCACAGCCCAGAAGTGGCAGTTGGAATCTTCTCATAAATTCATAGGATGATTTCTGCTAAGAAAAGAAATTCAACATTATAGGATTTAAATGAGACCTGTAGATTCTTTACAAACTACAAAGAAATATATAGGGTAAAATTCAAAATCATTTGGTACATAAAGGAACCAGAAATCCTTAAGTTCCTGAAGACAAAGCAACCACAGGATATTGATGCTGAGATGGCACCTACTGGACTGCTTTCCCAAAACCTTTAAAGCAATTATTATAAAAATTATGCACTTGAGTAAATCTAATCGTATGCAAATGTATATAGAACATAAAGAATTAGACAAATTTTTAAATGAAAGAATATAAGTAGAAATTTTAGACTTAAAGAGACATTAATGGGCTTGAAGACGAAGATCATAGAGGAAATAAACAGGAATCTATAAGATAGGTCACTAGAAATACTCAAAATGAAAATCATTGACATCAAGTATCAGAGAATGAAATAAGTAAATTTCAGGAAGTTTGGGGAAAAGAGCAAAGAAAGAAATCTGCCAGTTGTATTCTTGAAATCACATGAGGAAGGATAAAGAGCTCAAGAAGAAAATGCTTTAAAAGAAATTATAGCTGAAAACATCATAAATTTGGAAAAGAGCATAAACTTAATTTTACATGAATCCATTATTCTGATAGAGAACAAGTTCACAATTATAGGTGGAAATAAGTTTGAAATTGCATCAATTTGAGCCTGAAGAATTGTAAGAAAAAACTTTCCTTTCAGATAGTCTTAGCAATAGAAACACATGTAATAATATGTAAAGATTGTGCAAAAGTTTACTTGTCTAGCATGAAAAATGCAAATTTTTACGAGTGGTATAACCATACTTTGAAAGAATGATATAGCCAATTACAGAAAAAGGGTTACACTATTTTACTCTTTACTTCTGTCTCTATATTTAATTCTTGATGATTCTTTGTTTAATTTTACCATAGACAGTTACAATAAAATTTTCACTCTTCTATAATGTAGGTTTTTACAAAATTTACAATATTTTGATTAATATAAAATAAGTGCTTCTTTTTGTTAATAAGTACCTATTACTAGGTTAATAGTAATATATATTTATACAAATGACAATAATATTTTCTCTAGAATTGTTATTATTGTTGATACCCCCTAAGAGAAAAGGTGCTATAACATCAACTATAGAATAAATTATAACATTCACACTATATATACATGAGTTTTCAGTTTTAATTTTTTTGCTTTTCTTGTATAGACCATTTTGTTTTCTTTTATTGAATTTTTTTATTTGGAAATGAGTACCCTGAAACTTAAAAGGCTAAAAATGTGCGTGTCATTTCCAGGACTTTTAAAGCTAAGGTAAATAAGTGGGTGTTTATAAAGATTGGATATGGTATAAAAATGTATGCATTTGAGATATGGTTAATTGACTATTATATGGATAAGATAAAGGGAAGAAATTAAAATTTTATAGAGTGTGTGTTCAAATTAATGCCTGAAATTATGTAATTTCAGCCCTAAATGTTGTGCATTCCCACACAGGTATGTACCCAAAAATGTCTGTATGTAAAATTCTGCTGTATCAAATGCATATTTCTGACCCATATGTCTGAAGTATGTTCCTTAGAAAATTGGTCCATGACACCTCACAGAAAGGAAGGATGTTACAAGCAGATAAAAGTATATTATAACAAATAGTAAAAGGAAGACATTTTGATTAATTTAGATTATTAGCAATCAATCCAATGAGTTTTTAAAAAGGAAGACTATGGCTGGAGAACCAAGATGTCAGCGTGAGTAGAGCAGCAGAAATCTCCTCCCAAAACCATATATATTTTTGAAAATACAACAAATACAACTATTCCTAAAAGAGAGACCAGAAGACACAGGACAACAGCCAGACTACATCCACACCTGTGAGAACCCAGCGCCTTGCAAAGGGGGTAAGATACAAGCCCTGGCCCGGCGGGACCTGAGCGCTCCTGACCCCAGCTCCCAGCAAGAGGAGAGGAGTCAGAGAGGGGAGAGAAGGGGATCCCAGGACTGCTGAACACCCAGCCCCAGCCATCCACACCAGAGCGCAGACACAGTGCATGAGTGGGTTGCTGGAAACTAGGGAAACAGGACAGTAAGACCTGTGAGCAGGTCCCGAAGCCAGCGCCCCTGGGACAAAGAAAAGCGAGTTCTTTTTGAAAGTCTTAAAGGTACAGGGACCCCACAGCTGGATGGAAGCACCCTGGGACACATCCCAGTTCTTCGAATCCAGGGGGAACTTTGGGTGCCTGAAACCCCGCAGCATAGCTCGGAGACCCCTCACTGTGATAAACAGCCTCCTGCCTGTTTCCCCTCTGACGCAGATCTGCCATATTGGAGGAGCAGCCTGAGGCACACCATGCCCACAGCAACTGCAGAACTAAATAAACTCCATAGCAGCCAGGCAAGAATCAGAAGCCCCATCTGCATGCAGCTGCCAGCACAAGCCGCTAGAGGCATCTTTTCTCCCAGGAGAGGAAGGCCATAAACTGGCAAGAAGGGACTTTCTCTAACCCAACACATGCGCCAGCCCCCCACAAATATATCTATCGCTATGAAAAGGCAGAAGAAATTGATACAGATGAAAATCACAGAGGCAAACCCTGAGAAGGAGGTAGACCTAACCAGTCTTCCTGAAAAAGAATTAAAAATAAAGCTCATAACCATGCTGATGGAGATGCAGAGAAATATACAAGAGCTAAAATATGACGTCCTTAGGGAGATTAAAGACGTCCAGATGGAGATTACAGAAATGAAACAATCTCTGGAAGGATTTATAAACAGAATGGATAAGATGCAAGAGGCCATTGATGGAGTAGAAACAAGAGAACAGGAACGTATAAAAGCTGATGCAGAGAGAGATAAAAGGTTCTCCAGGAATGAAACAATATTGAGAGAACTGTGTGACTAATCCAAAAGGAACAATATCTGCATTCCGCATTATAGGGGTACCAGAAGAAGAAGAGAGAGAAAAAGGAATAGAATGAGTATTTGAAGAAATAATTGCTATAAACTTCCCCAAACTGAGGGAGGAAATAATTGATCAGACCATGGAAGTGTACAGAACTCCCAACAGAAAGGACCCAAGGAGGACAACACCAAGACACATAATAATTAATATATCAAAGATCAAGGAAAAGGACAGAGTTTTAAAGGCAGCTAGAGAGAGGAAAAAGATCACCTACAAAGGAAAACCCATCAGGCTATCATCAGACTTCTCAACAGAAATAATACAGGCCAGAAGAGAATGCATGATATATTTAATGCAATGAAAGAGAAGGGCCTTGAACCAAGAATACTGTCTCCAGCACAATTATCATTTAAATAAATTGGAGGGATTAAACAATTCCCAGACAAGCAAAAGTTGAATGAATTTGTCTCCCACAAACCACCTCTACAGGGTATTTTAGAGGGACTGTTCTAGATGGGAGCACTTCAAAGACTAAATATATGTCACCAGAGAAAATAAAATCACAGCAAAGAGAGCAGACCAACCAAATACTAACTAAAGGCAAAAAACAAAATCAACTATCCACAAAAGCAGTTAAAGGAAGCAGAAAAGAGCACAGAATAAAACAACTCACATATAAAGAACAGAGGAGGAGGAATAACAAGGGAGAAAAATAAAAGAATGACCAGTGTTTAAAATAGCTCAATAAGTGAGTTAAGTTAGACAGTAAGATACTAAAGAAGCTAACCTTGAACCTTTGGCAACCACAAATCTAAAGCCTGCAATGGCAATAAGTACATATCTTTCAATAACTACGCTAAATGTAAATGGACTGAATGCACCAATCAAAATACACAGAATAATAGAATGGATAAAAAAGCAAGACCCATCTCTGTGCTGCTTACAAGAGACTCACCTCAAACCTAAAGACTATAGGAACAAAGAAAGACTGAAGGAACAAAATGGCAGCAGAATCATAGAACCTAAGAATGGACTAACAGTTACCAAAGGGAAAGGGACGGGAGAAAGGGAGGGAAGAGAGGGATAAGGGTGGGGAAAAAGAAAGGGGACATTACGATTAGCATGTAATGTGGGGGGGGGGAGCATGGGGAGGCCTGTGCAACAAAGAGAAGACAAGTAGTGATTCTACAGCATCTTACTACGCTGATGAACAGTACTGTAATGGGGTTTGTGGGGGAGATATGGTGAAGGGGGGACCCTAGTAAACATAATATTCTTCATGTAATGGTAGATTAATGACAACAAAATAAAAAATAGAAAGGAAGACTATGAACTTCTTTAGAAATAAAGCTTTCATAAAAACATTATCCTATTTATAAGGAAATTTAAAATGTAATTAACTTTTCTATTGACAAAGTAATTATAAAATTTTTATTCTTATGTTCCAAGATTTATCAGTGATTAGTTTGGTTGAGTGACTCATGCTTTTTTCTCTATATAGCAGATCCTTGAAGTAACCATTTGCTTTAGAAAAAAACTTCACATATGTTCCATTTAGGTTTGACCATATTCAAAAGGTAAGTTATAATACAAAAGCTTGTTTTCTGGATAATATCTAAGAGAAGTGTAGCCTTTACAATATATTCCTTGCTCTGACTCTCATTATGTTGTACTGTTTATGAAAAAAAAAGAAAACGCTCAACATGTATTCTTCATATACTCATATGCTTACAGTTACACCAATTAATCCCAGAATCTGATTCTTTAATATATGTGCCATTACTCTTGGGTTAATAAGGAGGGTTTATAGAACTTGTTCAATATATTATCAAGAAAAGAATCATCCTTATCTTTTTAATGAGATGGCAAATACCTAGGATTTCATTACGTTTGATTTTAAAAAAGGGTATTGTTAGTATGAATACAAATTTTCTTCCCAAATGAACAAACTCTGTATACTACATGCCAAAAATGTAAGTTTGATTTAAAATTTAAACAACAAAGTACAAAGTTTAGAGAAATACATTGTTTGAAAGGATTTATATTGATTGTGTAAACTGATGTAGAACTACCTTATTTATTTATGAGAATGTTTTGACTTAATTCTAATGATCATTTTTAAACTAAGAATCAAATCAGTAAGTGTGGATTTAAAGAAAATGAGCATTTCATATAGAACTTAATAACTAATGCCTCATGATATTAATATTTCTTGTAATAGAAAACATGCTTGAAATTTCCCAAATTTACTAAAATATTTTTAAAAACTGAATGTATAAAGACATAAAGAACAGAAATTGTACAGATCTGTAGAACTTTGACATTTGAGAAGGTGCATGTCTTAGTTTCAATCATTTTAATTAACTCCTGTGATTCATACCTGCTGATTGAATAATTATATCCAAGTACTTCGTGCTTCGTATAATCATTTTCTTCCCTAAATTTCATGGCTTTCACATAATGAAAATACATATTTTCCTCCGAAGCATGACACAGACCTGCTGTGGATTGAGGAAATAGTCAAATCATCCCACAAGTAACATCAGAGTTTCTCTGTTAAATATCACATGGGGAAGAGGTATGGGAGGGTGGTCAAAGTGGGTGAAGGGAAAAAAGAGGTGCAGGCTTCCAATTATAAAATAAATTAGCCATGTGGATGACAGTACAGCATCGGGAATACAGTAAAAAATATTGTGGAATATTTGTATGATATTATCTACAGATAGTGTCTAAATTTATCATGGTGAGCATTAGCAAAGTATATAATTGTCAAAATACTATGCTGGACACTGAGACCAATATAATATTGTACATTAATTATATTTCAATTAAATAAAGTTAAAGGGCAGTAACCCTCTGGTAGATATTCAAGAGTTTATTAGTTTTTTGAAATATATCAGAAATTGTATAATTAAAGAAAAAACTTTGCCAACCAAAATGAGTTCTGTGGCTTTTGAAAGACAGACAGATGGATAGAAGGAAGGCAGGAAGGAAAGAAATAAAAGAAAGATATAATGAAGTGCTGCATTAAAGAAAACTGATAGAAAATAATTTCATTCCATTTGTAGAAATATATCATTATATATAATATGTATTATTTATATTATGCACTTTATCTGAGAAATACACCATTAACAATTTCTGATAGACAAAACAAATGTGGAGCTGGAATATCGAAAATGTTTATATTTAATCTAATCATCTTCCTGTTTCTGTCATCTGTCTCTGATACTGAAAAATTATGATTTTCAATGTGACAGAAACATCTAGAGAAGTATTGATTTTAGACTTTCAGTTAGGTTCTTTTATTAATAGTTTTGAACAAACTGATTGTGATTTTTAGAATACATACAAATGTAATTTAAAAATTAAAGGAGTTATCACCAATAGCTTCAATTATCAATAACACATTAAAATGTCTGTTTTAAGGAAAATGGGAATTGAATATCATGTATTATATTTGTTTCTAATTTTGTTTGCTTTTAGATATTGTCAAACATTTTATTTTTCCTTTATTCATTAAATTCTATTGAAATATCAATGAGATACAATAGTATGTTGGCTTCAGATGAATAAAAAAGTGATGCAACAATTGTATAATTACCAAATAATCACTATGATAAATTAGTTATTATATTTAAATAAAAATATATATTTTTAGCTCTATTACTTATGCTGTATTTCCCTACCTGTGAATAAATTTTTTAATAAATTGAAGTTTGTAACTCTATACTATACACCTATTTTATTTGTCCCATCTCAGTGGTAACCACCAGTCTGTTCCCTCTCTATGAGTCTGTTTATATTTTGCAGGATATGTAAATTAATCAAACTATATTAATTCTGAAAAATACCTATTAAAATTTATTGTTAAATTATTATGATTCGGTTGTAAAAGCATTTCTGCATTTATTCTCATCAACAGATAAAATGTTTCTAAGAAGGAGACATACAATTCATTCTACATACAAAAAAAGATAATTATTCCTTTATTACATGTCTGCTAGTTGCTATCAGTTATCAGTTATTGAATTATTTATCATGTATTTGTTTTTTATTGTTTGTTTTCGTGTGCATACAAATGAAATCAGGGAATGGGAGGGTTGGTGAGAAGAGGTGCCGGGCTTCAGGTCGCGGAGTGTTGACGCTCGCGGCCGCGGCGGGGCTTCGGGCAGGAGCGGAAGCCGATGTGGAGGGGCGTGGACGGGAGACTGAGCTGCTGCGGGGCGGGACTCCGGGCAGGTGGGGAGGCCTTGGCAGGAGACTGCGAGACGCCCGCACGTCATTTCTAAAAAGTATTTAACACACTCTTAGCATATTGATGCCGGGGTTCTTGTTCACGAAGCCGAAGAATGAGCTTCACAAACACTCAAGGTAGGAGAGCAAGTTACAGGCTTTTATTTAGAAATAAAGTGAGAGGAAAGAGCTCCTGGCTCATGCCAGGAGGGGACAAGGGAGCCCGTAGTGGTGCATTGTCTAGGGGGTTTTATAGACAGTTGAGGATTTTTCGAGAACATGAAAAAACTTAGGGGTGTGGACTTGCATCACCTGCCCTGTCCTCAAGGTGGGCTGGGTCATGTCTGGTTGCCAGGGCTGACAGCAGAGTCACGGGTTATGTTGATAGCCTTGAAGAACACTCAGACATTCCAGGCCAAGTTGCTTCTGGCCTTTTGACCTTTAACTGATCTCACTGAAGATATCTATATCTTTACCCTAGAGAATTAGTGTGACCTTGACTTTGCATAATGCTCAACAGTTTCAATGGGGACTTCTTTGCCCATTGTTACATTGCTCTGACTGTAAATATTCTGCCCTGCTTTTCCTGGAGGCCCTCACCCTACTCTGACTACACCTGTCTCAATATGATATGGCAAACATTCTTATTAGTATTTTCCCAAAAGAACTGAAAACTAACGTGAACACAAACCCTGACACACATAGTTACACAGCTTTGGTCATAAGTGTCAAACTTGAAAAAAAAAACATGTCTTTTGGAAGGTGGGAGGCCGTGCATGTGTGGTTAGTTTGTGGGAAATCTGTCCTTCTCGATTTTTCTGTGACCCTAAAATGGATCTAAAAATATTACAATTAATATAAATAAGTAAATAGAGCTCTGAAAAGAATAAGACCATGACATTTTAAGGTGTAGTGGATGAAGATATTTGCAAATCATACTCTTGACAGTGATCATTTATTAAAAATATATAAAAGCACCTAGTATTCAAGAAGTGTAAAATAAATGACACAAAAAATAGACAATCACTTGACTAACACGATAAATGAATGGTAAATAAGCACAGGAAGATGACCAATATCAATATACATTACTGAAATGCACATTTTAGGTAACATGAGACCATGATTAAAATAAAATATATGGACAATGCCAAATGATGTGAGGATGTACATGTCCTGGAATTCTTACCCACTGCTGGCGGTAATGTAAAATCCTGAGACTTACCTGAAAATGTTGACCAGTTTGCTTCTAATGTAGTTAAACATATACTCATGACCCAGAAATCACACCCCCAGGTTTTTGAGAGAAATTGAAAATTATGTTTGAATTAAAATCTATATCTGAATATTTATGGTCACTTTATTCAGAATCATCCAAATCAGGACACAATCCAAATGACCTTCAGGGAGGAATGGATTACCAACCTATGATACACCCATAAAAAAAATGACTGCTTAGTATTAAAAACGTGTTACAGCTTTGTGCAACAACTTAGGTGAAACCAAAAGAATTATGCGGAGTGAAACAAGCAGTCTCAAAAGTTACATACTGTTGCTCCTATGTATGGGAATTCTCCACGTGGCAAAACTATCATGATGAAGAAACAGGTAGTTGCCAGGGACTAGGGATTGAGCGAGGGTGTGGCTACCAAGGAACACCAGAGAGATTGGGGGAAACCATTACGTTTCTGATTGTAATGATGGGTACAAGAATCAAAGCAAGCAACAAAATTCATGAAACCATATACCAAAAAAGGATATTAATTTTTATAAGAGTAAGTAAAGGTACATATTAAAAGAGGTCAGGAAAATTTCATAAACTATGTTTCTATGCTCTTTTATGGATATTTGCTTCAATAGTGATTTTAACAATGAAAATTGTTATTATTTTTTAAATTACTATTATATTTTTAGTAAGAATTATGACTTTTATGTTCCATTCTTTGGGGTACAAATCTAGAGAAACAGGTACACCAACCAAGAGATGAATGTATAATCACGGTTAGAAACTACTTCTGAACATTTAATCATAGACTTATAAAAGCTGTTGATTTTACAATATAGAAATATCTTATTACAACTAGGAATGTAGTGGTCATTTTCGTACATTGTTTATAATTATGACAAGGAATATATCAAATTTCCCATATTGCTTTAACTTAAACTTTTTCTAAGTTTGATCCATCTAAGCACAAAGAACACTAGAAATTATAATCTGTAGTCTGAAAGACATTCTTGTTGATGATGTTTGCATAGGGCATTTTATCTCTCCAACCATACACTCATTGTTAAAAAGAGAATAAATATTAGTGGCAGGTCATAATTTATGAAAATACCAAATGAAGAGTCAGACCAAAGGACAATATAATGTGTTATGTAAGCCTGATAGTTGCACTAATACTTCCACCAGGTATCGATATACACAATTTAAGGATATATATAATAAATATATTTAACGCTAAGAACTTGGGATATACACAGTCCTTGACACTGCTGGTTGCTTTCAAAGATCTGTCTCAAATATAAACAATATGTTTAAGAAACCCTGCCATGTGAGGGTTCCCAGGTAACCCAATCCCTTGAAATACAGTGCATTTTGGATGTTTTTAGAACTGTTTTCATAAAACATCTTTCCAAGGGGCTGATTGCAGCTCACATACACTTACCCTTCCCAGGTGCCTGGATCCTGATTCAGTGACTGGGGCTGTAGTCCACTGAGGGCAAATGTCTGGAGCTACAGCTGATGGGTGCATGGATGGATGGAGATGTCATGCTTGCTTTGATCCCTGAGAGTGATCTTCATGTGTTTAGAATGTGAAGAGAAACCCAGGTGCATGATAATGTTTTATTATGGCATTTCACCCATGTCTTTAGCGTGGAAAAAAATACCCTTAATTTCGGTTAAGCAAGATTCTTTGATACATTTTGAATCGAAGTTTGACTGATATAAAGAAATATTACAATAGTTTCAAGTATACAACATAATAATTTGACAATTATACACTGTAACTCTGGGGGAAAATCCCAGTGCAAAATAACTTTGAAACCGAAATTAATCAGAGGGAGAAATAAAGTGGGAGAAACCCATTTATTTCTTACAAGTGGTCCACTTCTGCTTCCCCTCATCTCTTGTGACCCACCTGCAGAAGAAAAGGCTCCCACCCATCCTCTCTGGTCCAGATAAGCCCTAACTTACCCCTGTAATTACCTATTGATACAGATATGGACTACTCTCCACCCCTTGGAAACACATATTGTATGGCGATGCACTAAAGCCAGGTGAGAGATTCTGGAAATATTGCAATTTTACCCACATATACATTAAGAAGTCCTCACCCAACTAGTGTACTTACTATCTGTCAATACAGAAACATGATACAAAACTACTGATTATATTCTCTATACTGTTTAAACCACATTTAGGAGGGGTATTCTTTGATTCACTGGCATTATGATTTTCAAATAATGCAATAATCAAGCATATTATAGCAGAAGAGAGGAAAAGGGGATTTGAGAGGATGAAGGAATTAATATAGGCATTTCCTGATTATCATAGGGTATCCACTTCTGTTGTCCAAAGTCCTAAAAGGTACCATTAAAAATTGATGTTAAAATCTATTTCATAAAGTTCAATGGAAACCATTTAAATACCTAAAAAGAGATTACAAATTGAATGGGTCAGTAAAGAAATTTAAAAAGTGAAAAATAGCTAACAGAGATACCCACATATCTGGTTTTTTTAGATAGGTGGAAATGGAATGTTTTGAATGAAAATGTAGGGTAAAACTAAGAGTTTCATAATAACAGAGAGTTTGAATACGAGTGTAGTGATGTGGGTGCATTGTGAAACCCATTTTTCTCATTGTCCTTTTTATGTTTGTGTTTAACTTTTTCCTAATATTTTACCTTGAACATTTACACAATTACAAATAAAATTGGAATGGTGTAATGAACATCTATCCACCCGTCACCCGAACTCACTAAATAGACATACATTGTTTGATCTACACATGCCTAATTTTTAAAATTCATAGATCAAAATTCGTTTTTCATTATTCCATTACTCTGCTATAGAACAATTTAGCACTGATAGGGAGAAATAAGTCTGAAATTGCTCTCATTTGGAGCCGGAAGTGTGGTAGCAAACCGACTTCCCAATTAGGCAGTCCTGACAGTACAAACATATGCAATAATGCGTACTGTGCTAAAGCTGACATGTCTAGCTTCAAAAATGCAAACTTTTATGAGTGTGTGGTGTATACATATTTTGAAAGAATGATTTAGCCAATTACAGAAAAATGGTAACAATGTTTTACTCTTCACTTTTGTCTTGAAACTCAGTTCTTGAACACTCGGTTGAAGCTCTCCCTGTACAATTAACACAAAATTTACACTCTTCTATAATTTAACTTTTTAAAATTTACATTAGTTTGATTGGATATAAAATAAGGGCCTGAGGGTGAAGCCAACATGGCGGCGTGAGTAGGATAGTGGGAATCTCCTCCCAAAAACACATATATTTTTGAAAATACAACAAATACAACTAATCCTAAGAGACAGACCAGAAGACACAGGACAACAGCCAGACTACATCCACACGTGCGAGAGCCCAGCGCCTGGTGAAAGGGGTAAGATACAACACCCGGCACGGTGGGACACAAGCACACCTGCCCCCAGCTCCCGGCAGGAGGGAGAGGGAGCCCAGGACTGCTAAACACCGAGCCACAGACACCCGCACCAGAGCGCAGACACAGTTCATGCTTGGAGGGCTGGAAATTAGGGAAATAGGGCAGTAAGACCTCTGAGCGGGTTCGGAAGCAGATGCCCCTGTGACAAAGAAAAGAGAGGGCTTTTTGAAAGTCTTAAAGGGACTTAACAGCAAGATGGAAACAACACAGGTCACAGCCCAGTGACTGGAAATTGCAGGGAAAACAGGGCGCAGTAACACCCTGGGCAACATCTCTGAGACCCCTCACAGAGGTATACAGCCAAACAGCCACCCCGTCCATTACCCTCTGGGTGCTGCAAAAGCAGAGAAACAGCCTAAGGCAAACCACGCCCAAAGAAAGGGAGATGCCTCCATATCGGCCAGGCAAGACACAAAGACCCAGCCTACACGCAATTACCCAACACAAGCCACTAGGGGTCGCAGTTGTCCCAGTAAAGAAAGGCCAGTAGCAAGTGAAAAGTTTAGCCCTCCCAGCTGACAGTCAATAGCACCTGTCAACACGAAAAGGCAAAAGAATATGATTCAGACAAGATTAACCCAGACATCTTTGGCATCTGCTACATCTTCCCAGGAGAAGGAATCTGGGGAGATAGATTTAGCCAGTCTTCCTGAAAAAGAATTCAAAACAAAAGTCATAACCATGCTGATGGACTTGCAGAGAAATATGCAAGAACTAAGGAAGGAGAATTCAGAAATAAAACAAGCTCTGGAAGGACTTCAAAACAGAATGGACAAGATGCAAGAGATAATTAATGGACTAGAAAACAGAGAACAGGAACGCAGAGAAGCTGATGCAGAGAGAGAGAGAAGGATCTCCAGGAATGAAAGAATTTTAAGAGAGCTGAGTGACCAATCAAATCAGAACAATATCTGCATTATAGGGGTACCAGAAGAAGAGAGAGAAAAAGGGATAGAAAGTGTCTTTGAAGAAATAATTGCCAAAAACTTCACCAAACTAGGGGAAGAAATAGCCTATCAGATGAAAGAGATTCACAGAACTCCCATTACAAGGGATCCAAGGAGGGCAACACCAAGACACATAATAATTAAAATGGCAAAGATCAAAGACAAGGACAAAGTATTAAAGGCAGCCAGAGAGAAAAAAATGGTTACCTACAAAGGAAAACCCACCAGGCTATCATCAGACTTCTCAACAGAAACCCTACAGGCCCCAAGAGAATGGCATGATATACTTAATGCAATGAAACAGAAGGGCCTCGAACTAAGACTACTGTTCCAGCATGAAAATCATTTAAATATGAAGGAGGGATTAAACAATTACCAGACAAGAAAAAGATGAGGGAATTTGCCTCACACAAACCACCTCTACAGGGCATCCTACAGGGACTTCTCTAGATGGTAGCACTCCTAAAAAGAGCACAGAACAAAACACTGAACATATGAAGAAGGGAGGAGGAGGAATAAGAAGGGAGAGAAACAAAGAATCACCACACTGCATTTATAATAGCTCAAAAAGTGAGTTAAATTAGAGAGCAAGGTAGTAAAGAAGCTAACCCTGAAACTTTGGCAACCACAAACGTAAAGCCTGAAATGGAAATAAGTTCATACCTTTCAATAATAACCCTAAATATAAAAAGGACTGAATGCACCAATCAAAAGACACAGAGTAATAGAATGGATAAAAAAGCAAGATCCATCCATATGCTGCTTACAGTAGACTCACCTGAAACCCAAAGACATGCACAGACTTAAAGTCAAGGGATGGAAAAAGATATTTCATGCAAACAACAGAGAGAAGAAAGCAGGTGTTGTAATTCTGGTATCAGAAAAAACAGACTTCAAAATAAAGAAAGTAACAAAAGACAAAGAAGGACATTACATAATGATAAAGGGCTCAGTCCAACAAGAGGATATAACCATTATAAATATATATACATCCAAAACAGGTGCCCCAACATACCTGAAACAAATACTAACAGAAAGAAAGGAGGTAATAGAATGCAATGCATTCATTCCAGGAGACTTCAACACACCACTCACTCCAAAGGACAGATCCAACAGACAGAAAATAAGTAAAGACACAGAGGCACTGAACAACACACTAGAACAGATGGACCTAATAGACATCTACATAACTCTAATCCAAAAGCAACAGGATACACATTCTTCTCAAGTGCACATGGAACATTCTATAGAATAGACCACATACTAGGCCACAAAAAAAGCCTCAGTAAATTCCAAAAGACTGAAATCCTACCAACCAACTTTTCAGATCATGAAGGCATAAAACTAGAAATAAACAGTACAAAGAAAGTAAAAAGGCTCCCAAAGACATGGAGGCTTGACAACACACTCCTAAATAATGAATGAATTAATGACCAAATCAAAATGGAGATCCCCCAATATATGGAAACAAACCACAACAAAAAACACAAAGCCCCAACTACTGTGGGACACAGCAAAAGCAGTCTTAAAAGGAAAGTGTATAGCAATTCATGCATATTTAAGAAAGAAAGAACAATCCCAAATGATAATTCTAATGTCACAATTATCGTAATTGGAAAAAGAAGAACAAATGAGGCCTAAGGTCAGCAGAAGGAGGGACATAATAAAGATCAGAGAAGAAATAAATAAAATTGAGAAGAATAAAACAATAGAAAAAATCAATGAAACCAAGAGCTCGTTCTTCGAGAAAATAAACAAAATAGATAAGCCTCTAGCCAGACTTATTAAGAGGAAAAGAGAGTCAACACAAATCAACAGTATCAGAAATGAGAAAGGAAAAATCACTAAGGACGCCACAGATATACAAAGAATTATTAGAGAATACTATGAAAACCTATATGCTAACAAGCTGGGAAACATAGGAGAAATTGAGAACTTCCTAGAAAAATGCAACCTTCTAAGACTGACCCAGAAAGAAACAGAAAATCTAAACTGACCAATTACCAGTAAACGAAATTGAAGCAGTAATCAAAAAACTACGCAAGAACAAAACACCAGAGCCAGATGGATTTACCTCGGAATTTTATCAGACATACAGGGAAGACATAAAACCCATCCTCGTAAAAGTTTTCAAAAAAATATAAGAGGAGGGGATACTCCCAAACTCATTCTATGAAGCTAACAACACCCTAACACCAAAACCAGGCAAAGACCCCAACAAAAACAAAACTACAGACCAATGTCCCTGATGAATAGAGATGCAAAAATACTCAACAAAATATTAGCAAACCGAATTCAAAAATACATTAAAAGGATCGTACACCATGACCAAGTGGGATTAGTCCCAGGGATGCAAGAATGGTAAACATTCGAAAGTCCATCAACATCATCCACCACAACAAACAAAAAGAAAGACAGAAACCACATGATCATCTCCATAGTTGGTGAAAAACCATTTGACAAAGTTCAACATCCATTCATGATAAAAACACTCAGCAAAATGGGAATAGAGGGAAAGTACCTCAACATAATAAAGGCCATCTATGATAAACCCACAACCAACATTATATTGAACAGCGAGAAGATGAAAGCTTTTCCTCTGAGGTCAGGAACTAGGCATGGATGAACACTCTTCCCACTGTTATTTAGCGTACTACTGGAGGTCCAAGCCACAGCAATTAGACAAAACAAAGAAATACAAGGAATCCAGATTGGTAAAGATGAAGTTAAACTGTAATTATTTGCAGATTACATGATATTGTACATAAAAAACGCTAAAGACTTCACCCCAAAAGTACTAGAACTCATATGAGAATACAACAAAGTTGCAGAATACGAAATCAACACACAGAAATCTGTGGTTTCCTCTACACTAACAATGAACCAACAGAAAGAGGAATCAGGAAAACAACTCCATTCACAATTGCATCAAATAAAATAAAATACCTAGGAATAAACCTAACCAAAGAAGTGAAAGACTTATACTCTGAAAACTACAAGTCACTATTAAGATAAATTAAAGGGAACACTAACAGATGGAAACTCATCCCATACTCTTAGCTAGGAAGCATTAATATCGTCAAAATGGCCATCCTGCCCAAAGCAATATACAGATTTGATGCAATCCCTATAAAACTACCAGCAACATTCTTCACTGAACTGGAACAAATAATTCAAAAATTCATATGGAACCAAAAAAGACCCCGAATAGCCAAAGCAATCCTGAGAAAGAAGAATAAAGTAGGGAGAATCTCACTCCCCAACTTCAAGCTCTACTATAAAGCCATAGTAATCAAGACAATTTGGTACTGGCACAAGAGCAGAGCCACAGACCAATGGAACAGACTAGAGAATCCAGACATTAACCCAGACATATGTAGTCAGTTAATATTTGATAAAGGAGCCATGGACATTCAATGGCAAAATGACTGTCTCTTCAACAGATGGTGCTAGCAAAACTGGACAGCTACATGTATGATAATGAAACTGGACCATTGTCTAACCCCATATACAATAGTAAACTCAAAATGGATCAAAGACCTGAATGTAAGTCATGAAACCATTAAACTCATGGAAAAAAACATAGGCAAAAACCTCCTAGGCATAATCGTGAGAGACCTCTTCTTGAACATATCTCCCCGGGCAAGAAAAGCAAAAGCAAAAATGAACAAGTGGAACTATATTAAGCTGAAAAGCTTCTGTACAGCAAAAGACACCATCAATAGAACAAAAAGGAACCCTACAGTATGGGAGAATATATTTTTAAATGACAGATCCGATAAAGGCTTGATGTCCAGAATATATAAAGAGCCCGCATGCCTTGACAATCAAAAAACAAATAACCCAATTAAAAAATGGGCAGAGGAACTGAACGGACGGTTTTCCAAAAAAGAAATACAGATGGCCAACAGACACATGAAAAGATGCTCCACATCGCTAATTATCAGAGAAATGCAAATTAAACTACAATGAGGTATCACCTCACACCAGCAAGGATGGCTGCCATCCAAAAGACAAACAACAACAAAAGTTGGCGAGGCTGTGGAGAAAGGGGAACACTCCTACTCTGCTGGTGGGAATGTAAGTTAGTTCTACAATTGTGGAAAGCAGTATGGAGGTACATCAAAATGCTCAAAAGAGACTTACCATTTGACCCAGGAATTGCACTCCTAGGAATTTACCCTAAGAATGCAGCAATCAAGTATGAGAAATATCAGTGCACCCCTATGTTTATCGCAGCACTATTTACAATAGCCAAGAATTGGAAGCAACCTAAATGTCCATCGATAGATGAATGGATAAAGAAGAGGTGGTACATATACACAATGGAATACTACTCAGCCATAAGAAAAGGGCAAATCCTACCATTTGCAGCAACATGGATGAAGCTGGAGGGTATTATGCTCAGTGAAACAAGCCAAGCAGAGAAAGAGAAAAACCAAATGATTTCACTTATCTGTGGAATATAAGAACAAAGGAAAAACTGAAGGAACAAAACAGCAGCAGAATCACAGAACTCAAGAATGGACTAACAGGTAACAAATGAAAAGGGACTGGGAAGGTTGGGTGGGTAGGGAGGGATAAAGGAGGGAGAAGTAGGGGAGTATTAAGATTAGCATGCATGGGTGGGTGGGAGAAAAGGGAGGGCTGTACAACACATTGAAGGCAAGTAGTGATTCTACAACATTTTGCTATGCTGATGGACAGTGACTGTAAAGTGGTTTATAGGGGGGACCTGGTATAGGGGAGAGACTAGTAAACATAATATTCATCATGTAAGTGTAGATTAGTGATACCAGAGAAAAAAAAAGGCAGTTTCTGTGTGGTAATCTCCAATTAGTTCTACCAAGGGTGTAAAGGTTATATAAAAGTGTTGGCAAAGGGTCTGTTTGTTTTTATACAGAGAATCAAAGCCTAATTGGGCTACCCCAAAAATGAACTAAGATATGATATGAAAAAGAACTTCCAACATCAGCACTCTCTGGAAGACTTATGCCAGAAAATGATCATCAAAAAACCCCAGCAAGATCCATGCACTGCTACAGCTGTAGATGCACTCATCCCACCAGTTCCTTGACTTGCCATGGGAATGAAGAAGGAGATATCTAAGCTGGCCTGTGCATACAGTAAAACAACAAATTTGACTGGATCTATACTGTTGGAACTCAATCAAAAATTAGGAGAAGTGCAAATTGTAGCGCTCCAAAATCTTACAACTACAGACTATTTACTGTGAAAAGAACATATGGGATGTGAACATTCCCCAGGAATGGGTTGTTTTAATTTGTCTGATTTCTCTCAGACTGTTCAAGTTCAGTTGGACAATATCCACCATATCATAGATAAGTTTTCACAAATGCTTAAGGTGCCTAACTGGTTTCCTTGGTTTCACTGGAGAGAGCAGGTAATTACAGGTATGCTTTGGTTACATAACTGTACTCCTATTATGTTAATGTGTGTGCACAATTTAATTAGTAGTTTAAAACCTATACATGCTGAAGTAACTCTAAAAGAAGATATGTCAAACAAATAATGAATCTTCCCATGTTTTCTTCCGCCTGTTACTTCTATAGCTTTTCTTCTTCCTTCCTAATTACAACCCTTAAATATAATTCGTGCCTCATATCAAATTTACCAAGTATCATAATTCTTTCAAGTGGTAAAGATACCTCAAGACAAATGCTGGGCATAGAAGCTACAGGGCATAAATATGCAAAGAAATAAAAAGCTAACCATTTCTAACAATAAGGCTTCTCTCTCACTTACCAACTTTACATTTCCCTGTATGGCCCCGGAAGATGACTGGTTAGCCAGAGACGGGTAAGATTCCTCAAGGGAGGAACAACCTAAGACAGGCACAGTCGCAGGGGGTTCATCAGGTGAGAAATTGGGGATCAACAGAGGTGAGACTTAGAATCTCTTCCCCCCTGTTCTGAGAGAAATCTGCATATGTGGATGTTTTATTGCCCTTGTTTATCTTGGATTAATACAGTCTACAGGCACACACCTGATCATCTACATTCGCTCTCTTACAACACTAAACTATGTTTTCTACCTTTATCTTGTATCTACCTACCACTTCAGCATTTTATTAAAAATAATAATAATAAAGAGAGAAATGTGGTATTCACATATAAATCAAGTATAAAAATAAAATGAGTATTCATATTTGAACTGACTCTTTATAGTTCATAATGCATGAGCAAAACCAAAAGTTTCTGTGATGACTGCCCTTGTACTGTTCACCATGTAACATTCACTATGTACGAATTTGTTCTCCATGTAAGAACTTGTTTGTTATGCCTCAGAAGATTGGAGACTGACAAAAGTTAGGCTTGGGGTGGATTAATGATTGTGCATTGAGCATTGACTCCCCTATACAGAATTTTATTTTTGTTAACAACCATTTGGTCAATAAATATGAGAGATGCCCTCACAAAAAAAAAAAAAGTACACACTTTCAATTGTAAAATAAATAAGTAACCGGGATGCAATGTATAGCATAAGGAATATAGTCAATATATTGTAACAACTTGGTATGGTGATAGGTGGTACGTAGAATTATCATGTATATAAATGTTGAATCACTATGTTGTACACCTGAAGCTAATGTAATGTAATACTGTGTGTCAACTACCCTTCAAAAAAAATAATTATCTACGAAAAAAAAAAAAAAAGGCCTCTCACGTCCCGGAAAGCCAAGCCAAGGACTTTGCCATCTGAGTTTGCCCATAGTGTCTACAGAGTTTGGGCAACGTCCTCCTTTTCTGAGGTCTTCAACATATCCCGAAGTCCCTGAACCTGCCTGGAGGTAGCCTTCCACATTTGCGTCGTGAGGCTGCTGGAAGCTCTGGAAGCAAGGGGCCAGGCTGAGCGCTTCCAAGGTCTTTGCTGGCTCCCAACCTTAGTTCCTTAAAGCTGTCCAGTTACATCTCAGTCTCTATCTCTCTCAAATAGGACATTCCAGTCAAAGCCTTGGTAATTCAACCAATGATTCCACTTGTGTTGTGGGATCAGATCCTTATCGAAATTATACAAATAAATAGACCTATTGCCAAAAAATATTAAAATACTCATAGTTTTCCAATTTTGGAGGGACAATGTAGGGAGAAAAACAGATGAATGTTTCAATTCTGCTTACGAAGTTGTAATTTGCTGAATCGCCATAAATCATAGTTTAAGAGAAAAGGTTTTCTTACATCCAGTTCAGTTTAACGACCTTAAAATCATCAGAAACACCTGTATTTATCAAAAGTTCTTTCTATGAATCTCCTTAAAGTTGAAGCTCTTTTGCCTAGACCCTTATGAAAGCAACTCAGCCTATAGATGACAAAAGAATTAAAAATAGTCGTGGTTCAATACATGATGAGAGTTCATCATAATTCAATTGGCAAGGAAATTTGGTTATTTCTGTAACATACAATGTTTCAATAGCGACGATTACAAGTAATCTCAAATAAGGACATAAAAGATATCTAGGAGTTCCATATAACTTATAGAATACTTATTTTAAAACATATTCTGTTTTTATTATTTTATTATTTCTTTATTTATTTATTTTTATTAATTTTATTTTGGTATCATTAATCTACAATTACATGAAGGACATTATGTTTACTAGGCTCCCCCTTTCACCAAGTGTCCCTACATAATCATTCACAGTCACTGTCAATCAGCATAGTAAGATTCTGTAAAATCACTACTTTTCTTCTCTGTGTTGCACAGCCCTCCCCGTGAACCCCCACCCTGTAAATGTTAATCATAATGCCCCCTTTCTTTTTTCCCGCCCTTATCTCTCCCTTCCCAACCGTCCTCCCCAGTCCCTTTCTCTTTGGTAACTGTTAGTCCATTCTTGGGTTCTGTGATTCTGCTGCTGTTTTGTTCCTTCAGTTTTCTTTTGTTCTTATACTCCAAATATGAGTGAAATCATTTGGTACTTGTTTTTCTCCACCTGGCTTATTTCACAGAGCATAATACCTTCTTGCTCCATCCATGTTGTTGCAAATGGTAGGGTCTGTTTTTTTCTTATAGCTGAGTAATAATCCAGTGTGTATGTGTACCACATCTTCTTTATACATTCAACTACTGATAGACATTTAGGTTGCTTCCATATCTTGGCTATTGTAAATAGTGCAGCGATATACATAGGGGTGCATCTGGCATTTTCAAACTGGAGTGCTGCATTCTTAGGGTAAATTCCTAGAAGTGGAATTCCTGGGTCAAATGGTATTTTTATTTTGAGCATTTTGAGGAACCTCCATACTGCTTTCCACAATAGTTGAACCAATTTACATTCCCAACAGCAGTTTAGGAGGGTTCCCCTTTCTCCACAACCTCGCCAACATTTGTTGTTGTTTGTCTTTTAGATGGTAGCTATCCTTACTGGTGTGAGATGATATCTCATTGTCGTGTTAATTTTCATTTCTCTGATGACAAGCAATGTGGAGTATCTTTTCATTTGTCTGCTGGCCATCTGAATTTCTTCTTTAGAGAACTGTCTATTCAGCTCCTCTGCCCAATTTTTAATTGGATTATTTGCTTTTTGTTTGTTGAGGTGTGTGAGCTCTTTATATATTTTGGATGTCAACCCTTTATGGGATCTGTCATTTATGAATATATTCTCCCATACTGTAGGATACCTTTTTGTTCTATTGATGGTGTCCTTTGCTGTACAGAAGCTTTTCAGCTTGACATAGACCCTTTTGTTCATTTTGGCTTTTGTTTCCCTTGCGTGGGGAGATATGTTCAAGAAGAGTTCACTCATGTTTATGTCTAAGAGATTTTTGCCTATGGTTTTTTCTAAGAGTTTTACTGTTTCATGACTTACATTCAAGTATTTGATCCAATTCCAATTTACTTTTATGTATGGGGTTAGACAGTGATCCAGTTTCATTCTCTTCCATATAGCTGTCCAGTTTTGCCAGCACCATCTGTTGAAGAGACTGTTATTTCCCCATTGTATGTCCATGGCACCTTTATCGAATATTAGTTGAACATATATGTTTGGGTTAATGTTTGGAATCTCTATTCTGTTCCATTGGTCTGTGGCTATGTTCTTGTGCCAATACGAAATTTTCTTGATTACTGTGGCTTTGTACTAGAGCTAGAAGTTGGGGAGTGAGATTCCCCCTGTTGCTCCTCAGCAACAAGTATGCGGGGTGGGGGGAGGACAAGCAGGATCAGCCTGTTATCCCAGGGGGCTGATCGAGAGGGCAAGTGTCGATGGCTAGGTCACCCTCCCCAGAGATCCGGGGAAAACCAAACCACACCAAGCCGGGAGATGTGTCAGCCTTGGAGGCACAGCAAAACTCAGCTTTATTGCATCAGAAGCTTAGTTATATAGGGGAAGATAAGGAAGTAGCATAATCCAATGGGAATTGATTATCTCATCTGTCACTAGGGTCTTAGGCAGGTTTCAGGTTAAGTGGGGAGGCAGAGTTAGGGCCAAGAGAACGCGCGTGAGAAGCTAGTTAGGCCACGAATGCCAAAGTAATGAGGGAGGGTGGAAATCTCCAGCTTGCGGCCTTTTCTTGGTTACAAGCCTAAAAGAGGCAAAAGGTCCCAACAATTCCCCCTTTTTGTTTTATAAATGCTCTGGGATGTCCTGGCGGGCAAGGCCCCTGTCTTAGGTTGTCCCCCTCTGGGGATCTTACCCATCACTGGGTACCTTGCATGTCCTCAGTTGTGCCAAGCTTACTCATCCTCTGGGGCCTGTCTTAGGTTGTCTCCACTTTGGAGATCTTACCCATCCTTGGACACGGGGAGATAGTCAGGGGGAATCAACAGCCACTGCCTCATCATAAGGCTCACAGTGACTGTAGGGGTCACTGGATTCTGTGGCAAGTCTCTGGTATTGTACTTGCATGCTCATCAACTGAATTCAATTCTTTTTTGGACAAACTGTATAATCTTGTTAACAAGGCAGGGCCCAAAAGTGAAAAGTAGGAGCAAAAGAAGGATAGGACCAAGGAGGGGCAGAAGATAGGTTAACCACCCATGTAACCCAGTCTAAAGAAAATTGGCTTGTAATTCTTGTTTGTGTCTCTCGAGGTCTTCTTGAAGTTGCTTGACATTTTGGACTATGCCAGAGCAGTTTGCATAGAAGCAGCATTCTTCCTGTAAAAAGAGACATAAGCATAAGCCTCCCTTTTCAGCTGTGAGGAGGTCAAGCCCCCTACGGTTCTGTAGGACTCCTGCCGCGAGGGAATCTAATTGTGCTTGAAGGTCAAGAATTGTGCTGGCTACTGCTTTTATGTCATCGATCATCTGTTGAGAAAAGGCTTTATAATAATGCAGAAAGGTCCCCAATCCTGCTGCCCCTGTGGCAGCCACAGTGGCCACCCCAAGGCCCAGAAGCAGGGGGATAACCTGAATGGCACTCTTTGATCTACCTCTGATGTGGTCTAAAGCAGGAATAGGGAGGCTCTGATTATTAGGGACTATCCCAATGTCAGGGAAAATGACAGCTGGAGCACAAAGCCCCATCCAGTTTGTCAGGAGATAGCTAAACGTGTCTTCCCCGCAAATGAAGACTGTTCCATTAGGGGGACAGAGAAAGGTATTATTCACAGTAATATTTTGTTGACAAAAAGAATAGCAGATTTGGCCCACATCTGTCTCACTAGTATTATCAGAACTGGGGTCAACTTTGAAGCATGGGCCTTTAGGGGAAAGAGGGTCTAGGTAGACTCTAGAACTTGGGGGTAACAGCTGGCACTGGGGCTCAGCCTGTGACAGGTTAACAAGAAGAGCATTGAGCAGTAATGGTCCCAGCTTCAGGCACAGCCAGCAATCCTTCGCTAAATTAGGATTGGTTCTATTGAATAAGGTAAAAGCAGCCTGTATGATTGATTGTGTTTCAGGATCAAGAAGCAATTCTCCCCTGATCTCTGGGAGGCTAAGAGGTAGGAAATCGGGGGATTTTGGTCTTCAATCAGCCTGTCTACCAGTTTTTTAACTTTGTGCTGTCAAGCCTGATCTTCGACTCCGCCCCCATCAGAGATGCCTATAGAGGCATATGTATTCCAACAGACTTGCTGTCCCCTACTATTTTGACAGTCAGCATATTCAGCCTTGCCTTTTGTCAGAATCACATACCAGTATGTTTTGTTACGGTGAGTGCAGGGGCTAACCTCCTGATAGCATGTAGCATGAATGGAGGCTTGAAAAGTGGTGCAAGGACAATTAGAGGGGGGTTTCTCTGGGGCAGGTGAGGATACTTTTGGGCCTTGCCAACATTTGTGATAGAAAACCCTTTCAGGGCATCCATTTTCTCTCCCTTTCATAAGAGTAGCTGCCCGTTGCCCATTAGGGCAGGTTTTGGTAGAAGTATAACAGGTTACGGGGGGAGGGGTCTTGGTGAAAGTGCAGGCCTTGCAGGGGTCTCTGATGGTCTTTCGTAGTATAGCCCTTGCTTGACCGGGATCTCCAAATCCTGTCTTAGCTAATGGGAGATTCATCACTATTAACAGGAAGACCAGCATCATTGGGTTCATTGTGGACTCTGAAAGAGAGAGAGAAGAGAGATATCCTCAGGAGGCTAGGGGCCTTCTGGGTCATTATTGACATCAGTGAACTCCCCCTCCATAGGGAGGTAATACTTGTGATCCCTTGTGGGGACCCAGATCGGCCTTTTTTCATTGGTCAGAAAGACACAGCCGAATCCTCTTCCAGCTGTAATGAGTGGGTCTGGGCCTCTCCATTCTCCAGTAAGGGGGTCCTTCCATTGGACTCTAATCGTCTGATAAGTAAAGGTTGTTGGCTGATGCTTTTGGAAGGGCAAGAAGTGTTCGCCTTTGGCAAAATTTAAAATATTTAGAGTAAATAATGCCATCTTTAGTTGATCATGTGGGGGAGTGTTCCCCCTTTTTGTTTTATTAATTGACATTTGAAGTTATGATTGTGTTTTTCCATGATTGCTTGTCCTTTAGGGTTATAAGGAATTCCAGTGGTATGAGAAAATTGCCATTTACTCAAGAATTCAGTAAAAGACCTACTGACAAAGCAGGGACCATTATTGGTTTTGATTTGGTCTGGCAAGCCAAGAATGGCAAAGCACTGGAGAAAATGGCTTATGGCATGTTTGGATTTTTCTCCCATATGGGCTGTAGCCCAACAAGCATGGAAGAGGGTATCAACTGTTAGAAATATGTATTTAAGCTTCCCAAAAGGGGCAAAATGTGTGACATCAGTCTGCCAAAAGTTATTGGGCCTCAGGCCTCGAGGGCTCACTCCACTCTTTTGAAGCAGAGGAACCTGTAGAAAGGGCTGGCATGACTTACATGTTCTAATGATATTTTTTAAGTCTCTGACGGGGATTTAAGGGAACCGGTGGTGTAGTCCTCTCCAATTAACATGTGTAAGTTGATGAAAAGAGGTGGCTTCCTGTACTGTGTAAGCTGAAGCTAGTTGGTTGGCAAGAGCATTGCCCCTTGACAAAAAGCTTGGCAAGTCTTGATGTCTCCTTAAATTGTTGTACAAAAAGGGGAACTATTCTCTGTTTTAACAAATAACGGACTTGAATCATCAAAGGAGTGATGGGATTATTGTCAAGTCTGATGTGTGTGCTCACAAGATTGGGCAGTAGATTGACAATGTAAAGGCTATTAGAAAACAGATTAAGAGGGCCGTGGATCTCAGACAGAGCTAAAACAACAGCATAAAGCTCTTTAAACTGGGCAGAGCCCTGTACCTCATGAAAGAGGGTTACGGCCACAGGACATTCACTTGTGCCTGGGGGCCACATTACCATAGAGGCTCCCCGTTTAACCCCATCAGTAAAAACAGAGAGGAAACAGGGGTCTGCCTCAGTGAGGAACACTTTAGGTGGCTGCCATGCCAACTGGCCAAAAGAACTCATCCACTTATAGGGACCATAGTGACAGTCCACTATCCCCGGAAACCCCTCAATGTCCATTGCCAATCTGGAATTATTTCTCTGTAGCCACGAGAAATCATTGACCCAAAAAGGGATAATCAAAGAGTGGGGTTCATGCTGAAAAAGACGGACAGAAAGATCTCATCCCTTGACAATGCAGTCGGCCATTTGATAAACTATAGAGTACACTTGGGGTGCCCCTCCCACAGATAGATATATCCGATATATGGGATCTCCCTCCTGAGCCAAAAGGGCAGTGAGAAGGGTCTCTCCCACCATAATATAGAGGATCAGTGGCAAATCTGGATCATATCTTTTTAGGGCAGCATTATCAATGGTATGTTGAACTTTTGTCAACGTGTCTCTATGCATAGGGGTTAAAGTTACTGTTGAAGCTAGATCAAGGCCTTTTAATAGGTTGAAAAGAGGGATAAGATCAGCTGTGGTTATAGGAATCCAGGACCTCATCCAATTGATTTCTCCCAGCAGTTTCTGGAGTTGTGGTAGCGTAAATGCTTACTGGATACATAACTGGGGCTTAACAGGGGAGACAACATCTAATGTTAAAGTAGTCCCCAAAATTTTAAAAGGAGCTACCTGTTGAACTTTATCTGGGGCAATTTGAAAATTGTAGTTTTCGAGCAGGGAAAGGCACATTTTAAAGAGGTCGTCTAATTTGCGGGAACAAGTGGCCCCCAAGATAATATCATCCATATATATGTAAAAGAGTATGTCAGATTCTTCTCAGCTTGTTGCTGGCATTCCTCTTTATACAAAGCACACCACTTAATATAAAGGGGGCCAGGGAGAACCGCCTGGGCAGGAGCCCTCCAGTCTATGGTGGTGCACAGATGGTGAGCAAGTCCCTGGAGGATGGTCTCAGTCCAAGGAAAATTGGGGCCATCCTCAAGAAGAGCCTTCTTTAATACCTTAAGGACACCTGGCTCCCAAGGGTACCAGGGGGCAGGGTGATTTCCTCCGGGATTAACATTGACAGGAAATAGCTGGCATGGCACTAGGTGGGGTTGTGGGTGGAGCCCTGGATTCTCGACGTTGGCAGCAAATAGTAGAGCATGAGTCCTTATATGGGGAAGGAGGCAATGTCTCCAACCTCAGGTATGGGGAGGAGGGGCTGATGGAGACTTCAAAGGGTTAGAAGGAGAGCTAACACGAGGAAGTGGAGGATATAAGGGAGTCGAGGATTTTGGGGGCCAGGGAGCAGCATCAAATGGGTCGGTGGTGAGGCCACTTCGATCCTTCTCAGCCTCTTTATCACTCTCCTGGCCTAAAGGGGTGGTTTCAGGTGGGAGAAGAGGACCCAATTTTCCCCGAGAGGGGTCCCTTGCTCCAGTGGCCTCCTTATCTCCTGAATCCTTATTGGGTGGTTTGGGAGGCTGGGGAGGGAAGCAACTCTTCAAGGCTGCCAAAGTGGGGAAAGTCCCTAGAGGGGGGATCTCACCCCTGTTAAACTGGGCCTTGCGCACGAGCTGCTCTACCCGATCCCAAGTCTCCCAGTCAAACAAATTACTCTCCGGTAACCATGGGGAGACCTTAACTAAAATCTCCCAGGTCTTGATAGCGTGACTGTCAGAAAGCTCTAAGCCCCTGCTATTGAGAAGGACCCTAAGGGACTCAAGGGAAGGATCAGGCTTTGAGGAAGTTTGTCCCAGAGTTTATGGGAATACACTTACCCGTGGTCTGATTAGATCAACAGTGAAGCATTCCTCATACGGGGCACTAGTTGTTGCCTCTCAGCAACAAGAAGGCTGGGCGGGTGCGGAAAGCAGGACCAGCCTGTTATCCCCAGGAGGGCAAGTGTCGATGGCTCGGTCACCCTCCCCAGAGATCCGGGGAAAACCAAACCACACCAAGCTGGGAGATGTGTCAGCCTTGGAGGTGCAGCAAAACTCAGCTTTATTGCTTCAGAAGCTTAGTTATACAGGGGAAGATAAGGAAGTAGCAGAATCCAAAGGGAGTTGATTATCTCATCTGTCATTAGGGTCTTAGGCAGGTTTCAGGTTAGGTGGGGAGGTGGAGTTAGGGTCAAGAGCACCCGCAGGAAGCTATTTAGGCCACGAATGCGGAAGTAACAAGGGAGGGTGGAAATCTCCAGCCTGCGGCCTTTTATTGGTTACAAGCCTAAAAGAGGCAAAAGGTCCCAACACCCCCCACTTTATAACATCTTCTCAGGATTGCTTTATTTTCGGGGTCTTTGGTGTTTCCATATGAATTTTTGAACTATTTATTCCAGCTCATTGAAGAATGCTGTTGGTAGTTTGATAGGGATTGCAGCGAATCTGCATATAGCTTTGGGCAGGATGGTCATTTTGACGATATTAATTCTTCCTTGCCATGAGCTAACCAGCCATCTTCCAGGGCCATACAGGGAAATGTAAAGTTGGTAAGTGAGAGAGAAGCCTTATTGTTTGAAAAGGTTAGCTTTTTACTTCTTTGCATATTTATGCCCTGTAGCTTCTATGCCCAGCATTTGTCTTGAGGTATCTTTACCACTTGAAAGAATTATGATACTTGGTAAATTTGATATGAGGCACGAATTATATTTAAGGGTTGTAATTAGGAAGGAAGAAGAAAAGCTATAGAAGTAACAGGCGGAAGAAAACATGGGAAGATTCATTATTTGTTTGACATATCTTCTTTTAGAGTTACTTCAGCATGTATAGGTTTTAAACTACTAATTAAATTGTGCACACACATTAACATAATAGGAGTACAGTTACGTAACCAAAGCATACCTGTAATTACCTGCTCTCTCCAGTGAAACCAAGGAAACCAGTTAGGCACCTTAAGCATTTGTGAAAGCTAATCTATGATATGGTGGATATTGTCCAACTGAACTTGAACAGTCTGAGAGAAATCAGACAAATTAAAACAACCCATTCCTGGGGAATGTTCACATCCCATATGTTCTTTTCACAGTAAATAGTCTGTAGTTGTAAGATTTTGGAGCGCTACAATTTGTACTTCTCCTAATTCTTGCTTGAGTTCCAACAGTATAGATCCAGTCAAATTTGTTGTTTTACTGTATGCACAGGCCAGCTTAGATATCTCCTTCTTCATTCCCATGGCAAGTCCAGAAACTTGTGGGATGAGTGCATCTACAACTGTAGCAGCGTGTGGATCTTTGTTGGGGTTTTTTGATGATCAACTTCTGGCATGAGTCTTCCCGAGAGTGCTGATGTTGGAAGTTCTTTTTCATATCATATCTTAGTCCATTTTTGGGGTAGCCAAATTAGGCTTTGATACTCTGTACAAACACAAACAGACCCTTTGCCTACATTTTTATAGGCCTTTTATACCATTGTGTAGAACTCACTGAAGGTCACCACACAGGAACTGCTTTTTTTTTGTTCTTATCATTAATTATCACTTACATGATGAATATTATGTTTACCTGGCTCTCCCCTATACCAGGTCAACCGTATAAACCCCTTTACAGTCACTGTCCATCAGCATAGCAAAATGTTGCAGAACAACAACTTGTCTTCTCTGTGTTGTACAGACCTCCCTTTTCACCCACACCCCATGCATGCTAATCTTAATACCCCAATGCTTCTTCTGCCACCTTATCCATCCCCACGCACCCATCCTCCCCAGTCCCTTTCCCTTTGGTACCTGTTAGTCCTTTCTTGAGTTCTGTGATTCTGCTGCTTTTTTGTTCCTTCAGTTTTTCCTTTGTTCTTATACTCCGCAGATGAGTGAAATCATTTGGTATTTCTCTTTCTCCACTTGGCTTGTTTCACAGAGCATAATACCCTCCAGATCTGTCCATGTTGTTTCAAATGGTAGGATTTGCCCTTTTCTTATGGATTAGTAGTATTCCGTTGTGTATATGTATCACATCTTCTTTATCCATTCATCTATTGATGGACATTTAGGTTGCTTCCAATTCTTGGCTATTGTAAATAGTGCTGCGATAAACATAGGGGAGCATTGGTCTATCTCAAACTTGATTGCTGCATTCTTAGGGTAAATTCCTCGGAGTGCAATTCATGGGTCAAATGGTAAGTCTATTTTGAGCATTTTGATGAACCTCCACACTGCTTTCCACAATGGCTGTAATAATATACATTCCCACCAGCAGTGTAGGAGGGTTCCCCTTCCTCCACAGCCTCGGCAACATTTGTTGTTGTTTGTCTTTTGGATGGCAGCCATCCTTACTGGTGTGAGGTGATACCTAATTGTAGTTTTAATTTGCATTTCTCTGATAATTAGCAATGTGGACCATCTTTTCATGTGTCTGTTGGCCATCTGTACTACTTTTTTGTTGAACTTTCTGTTCAATTGCTCTGCCCATTATTTATTAGGTTATTTGTTTTTAGTTTTTGAGGCATGTGAGCTCTTTATATATTCTGGACATCAAGCCTTTATCAGATCTATCATTTTCAAATATATTCTCCCATACTGTAGGTTTCCTTTTTGTTCTATTGATGTTGTCTTTTGCTGTACACAAGCTTTTCAGCTTAATATAGTCCCACTTATTCATTTTTGCTGTTGCTTTCCTTGCCCGGGGAGATATGTTCAAGAAGAGGTCACTCATGTTTATGCCTAGGAGGTTTTTGCCTATGTTTTTTTCCAAGCATTTAATGGTTTCATGACTTACATTCAGGTCTTTGATACATTTTGAGTTTACTTTTGTATATGGGGTTAGACAATGGTCCAGTTTCATTCTCCTACATGTGGCTGTCCATTTTTGCCAGCACCATCTGTAGAAGAGACTGTCATTTCGCCATTGTATGTCCTTGGCTCGTTTATCAAATATTAATTGACAATATATGTCTGGGTTTATGTCTGGATTCTCTAGTCTGTTCCATTGGTCTGTGGCTCTGCTCTTGTGCCAGTACCAAATTGTCTTGATTACTATGGCTTTATAGTAGAGCTTGAAGTTGGGGAGTGAGATCCCCCCTACTTTATTCTTCTTTCTCAGCATTGCTTTTGCTATTCGGGGTCTTTGTTGTTTCCATATGAATTTTTGAATTATTTGTTCCAGTTCAGTGAAGAATGTTGCTGGTAGTTTTATAGGGATTGCATCAAATCTGTATATTGCTTTGGGCAGGATGGCCATTTGACATTAATTCTTCCTAGCTACGAGCATGGGATGAGTTTTCATCTGTTAGTGGTCCCTTTAATTTCTCTTAAGAGTGACTTGTAGTTTTCAGAGTATAAGTATTTCACTTCTTTGTTTAGGTTTATTCCTAGGTATTTTATTTCTTTTGATGCAATTGTGAATGGAGTTGTTTTCCTGATTTCTCTTTCTGTTGGTTCATTGTTAGTGTATAGGAAAGCCACAGATTTCTTTGTGTTGATTTCGTACCCTGCAACTTTTCTGTATTCTGATATCAGTTCTAGTAGTTTTGGGGTTGTGTCTTTAGGATTTTTTATGTACAGTATCATGTCATCTGCAAATAGTGACAGTTTAACATCATCTTTATCAATCTTGATTCCTTGTATTTCTTTGTTTTGTCTAATTGCTGTGGCTAGGACCTCCAGTACTATGTTAAATAACAGTGGGGAGAGTGGGCATCCCTGTCTAGTTACCGATCTCAGAGGAAAAGCTTTCAGCTTCTCGTTGTTCAATATATTGTTGGTTGTGGGTTTATCATAGATAGCGTTTATTATGTTGAGGTTCTTGCCCTCTATTCCCATTTTGTGAGAGTTTTTATCATGAATGGAAGTTGAACTTTGTCAAATGGCTTTTCAGCAGCTATGGAGATGATCATGTGGTTTTTGTCTTTCTTTTTGTTGATGTGGTGGATGATGTTGATGGACTTTGGAATGTTGTACCAACCTTGCAACCCTGGGAAGATTCCCACTTGGTCATGATGTACGATCCTTTTGATGTATTTTTGAATTTGGTTTGCTAATATTTTGTTGATTATTTTTGCATCTACGTTCATCAGGGATATTGTTGTGTAGTTTCCTTTTTTGGTGGGGTCTTTGCCTGGTTTTTGTATTAGGGTGATGTTGACTTCATAGAATGAGTTTGGGAGAATCCCCTTCTCTTCCATTTTTTTGAAAACTTTAAGGAGAATGGGTATTATGTCTTCCCTGTATGTCTGATAAAATTCCGAGGTAAATCCATCTTGTCCGGGGTTTTTGTTCTTTGGTAGTTTTTTGATTATCGCTTCAATTTCATTGCTGGTAATTGGTCTGTTTAGATTTTCTGTTTCTTTCTGGGTCAGTCTTGGAAGGTTGTATTTTTCTAGGAATTTATCCATTTCTCCTAGGTTTCCCAGCTTGTTAGCATATAGGTTTTCATAGTATTCTCTAATAATTCTTTGTATTTCTGTGGGGTCCGTCGTGATTTTTCCTTTCTCGTTTCTAATACTGTTGATTAGTGTTGACGCTCTTTTCCTCTTAATGTGTCTGGTTAGAGGCTTATCTAATTTGTTTATTTTCTCGAAGAACCAGCTCTTGGTTTCATTGATTTTTGCTATTGTTTTATTCTTCTCAATTTTATTTATTTCTCCTCTGATCTTTATTATGTCCCTCCTTCTGCTGACTTTAGGCTTCATTTGTTCTTCTTTTTCCAATTTCGATAATTGTGACATTAGACCTTTCTTTTGGGATCGTCCTTTCTTTCTTAAATATGCTTGGATTGCTATATACTTTCCTCTTAAGACTGCTTTTGCTGTGTCCCACAGACGTTGGGGCTTAGTGTTGTTGTTGTCATTTGTTTCCATATAATTCTCGGTCTCCATTTTGATTTTGTCATTGATCCATTGATTATTTATGAGCGTGTTTTTAAGCCTCCATGTGTTTGTGAGCCGTTTTGCTTTCTTTGTAGTTTATTTCTAGTTTTATGCCTTTGTGGTCTGAAAACTTTGTTGGTAGGATTTCAATCTTTTTGTATTTTCCGAGGCTCTTTTTATGGACTAGTATAGAGGTCTATTCTGGATGATGTTCCTTGTGCACTTGTGAAGAATGTGTCTCCTGTTGCTTTTGCATGTAGAGTTCTGTAGATGTCTATTAGGTCCATCTGTTCTAGTGTCTTGTTCAGTGCCTCTGTGTCCTTACTTATTTTCTGTCTGGTGGATATGTCCTTTGGAGTGACTGGTGTGTTGAAGTCTCCTAGAATGAATGCATTGCATTCTATTTCCTCCTTTAGTTCTTTTAGAATTTGTTTCAGGTATGTTGGTGCTCCTGTATTCAGTGCATATATATTTATAATGGTTATATCTGCTTGTTGGACTGAGCCCTTTATCATTATGTAATGTCCTTCTTTGGCTTTTGTTACTTTCTTTATTTGAAGTCCGTTTTGTCTGATACCAGAATTGCAACACCTGCTTTCCTCACTCTGTTGTTGGCATGAAATATCTTTTTCCATCCCTTGACTTTAAGTCTGTGCATGTCTTTGGGTTTCAGGTGAGTCTCTTGTAGGCCGCATATGGATGGATCTTGCTTTATTATCCATTCTGTTACTCTGTGTCTTTTGATTGGTGCATTCAGTCCATTTACATTTAGAATGATTATTGAAAGGTATGAACTTATTGCCATTGCAGGCTTTAAGTTTGTGGTTATGAATGGTTCAGGTCTAGCTTCTTTACTATCATACTGTCTAACTTAACTCGCTTGTTGAGCTATTATAAACATGTTCTGATGATTCATTATTTCTCTCCCTTCTTATTCCTCCGCCTCCCTTCTTCATATGTTGGGTGTTTTGTTCTGTGCTCTTTTTTGGAGTGCTCCCATCTAGAGCAGTCCCTGTAGGATGCCCTGTTGAAGTGGTTTGTGGGAGGCAAATTCCCTCAAGTTCTGCTTGTCTGGGAATTGTTTAATCCCTCCCTCATATTTCAATGCTATTCGTGCTTTATAGTGTAGTCTTAGTTCGAGGCCCTTCTGTTTCATTGCATTAAGTATATAATTCCATTGTCTTTAGGCCTGTAGGGTTTCTGTTGAGAAGTCTGATGATAGCCTGATGGGTTTTCCTTTGTAGGTAACCTTTTTTTCCTCTCTGGCTGCACTAATACTTTGTCCTTGTCTTTGATCTTTGCCATTTTAATTATTATGTCTTGGTGTTGCCCTCCTTGGATCCCTTGTCATGGTAGTTCTTTGTACCTCTGTCGTCTGAGAGGCTATTTCTTTCCCTAGTTTGGGGAAGTTTTCAGCAATTATTTCTTCCAAGACACTTTCTGTCCCTTTTTCTCTCTCTGTTATGCGGATATTGTTCCGTTTCAATTGGTCACTCAGGTATCTTAAATTTCTTTCATTCCTGGAGATCCTTTTGTCTCTCTCTGTATCAGCTTCTCTGCTTTCCTGTTCTCTGTTTTCTAGTCCATTAATTGTCTCTTGCATCTCGTCCATTCTGTTTTAAAGTCATTCCAGAGCTTGTTTTATTTCTGTATTCTCCTTCCTTAGTTCTTACATATTTCTCTGCAAGTCCATCAGCATGTTTATGACTTTTGTTTTGAATTCTTTTTCAGGAAGACTGGTTAAATCTATCTCCCCATGTTCCTTCTCAGGGGAAGATGTAGCAGATGCCAAAGCTGTCTGGTTTAGTCTTGTCTGGATCATATTTTTTTGCCTTTCATGTTGACAGGTGCTATTTACTGTCATCTGGGAGGGCCAAACTTTTCACTTGCTACCGGGCTTTCCTTACTGGGTCAACTGCGACCCCTAGTGGCTTGTGTTGTGTAATTGCGTGTAGACTGGGTCTTTGTGTCTTGCCTGGCTGATATGGAGGGATCTCCCTTTCTTTGGGCATGGTTTCCCTTAAGCCATTTCTCTGCTTTCGCAGCGCCCGGAGGGGTAATGAACGGGGGGGCTGTTTGGCTGTCTACCTCTGTGAGGGGTCTCAGAGCTGTTGCCCAGGGGTTTAGTGCACCCGGTTTTCCCTGTAATTTCCAGCCACTGTGCTATGAGCTGTGTTGATTTCGTCTAGCTGTTAGGTCCCTGTCCCTTTAGGACTTTCAAAAAGCACTCGCTTTTCTGTGTCATAGGGGTATCAGCTTCGGAACCTGCTCAGAGGTCTTGCTGCCCTATTACTCTATTTACCAGCCCTCCACACATGCACTGTGTCTGCGCTCTGGTGTGGGTGGCTGGGGCTGGGTGTTTAGCAGTCCTGGGCTCCCTCTCCCTGCCGCCGGGAGCTGGGGGGAGGTGTGCTCGAGTCCCGCCGGGCCGGGGCTTTTATCTTACCCCTTTCACCAGGCGCTGGGCTCTCGCACATGTGGATGTTGTTTGGCTGTTGTCCTGTGTCTTCTGATCTCTCTTTTAGGATTAGTTGTATTTGTTGTATTTTCAAAGATATATATGTTTTTGGGAGGAGATTCCCACTGTCCTACTCATGCCGCCATGTTGACTCCTCCCCATTTTCCTTCTTTAAATATGCCTGGATTGCTATGTACTTTCCTCTTTAGACTGCTTTTGCTGTATCCCACAGTAGTTGGGGCTTTGTGTTGTTGTCGTTTGTTTCCATATATTGCTGGATCTCCATTTTAATTTGGTCATTGATCCATTGATTATTTAGGAACATGTTGTTAAGCCTTCATGTGTTTGTGAGCCTTTTTGCTTTCTTTGCACAATTTATTTCTAGTTTTATGCCTTTGTGGTTGAAAAGTTGGTTGGTAGGATTTCAATCTTTTGGAATTTACTGAGGCTCTTTTTGTGGCCTAGTATGTGGTCTATTCTGGAAAATGTTCCATGTGCACTTGAGAAGAATGTGTATCCTGTTCCCTTTGGATGTAGAGTTCTATAGATGTCTATTAGGTCCATGTATTCTAATGTGTTGTTCAGTGTCTGTGTCCTTACTTATTTTCTGTCTGGTGGATCTGTCCTTTGGAGTGAGTGGTGTTTTGAATTCTCCCAAAATGAATGCATTGCATTCAGTTTCCTCCTTTAATTTTGTTACTGTTTGTTTCACTTATGTTGGTGCTCCTGTATTGGGTGCATATATATTTATAATGGTTATATCCTCCTGTTGGACTGAGCCCTTTATCAATATGTAGTGTCCTTCTTTATCTTTTGTTACTTTCTTTATTTTGAAGTCTATTTTGTCAGACACTAGTATTGCAACACCTGCTTTTTTCTCTCTGTTGTTTGCATGAAATATCTTTTTCCTTTCCTTGACATTTAGTCTGTGCCTGTGTTCGGATTTGAGGTGATTCTCTTCTAAGCAGCATATGGATGGGTCTTGCTTTTTTATCAATTCTCTTACTCTGTGTCTTTTGATTGGTGCGTTCAGTCCATTTACATTTAGGGTGATTATTGAAACGTATGTACTTATTGCTATTGCAGGCTTTAAGTCTGTGGTTACCAAAGGTTCAAGCTTAGCTTCTTTACTACCTTACTATCTAACTTAACTTGCTATTGAGCTATTATAGACATGGTCTGATGATTCTTCATTTGTCTCCCTTCTTATTTCTCCTACTCCATTCTTCATATGTTGGTTTTTTTTGTTCTGTGCCCTTTTTAGGAGTGCTCCCACGTATAGCAGTCCCTTTAAGATGCCCTGTAGAGGTATTTTGTGGGAGGCAAATTCCGTCAACTTTTGCTTGTCTGTGAATTATTTATTCCCTCCTTCATATTTAAATGATAATCATGCTGGATACATTATTCTTGGTTCGAGTCTCTTCTGTTTCATTGCATTAAGTATATCTTGCCATTCTCTTCTGGCCTGTAAGGTTTCTGTTGAGAATTCTGATGATAGCCTGATGGGTTTTCCTTTGTAGGTGACATTTTTTTCTCTCTGGCTGCCTTTAATACTCTGTCATTGTATTTGATCTTTGCCATTTTAATTATTATGTGTCTTGGTGATTCCCTCCTTGGATCACTTGTCATAGGAGTTCTGTGTACCTCTGTGGTCTGTGAGGCCATTTCCTCCCCTAGTTTGGGGAAATTTTCTACAATTATTTCTTCAAAGACACTCTCTATCCCTTTTTCTCTCTTCTTCTTCTTCTGTTACCCCTATAATGCAGATATTGCTCCATTTCGGTTGGTCACAAAGTTCTCTTAAAATTCTTTCATTCCTGGAGACCCTTTTATCTCTCTCTCCAGCAGCTTCTCTGCATTCCTGTTCTCTGTTTTGTAGTCCATTAATGGTCTCTTGCATCTTGTCCATTCTGCTTTGAAGTCCTTCCAGAGATTGTTTTATTTCTGTATTCTCCCTCCTTAGTTCTTGCATATTTCCCTGTAAGTACATCAGCATGGTTATGACTTTTGTTTTGAATTCTTTTTCAGGAAGATTGGTTAAATCTATTCCCCAGGTTCCTTCTCTGGGGAAGATGTAGAAGATATCGAAGCTGTCTGGGTTAGTCTTGTCTGGATCATATATTTTTGCCTTTTCATGTTGACAGGTGCAGTGGTATGCTATTGACTCATCTGTCAGCTGGGAGAGTCAAGACTCTTTCCACTTGGCTTCTGGCCTTTCTTTACTGGGACTACTGTGACCCCTAGTGGCTTGTGTTGGTCAATTGTGTGTAGTCTGGGTCTCTGTATCTTGCCCTGCCAGTATGGAGGAAGCTCCCTTTCTGTGGGCGTGGCCAGTCTCAGGCTGCTGCTCTGCTCTGGCAGGACCCCGGAGGTGTAATGGATGGGAGCTTATTGGCTGTTTACCTCCATGTTGGTTCTCAGAGCTGTTGCCCTGGGAGTTAGTGCGCCTGGAGTTCCCTGAAATTTCCACCTGCTAGATTGTGACCCGGGATGCTTCCATCCAGCTTTGAGGTCCCTGTCCCTTTAAAATTTTTAAAAAGCACTCTCTTTTCTTTGTCCCAGGGGTGCCAGGTGTGGGACCCGCTCACAGGTCTTACTGTCCTGCTTCCTAGTTTCCAGCACCCCATGCATGCACTGTGTCTCTATGCTCTGGTGCGGATGGCTAGGGCTGGGTGTTTAGCAGTCCTGGGCTCCTTCTCCCTCCCTGCTCCAACTCCTCTCCTCCCACTGAGAGCTGGGGTGAGGGGCCTCAAGTTCCACGGGCCCAGAGCTTATAACTTACCCCTTTCTCCAGGCACTGGGTTCTCACAGGTGTGGATGTAGTCTGGCTATTGTCCTGTGTCTTCTTGTCTGTCTTTTAGGTATAGTTGTGTTTGTTGTATTTTCAAAAATATGTGTTTTTGGGAGGAGTTTCCCACTGTCCTAGTCACGCCGCCATCTTGGCTCCCTAGAATATATTCTTACACAAATATAATCTAAAGAGGATCAGCATCACTTATTTTACAATGTGTCCCAGATAATTTAACATATCAAATAAAAAAGTCTAATTAGTTAAACTTCTCTCCCTTTCGAGAGAAGCTGCTCTGACACGTTCCATGGGCCCTCCTGACAATCTTAGACTTAACTAGAGATAAAAAGGACATCAGTTAGAATTTGATTTAGAGGAATTTTTTTTTAATATCAAAAGATTTGAACATTTTACAATCTCTGAATATTAAGAAAAGACCAATAGTTCAGGAAAACTTTGTCCTTTTAACCAAGAGAAAATAAAGTTCTAGTATTATAATATACTTGGCATTAAACTTCGTTTACTTCTGTCTTACACAGCATGACCACACATGAAATTCCTTTTCCACATGTCTTCTATAATTTCCTTTTCACATTCTGATTTTGCACTGCATTTTCCTTCTTTAAATAACCAGCCTCTCACCTTTAGGATAAAGTTACTTTATTTTTCCCTTAATAAAAATTCACTTCCATTTCTCATACATTCTGTTACCAAAAATACACATCTTACTTTTCTTATAGGCAGAGATGTTTCTCTTATTATTTCTTACAGCTTTACTTAAGCTTTTTAAAATTCTAAACTTTTAA
The DNA here is from genome assembly GCF_030020395.1 of Manis pentadactyla. Lineage (NCBI taxonomy): Eukaryota > Metazoa > Chordata > Mammalia > Pholidota > Manidae > Manis > Manis pentadactyla. Next base: position 47,687,338 of record NC_080031.1, on the reverse strand, counting down.
AAACTGTTATTTCTTGTGAAAACTAGTAATAAGTAATTGTAAACTCTCTGTTATACCACCATTCTTTAATCTGGCAATTCCATCACTGCATATCATAATTTCTGGAAACATGTGCTTCTTCATAGTACAGTCTTTCAATAATCACAAAACGTATTTACTAACAGACCTGAATTTGTCTTTAGTTTCTCTGTAGTAAGTAATCTAATGCAGGCAAACCTACATTCAGTAATTAATATTTCATTATTTCCTCTTATTTGGAAATAATCTAGGTGTTCACTGAAAAACTAATCACTTAAATTAGCTTAGCAAAATCATAAGATTTCAGGTTACCAAAAACATTTTCAAGCTTTTTTTTTAAGTTCACATACCATAACATATAATTATTTCTAATAATTTCTACTAGTACACCTATTTGATTTATTTGTTCTTAACAACCATGCCTGGATTGCCCACAAAATATTCATCAGACGTCAAAGTCAGCCACAGTCCCAAGCCTTTACCTTATTTTTGGAATATTAAACAGATAACATCAATTTATATGACTCTAAGTAAACCCAGGCAGAATAAAAGTTTTCATTTTAATGCTGATAACCTTAAATTCAGGAATATTTAAATTAAATAACAAAGGTTAGCATTGGTGTCAAATATTTTATCAGACCACGTGAACTTGAAAAGCTCTTGGGTTAGTTTTTATCAGAATTTCTGAAAGTTTTGGAATGCCCAATTCTTACAAGAGTTTTGTTGTTGTAGTTGTTGCTAACAAAATAATTTATTATCCACCTACTAATAATTTCCACTTCAATTCCCTGGCAAAACACCTAAGGCAATTTTACACGATACTCTTTTCAATGAATCACCGACAAAAAAACTATATTCTTTAGGTTTCAAAACAGTTATCATTACAGTTTTATAGGACTCTTCTATAGATGAAATTTAATTACCTCACAAAGAATAACTATATTTGAAGTTAGATAACATTTCTTTTTCATAGGATACAAGATTTCTGAAAGAATATACTTAATGAATTATGTAAACAAAAACAAAATAAAAACCTCGTGATGTTCCCAGTTTTAATTGGAAAAACAAAAGTCTTTAATCACATACATTACATTAAATCAGAGAAGGGGGATGGTTCGCCAATACGCATTAGCAAGTGTTAGTGGTTGGGTTCTGTAATTCAGATTCTTCTCAATGAATCTCAAATTTCCAAGTTTATACTATAACTTTTTTTGTGTGTGTATTTTACCTGTTTGAACAACATTAATTTAAACAGCTAAAACAAGATGGTCTAGAAAATTCTATGTCTAAACTTTTGGCCAAAACATCTTATTTCTAAAACTGGTATTCCAATACTAGTTTATCCATGTTTTTCTATATGCTGAAATGCCCTCTCTGCACTATATTTAGCTGTGTACCAACTTTCCATTATTATTCTCATATTTAGGACATGAAGCATTAAAATGAAACTACCACTTAATGTACCAAAAATCCAAGTTCACTTGACAATGTAAGAATTGTCCTCCAGAGATGAAAGTAATTATAGTAATTATCATGTTAAAATGTATTTTTTAATTATACTTGTATGTATTTTTGACAAAAATATTCATCAGCTAATAAGCTCTTCCACACATTGTATTCACTGAGTTTACTACCACAGTTTTTGTGCAAAAAATTATCTTTGAAAAGCTACTTTACAGTAATTATGGCAATGCTCATTAAAATGCAGAGCTAAAGATCCCATTTGTATGGAAACTTAGAAAATAATGTTTGAAAAGGAAAAATGTTTCATCAGGCTGAATATTTTTGTATACTAAAAAAATATATAAACATTTCTTGAATTAGTTTTACCTTCAATTCTGATAGAGTATCATTTAATGTTTAACAAGCATTATACTTGAGATTATAGTCTTAGGTAAACATTTAATACAAAATGCCAGGGTAATTTCCTTTTTTAAAATTTTTGTACCAAAAGTCATACATTTCATGTTGACATTTCTTCTTACCTGTGTGCCTCAGACCAATAAAGTACTCTGTATTAAAATTTAAAATCTTGAGACAGTTGTACAGCATTGAAAAAAAATGGAAAGCAGCTCAGATACATTGAACCCAGATTTTACATTTTCATTTGTCAAATTACAATATAAAAAGTGTAAAATACATTCTAACTGAAATAAGCAGGCAATGAGAGGCCACAAAAGGCCAGACAGTTTATTTGAGTGCAATCCCGGGTGAGATTTACCAGTCTGCACTAATACAGGCTGGGGAAGTCATGCACAACCAGACAGGCAGTGAGCTTTTAAAGAAGGTAGGGGGAGGCAGAGCATAGGTTTACAGCGGCAAGAGGACTGGCTAGCCTAAGGCACATTTTTCAGGTTGGGAGGGGGCAGCAGCCGGGGACTTTGGCACATCATCAGTGTCTGATGTGCTCACCCCTCCCTCCAGTGCCTCCAACCTTGCATTCCAGCCTTTTGGTTATAATGGGTGCAAACTTGATCTGGCTAGTTCTGGCTGAGGAGGGGCAGCATGGGTAGGGTTGAGGCTGGTGCAAGGCCAGAGGAGGCTTGGAGGGAAGGGGAAAGTACTGATATACCCACATGGCCTTGTTCACTTCTACTGTCCAACCTCTCTATTGGTGGCCAGAGCTTCTAGCAGATATGTTGTCTTTGTCTCTCAGGCTTTGCCGCATCTAGTACTGTAGTCCAGACAATGAGAGATAGACTGAGGCTTCTTCATAGCAGGCAGCCTGAATGAAAGAATGGAAAGTTGAGCATTGGGCAGGAAAAGGGGTATCTTTCTTAGGAGTGAGAAGTAAAGTAGGTAGGAGAGGTGTCCAGGGGAACTTGAGATAAGAGAGTATAAGGGTTAGGGATGACTGGGTGAAGAGGGACTACAGCTTTGTTGATTATCTGTAGGTCTTGAACAAGCTGGTAGGCTCCTGATGGCTTCTAGACTGGAAGGATTGGAGTGTTACTCCAATTAGTTGGTACCAGAAGCCTTTGGGAAGAAGATGGTTAATGATAGGTAGGATGCCCTTGTGATGGGCTTGGGAACAGGAAATTGGAGTCTAGAAGGATGGGTCTTTGAGGCAGATGAAGACTGGAGCATGATGGCTCAACACTACAGGAGTACAGGTGTCTCAAACTATTGGGTAAATGCCGGTCAACAGTACAGGAGGGTGTGTGGAGGGCTCAGGGCTACAATTTATATTGGCTAAGATGATGAGTGAGTTCAGTTGGGGATGACTAAGAGGCAGGGAGATAGAGGCACCAAGCTTGAAGAGGAGATCTCTCCCTAAAAAGGGGGAGGGACAAGATGGGATGACTAGAAATGAGTGGGTAAGAAGATGGGTTTCAAACGTGTAGGCTACCGGACCTGTCTCTAGAGGCTTAGAGCAAGTGCCCATGACACTTACAACGGAGACCTAGGAAGGATGTAAATGCTTATGAAAGGAAGGTAAAACCAAGTAGGCAGCCTCTGTGTCCACGAAAAAGGAGATGGACTTACTAGCTACCCACAGCGTGGCCCTGGGCTCATCAAGGGTGACAGGGATATTTGAGTTTAGGCATCTTCAGTCTTTGAGTAGGCTTAGCAGGTCCAGAGGAGAGTCCCTTAGGGAGGCCTGCCTCTCACAAGACTCTGTCATGGGAGGATGACCTTCCCCAACTGGGAAATCTACTTTCCAATGACCTCTCTTACCGCAAACTGGGCAGGTTTAGTCAGCTTGTTGGTCAGGTTGGGGCATCTCTTTGCCCAGTGGTCTTCTTGGCCACACCAGAAGCAGGGTCCCAGAGGCTCATGAGCTCCAGACCAGTCTTTAGTATGATGAGACTCCTGTCCTGCCAGCTGCATGCCTGCTGCAAAGGCTCGGGTTTGGGACACTGTCCTCTTCTCAGTTCTTTTTCAAGGGTATTAAAGACTTTAAAGGCCATGGTTACCAGGTCACAGAGTGGAGTTTGGGGTTCCTCTTCTGCATTTTCAACTTACATCTTATGTAACTAATACTTGTTCTGGTGAAATCTAGTTCTTTACTAGTTTAGGAGTAATAAAACAGTGACTATAAATGACAAAAGACTTACAAATGATGATGATTAAAGACCTGATGAGAGCGTACTGTAAGACAGTTGGCAGGAAATTTGGATATTTTTCTAACACAAAACATTCAGTAACAAAGCTTAGCATCATTCCCCTTGACAGTGCCTACTAGACAATTTAGCAGGTAAGTTTATATCAGATAAATAAGCTAAATTGGCTAAATACATTTTCTAATGAGAAAAAATTCTTCTGACATGTTCCAGGGGCCCTCTGGAATATATCAGAGTTAACTAGAGGTAAAAGCATCTTTTTAAATTTGATTTTGGGAAGCTGCTAAAGTTTTTTTAAGGCATTTATTTAAATAGAATCATAAGTTTCTATGAAACAATATTTATCTATTTAACTAGAATGACAATAAAATATTTTAAAGGCAAATACAAAAGGTCACACAGTTATTAGTGAAGCTTAGCTTTCAGTTTTTCATATTAAGGTCTCATTATCTTAAATATTCAGACAACTCATTGAGACTTTAAGCATGAGAAACTGTTTTGATAAAACGATTAGAGAACTCTGCAATCTTTCAACATTAAGAGCAGACTAACAGTTAAGAAAACTTTGTTTTTACATTCAGTGTTATCCTTTTTTAAATAAATAGCTGTACTTTAGAACATTTACTTTCTTTTACCCTCAACAAAATGAATTTCCATTCTTTATACTTTCTCTTATTAAAACACACATCCTTTTAGCAAGCAGAGATGTTTTCTCCTCAAATAGCTTTAATTAGACATCAAAACTGTTAGGAACTTTAATTTTCAGTGAACACTGGGAAGTGGGCTATTATAAACCATTGCACTAGCATTATTTAGATTAACAAATTCATGAAAACATTTTATAATTCCTGACACCATGTGCTTTACAGCATAATCTCTAAGCACATAATATGTCTAACAGCAAAACTTTAAAATTCTAGGTCACTACAAAAATATTCAGGCTGCAGGCAGGCACACACACTGCAATGCATAATCACTAAGATGGTCACTTGCTACACCTAGCTCACCCACTCCCAAAAACTATGCCAGACCACTTACAAAGTGACAGGTGTGGGGAGGGGTGCAGGGTTGGGAGAGAAAGAAGGCAGGTCTGTGCTGGGAGGAGTCTTATCCATGGTTTCCATAACCAGAGGGTGGGAGGAGCATGTTCTGGTGGGGGAAGAGGGTGGTGAAGGCAGAAGGTGAGGGGAAGGTGGTGGTGCAGCCACCAGAAGAGGAGAGGAGCAGGAAGATGGCATGGTTGGGAATGTAGGACTTTAAGATGACAGCAACATGAGGGAGGACAAAGAACTTAAAGATGGTGGTGGAGAGGGGTGGGGGTAGAGAGCTGAGAGAGGTGGGAGACTAAGGTCTTCCTGCAGATCTGTAAAGGAAGAAGGACTGGGCAGAGTAAGAGGCTGACAATCTTTAAGTGGAGATCGGGCCAGGAGAACCTGAGTCATCGAACACTTAACGTAAAGGTCTGGGTGGGAGCGCCAAGTCCAAAAAGCCTGCACATATGGGATTTCACTCCACTCTCCACTCCGGTGGCAATAATTAGCCAGGTCAGTGAGGAGGCCAAAACCAAAAGTTCCCTCAGGGGACGAGTGAGATTGATTGTCCAAGGGATACTGAGGTCAGGACTGAGAGCAAAGGAAGACCAGCTTCCATTTGCAAACTTCCCGGGACAAATTTAGAGTAGCCAAATTAGAAATGAGACACCGCAGCAGGGTCTGAGCCTCTTCTTTTGAGGGCTGGTTCACCATGTCTGTGCCACTCCCCAACTAATCCCACTGAGAGGACTGGCCAGAGTCCCAAGCACGCAAAGTCAGGGGAGACATCCTGGGAGCCTGGGTGAGGGACGTCTCCCATACTGCAGGGCCAGGGGTGGGCCAGATACCCACAGACGTCCTGGGGCCTGAGTTAGGGACATCTCCCACACCACAGGGCCAGGGGTGTGCTGGATGCCTGCAGAGGGTGGGCCAGATGCCCAGGGGCTGAATGCCCCAACCTGGACGTAGCTATGATTTCGGAAGGACCAGGTGAAAATGGGTTCAGAAGGGAAACATACCGGGGGAAACTGAGGGACTCACTGGAAAATAGTCCACGTAGTGGAGAGCAGGCTGAGGTCCCGGTTTGGGGAAGGAGGGGGCAGGGCCGCTGATGGCCAGTTGGGGCCCTGCGCTCTTGCTCCTTCCTGGGTTTTTTCAGCACCAAATGTAAGATAAATTCTAACCAAAATAAGCAGGTGACGAGAGGCAACAAAAGGCCTGGCAGTTTATTTGAATGCAATCCCAGGTGATGTTCACCAGTCTGCACTAATATAGGCTTGGGTAGTCATGCGCAACCAGACAGGCAGGGTGTTTTTAAAGGTAAGGGGAGGCAGAGCATAGATTTACAGTGGTGTGAGGATTGGCTAGCCTCAGGCACCTTTTTCAGGTTGGGAGGGGAAGCAGCCGGGGACTTTGGAATGTCATCAGTGTCCGATGTGCTCACCACTCCCTCTGATGCCTCCAACCTTACCAAAAGTAAGCTTGAAAATCAAGTTGGAAAAGCTTATTCTTCCTCAAGAAAAAGTATGAACAATCTGAAAATGATCAACTAGTACGAATGAAACATTGTCATAGTTAAGTCACATTTACTGGTTGCTAAACATATCACTCCCTCCTGGAAATTATGGAACCATCTACATGTGAAAGTAAGTCATCTTCATTTTCATCATAATGTCCATCACTGACAAACTGCATTTCCATTTTTAGATCTTCATAATAATCCATTGGTATTTCAAACCTACTGAGATTTTCTACATTGTTCCATTGTGTTTTTTCAGGCTCTTCTAAATAGTCTTTCCATATTAGATTGCTCACTGGGTTTTTTTTTCTTTTTTTACACTGTCTTGGTAAGAATCAAGCTCATCTTGTTGAAGAACATCTATTTGTGATTCTTTTTGCATATCTGATGGTGGAATGTAGTTCTTGGCAAAGTAGTCTCCACGAAACGTCCATCTTCTCCTATAGCGGAATATTCCAGCCAAAACACTTACAAGTACTATGAAGAGAGCCCCACCCACTACACTAGCAATGATCCTGCAAATTGTGTTATCCTTAATTGTTGCCAAAGTTGACAATGGGAAGGGCAATTTTTTTGGTTCTGTTGTGAGAACCTCAATGTCAGCAGTTCAGGGATGGCACTGAATCATAGGCTGAATGGTGGTAGTAGGGGGAGGATCTGAAATGTAGATGATCTTTAGATCACTTCTGTGACCAAGGAAGTAGTCACTTTACAGATATAAACACCAGAATAATTGAAAGTTAGTGGATGGACGAAATAAAGAGTATTGTCTGAAGCCAGTAAACCTTCAGGCCATTGTCTGTCCAACCTGCTCCATACAGATTTGAAGGGTGGTGGATTTGCATTAGCATTACACTTGAGATTAACACCGTTTCTTCCTACAAACCAATTTCCATCATAGCCTGTTACTGAATCATCAGGAGCAGACTGTATATCTAATAGGAAAGAATACCTGCTGTCCTTTTCCAAGGCTGGATGTTTTACAACACAAGTAATTCACCTTCCTCTAGCAAATCTGGCTGGAAACAGCTTGTACTGACTATTATTGCTCTTTCATTTGGAAAAGAAGTTGTAGTAGATTCCATTTCACCAAGATCACCCACCCAGTCAATATGTGCAACTCATTTTCCAGTGGCTGCAATACAAATGACTGCTACTGTTTCATTTTCTCCATCATTTAAAGAATCTGTCCCTTTTACCAGGCTCATAGTGGGTTCAACTAACACAGTTATGGTTGTAGAGGACTGAGCATTTCCAAGCGGGAATGTAACAGCTTTGCATATGTATTTTCCAGAATCAGAGATGTTAGGCTAGAAGAAAGAAAAATAAGGACATGCGAACAGAACAGAGAAATACTATAAAAGGAGAAGAGACCAGACTCCAAAGTCCATGCCTTATATAGAAAGAAGACAGCTCTTCCTGAATTCTATCTGATGTGCCAACTAAGATTCAGATGTCAGCCTCTTCCCTCTTAGAAAAAAAAAGTTTCTTGTTGTCTATTATGTCACCTTTATCCAATCATACCTCTCCACACCCCCAAGGATAGCTTGCCCACTCCTCCCCCTCCTAACCTCTTATAAGCCCCCACGTCCCTGACTGGGTGTGACTTCCCCAGCCTATGTTTCAGACCAAAGAACATCACCCAAGAATTGCATTCAAATAAACTTCCAAGCCCTTTATTGCCTCTCGTCGCCTGCTTATTTCAGTTATAATTTATCTTCAACTAGAATTTATCTTATATTTGGTGTCAAAACCCAGGAAGGAGAGTGAGTGCGGGGCCCCAACCGGTCACCAGTGGTCCTGCCCCTTCCTTCCCCAACCCAGGACCTCAGCCTGCTCTCCGCTGCATGGACTATTTACCAGTGAGTCCCTCAGTTTTCCCCAGTCCGTTTCCCTTCCTAACTCTGTTTCACCGGTTCCATTATAAATCGTACATACATCCAGGTGGGGCATTCGGCCCACCCTCTGCGGGCATCTGGTCTGCCCCTGGCCCTGCAGTATGGGAGACGTCCCTACCTCAGGCCCCAGGACGTCTGTGGGCATCCGGCCCACCTCTGGCCCTGTGGTGGGGGAGGCGTCCCTCACCCAAGGTCCCAGGACATCTCCCCTGACTTGGCGTGCTTGGGATGCTGGGTGCTCCTCTCAGTGGGATTAGTTAGGAAGTGGTGCAGACATAGGGAACCAGCCCTCAAAGCAGAGGCCCAGACCCCACTGTGGTGTCTCATTTCTAATTTGGCTACTCTATATTTGTCCCGGGAAGTTCATAAATGGAAGCTGGTCTTCCTTTGGTCTCAGGCCTGGCTTCAGTATCCCTTGGACAATCAGTCTCGCTGGCCCCCTGAGGGAACTTTTGATTTTGGCCTCCTCACCGACTTGATTAATTATTGCCACCAGAGTGGAGCGTAGGGTGAAATCCCATATGTGCAGGCTTTTTGGACTGCGCTCCTGCCCAGACCTTTATGTTAAGTGTTCAATGACCCAGGTTCTCCTGGCCTGATCTCCAGTTAAAAATTGTCAGTCTCTTACTCTGCCCAGTCTTTCTTCTTTTCCAGATCCACTGGAATACCTTAGTCTCCCACCTCTCTCAGATTGCTACCCCCTCCCCCTCTCTCCACCACCATCTTTAAGTCCTTTGTCCTCCTCCGTTTGCTGCCATCTTAAAGTCCTACATTCTCAACCATGCTGTTCTCCTGCTCCTCTCCTCTTCTGGTTTCTGCACCACCCCCTCCCCCTCTCCTACCACCTTCACCACCCTCTTCCCCCACCAGAATACGGCCCTCCCTCCCTCTAGTCCCAGAAGCCACTGACAAGAATCTAAGAAGAAAGAAAGCATTTAAATATCAGTAACTAAAATCTTTATATTGGCTTGTCTGTGTGTGTATATGTTTTTACATGAAAAGTGTTGCTAACTGTAGTCGTTATGTCTCAATTCATATGTTTGTGTGTCTAAGTGTATAAATGAAAAATATTTTCTACCTCCAGATGGTATTAATAAAAATTGATTTAAAGACAAGTGTTTGTGAAAATTGGGCATTCTAAAACTTCCAGAAAATTTGATAAAATGTTCAGCATTAATGCTAATTTGGGTTTAGCTGAGGCGGGCATGTCTTTGTGGTTATCAGCTGCCTAAGTTTACCTAAATTCATTTAAGTTGATGTTATCTGCTAAATATTTTAAGAATAAAATGCTTAAAGGCTTGGCTTTGCCTAATATTCAGTAAAAGTTTTGTAAGTAATCTATCATAGTTGCTAAAAATAAGTAAACAAACATAGCAAATGAACATCTTAATAATAATACTGTATTAATGTATAACAGTGTATATATATGCAAACAGCCTTAGAATTTTTGTAGTAACCAAAATTCTTAAAGTTTGCTAAGTTATATAAACATATTTTTGCCTAATAGGAAATTGTGCTGTAAAGCACATTTCCAAAAATGATAATATATGTTCATAGATGTATCAATCTGAAGAATGCTAGTGTAACAGTTTACAGTAGCCTATTTTTCAGTGTTCACTGAAGGTTATAGTAATAGTTTTAAGTTCTAATCAAAACTACTTAAAGAAATAAGGAAAACATTTCTGCATGCTAAAAAATGTGTCTTTTAATAAAAGAAAGTAACTTTGTTCTAAAGTACAACTGTTTATTTGAGAGAGCAATCTAAATGTAAAAAGAAAGTTGTAAAAGTTTGTAGAAGAATTTAATATAGTCATGCTATATAAAATTAAAGCAAATGAGTCTCAGTATCAAGTACATAGTAAAATTAGAATTTTGTTTTCAGTTAAAAAGACAAAGTTTTCTTAATTGTTAATCTGCTCTTAATATTGAAAGATTACAGAGAGTTCTAATTGTCTTACCAAAACAGCTTCATATACTTAAAGTCTCAGTGAGTTGTTGGAGTCTTTAAGAAAATGAGATCTTAATATTAAAAGGACTAAAAGCTAAAGTTTGCTAACAACTGTGTAACCTTCTTTATTTGACTTTGAAGTATTTTGTTGTCATTTTGGTTAAATAAATAAGTATTGCTTCATAGCAACCTATAATCCTATTTAAGCAAGTGCCTTAAAACTTTTAACAGCTTCCCAAAATCAAATTCAAAAAGGTACTTTCACCTCTAGTTAACTCTTATATTTTCCAGAAGGCCTCTAGAACATGTCAGAAGAAATTTTTCTGATTGGAGAAAGTATTTAGCTAATTTAGCTTATTTTTCTGATATATAATTACCTGCTTAATTACCTAGAAAGCACTGTCAAAAAGAATGATGCTAAACTTTGTTACTGAATGTTTTGTGTTACAGAAATATCCAAACTTCCTTATGACAACTGTCTTACAGTAAGCTCTTATCAAATCTTTAACCAGTGTCATTGGTCTTTTGTCATCTATACTCACTGTTTATTATTCCTAAACTAGTAAGAAACTAGATTTCAGCAGAACAGGTATTAGTTACATAAGATTAAGTAGACTAAAGAAGATGATTTTGTAGCTTTTTGTTTCAAATGTTGTTGATAAAGTGTTTAAGCTTTTTCTCTTAAGCTGACAACAGTTTGGTAAATGACCGCCTTTATAAGCAGAATTGAAACTTTATCTTTCTCTCTACCTGATCCCTCCAGAATTTAAAAACTCTCAGTGGCTATTTTTATATTTCATAGCAGTATGTTTATTTGCACAAGTTCAATAAGAATCTGTTTTCCTTGTAAGAATACCAATTAAAAACAATAGTTATATTTCCAAGACTTTGACTGGAACATCATACCTGAAAGACATGTGTGTAAACTCAGATATGAACAGTTAGCTTTAAAGAACTAAGATTAACTTTTTAAAGCCAAAAAAGCCCCTTGAAAGAACTGACCTGGTACCTTGTTTACAGAGTTCCCAGCAGCCTTACCAGGTGAGTAAAGAAAGTCACTTCCTGGCAGGTGAAAGAACCTCAGTTTGTCTTAGGGACCTCGAGAAGAGAAGAATTCACCCAAATGTACAGGTACTGCAGGCAAAACTTGATGGCAAGTCTTACTTGGCTTTCTGACCTCGAGAAGCCTTTAAAAGTTCAATCTGAAATTCCTTATAAAAAGTTCCAGCAAAACATATTTAAAAGAGCCTATGTGATCAATTGCTCTTCTTGCTGTACTTATGCAAATAATCAATCCAACTGTTAATTATTTTCTTAATCTAGCTACTTCTAATAAAAATGAGAGTGATTTTAGAGAAAAGTATTGTTTCATTAATGCAGCCTTATCTATACTAAATCCCAATACTAGTCATTGAGATGTAAACTCGATCCACAATTCCAATCCCCCATAATGGCTTGGCTAATGCCCCTACTGGGCCCCTTAATAACAGTTTTTAGTTTACTCTTAGTTGCCCCTTATGTTCTCAAGTTCCTCCAACATCAACTAACCCAGATGAACCGAGTCACCACCAGCCAAATGTTACTTCACCATTACGTACCTCTTCCCACTGAACCCCCTCCTTCGGCCTAATACCAGCCTCAAACCCCCATGACACCCCTTGTCAGCCAGAAGTAGCCATATCAAGTAGTCACCCATTATGACCAAAAGGCTGGAATGTTAGGCTAGAAGAAAGAAAAATAAGGACATGCAAACAGAACAGAGAGATACCGTAAAAGGAGAACAGACCAGACCCCAAGGTCCATGCCTTATATGGAAAGGGGACAGCTCTTCCTGAATTCCATCCTTCTGATGTGCCAACTAAGACCAGGATGTCAGCCTCCTCCAAGAAAAAAAAAGTTTCTAGTTGTCTATTATGTCACCTTTAGCCAATCATACTTCTCCACGCCCCCTAGGATAGCTTGCCCACCCCTCCCCCTCCTAACCCCTTATAAGCCCCCACCTCCCTGACCGGGTGTGACTTCCCCAGCCTGTGTTTCAGACCGAAAAGCATCACCCAAGAATTGCGTTCAAATAAACTGCTGAGCCCTTTATTTCCTCTTGTCACCTTCTTATTTCAGTTAGAATTTATCTTACAAGAGAATCCTGTTATGAGTGTAACTGGTCCATCATTAAGTGAGCAGCTGTTAAATGAGACCCTTCCCTGATATTCTCCTTGAAAGAGAATCCATGCTGAGGATGATGAACTGCAACAGTCTGCGAACTTCTGCCATCTATCTTCTCCCACGAAATCTGTGTTATGGTTTTATTTACTTCAATTAAACATTTCAATGAAACATTCTTTCCCCACAGTGCCGTGACGTGCGGCTCCACAATAACTGGCCCGGCTGCGGCACCACGGAGCCAGGGAGGAGCATGGCGGGAAGGGCGGCGGGGGCCGGGCCCACGGGGAGACACGGGGAAGCTGCTCCTGGGGGCCGCTGGGACCCAGTGGGGCCGCCCCGGGGCCGCGCGCTCCCCGCCCGCGGCTCCTGGGCCCCAGCGCCTTGGTTCCGGGGCGACGGCAAAAGGCCCGGCGCACGCATCCCTGCCTCCCTGCGCCGGTGAGGTTCAGGCCGGAGCCGCCGCCCCGCCGCGCCCCTCCCCACCGCACCCTCCTACCTCGAACTCCTAGACAAGTGTTTGCTTTTAAGACAATAAATTTTTGCGACACCATCGGAAAGTTGAAAATTCTCTCCCATTTGCATGATATGTATATATACACACAAACTATGAATCCAGGTATCTTGTAGTTTTATACTTTATACTGCCACAAATGTGGTATAAAACAAAACTCACTAGTCATGAGTTCTGAAGATTTTGCTTTTAAGAAGATTTTACTTCTTAAATGATTTTATCTAATTGCAATGCCCCCATTATGGCCATAGTTACTCGAAGTTGTAATTACCCTGCAGGCTGGCAGAAGTTTTCTAAAATAAGACTTGCAGGTGGAGTTGTAACCCCGTTTCTGTCCAAACATTCCTGGCTTCAAATGGTGTGTGACTCACAGTTCTGTCTGATCACAGCATCTCCAACGTGATGGATATTAAGCCAACATCTTGGGACACAAAATAAACTTACAAAGATTTGTTATTTTTGCTAGATATTCACAGCTTTCAGAACCACAGTTTGCATTTCCTGCCGGAAGGTGGCATACCTGTCTCTAGAATTTAAAGACCACGTTAAACCTTTTAGAGCAGATCTAATGTATAAAAGGGCCATACCATGGGGTAGGGCATTATGCATGTTTTATAGCATACCCTGTTACAAGGAAATTTTCCTGAGGTTGGTGGGTGATATAATGGCAATCTAAATTATTCTGTGACGATCTTACCCTATCATGGGCGTCTTCCTGAAGTGACAAGCACTCTAATAGTTATTCAGTGCTTGATCTGTGCTCACCAATTTTATAGATTTTTAGCTTCTAAGATCTGCCCTGGCAGTAGCCTGATTTATGTAAAACAAGACAAAGAAACGTGTAATTAACAATACTGTCCAGAGGTAACATACGAGATCATATACATAAACAAATACACAAGCAGATGCAACTTCTTATGATAGTCTCTAGCACAGGGCCATTAATATCCCCAAAAGTTTAAGAAGCTGGCATTCTAAGACCTCCATTTGGTCCTCCCTTTTATCCACTTCTGAAAAGTCAGTCATTAAGGCAGAGGATGCTACCTGCATGTCTGTCTAATTGTAATGCCTTCTGCAAGCGGGTAATTTCCTTCACGGTAGATTTCTAAACTTCTGTGGTGTGTCTTACCTCCCATAGCAGGGGCTGTAGCCCTCTTGCTCAAGCCTTTTTGCAATTCTTTCCCATGCATGTTACTTTCTTGGAATGCAAAAGATTCCTAGACACTCTGGTGTTTTGGGGTGCCCCATACTTACACAGTGAACCACTTTCATCCAGCAGGTGAGCCACCCATACCACAGGGAAGAGGATGGCCACAGTGGGATTTTCCTGAGGATGTCCCACCCTGAATCACCTTTGGCCCTGTTGGGTGCCTGCTTAGGCACAATTATGTGACTATCTCAGAGGGGTGTAAAAGAAATGCCTTCCACTGAATTGTGAGGGAAACTGAAAGGCCAAAGAATGACAGTGAAGTCCAGCTTGGTGAGTCAGTGGGTTTTATTAAAGGATTATTTAGAGCGGTGGACAACATTCTGGCAGCTGCTCTACCAAAATCGCCACCCCACTGTTGCTAGGCTAGCCTTTATCAGAGAATGAGAAAAGGGTGCTGCCTGCTAGCATGCAAATCATTTGTGTAGAAAAGCAGGCAATCTTGGAGTTCCCCTCTTCCTATCATGGGCTTTTAATTTCTTATCCTCTTATCTTGAACTCCTCCTTATTCCTGGAACTGCAGTCCAGGAGTGCAGCCAAGCAACTTACTTTAAAAGGGCTTCTTTAAACAAAATAGATTCACTGTGGTCAGGTGTTGCTCAGGAGTTCAGTTTCCTGGCAGGTTCACACTGGATTTGGTGAGACTGAAAAATGACACAGAGCATTAGCTGGAGGGATCACACCAAGTTTTATTCTCATGGTGGTAGGTTGAGTACTGACATCACATCCCCATCCATGGATCTGCACCCAAGTGGTCACCCTATACCAGCACAAACAATAGTGGGTAGTTGCCAACACATGTGTAAGCATGTGCATGTGCAGGGGGAAGTGAGTAGGTAGCATAAGCACTGGCCTCCACTATTGCAACTGGTTTTTATTGCCATGCTGACACTAAACATTCTTAAATATAAGATTACTGTAAGGAAATGGAAATATCAACAGTGCAAGAGGAATTTTATGAAGAGCAAAGAGTCATTGTAAGAAGGAAGTATATGGAGATACAATAATGAAGTATAACCAGAACAAGGACTGCCTGGTTGAATAGGATGATAAGTGACAAAATTATGTTAGTACACAACAAATAGTCAGACACATGATCATACAATAAACGTTCAAAAATCAGAGTGAGGATATTCTAGAAGCCTTGAAACAAAAGGAGCAGATAATTCATGTTGCTAATATTAGTGACTGTTTTGAAGATTGGATGCATAAGAACTAGAAACTAGTATTCTATGTCAGATAAATTATAACTTATTAAGTTGATATATGTTGCCACATGATTTTCTTTTAAAATACTCTTGGTGAAAGGGATAAAAAAATTGAAAGAAAAGTGAAAAATTAAAACATGAAATTATAATAAAGTAAATAAAAGAATCAAAAGGTGAGCCTTTTTGAAATATTAACAAACCAGATAAAAATTTACAATGATGAGAAAACACAAAGAACAAACCAGAATAACAAATAGTAGAAAAAAAGAAAAATTGCTGTAGAACATATGGGCATCAAAAAGGTAATGAAAGGAATATTATTAAAAATCACTACAATGGAATCCTACCTACAGCAATCAGGCAAGATAAAGAAATAAAAGGCATTCTAATCTGTAAAGAAGTGAAACTGTCACTATTTGTAGATTAATTGATGTTATATATAGAAAACCCTACAGAGTCCACAAAAAACTTCAGAACAAATAACTGAATTTGGCAAAGTTGCAGGATACACAATAATACACAGAAATCTGTTGCATTCCTATATAACAATGAATTAGCAGAAATAGAAATCAGGAAAACAATTCCACTTATAATTGCATCAGAGAGAATAAAATACCTAGGAATAAACCTCTCCTGTACTCTGAAAGCTATAACACATTGATGAGATAAATTAAAGAAGACATAAATAAATGGAAATCTATCCTGTGCTCATGGATAGGAAGAATTCATTTTGTCAAAATCACCATCTGGCCCAAAGCAATTTACAGATTCAATGTAATCCCTATCAAAATACCAATGGCATTTTTCAATGAAGTACAATAAATAATTGTTAAATTCATGTGGAACCCAAAAAGACCCTGAATGGCCAAATAAACCCCGAGATAGAACAAAACTGGGATATCACACTCCCTTATTTCAAGCTGTACTACAAAGCTATAGTAATCAAAACAGTGTGGTTCTAGCACCAAATAAAACCCCATAATTCAATGGAACAGAATAGAAAGCTCAGAAATAAATCCATGCATATATGCCCAATTCATATATGACAAAGGAGCCATGGATATACAGTGGGAAAAAGACAGTCTCTTTAATAACTGGTGTTAGAGAAACTGGACAGTTACATGCAAGAGAATGAAAGTGGATTAGTCTAATTCCATACACAAAAGTGAACTTGAAATGGATTAAAGAACTAAATATAATACATGAAACTATAAAACACTTAGAAGAAAATATAGACAAAATTCTCTTGAGCTTCAGCATGAGCAATTTTTTTCTGGATATGTCTTCCTAGGCAAGGGAAACAAAAGCAAAAATGAGCAAGTGGAACTACATCAAATTAAAACATTTCTGTAAAGTAAAGGACACCGTCAACAGAACAAAAAGGCAACATACTGTATGGGTGAATATATTCAAAAGTGATTTATCTGATAAGGGTTTAACATACAAAGCATTTAAAAAACTCATATGAGGCCTTTGTCTACCTTGACTCTAGCCCACTTCTCCAATGGAGTGTATTAAAATAAAACTTACGCTCTTCTTCACAATGTGTCTTTGCCTTTCAATTCTTTATTTCAATTGGGACAAGAATTGAGGGAAACAAGCTCTATCCATAACATATTTGTTGCTGTGACTTGGATTGCTATTCTCACCATTAAGTTGTGCTAAATAAAATCCCCCTGCAGTTTTAACTCTCAAAAGAAAAAAAAAGAACTCATATGACTCAATACCAAAATATAAATAACCTGACTAACAAATCGGGATACATGAAATGATATTTTTCCAAAGCAGACATACAGATGACCAACAGGCACGTAAAAAGACGCTCCACATTACTAATCATCAGGAGAATGCAAGTCTAAACCACAATGAGATATCACCACACCCAAGTTAAAATGACCTCTACCCAGAGATGATAAATAATAAGTTTTGGCAAGGATGTGTGGATAAAAGAGAACCCTCCTACACTGTTCATGGGAATGTAAATTGGTACTACCACTATGGAAAGCAATGGATGTTCCTCTAACATTATAAATAGAAATACCATATGAACCAGTAACTCCACTCCTAGGAATTAACACAAAGAAAACAAAATCGCTGATTTGAAAAAATACATGCACCCCTAAGTTTATTTCCACGTTATTTTTAATAGCCAACATATGGAAGCAATCCAAGTGTTCATCAATAGATGAATGGATAAAAATGCTGTACATATACACAGTGGAATATTATTCAACCATAAAAATTAAAGAAAGCCAGCCATTTGTGACAACATGGATGGACCTAGAGAGTATTATGCTAGGTGAAATAAGCCATGCAGGGAAATACAAGTATCATATGATTTCACTAACATGTGGCATCTAAAAACAAAACTAAACTAAAAATACAAATCAGCCACAGACTCATAGACACACTGAGAAGTGACGGCTGTTTACCATGGAGGAGGGATTGGTTGGGTCAGTCAGGTGTGTGAGGAGGATAAAGAGGCACAAAAATCTCAGTCATACTATAAGCTGCTCACAGGGATGAAAGTGGAGCATGGAGAATATAGTCAATGATTCTGTAATATCTTTCTATTTTACAGATAGTAAATGACACTGTTCTTGGTAGGGATTTAATAATGTGTCTAACTGTTGAATCACAGCATTTTATACTTGAAACTAATATAATATTGTACATCATCAATACTTCAATAAAAAGAAGTCTGCTTCAAAAATGACAGTAACCTTGACAATTCAGATATGGATAATTTTCTTAAAAACACAGCTTATAAAAATTTCCATAGAAGAAAGAGAAAATTTGAATATTCTGAATCTATATATAACACTGAGTCTACTGTTAGAATTCCCAAGCCCAGACGGATTCCTTCATTAGTTATTCACATATAAGCAATACTCCATTTATGAAACAAGCATATACTTGACATGTAGGTTTAAGAAGGATAGTTAAGAAAGGAAAATTATACCCAAATATATCTGAAGAACATAATGCAAAATAATGAACACCCATTCAGGGACAATAATGGATTAAGAGTGAAAATTAGAGCATGTGGTTCACTTTCAGCTTGACATAAGAGATATATTATGGATTTTAAACTCTTATCAGATATATTTTTGACCATGTTTTCTCTTATTCTGTGTGTAAACATTCCCATATTCAAATTAGTGACAAGCAACTCAAGAGAGTGTAAATAGGGGAACTGATTAAACCTCTATGCCTTCCACATATTGAAGAAAAAAATAAGGTCATAAAAAGTTAACCCTCATATTTTGTTTTCAATTAAACATGTGAATGATGAGAGGTGGAATCAAGAATTGGGGTAGAAAATCCTGAACTCACTCCTCTCACAGACATACCAAAATCTACAATTACATGTAGAACACCTATCCCTGGGAATGAATTGAAGACTAGCAGAACATATCATATACAATAAAGATTACAAAGAAAAAGCCACACTAATGTGGACAGGAGGGACAGATTATCAGTCTGTCAGGACCCACACTCCTGTAGCAACCCACCAGTAAAAGGGATATCACTGATATAGAGAAAGAGAGGTGTCTGAGCCCTGCATTGGTCTCTACATCCCAGGGGACCTACACTGGTAAGACGAGCTTCCGTAGCACTTGGCTTTGATAACCTATTGGGCTTATGTCCAGGACAACTGGAGGGATGTAGGAAATCAAGACTCCACTCTTAGAGGCCATGCATACAATCTCACTTGCTCAGGGACCCAGTGTAGAGGCAGCAATTTGAAAAGTGCCTGGTGTTTAACAAGGAGATCCACTGGCTAAGTCTAGGGCTTGTGCCAGAGGGGCAGGGATCTATGGAATTTTCCCCAGGGATGGAAACACTGGTGGGCATCTTTGTCACTTTCTATACAACTGAGTCTATCAGCCCTGGCAGGCATCATTTATGGCACTCTCCATCTCCTGTCTTAGCACTGCTAAATCCACCTTGACATTCCTTTGTGGATTTGCCAGTACAAACTTCCCCTATGGACCCAAGCCACTCCCAGGAGGCTTACTGCCCCATCACTCAGAACAGGCAGACTTGGTCAGAAAAAGAGAACCACCAAAGATCCACCGCCCCCATGGTGGGTTATTCCTCCACATTAGAATTACTGCAACAGTTTAAGCTGGGCCTCACAGGCAGTTAAACCAGGGTAGAAACCCACAGACATCCATGGGACTGGAAATTGCCACCAGACCATGAAAACGGTTGTGCCAGTGGACAGTTACCACAACAGAAGCTCCACATCAGTCATAACCCAGCCACAACTGCAGGGTGCATGCATACCACATAGGTGCCACTCCTTGGGCACAGAGCTCAGCTGACCAGAAGAGTTTGTGCTTATTTGCCCTACAGGCCACCTTCTATATAAAGACATTCCTTCAAGACTGAGAGACATAACTGACCTACTTAATACATATATGTGAACAGAGAGTTAAGCAAAATTTGGAAACATAAAAATGTGTTCTACATAAAACAAGAGAAAACCTCAGGAAACAAACTGGAAATAAACAATATACCAGATTAAAAGTTCAAAGCAATGTTCATGCAGACACTCACTGAATCATGAGAAGAATGGAAGAACTTAGAGTGAACTTCAACAAAGAGGTAGAAAATATAAAAAAGAACAAATCAGAAATGAAGAATACATTGAATGCAAAATATATTAAATGGAATCAACATGAAATTAGAGGATGCAGAAGAATAGATCAAAGATCCAGAGGACAAGATAGTGAAAATCACCCAATTGGAATAACAAAAAGAAAAAGAAGAATAAAATGATGATAATTAAAGCATCTCTGGATAATATCAAGTGTATTAGCATTCATATTATAGGGATCCCTGGAGGAGAAGAGAGAGTGAAAGGAACAGAAAATCTATGAAATAATGGCTCAATTTCTCTAACCCAGGGAGGGAAATAGACATCCAAGTTCATGAAGCACAAGGTCACAGATAAGATGAACCCAAAGGAAACCACATGAAAACTTATGATTTATTAAAGTTACAGTAGTTAACAATAATGGGAGAATTTTAAAACCATAAAGAACTAGAGGGTATTATATTCAGTGAAGTAAGCCAGGCAGAGAAAGACAAATGCCAAATGATTTTCCTCATTTGTTGAGTATAACAAAGTAGCAAAATTGAAGGAAAAAAGAGCAGCAGATCACAGATTCCAAGGGTCTAGTGGTAACCAAAGGGAAAGTTGGGGAGGGTGAGTGGGGAGGGAGGGAGAAGGGGATTGGGGGGTATCATGATTGTTGCACATGGTTGTGTGGGATCACTGGGAAGACAGTGTAGCTCAGAGAAGACAAATAGGGACTCTGTGGCATCTTACTACACTGATGGACTGTGACTGTCATGGGGTAATGTTGGGAACTTGATAATAAGGGTGAATGTAATAACCACATTGTTCTTCTTGTGAAACCTTCATAAGAGTGTATATCAATGATACCTTAATTTACAAAAAAGCACGAGAAAAAAAAATCTTATTAAAAACAGGTGAAATCCAGTAAGACTATCAGCTGATTTTCAACAGAAACTTCCAGTCCAGAAGAGAGTGGCTTGATATATTTGAAGTGCTAAAAGAGAAAAAAAAGGAAAAATTGCTTACACCCAAGCATACACTACACTGCTAGGTTATCGTTCAAAACTGAAGGAAAGTGAAGGAATTCCCTAGATAAACAAATATACAGGAATTCATCAACAACAAACTGTCCTTACAAGAAATGTTAAAGGTACTTTTATAAGTGGAAAAGAAAAGGTAATAACTAGAAAGAAGAAAACAGAGAAACAACTCTCACTAGTATTGCTAAACATACAATAAAGGAAATGGGTCAACCACATGCACAGCTATTTTTTGGTTAATGACAAAAGTTAAATCATCTAAAACTACAATAACTAGTCAAGGGATACACACAATAGTATAATATAAAATATGACATGGAAACCAAACTAGGGGAAGTAAAAATGTAATGCTTTTAGAACACACTTGAATGACTACCAATTAAAATGGACTGCTATACATGTAGGATGTAATATATGAAACTCTTGGTTACAGCAAACTAAGTATCTATAATAGGTATATAAAACATAAAGAGAATAGAAAACAAATATAACCTTAAGGAAAGTCACCAAATCTTAAGGGAAGAGAGCAAGAAAAGTGAAGAATTATAAAAACAAGAAGAAAATCAACAAATAACAGTAAGTATATACCTATCAATATTATTTATGATGTAAATCGATAAATGTTCCGATCTAGACATGTAGGGTTGATGAATGGGTAAAAAAAGAAAAGGCCCCTATACATTGCCTACTACAAATTCTCACTACAGACCTAAAGACACACACAGACTGCAAGTGATCAGATCGAAGAGGATAGTCTATGCAAATGGAAATGAAACGAAAGCTAGACTAATATAACTTATCACTATGGAAAACATTACTGAAGTTTCTCATATGATAGTTCTATTAGTAATTTGATATGAACCAGAAATTCTACATCTGGGTATTTATCCATAGAAAATGAAAACACTAATTCAAAAGATATCCACACCCCTATGTTCATTGCAGCATTATTTACAACAGCCAAGATATGGTAGTAAATTAATTGCCCATCAATAGATGAATTAATAAAGAAGATATGGTACATATACATAATATTACTCAACCATAAAAAAATGGAATATTGTCATTTGTGACAACCTGTGTAGAATCACACGTAAATTACTGTATTAAGTGTAAGTTAAATAAGTCAGACAGAAAAACAAATACCATAACATTTCACTTATACATGGGAAGTGTCTTAAATATGGGAGTGTCTTATTTGTACATTATATGTAATATCGTTAAGAATGTATAACAAATTCATATAGTGAGGGATGGTAGGTAGAATTATTATGGTGTATATAGAAATACTGAATCAGTACATTACATATATGAAACTAATATAACATTGTATGTCAATTAAACTTCAATAAAATAAGAATAAGTACATTTTCTACAAAGCAGACAAAACTGTAACCATAAAATTTTTATTTATATATACATAAATTATATATTATTATAAATTATAGTTATTGTATTTTATTTATATATTAATTATAAATTATTATTGTGTATAATTTATAAATATATAAATTATGCATAGAACAAATATAGAAAATGCTAACTTTGTTTAGGAATGGGAGGTAATTATATATATTTATATTCTATTTCCTTATACCTCTATAATATTAGAAATATATAACTGTATTAAATAACTAGGAAATGTATTAAGAAGTAAGATTAATAGGAAGTACTTGACACAAAAACTAACATACTATAAAGTGATACAAACTTAAGAATAGTAATAGTGTCAAAGCTTCAAGACAGAAGAATGACACTGTAAATGTGGACAAAATAAAGGTAATAAAGACACTGAAAGTATATACAAAGAAACGGAGACCGAAGGACATTAAGGAAATGGGGTCTACGCACATCCTCTTCTTTGAAACTACCGTTCTGGGATAAATTTTTCACTTTGTATTCTACCAATCAGCAAACATCCAAAACTTTCTCTGTCTGCTACAAAGTGAAACTGTGCCTAGTGATAATCCTAGCAATCAACTATTACAGATAAATGTAGCTTAAATAGGTATAGACAATCATAATTATTTCAGAGTGACCCATTTTAGAACCTTTGGAGTTATTTCCTTTACCTTTAAAGACCCTAATCCCTTTCCCTAATGCTTTCCCAGAAGCATACAGGGTTTCCTCCTGAATCTGCATTCTGATTGTGATTCCTAAGATCCCAATAAACACAAGCGATTATTGTACCATTTGCCTTTTTTTGATTGAAAACACAGATAGCCTATCTTCAATGTATGGAAGTTTTGTATATATGTTAAATGAAGCATTTTCCCTTCAATAAAGGCATTGTGTTCATTTTGCAACATATACACATATAAAATCACTACATCATACACCTTTAATTTACACAGTCACATGTAAATTACTGTATTAAAGCTGAAAAAAATAAGAAAAATGTGTTATTTAAATCCTGCCATTTGCCACTCTATTTTCCTTTTTCCTGTTCAGTTTTTAATTACCTGAGCTCCTGAGAAAAGCTGCCACTAACTGACCGGCATTGCCAGTGGGAGAAGTGCATGGCCACGGCACCCACAGCATCTGAGGAAAATACCTCAAGATGCGTGTTTCACTCCTCATTCCAAAATAAATTATATTTAAACAATACATTTAAATGTAGAAATTAACACTATAAAAGGACTGAAAGCTAATTATATTTATGAAATGTTAGGGGTAGAAACACCTTTCTAAAGCTGTTTATTTGTTGGTACTAAATTTTGAACTCTGTCAGCCATTTTTAACTTAATTACCAGAGATGCTGGTTAAGATTAGATGTAGATATAAGTAGAAATTACTTTTCAGGGACTTTCAGACAGAATCTCATGGGGTCCTAATTATATAGAGCTAAAGTTGAATTTATTTGAATAGATTTATTCCTAACCATGTTTATGCTGATTATATTGCTTTCAAGGTAAAAAGTAAATATATGACCAGATAGCTAGTGAGAAAAAGGATTAATGGGCAACTTACAGTGAAAGTTAACATTCTCTGCTAAGCTGTTTTTCAGAACAAGATGTTCTAGGGAGAAAAGGCCTCAGAAGGACATATCAGTTGCTCTTTGCAAATATTACTTGTTAGAGCTCTCCTGCCATTTAGAGGGTCCCCATCCTGTTCTCAAGGACTCAGAGTTTTGGCCAATCACTGCTCTCCTTCTGAACACCAATTAGAATTGCACTGAGTTTCCCCTTATACGCATGGTGGACCTAAGTGAGAACTGATTTGTCCTATAAAAGAACAGTCCTGTGGACAATGATTAAAGATGGTCACATGAGAGGAGAGACAGAGGCTTTCTCCTAATACTGGATACAATGAGAATATTTAATTGGCACAACTAATCCTGAGAGAGCAACAGGAAAGGGGAGACATCAAGCTGCATACACCTGGAGAAAAGAGCAGACCTCACCGAACAGGGTAACATACTAGAGCTGTGGCTCCACAGGACCCAAGCCCCTCCCCCACCCAAGCTCACTGGCGGGAGGAAGAGAAACAGAGCAGGGAGGGAGTGGGAAGCTTGGGACTGCTGAATACCTGGTTCCAGAGATCTGCTCTGAGAGCACAAATGTATATTTCATGGTGCTTTCATGAGAATTGCATGACTACAGGTTGGAAAGTTAATACAGGCAGAATTCCTGGGAAGACTGGGGTTCCGGATGCTTGTGGAAAGCAGGGATCCATATCCAGCTTCTCTGGGACAAAAACACACCTCTGTGGTCAGCCCACTGGCTCAGGCAGTGGAGACAGGCACAGCAGCCAGGAGGTGGGGAACAGCTCTTTCTTCCACCCAGGTACAAGTATCGCTCCCCTGCGACCCCCAACATTGCTTCAGGGGCTGAGCAGCTCCAGAATAGAGCTTCTGGACACTAGAGGGCGCCATATACAAACATGAAACGCCAAAGGAATCTTGTCCAGAGTAAAATTATTAATACAACTCCCGAGAAAGTTTTAAATGAGATGGACCTCTTGACTCTTCCTGAAAGGGAGTTCAAAATAAAAATCATCAACATCCTAATGGAGGTATGGAAAGACATCCAGGAACTCAGGAATGAATTCAGGTCAGAGATCCAATTGTTAAAGAACACGATGGAGGGTATTAAAAGCAGGTTGGATATGGTGGAGGAGACAATAAATGAAATAGAAACTAGAGAAGAAGAATAAAAAACAAGCTGAGGCACAGAGAGATAAAAGGATCTCGAAGAATGAAAGAATATTGAGAGAACTGCATGACCAATCCAAATGGAACAATATTGGCATTATAGGGATACCAGAAGAAAAAGAGAGAGAGAAAGGGATGGAAGGTGTCTTTGAGGGGGTAGTTGCTGAAAACTTCCCCAATCTGGGAAAGGAGAAAGTCTCTAAAGCCATGGAGATCCACAGATCTCCCAAAACAAGGGACACAAGGAAGACAACACCAAGACACATAGTAATTAAAATGGGAAAGAACAAGGATAAGGACAGACTGTCAAAAGCAGCCAGAGGCAGAAATAAGATCACATACAAAGAAAAGCCCATCAGACTAACAACAGCCTTCTCAGCAGAAACCTTACAGGCCAGAATGGAGTGGCATGATGTATTTAATGCCATGAAGCAGAAGGGCCTGGAACTAAGATTGCTTAATCTGGCAAGATTATCATTTAAATTTGAAGGAGGGATTAAATAATTTCCAGATAAGCAAAAGCTGAGAGAGTTTACCTCCCAAAAACCATCACTGCAGTCTATTTTGGAGGGACTGCTATAGATGGAAGCATTTCTAGCTGTCACCAGAAGTAGTAAAACCATGGGAGAGAGGGTGGATCAGCTGATTGCGAGGCAAATGCAAAATTAAATTGACTCTCCCCAAGGTCAATCAATGGATAGACAAAAAGTACAGAATTTGATACCTAATATATAAAGAATGAAGGAGGAAGAAAAAGAAGGTAATTGAAAAAACCTTTAGATTGGGTTTGTAACAGCTTACTGAGTTTTTAGATTCTTAGATCATAAGAAAAGTAACCTAGAACCTTTGATAAACACAAATCTAAAGCCTGAAATGGCAATAACTACATACCTATCGATAATCACCCTAAATGTAAATGGACTGAATGCACCAATCAAAAGACATATAGTCACTGAATGGATAAAAAAACAAGAACCATCTATATGCTGCTTACAAGAGACTCATCTCAAACTCAAAGACATGCACAGACTAAAAATCAAGGGATGGAAAAAGATATTTCATGCAAACTACAGGGAGAAAAAAGC
This sequence comes from Manis pentadactyla, assembly GCF_030020395.1. Lineage (NCBI taxonomy): Eukaryota > Metazoa > Chordata > Mammalia > Pholidota > Manidae > Manis > Manis pentadactyla. The sequence goes on along the minus strand of NC_080031.1, from coordinate 47,660,902 downwards.
AAGTGTTGCAGTAGTATCAGACAAAATAGATTTCAAAACAGAGAAAGTAACAAGAGATAAAGAAGGACATTACATAATGATAAAGGGCTCAGTCCAACAAGAGGATATAACCATTATAAATGTATATACACCCAACACAGGAGCACCAGCATATGTGAAACAAATAATAACAGAACTAAAGGAGGAAAGAGAATGCAATGCATTCATTTTAGAGACTTCAGCACACCATTCACTCCAAAGGACAGATCCACCAGACAGAAAGTAAGAAAGGACACAGAGGCACTGAAAAACACACTAGAACAGATGGACCTAATAGACATCTATAGAACTCTATATCCAAAAGCAAGATACACATTCTTCTCAAGTGCACATGGAACATTCTCCAGAATAGACCACATACTAGGCCACAAAAAGAGCCTCAGTAAATTACAAAAGATTGAAATCCTACCAACCAACTTTTCAGACCACAAAGGTATAAAACTAGAAATAAATTATACAAAGAAAGCCCCCAAAGGCCCACAAACACATGGAGGCTTAACAACATGCTCCTAAATAATCAATGGATCAATGACCAAATTAAAATAGAGATCAAGCAATATATAGAAATAAATGACAACAAGAACAGAAAGCCACAACTTCTGTGGGACAGAGCGAAAGCAGTCTTAGAGGAAAGTATATAGGAATCCAGGCATATTTAAAGAAGGAAGAACAATCTTAAATGAATACTGAAACGTCACAATTATCAAAATTGGAAAAAGAATAACAAATGAGGCCTTAAATCAGCAGAAGGAGGGACATAATAAAGATCAGAGAAGAAATAAATAAAATTGAGAAGAATAAAACAACAGAAAAAAATTAATGAAACCAAGGGTTTGATCTTTGAGAAAATTAACAAAATAGATGACCTCTAGCCAATCTTATTAAGAGAAAAAGAGAATCAACACGAGAAAGGAAAAATCATGATGGACCCCACAGAAATACAAATGATTATTAGAGAATACTATGAAAACTTATATGCTAACAAGCTGGAAATCCTAAAAGAAATGGACAAGTTCCTAGAAAAATACAACCTTCCAAGACTGACCAAGGAAGAAATAGAAAATATAAGCAAACCAATTACCAGCAAAGAAATCGAATCAGTAATCAAAAAACTACCCAAGAATAAAACTCCTGGACCAGGTGGATTTACCTTGGAATTTTGTCAGACACAAAGAGAAGCTATAATACTCATTATCCTCAAAGATTTCCAAAAAATAGAAAAGGAGGAAATACTCCCAAACTCATTCTATGAAGCCAATATAACCCTAATACCAAAACCCAGTAAAGACCCCACCAAAAAAGAAAATTACAGACCAATATCCCTGATGAACATAGGTGCAAAAATACTTAACAAACTATTAGCAGACCAAATTCAAAAATACATCAAAAGGATTATACACCATGTCCAAGTGACCAAGTGGGATTCACCCCAGGAATGTAAGGATGGTACAACATACAAAAATCAATCCACATCATCCACCACGTAATAAAAAGGACAAAACCACATGATCATCTCCATAGGTGCTGAAGAAGCATTCGACAAAACTCAACATCCATTCATGATAAAAACGCTCAACAAAATGGGCACAGGGGGCAAGTACCTCAACATAATAAAGGCCATATATGATAAACCCACAGCTAACATCTTACTGAACAGAGAGAGGCTGAAATCTTTTCCTCTGACATCAGGAACAAGACAGGGATGCCCACTCTCCCCACTGTTATTCAACATAGTACTGGAGGTTCTAGCCATTGCAGTTAGAGAAAACAAAGAAATACAAGGAATCCAGATTGGTAAATAAGAAGTTAAACTGTCACTATTTGCAGATGACATGATATTGTACATAGAAAACCCTAAAGACTCCACTCCAAGACTACTAGAACTGACATCGGATTGCAGCAAAATTGCAGGATACAAAATTAACACAAAGAAATCTGTGGCTTTCCTATACACTAACAATGAGCCTATAGAAAGAGAAATCAGGAAAACAATTAATTCACAATTGCATCAAAAAGAATAGAATGCCTAGGAATAAACCTAATGAAGGAAGTGAAAGACCTATACCCTGAAAACTACAAGACACTATTAAGAGAAATTAAAGAGGACAGTAACAAATGGAAACTCATCCCATGCACTTGGCTAGGAAGAATTAATATAATATCGTCAAAATGGCCATTCTGCCCAAAGCAATATACCGATTTGATGCAATCCCTATCAAGTTACAACAGCATTCTTCAATGAACTGGAACAAATAGTTCAAAAATTCATATGGAAACAACAAAGACTCCAAATAGTGGAAGCATTTCTGAGAAGGAAGAGTAAAGTAGGGGGGATCATGCTCCCCGACTTCAAGCTCTACTACAAAGTCACAGTAATCAAGACAATTTGGCACTGGCACAATAACAGAGCCACAGATAAATGGAACAGAATAGAGACTCCAGACATTAACCCATACATGTATGGCCAATTAATATACGATAAAGAGCCATCGACATACACTGGGGAAATGACAGTCTCTTCAACAGACGGTGCTGCCAAAACTGAACAGCTACATGTAATAGAATGAAACTGGATCACTGTCTAAACCCATAAACAAAAGTAGACTCAAAATGGATCAAAGACTTGAATGTAAGCCAGGAAACCATAAAACTCTTAGAAAAAAAAAATAGGCAAAAATCTCTTGGACATAAGCTTGTGTGACTTCTTCATGAACGTATCTCTCTGGGCAAGGGAAACAAAAGCAATAATGAACAGGTGGGACTACATCAAGCTGAAAAGCTTCTGTACACCACCAATATAACAAAAAGGTACCCTACAGTATGGGAGAATATATTCATAAATGACAGATCTGATAAAGCATTGACATCCAAAATATATAAAGAGTTCATGCACCTGAACAAAAAGAAAGCAAATAATCCAATTAAAAAATGGGCAGAGGAGCTGAACAGACAGTTCTCTAAAGAAGAAATTCAAATCGCCAACAGATACATGAAAAGATGTTCCACATCGTTAGTCATCAGATAAATGCAAATTAAAACCACAATGAGATATCACCTCACACCAGTAAGGATCGCCACCATCCAAAAGACAAACAACAACAAATGTTGGCGAGGTATTGGGGAAAGGGGAACCCTCCTACATTGCTGGTGGGAATGTGAATTAGTTCAACCATTGTGGAAAGCAGTATGGAGGTTCCTCAAAAAGTTCAGAATTGAAATACCATTTGACACAGGAATTCCACTTCTAGGAATTTACCCTAAGAATGCAGCAGCCCAGTTTGAAAATGACAGATACACCCCTATGTTTATTGCAGCAATATTTACAATAGCCAAGAAATGGAAGCAACCTAAATGTCCATCAGTAGATGAATGGATAAAGAAGATGTGGTACATATACACAGTGGAATATTATTCAGTCGTAAGAAGAAAACAAATCCTACCATTTGCAACAACTTGGATGGAGCTAGAGGGTATTATGCTCAGTGAAATAAGCCAGGTGGAGAAAGACAAGTACCAAATGATTTCACTCATATGTGGAGTATAAGAACAAAGGAAAACTGAAGGAACAAAACAGCAGCAGCATCACAGAACCCAAGAATGGACTAACAGTTACCAAAGGGAAAGGGACAGGGGAGGATGGGTGGGAAGGGAGGGATAAGGGTGGGGAAAAAACAAGGGGGCCTTACGATTAGCATGTATAATGGGGGGAGCATAGGGAGGGATGTGCAACATAGGAAAGACAAGTAGTGATTTTACAGCATCTTACTCTGCTGATGGACAGTGACTATAATAGGGTTTGTGGGGAGGACTTGGTGAAGGGGGGAGTCTAGTAAACATAATGTTCTTCATGTAATTGTAGATTATTGATAACAGAATGAATAAAAGAAAGTTCAATTATAAAAAAAAAAAAAAACAGCCCTGTGCACTTCAAGGAGATACTCCTTGGCTGTTAAGACGGCTGCTTCCTGTATTTATCACAGGTAATAAACTTTTCTTTCTTACGAACTGGCTTGGATAAGTCCTACGAGTTGACGCACCTAAAGAGATGAACCTCTTGTGCCCCAACACTCAGAGAGCTTACACCTGCCCAGAGCTGGCACCGATTGAGCACAGACACCCAGGAGAGGTGATTCCCTTAAGAGATCAGTCATCAAGAAATGCATCTTTAAAAGAGATGACACTTGCCAAGAAAGGAATCCTTTGATTTCAGTTACAAACAAACAAGAAAGGAATCCTTTGATTTCAGTTACAAACAAACAGATCATCAATCTAATCCTTTTTGCTGAGGAATTGGAGATACTAATTTTTTTCTTAGAAAAATTCTACCTTAATATCTTAGTTGGTGATGCTTTAATTTTGGATGGTAATATCTAAATTCTACATCTTTTCTCATTGGTACTTCTTACAAGTGAGCACACTACATCATCTGGAAAATGCTCAAGAATATATTTTTCATAAACATAATCTTTTTGTGAGATTTTCATAATAAAAGTGATTCTTTCACTTATTGGTAAGTAATGAGGTGGCAATTCTTGAGACCATGGCATATGACAGCAGTGCAGCTACCTGACACTACAAGATTTATACAATAATCAGAAGTTCAGAACTCCTGCTTTCATCATTTCCCCCTAGTTCCTGGCCCTTCACATGTGCACTCACTCCAAACTCACAGGAGCCTCCTGGGGTCTGGTTGGATCCAGACTCCAATAAGAGCAGACTTACAGCAGTGCAAGCACACGTCATCACCAAACCCCAGCCTATGGCATGTGACCAGGATTCTGAGTAGAAAGTTACAAATATATAAATGATATATAAATATGTAATGTATAAATGATGTGTGTCTATATTGTCATATATTTTTATTTATTGTCATGAATTTTACTGTACACAAATATACAAATAAATATAAAATAATATAAACTTATATGCTTTCAGATATAAGCTGAACAATTTCTAATAGTGATGAAGATGAGTCCTCTTCGGCTTTTGCATTTCTCTTCCTAATGACTGTTTTTAAATATGTGCTGTTCATCTTTGCTGAACTGAAATCTCATGTGAGATCTAATGCATGGAATATCAGGCCAGGTGCAAACAAGCAAGCAGTGTGGTTGTGGTGACAATGCCACATTTTCTAAATAACAAATAAACAAAAGATGCTATATCTTGGAATTATGTTCACTCTTATGAACCTAAAATAGGAAAATGCAAGATATATCAGTTAAAAAACACTGAAAGACTATGCACTAAATCTATTCAATTAAGAAATAGCTTAACTTTGTATTTTATATATATATCACTTTTCCAAAACAAGTATGTAAGGACAAAATGAAGATAGTGGCAGTTAAAAAGTAGGACCTTAGAAATCCCTAGATGAGGATTTTAATATCCACAATGAACACTTTGGGTTGCAACTACTACAACGTTACACATGGAGCACCTCATTGGTCAGTTGTTAAAGCCCAATTGTATTCACTGCATAACCAGCATTCACTTCTTGAATTATTTATTCTGTGTCTAGCAACCAACCCTTGTTTTAAAGGAGCATCAGGAAGAGAATGAGAAAAGAGAATGGAGGATGACACGATTAAAAAATCAATTTGATATTCTAGTGATGGTCGGTTTGATAAATGCTAATATCTTACATCCTGGAACTTGTCTAATAATGGAGGGCTCAGTGATATATTCTGCCTGGTTTGCCAAAGGTCAGTTAGGGTATAATTTGGAAAAAAAAGAAACGCACTAAGAACTTCTGTTTGAGAACCAAAAAAAAGCATCAGCATTACCCAGTAATACAAATCCCAAATGGGATTACTTTGTTCCAATGGACACTTTTCAGTGTTCCCTTGAGGTGTTTTGATTTCTCTAACTTGTTGATTATTTGGCTTCCCAGTAAGACTCCTTATTAAAATAGGGGCAGGTTAAAAGCAGAGACTAAAGATATAAATTGTCTCTCATAGAACATAGGGAAAAAAGTTTGAAAGCAAGTTTATTTTCTTAGTAATGTCATTGAGCTTGGGGCCCTGCCAGTTAAAGCCAAGCTCAAGGTGTCCCAAGGGACTTGTTAGAGAGCTACAGTACAGCAGTTACAAAGTATGGTTAAATAAAGGAAATTACAAGCAAGTGCATCTACAGTTTGAGTCCCAGAAGAAGAACTTGTTAAAATAACCCTTGGGCTTCTAACTCAGCACTCCCTGGCATTCTGGACAGTAATTAAACCCCATAGTCACTTAAGGGATAAATTGGCAACAGTGAAATCAAAGAGAAACTTTGAGAAAAAGTTTTTATTTCTCTTGGGATCAGAGCAATTCCCATACATGATTCATAGACACACTGCTTATCATCAAGCTCACTGTGTCTTCTACAAGAGTGCCCATTAATTTGAAGTGGTGTGACTGACAGCAAAGCAGCTCTCCTTGGAGGCTGCGCGCTCAGTAGCGATCATTTTTACATTTTTATAATGTTGCATCATTTATGGTAAAACTGTCACTGAGTTAAAAATGTAAGTGGGACTTACAGGATTAAAGATGGCAGTGTGAGAGGACAGAGGCTTACTCCAAAAACTGGATACAATTAGAAAATATAGTTGGCGCAACTAATTCTGAGAGAGCAACAGGAAAAAGGATGGTGTCAGACTGCATATACCTGGAGAAAAGAGCAGACCACATTGAATGTGGTAACATATCAGAGCTGTGGCTCCACAGGACCTGAGCCCTTCCCCCACCCCAGCTCACCAGCGGGTGGAAGAGAAACAGAGCAGGGAGGGAGTGGAAGGCTTGGGACTGCTGAATACCTAGTGCCAGAGATCTGCTCTGGGAGCACAAATCTATATTTCATGGTGCTTTCATGAGACTTGCATGACTACTGGGTTGGAAAGTTAATGCAGGAAGAGTTCCTAGGGAGACTGGAATTCCGGCCGACTGTGGAAAGCAGGGATCCATATCCAGCTGCCCTGGGACCAAAACTTATACCTGTGTGAAGGAACCACTGGCTCAGGCAGTGGATACAGGCACAGAAGCCAGGAGGTGGGGAACAACTATTCCTCCCCCCACACACCAGTACTGCTCCCCTGCAACCCCCGACATTGCTTCAGGTGTGGAGCAGTTCCAGAATAGAGTTCTGGGCACTAGAGGGCTCCATATACAAACATGAAATGCCAAAGGAACCTTGTCCAGAGTAAAATTATTAATAGAACTCCTGAGAAATATTTAAATGAGATGGACCTCGTGACTCTTCCTTAAAGGGAGTTCAAAATAAAAGTCATCAACATGCTAATGGAGGTACGAAAGACGTTCAAGAACTCAGGAATGAATTCAGGACAGAGATCCAATCATTGAAGAGCACAATGGAGGGTATTGAAAGTAGGTTGGATATTGTGGAGGAGACAATAAATGAAATAGAAACTAGAGAAGAGGAATACAAAGAAGCTGAGACACAGAGAGAAAAAAGGATCTCTAAAAATGAAAGAATATTGAGAGAACTGTGTGACCAATCCAAGTGGAACAATATTCACATTATAGGGATACCATAAGAATAAGAGAGAGAGAAAGGAATAGAAAGCATCTTTGAGGATGTATTTGCTGAAAACTTCCCCAAACTTTAGAACAACAAAGTCTCTCAGGCCATGGAGATCCACAGATCTCCCAACATGAGGGACCCAAGGAAGACAACACCAAGACATATAGTAATTAAAATGGGAAAGATCAAGTATAAGGACAGACTGCTAAAAGCAGTGAGAGAGAAAAATAAGATCATATACATAGGAAAGCCCATCAGGCTAACATCAGACTTCTGGGCAGAAACCTTACAGGCCAGAAGGGAGTGACATGATGTATTTAATGCCATGAAGCAGAAGGGCCTGGAACCAAGATTACTTTATCTGGCAAGATTATCATTTGAATTTGAAGGAGTGATTAAACAATTTCAAGATAAGCAAAAGCTGAGAGAATTTACCTCCCACAAACCATCTCTACAGCCTATTTTGGAGGGACTGCTATAGACTGAAGTATTCCTAATGAATACCTGTCACCAGAGGTAATAAAAACACAATAAAGAAAGTAGAACAGCTAATTATGAAGCAAATGCAAAATTAAATTAATTATCCTCAAAGTCAATCAAGGGATAGACAAAAAGGGCAGAATTTGACACCTAATATATAAAGAATGAAGGAGGAAGAAAAAGGGGGAGATATACAAAAGAACCTTTAGATTGTGTTTGTAACAGCATACTAAGTGAGCTAAGTTAGACTCTTAGATAGTAAGGAAAGTATCTTGGAACCTTTGGTAAACTCTAATCTAAAGCCTGAAATGGCAATAAGTAGATACCTATCGTTAATCACCCTAAATGTAAATGGACTGAATGCACCAATCAAAAGACATAGAGTCAATGAATAGATAAATAAACAAGACCCATGCATATGCTGCTTAGAAGAGACTCACCTCAAACTCAAAGACATACACAGACTAAAAGTCAAGAGATGGAAAAACACATTTCATGCAAACAATAGGGAGAAAAAGCAGGTGTTGCAGTAATAGTATCAGACAGAATAGACTTCAAAACAAAGAAACAAGAGATAAAGAAGGACATTACATAATGATAAAGGGCTCAGTCCATCAAGAGGATATAACATTATAAATATATATGCACCCAACACAGGAGCACCAGCATATGTGAAACAAATAATAACAGAACTAAAGGAGAAAATAGAATGCAATGCATTCATTTTAGGAGACTTCAACACACCATTCACTCCAAAGGACAGATCTACCAGACAGAAAATAAGTAAGGACACAAAGGCACTGAACAACACAATAGAACAGATGGACCTAATAGATATCTATAGAACACTACACCCTAAAGCAACAGGATACATATTCTTCTCAAGTGCACATGGAACATTCTCCAGAATAGAACACATACTAGGCTACAAAAAGAGCCTCAGTAAATTAAAAAACATTGAAGTTCTACCAACCAACTTTTCAGACCACAAAGGTATAAAACTAGAAATAAATTGTACAAAGGAAGCAAAAAGGCTCACAAACACATGGAGGCTTAACAATAGTCAATGGATCAATGACCAAATTAAAATCAAGATCCAGCAATATATGGAAATAAATGAAAACAACAACAGAAAGCCCCAACTTCTGTGGGATGCAGTGAAATCAGTCTTAATAGGAAAGAATATAGCGATCCAGGCATATTTAAAGAAGGAAGAACAAACCCAAATGAATAGTCTAACATCACAGTTATCAAAATTGGAAAAAAAAGAACAAATGAGGCCTAAATTCGGCAGAAGCAGGGACATAATAAAGATCAGAGAAAATATCAAATTGAGGTGAATAAAACAATAGAAAAAATCAATGAAACCAAGAGCTGGTTCTTTGAGAAAATAAACAAAATAGATAAGCCTCTAGCCAGACTTATTAAGAGTAAAAGAGAATCAACACACATCAACAGAATCAGAAACAAGTAAGGAAACATCACAATGGACCCTACAGAAATACAAAGAATTATGAGAGACTACTATGAAAACCTATATGCTAAGAATCTGGAAAACCTGGAAGAAATGGACAACTTCCTAGAAAAATACAACCTTCCAAGACTGACCAAAGGAGAAACACAAAATCTAAACAAACCAATTACCAGCAAAGAAATTGAATCAGTAATATTAAAACTACCCAAGAACAAAACCCCTGGGTCAGATGGATTTACCTAGGAATTTTATCAGACATACAGAGAAGATATAATTCCCATTCTCCTTAAAGTTTTCCAAGAAATAGAAGAGGAGGGAATACTCCCAAACTCATTCTATGAAGCCAACATCACCCTAATACCAAAACCAGGCAAAGACCCCACCAAAAATAAAAATTACAGACCAATATTCCTGAAGAACGTAGATGCAAAAATACTCAACAAAATATTAGCAAACCGAATTCAAAAATACATCAAAAGGAACATGCACCATGACCAAGTGGGATTAATCCCAGGGATGCAAGGATGGTACAACATCAGAAAATCCATCAACGTCATCCACCACAACAATAAAAAGAAGGACAAAACCCACATGATCATCTCCATAGATGTTGAAAAAGCATTTGACAAAATTCAACATCCATTCATGATAAAAACTCTAAAAATGGTTATAGAGGGCAGGCACCTCAACATAATAAAGGGCATATATGATAAGCCGACCGCCAATATCATACTGAACAGTGAAAAGCTGAAAGCTTTTCCTCTGAGATCAGGAAGAAGACAGTGATGCCCACTCTCCCCACTGTTATTCAACATAGTACTGGATGTCCTAGCCATGGCAATTAGACAAAACAAAGAAATACAAGGAATCCAGATTGGTAAAGAAGAATTCAAACTGTCACTATTTGCAGATGACATGATATTGTACATAGAAAACCCTAAAGACTCCACTCCAAGACTACTAGAACTAATATCAGAATACAGCAAAGTTGCAGGATAAAAAATTAACACACAGAAATCTGTGGCTTTCCCATACACTAACAATGAACTAACAGAAAGAGGAATCAGGGAAACAATTCCTTTCACAATTGCATCAAAAACAATAAACTACTTAGGAGTAAACCTTACCAAAGAAGTGAAGGACCTGTACCATGACAACTATAAGACACCCTTAAGAGAAATTAAAGAGGACAATAACAAAAGGAAACTCATCCCATGCTCTTGACTAGGAAGAATTAATATCGTCAAAATGGCCATTCTGCCCAAAGCAATATACATATTTGATGCAATCCCTATCAAATTACCAATAACATTCTTCAACGAACTAAAACAAATAGTTCAAATTTCATATGGAAACACCAAAGACCCTGAATAGCCAAAACAATCCTGAGAAAGAAGAATAAAGTAGGGGGGATCTCACTCCCCAACTTCAAGCTCTACTACAAAGCCACAGTAATCAAGACAATTTGGTACTGGCAGAAGAACAGAGCCACAGACCAGAGGAACAGAATTGAGACCCCAGATATTAACACAAACATTTATTGTCAATTAATATTTGATAAAGGAGCCATGGACATACAATGTGGAAATGACATTCTCTTCAACAGATGGTGCTGGCAAAACTGGACAGCCACATGTAGGAGAATGAAACTGGACCATTGTCTAACCCCTTACACAAAAGTAAATTCGAAATGGATCAGAGACCTGAATGTAAGTCATGAAACCCAAAAACTCTTAGAAAAAAAACATAGGCAAAAATATCATGGACATAAGCATGACTGACTTCTTCATGAACATATATTCCCAGGCAAGGGAAACAAAAGCTAAAATGAACAAGTGGGACTACAGCAAGCTAAAAAGCTTCTCTACCGCAAAGGACACCATCAGTAGAACAAAAGGTACCGTGCAGTATGGGATAATATATTCATAAATGAGAGATCCGATAAAGGGTTGACATCCAAAATATATAAAGAGCTCATGCACCTCAACAAACAATAAGCGACTAATCCAATTAAAAAATGGACAGAGTAGCTGAACAGACAGTTCTCAATAGAAGAAATTCAGAAGGCCAACAGACACATGAAAAGATGCTCCACATCACTTGTCATCAGAGAAATGCAAATTAAAACCACAATGAGATATCACCTCACACCAGTAAGGATCGCCACCATCCAAAAGACAAACAACAAGAAATGTTGGCAAGGTTGTGGGGAGAGGGGAACCCCCCTACACTGCTGGTGGGAATGCAAATTAGTTCAACCATTGTGGAAAGCAGTTTGGAGGTTCCTCAAAAAGCTCAAAATAGAAATACCATTTGACCCAGGAATTCCACTTGTAGGAATTTACCCTAAGAATGCAGCCCAGTTTGAAAAAGACAGATGCATCCCTACTATTTACAATAGCCAAGATATGGAAGCAACGTAAATGTCCATCAGTAGATGAATGGATAAAGAAGATATGGTACATATACACAATGGAATATTACTCAGCCGTAACAAAAAAACATATCCTACCATTTGCAACAACATGAATGGAGCTATAGGGCATTATGCTCAGTGAAATAAGCCAGGTGGAGTAAGACAAGTACCAAACGATTTCACTCATATGTAGAGTATAAGAACAAAGAAAAACTGAAGGAACAGAACAGCAACAGAATCACAGAAACCAAGAATGGAGTAATGGTTACCAAAGGGAAAGGGACTGGGCAGGAGATGTGGGAAGGGAGTGATAAGGGCAGGGAAAAAGAAAGGGCGCCTTTTGATTAGCATGTATAATGTGGAGGGGTGCATAGGGAGGGATGTGCAACACAGAGAAGACAAGTAATGATTCTACAACAACTTACTAAGCTGATGGACAGTGACTGTAATGGGGTTTGTGGGGGGGACTTGGTGAAGGGGGAGTCTAGTACACATAATGTTCTTCATGTAATTGTAGATTAATGATAATAAAATGAATTAAAAGAAATGTTCATTGATAGAAAACTGGTTACAAAAGATTCCACACAATAAATGCTTGCAACATGGAACATTGTGCAGCTATCAAACATGATGAAGAGTTACAAAAATATTCTATTAAATTTTAACACAAATATTGTGCAAGTGATTACATTTGTTTAATAAATGTGGTTTGTTCTAATAGGTTATAACTCTAACAAGTTGTTCATCACAAGTCAAAGTGTGCACATTTAAAAGGGACAATTCAAAGAGGAAGAAAATGTTACATATAAACTATTGGCTCTGTTTCTCTGCAGAATACTTATATAAAAGTTATCATATGCATTGTATATATACACAGTATAAATACATATATTTATCATATATTTATTATAAATAGTAATTATATATATATTTACACCCATGTTTTTCCAGGGTCATCTATATACGGCAATAGAATTACCAAAATAATGTTAGTAATACATGAATCAATGCATCACCTCACATAATTATAACTTTTGCATGCAGAGAGAACTTTTGAAATCTTAGTGAAAGTTCAAAAAGATTACTGCCCATAATATGTATATATTTATACATTTATAAATATATTCACACATAAATATATTCATATATATATATATATATATATATATATATAGAGAGAGAGAGAGAGAGAGAGAGAGAGAGAGATTGTTGTTATTATAAGGAACTGGCTTATGTGATCACAGAGCTCAGGGAGTCTGAACTCCACCCCGCTGATCTCTGGCCTACCCTGCGGAGAATGGGAGCCACCACCCAGCTGGGAGGAGCTGGACCTGTCAGGTTCCAGCTGGAATATTGATTCATCCAAAGCGCCCCTTGCCCACACTCCCCGAATCTTACAATTATTTTAGTCTCTGTCAATAAAATTAGGGCTACTTATCTAATACAATAAAATTCAGCTGTTGCTTAGAAGAACCTTAGCAGTATTTCCTTAACATTGTCAAACAGCCATTATGTGTCAAATCACTTTGGTTGCAGCTTAGGTCTCTTATACTTTTGATTTCTTCAAAACAGAGTCCAAAAAAGCCCACAAATTTGGTTGATCTGTCTTACATTTCTTTTAATCTTCAACAATTTCCCACTCGTGTTATTTTTGTGTCTTTTATATTTGCTGATAAAATAAGCCATTTTTTCTACAAAAATTTCCTCTTTCTGGATTATTTTATTACAATTCCATAGCGACTGAACTTGTTCTGTCTCTTGTCCTCACTGTAAAATAAAAGTTTGATTGATTCTTATTTCCATTGTTTTGTGCAGAAGAATTCAGATGAGGTGTACCTTTACTGCATCATATCAGGATCATATAATGTATTGTGGCCTCTGTTTTGTTCATTATAGGTTTAATTATGGTCAGGCGTTTTCATTCTCTATCATTTGTAATAGATCCCATATAAAATATCCCATCTTTACCTAGTAATTTAGCAGTCACTAAAAAAATGATACTTAAAAGTTTTTGTTCCTTTGCATGTATTTGCTTGAAGTTTCTCTACATGGTAACTACTTCACTCTTTGGTTACACTGAAAGGTAGTTCATTCATACGTCAAAGGTACTTGACTTTCTCTTTTTGTTTGTTTGTTTCTTTGGCAGCCTTATTGTGTATCCTTTTGTTTTTTTGCCCTTACCATTTACCTTACTGAACCTTACATCACATTACTCAGGTTTAATGTTATTAAAATATTTTCATATTTAGGCTAACCATTTATACTAAATTAGATTACTTTGCTTCCAGTTTTAGTGATTTAAGATTTAATTTAATTTTGTACAATTATGTGAAATATTTACATGACCTACGAACTACAAAATAAGGTACAAAAAAGTAAATGCTAGAAGGTTCCAGTCCTGTCTTAGTCACATGTAGCATTCCTAACTGTATAGAAAATCACCTGTATTAGCTTTGGTATATCCTTCTATTGTTTAATATAAGTAATATTAATTAAAACTTTCTTTAGCAATATTTCCTGGAGATTATTCCATAGTGATATTTCATACACACCCATCCCCAACACACATACACATATTCAATAATAGTCAGAATTACTTCACACATTTATCCTTTTAAATTTATTGAGGCTCATTCTATGGCTAAATATATGACTCATTTTTAAAATTGTATTACATGTGCTTGTAAAAAAATATCTGCTTTCTTTTTGGGGAGTGTAAAATGCACTAGTATATATACAGTAGTATATATGCTTTAAAAGTTCAATGTATTTATGTCCAACAGCAATGGCTTATAGGAATAAGTATTTCTCTGTTTCTAAGGCTGTAGAAACGGGGTTCAGAGAGGGAGGAGCACTGAGCACTGCACTGAGAGCAGCGAGGCCAGGAGAGAGGGGGACTCAGGCACTGGTTTCAAATAAGCAGTGGCTCCTGTCAGGGGAAAGGTGGTCACAGCTGTAAGATGGGCAAGCAGGCGGAGAAAGCTTTTGGCCTGCTTTGTACAAATGGGATGCTTAGCACGGAATCAAAAACATAGATGTATGAGAAAACAATGGCAAGTAAACAAACAAACCCATAAAATATCCCAATGGCCACACTGACATTAATAGTGATATGATCTTTAGAGTAAGAATCCTTAATAATGAGGGAACATCACAGAAAAACTATGGGACTCTTCTGGAACCACAGAAAGAGAAATTGCCGGTTGTGTACAG
Organism: Manis pentadactyla; assembly: GCF_030020395.1. Classification (NCBI taxonomy): domain Eukaryota; kingdom Metazoa; phylum Chordata; class Mammalia; order Pholidota; family Manidae; genus Manis; species Manis pentadactyla. The sequence goes on along the minus strand of NC_080031.1, from coordinate 47,645,765 downwards.
ACCTCCAAAGAATCCTCTGAGGACCCAGGAGTCAGCTGCCAACTTTCCACACGCCTGTCTTGCTCATGATGCACTCACAGTGCAGGGGGTGGCAGATGGCCACACAGCAGTCATAGGACATGGCAGTGAGGATGAACACCTCAGACCCCGCAAAGTGTATCAACATTAAGACCTGCTATACACATCGTGGGAAAGAAATAGAGGTGTTGTGGGACAGAGAGTTGAGAATGGATTTTGGAACAATGATGGAAATAAGGCAGAGGTCAAAGAAGGACAAATTCTTCAGGAAGAAGTACATAGGGGTGTGAGGACACTGGTCCATGGTCATAAGCACAATAATGAGAATGTTTCCCAACACTGTTGCCAAGTAAATCTGTAAAAAAAGAAAGGCATGTAGAACTTGGAGCTCTCTGGTGTCAGAGAATCCCTCCAGGAGGAATCCCTTCACTGCTGTGAGGTTGGCCAATGCCCTTGTTGCTACCATGCCTCCTGTGGGATACAGCAATTTGATAATGTTAACAGGCTTCCCTGAAGCTCTATGTTTTGAAGACTACACGGTTCTTACAGTTCTTCAAGACATTGTCTGAAATCTGCACTTTATTAGTTTGTAGAGTGTGGGCTGACTTTAAAGTGAGACCACATCATACACATGTGCTCTCTTTTGTTGAGAAAAGGTGGTGATGTTATCTCTTTCTTAACAGCATATATACATCTATAAAGCTTAATTGAATAGAAAAATTATAATGGAGTAGATTCATACTATGTATTAATAAATGGTAAACTTTGTTTCATTGTTGCTAAATTAATTGAGTTAAAATTAACTATTATATATCAGTCCTATATTGTAGAACATTTGCTTTTTAAGTTGTTTCTACTGTAAATATCTAGGCTTTATCTGTAAGCAACACAAATTTGAGAATGCAGCAATGATAAATGGCGATTATTAGTGCAAAGTTCAATTTAATAAACACTATGACAAGAAAATGATTCATTAATAGAATATATTAATTGAATTAATCTATTTCGTGCTGTAAAGATAAAAAGAGGAAAACGAAGAGAACGGAGAAATCATAAGGCATAGCTGGAAAAGCAGTTGTAGTAAGAAATGAAAAATAAAGAAAGTGTTAGCAGGAGGTAACAGGACTACTTCCCTTCACAATCAGACACACAATCTGCTCGCCCTATTTATTATCTTTTTAAGTAAGGAGAACATATCTTAAGAGAATAAATCTTCATTGTAAATGAAAGGAGCTGTTATTTTTAGGAAAAATTAAAGTGACAAGTTCATATTTCAAGGAGGATAAGATATCCTTTTCTGAGAAAAGAAAAAATACAGACTGTATCCTGCAAAAAAAAAAAAAAATACCAGAAATTTTCAAATAGGGAGTAATAATTAGGATGTTATCACTTACCAAATTAGTAGACAAACAACTTCTGAAAGTATTTAAAACGGATCATGTTTATTGATTACAAATAAAGGATGTGTACATTTTTGCAAAACGTATCAGCTTGCCAAGTTTCTTAGAGATAAAGCTAAATAGATTTTCTAGCACCACCTCTATTTCAGATGTGCTCAATGTTTCTTCCCCCTCTATTTCAGCTTATTGAATGCTTTTCATTAAATATTAACACCCTCAGGTGAAAGACTCCTTAACTTGTTGTTAAAATTTATCTTTTCACTACTTACCTTTGATTAATTTCTCATGGGTCAATTTAGATATGTCTCTAAATCACAAAGAACATCAAATCCAAAATGTTTTAGTTATTATTTATCACCTAAGTATTTCCAATATTTTCTGGAAGCTAATCCAGAAATGAGAGCAAGCATTGAAAATCAACTTTAGGATAACAATATTCAGTATTTGATTATAAAATGAAGCTCCAATGCTTATAATTACCTGTTGAGATGAGAAAGCCTACCCAAGGCTGGATCTTAGGCTTTGCTTCCTCTTGGAGTCCTCTGCTTTCTGGGAGATAAAAAGACGATGGCAATGAATAGTGCCATGTCTGAAAATATTTTCTCAACTTGATTAATTTTATGCAATCCTTTTCATAGTGTTGCAAAGCTTCACTTAAAGGAAATTTGGTCATGGCCAGTGAGGTTCTCAGGGAGGCATTAAAGCATCTCTGGGTGGTGAATTTGATCATCTAAAGCCACATGGCCACTGCGCCATGACTCCTGGCTCACCTTAGGGCCCCGCGCTGTTCCCCTTCTCAGGGCAGGACAAATGGGAAACCCTACAGGTCTCAAGTCAGAAAAACACCAGCATCACTGCATTTCATTATCTGTTTTATTTAAATCTACGACTAATTTTCCACAATTCTAAATTCTCTGAGAAGTTGAATTTCTTTTTCCTAAGACTTCACTATTCATTTACCTAAATACAACTAACAGAGAAAACAAGAAGAGGTAGGGGAAATAAAGAATTGTCATTGAACGTATCAGGGCCCTGATAAGACCTGTGTTTCCATCCTTTTGGATATCAAGGTACATTCTTCATACAGTTTTAAAAGTATTTAGTGAATTTATAAATAGTGTCCACAGTTGATGGTCATAGTTATAATTTAGAGAAGATAAGGAAGGGATGCATCAAAAAGCCTCAATACTGGGTGCCTGATTTAAAGATGATTTACTTTAAACCTATTATTTCCCTTTGGTCTCTCCGATTGAGTAGCAAGCTGAATGATGTTAAAAAATATTCTGTATCTGTTGTTGGCAGCTCTATTTTATGGTAATCAAATCATTTCATCGTAAGAAAGAGCATCTTCATAATTTTGTATCTTCTCAAGCATCAAGCAGTTTTCTATCTGTTCATTCAAGTCTGATCTTGCAATTTGCCCAGATGTAATTGTTTTTAAAATATTATTTATAAACTGACTTTCCAGCATTTAATATTCTGCATCCTTTTGATTAAGTATACTTTTACATATTATGACACATTAGAATGATAAGGATAGATGGTATAGAAATGAATTTTTGGCCCCAAATGGTGCCACTTCTGCATGGGTTTCAAGTCAGCAAAGTGAAGTTTCATGTTCTTACAAATGTTCTTCTTGACCAGAAACACACTATATCCAGTCCACCGATATCCACATGCCAGGTCCTCTCTGGGCTCTACGTGCCTTGACATTTTAAAATAATGTCAGATATGAATCCTCAGCTGATCATGCCCTATTCCCTTTCCAATGCTCTATAAATCTTGCTTTTACACAAAATACCTTGGGAAGGGTGCTCCACTGCTTGCGAGCACTGTGTTCCCTCAGACCATGGACTGTTTCCCTTGCATAAAGGACATCAAACTAGTTATTAAACTGCTTTACTTTGACAAGGGCTATTGATAGGTAACTAAATAGCCTGACAAAAAAATGAAATAGACAATAACAGCTACTGCACTGGACTTTCTTACTGGATGAGTGCGGTTAGCAGTCTCTGCAGTCCCCAGTCAGCAGGACACTCATGGGGAAGAATGCTGGCTCACATGATGTTGGTTGATTTCTTAAACATGTTTCCTTTATGCAAAAAAAGTACTGATAACCATTTCATCTCTGACCTCATTAGTTATTTGTGTCTTCTTTTGTTTATTATTTCTATTATTGATTTGTAGATTTTTATTTATTCTGATTATAAGTTCTTTTTTGGACATGTCTTGATAATTTCTCAGAGTCTGTGTCTTGCCCAAGTGTTTACTTTTCTTTTTTTGAAGTGTAGTTGTTGTACAATCTTATATTGACTTCAAATATATGACACAGCAGTTGAACAGTTACCCACATTTTTAAATCCTGACCCCAACTAGTGCAGTTACTCTCTGAAAACATAGGAAGATGTTACAGAAACTCTGACTACACTCCCCGTGCTATACCACCATCCCCATGACCAGCTTACATTATGACTGAGAATCTGTGTGCCCTGTACGCCCCTCACCATACCTATTCACCCAGTCCAGACCCTCCCATGGTAACCACACACCCATCACTTCTCAGTGTGTGCGAGTCTTTTCAAATGAGGGATTTTGTTTTCTTTACAGAAATTCCTGGAAGTGGAATTACAGGATTATGTGATATTTGTATTTTTAGGGTTTTTTTTTTTTTTGAGGACCCTTCAAACTGTTTTCCACAGTGGCCGCATCAAGTAACATTGCCACCAACAGTGTAGGAGGGCTCCCTTTCCTCCACATCCTCACCAACATTTGTTATTTTTGGCTTTTGGACTGTGGCTGTTCTGACCGGTGGGAGGTGGTATCTCACTGTGGTTTTGATTTGCATTCCCCTGATGGTAAGCGATATGGAGCATCTTTTCAAGTACCTGTTGGCCATCTGTATTTCTTCTTTGGAGAAATATCTGTAGAGGTCTTCCGCCTTTTTTCTTTTTTCTGTTTATGGTGTCCTTTGCTGTATAGAAGCTTTTTAGTTTAATGTAATCCAACTTGTTCATTTTTGGTTTTGTTTCCTTTCCCCAGGAAGATATGTCCAGAAAAAAATTGCTAATACTTAAATTCACTACATTTTTGCCTATGTTTTCTTTATAATTTTATGGTATCATGTCTTGTCTTTAGGTCTTTAATCCATTTTGAGTTTAATTTTGTGTATGGAGTTAGACAATGATCCATTTTCATTCTCTTGCATGTGACTGTGCTTTACTCCCATTGTCAATTACTGAAGAGGCTGCCTTTACCCCACTGTACCTTCATGGATGCTTTATTGTGTATTGATTGGCCATATATGTGTGAGTTTATATCTGGGCTCTCTATTCCATTTTTTTGATCTATGGGTCTGTTCTTGTGCTTTGTGGTATAGATTAACATCAGGGAGTATAATACTCCCAGCTTTCTTCTGCTTTCTCAGGATTGCTTTGGCTACTGAAGGTCTTTTGTGGTTCCATATGAATTTGAGGATTATTTGCCCTCTATTTCAACAAGAATTGAAGTTGATATCAGGTCTTGAAATTCAAGGAAATACTGAAGAACTGTCCCTCAGGGGGAGAATAGAGACATAACAAATGCAATGCAGGATGATACAAAAATAATTCAAAATTTTCTGTTTATGTCATAAATAAAAATATTAAGGTTAAAATGTAGAGTAAAATGCAAAATTAATAAAGGACTCTATAGTACATTTATTTGATGAACACATAATCACATTTCACAAATGTATCATTTGAAAGTACTTCATAGTCTGGGGCAAAACAATTAGACCATAAATATTTGAGATAGCTGTATTACAAAACAGGAATAAATACTACTATATTCTGAAATTAAATAAGAACATTATTTGTAATAGCCAAGACATAGTAGTAAATTGTTTCCATTATTAGCTGAGTGGAAGAAGAAAACTGGCTTGTATATAGAATGGATTTATATTCTGGCATAAAAAGGAATGAAATCTTGTTATTTGCAACAATGTGGATGAATGTAGAGTGCATTATGCTTAGTGAAATAAGCCAGTGAAGAAAGACAAATACCATATGAGCCATATAAATTTAAAATCTAAAAAGCATAGCAAATAATGAAAAATGAAATAAAATAGAAAGAAACCCATAAGTACAGTGAATAAACTGGTGATTGCCAGAAGAGAATGGTTAGGGTGAGAGGAAAAATAGATGAAGGGGATTAGGGGCACAAGTTTCCAGTTATAAAATAAGTAAATCATTTAGGTGAAAAGCACAGTATAAGGACAATTGTCAATGACAGTTAAAGCTTTACTGACAGATGGTGACAGGCTCATGATGGTGATTTCTTCATATAAATGTCAAAGTACTATGTATGAAAATTCATAAAATACCTAGGAAAATATGTAACCAATGGTGAAAGAACTGCACTCTGAAAACTAGGACATTGATGAAAATAAATTGAACAACACAACTAGAATAGACATTCTCATGGAAAAAATGAACTGATATTGTTAAAATGGCCGTACTACCCAAAATAATCTAAGTGTTCAATGCAATGCCCATCAAAACACCAAAGGAAAATATCAGAGAATTAAATCAAATAATCCTGAAATTTAGACACAACCACAAGAGACTCTGAATTGCCAAAATCATCCTGGATAAGAGCAAAGTGGAGAATATCAATCTCCTGAATTTCAAGATATATAACAAAGTTATAGCAATCCAAAGAGTATGATAGTGGTGAAAAAGTAGATTCCCAGTTCAATGGAAAAAAATAGACAACCCAGAAATAAACTCATGACTATATACAGTCAAATAAGATGTGATAAGAGTGACAGGAACATACAAGTGAGAAAGGATTATCTCTTCAATAAATTGTGTTGTGAAAACAAGAGAGCTACATGCAAAAGAATGAAAATCATTCTCTGTCTTCCACCATTTACAAAAATAAACTCAAAAAGGAATGAAGATTTATTACAACATCTGTAACTATGTAACTCCTAGAAAAAAAAACAGTAAACTTCTGAACATCACAAATAGCCATTTATGAAAGACGGTGGTAGTCAAAAACATCACTACTAATCAGCCAGAAAAATTATCATGGTCTATAATTTACCAGAATCAAATTGAGGTTTTTACCAATGAGACCATATCAGTACGTCCTTTTTTTTTTTTTTTAGATAATTATTTTTTATTGAAGGTTAGTTGACACACAGTATTACATTAGTTTCAGGTGTACAACACAGTGATTCAACATTAATATACATGATAATTCTAGGTACCAGCTATCACCATACCAAGTTGTTACAATATTTGGCTATATTCCTTGTGCTATTCATTACATCCCGGTTACTTATTTATTTTACAATTGGAAATGTGTATATTTTCTTTTTGTGAGGGAATCTCTCATATTTATTGATCAAATGGTTGTTAACAACAATAAAATTCTGTATAAGGGGGGTCAATGCACAATGCACAATCGTTAATCCACCAGAAGCCTAATTTTCGTCAGTCTCCACTCTTCTGAAGCATAATGAACAAGTTCTTACATGGAGAACAAATTCTTACACAGTGAATAAGTTACATGGTGAACATTACAAGGGCAGTCATCACAGAAGCTTTCGGTTTTGCTTATGCATTATGAACTATAAACAGTTCAAATATGAATACTCATTTGATTTTTATACTTGATTTATATGTGGATACCACATTTCTCTCTTTATTATTACTATTTTTAATAAAATGCTGAAGTGGTAGGGAAATACAAGATAAAGGTAGAAAACATAGTTTAGTGTTGTAAGAGAGCAAATGTAGATGATCAGGTGTGTGCCTGTAGACTATGTGTTAATCCAAGCTAGATAAGGTCAATAAAACATCCACGGATGCAGAAGATTTCTCTCAGAACGGCAGGGGGGAGAGGTTCTAAGACTCACCTCTGTTGATCCCCCTTTTTTTCACCTGATGGCCCTCCTGTGACTGTGCCTGTCTTAGGTTGATCCTCCCTTGAGGAATCTTACCCGTCTCTAGCTAACCAGTCATCTTCCGGGACCATACAGGAAAATGTTAAGTTGGTAAGTGAGAGAGAAGCCTTATTGTTTGAAATGGTTAGCTTTTTACTTCTTTGCATATTTATGCTCTGTGGCTTCTATGACCAGCATTTGTCTTGAGGTGCCTTTACCACTTGGAAGAATTATGGTACTCAGTAAATTTTTTATGAGGCAAGAAGTCTCTTTAAGGGTTGTAGTTAGGAAGGAAGAAGAAAAGCTATAGAAGTAGCAGGCGGAAGAAAACATGGGATGATTGATTATTTCTTTCACATATCTTCTTGTAGAGGATAACTTCAGCATGTATAGGTTTTAAACTACTAATTAAATTGCGCACACACATTAACATAATAGGAGTACAGTTACGTAACCAAAGCATACCTGTAATTACCAGCCATCTCCAGTGAAAACAAGAAAACCAGTTAGGCACCTTAGGCATTTGTGAAAACTTATCTATGATATGGTGGATATTGTCCAACTGAACTTGAACAGTCTGAGAGAAATCAGACAAATTAAAACAGTCCATTCCTGGGGACTGTTCACATCCCATATGTTCTTTAAACAGTAAATAGTCTGTAGTTGTAAGATTTTGGAGAGCTACAATTTGCAGGTATCCTAATTCTTGGTTGAATTCCAACAGTATAGATCCACTCAAATTTGTTGTTTTACTAAATGCACAGGCCAGCGTAGATATCGCCTTTTTCATTCTCATGGCAAGTCCAGGAAGTGGAGAGATAAGTGCATCTACACCTGTAGCAGTGCGTGGATCTTTGTTGGGGTTTTTTGATGATCATCTTTTGGCATGAGTCTTCCCGAGTGTGCTGATGTTGGAAGTTCTTTTTCGTATCATATCTTAGTTCATTTTCGGGGTAGCCAAATTAGGCATTGATCCTCTGTATAAACACAAACAGACCCTTTGCTTACAGTTTTATATGCCCTTTAAACCATTTTGTAGAACTCATTGGAGGTCACCACAGAGGAACTGCTTTTTTTTTTTATCATTATTCAACACTTACATGACGAATATTTTGTTTACTAAGCTCTCCCCTATACCAGGTCCCCCCTATACACCCCTTTACTGTCACTGTCCATCAGCGTAGCAAAATGTTGTAGAATCACTACTTGTCTTCTCTGTGTTGTACAGCCCTCCCCTTTCTCCCACACCCCATGCATGCAAATCTTAATACTCCCCTTTTTCTCCCCCCCCTTATCCCTCCCTACCCACCCATCCCCCCCAGACCCTTTTCCTTTGGTACCTGTTAGACCATTCTAGAGCTCTGTGATTCTGCTGCTGTTTGGTTCCTTCCATGTTTCCTTTGTTCTTATACTCCACAGATGAGGGAAATCATTTGGTATTTCTCTTTCTCTGCTTGGCTTGTTTCACTGAGCATAATACCCTCCAGCTCCATCCATGTTGCTCCAAATGGTAGGATTTGCCCTTTTCTTATGGCTGAGTAGTATTCCATTGTGTATATGTACCACATCTTCTTTATCCATTCATCTATCGATGGACATTTAGGTTGGTTCCAATTCTTGGCTATTGTAAATAGTGCTGCGATAAACATAGGGGTGCACCGATCTTTCTCATACTTGATTGCTGCATTCTTAGGGTAAATTCCTAGGAGTGCAATTCCTGGGTCAAATGGTAAGTCTCTTTTGAGCATTTTGATGTACCTCCATACTGCTTTCCACAATTGTAGAACTAACTTACATTCCCACCAGCAGTGTAGGAGTGTTCCCCTTTCTCCACAGCCTCGCCAACTTTTGTTGTTGTTTGTCTTTTGGATGGCAGCCATCCTTGCTGGTGTGAGGTGATACCTCATTGTAGTTTTAATTTGCATTTCTCTGATAATTAGCGATGTGGAGCATCTTTTCATGTGTCTGTTGGCCATCTGTATTTCTTTTTTGGAGAACTGTCTGTTGAGTTCCTCTGCCCATTTTTTAATTGGGTTATTTGTTTTTTGTTTGTTGAGGCATGTGAGCTCTTTATATATTCTGGATGTCAAGCCTTTATCGGATGTGTCATTTTCAAATATATTCTCCCATACTGCAGGGTTCCTTTTTGTTCTATTGATGGTGTCTTTTGCTGTACAGAAGGTTTTCAGCTTAATATGGTCCCACTTATTCATTTTTGCTGTTGTTTTCCTTGCCCAGGGAGATATGTTCAAGAAGAGGTCACTCATGTTTATGTCTAAGAGGTTTTTGCCTATGTTTTTTTCCAAGAGTTTAATGGTTTCATGACTTACATTCAGGTCTTTGATCCATTTTGAGTTTACTATTGTATATGGGGTTAGACAATGGTCCAGTATCATTCTCCTACATGTAGCTGCCCAGTTTTGCCAGCACCATCTGTTGAAGAGAGTGTCATTTCGCCATTGTATATCCATGGCACCTTTATCAAATATTAATTGACCATATATGTCTGGGTTAATGTCTGGATTCTCTAGTCTGTTCCATTGGTCTGTGGCTCTGTCTTGTGCCAGTACCAAATTGTCTTGATTACTATGGCTTTATAATAGAGCTTGAAGTTGGGGAGTGAGTTCCCCCCTACTTTATTCTTCTTTCTCAGGATTGCTTTGGCTATTCGGGGTCTTTGGTGGTTCCATATGATTTTTTGAATTATTTGTTCCAGTTCATTGAAGAATGTTGCTGGTAGTTTCATAGGGATTGCATCAAATCTGTATATTGCTTTGGGAAGGATGGCCATTTGGATGATATTAATTCTTCCTAGCCACCAGCATCGGATGCGTTTCCATCTTTTAGTGTCCCCTTTAATTTCTCTTAAGAGTGACTTGTAGTTTTCAGAGTATAAGTCTTTCACTTCTTTGGTTATGTTTATTCCTAGGTATTTTATTTTTTTTGATGCAATTGTGAATGGAGTTTTTTTCCTGATTTCTCTTTCTGTTGGATCATTGTTAGTGTATAGGAAAGCCACAGATTTATGTGTGTTGATTTTGTATCCTGCCACTTTGCTCTATTCAATATCAGTTCTACCAGTTTTGGGGTGGTGTCTTTAGGGTTTTTTATGTACAGTATCATGTCATCTGCAAATAGTGACAGTTTAACTTCTTCTTTACCAATTGGATTCCTTGTATTTTTTTGTTTTGTCTGATTGCTATGGCTAGGACCTCCAGTACTATGTTAAATAACAGTGGGGAGAGTGGGCATCCCTGTCTAGTTCCTGATCTCAGAGGAAAGGCTTTCAGCTTCTCGCCGTTCAATATAATGTTGGCTGTAGGTTTTTCATAGATGGCCTTTATTATGTTTAGGTACTTGCCCTCAATTCCCGTTTTGCTGAGTGTTTTTATCATGATGGATGTTGAACTTTGTCAAATGCTTTTTCAGCATCTTTGGAGATGATCATGTGGTTTTGTCTTTCTTTTTGTTGATGTGGTGGATGATGTTGATGGACTTTCGAATGCTGTGCCATCCTTGCATCCCTGAGATGAATTCCACTTGGTCATGGTGTATGATCCTTTTGATGTATTTTTGAATTCGGTTTGTTAATATTTTGTTGAGTATTTTTGCATCTAGGTTCATCAGGGATATTGTTCTGTAGTTTTCTTTTTTGGTGGGGTCTTTGCCTGGTTTTGGTATTAGGTTAATGTTAGCTTCATAGAATGAGTTTGGGAGTATACCCTCCTCTTCTATTTTTTGGAAAACTTTAAGGAGAATGGGTACTATGTCTTCCCTTTATGTCTGATAAAATTCTGCGGTAAATCCATCTGGCCCTGGGGTTTTGTTCTTGCATAGTTTTTTGATTACCGCTTCTATTTCGTTGCTGTTAGTTTGTCTGTTTAGATTTTCTGTTTCTTTCTGGGTCTCTCTTGTAAGGTTGTATTTTTTTAGGAAGTTGTCTATTTCTCCTAGGTTTCCCAGCTTGTTAGCATATAGGTTTTCATAGTATTCTCTAATAATTCTTTGTATTTCTGTGGGGTCCGTCGTGATTTTTCCTTTCTCATTTCTGATACTGTTTATTTTATGTTGACTCTCTTTTCCTCTTAATAAGTCATCGCTAGAGGCTTATCTATTTTGATTATTTTCTCAAAGAACCAGCTCTTGGTTTCATTGATTTTTGCTATTGTTTTATTCTTCTTAATTTTATTTATTTATTCTCTGATCTTTATTATGTCCCTCCTTCTGCTAATCTTATACCTCATTTGTTTTTCTTTTTCCAATTTCGATAATTGTGACATTAGACCATTCATTTGGGATTGTTCATCTTTTTTTAAATATGCTTGGATTGCTATTAACTTTCCTCTTAAGACTGCTTTTGCTGTGTCCCACAGAAGTGGGGCTTAGTGTTGTTGTTGTCATTTGTCTCCATATATTGCTGGATCTCGATTTCGATTTGGTCATTGATCCTTTGATTATTTAGGAGCGTGTTTTTAAGCCTCCATGTGTTTGTGAGCTTTTTTGCTTTCTTTGTACAGTTTATTTCTACTTTTATGCCTTTGTGGTCTGAAAAGTTGGTTGGTAGGATTTCAATCTTTTAGAATTTACTGAGGCTCTTTTTGTGGCCTACTATGTGGTCTATTCTAGAGAATGTTCCATGTGCACTGGAGAAGAATGTGTATCGTGTTACTTTTGGATGTAGAGTTCTGTAGATGTCTATTAGGTCCATCTGTACTAGTGTGTTGTTACATGCCTCTGTGTCCTTACTTATTTTCTCTCTGGTGGATATGTCCTTTGGAGTGAGTGGTGTGTTGAAGTGTCCTAGAGTGAATGCATGCAGTCTATTTCCTCCTTTAGTTCTGTTAATATTTGTTTCAGGTATGCTGGTGCTCCTGTATTGGGTACATATATGTTTATAATGGTTGTATCCTCTTGTTGGACTGAGCCCTTTATCATTATGTATTGTCCTTCTTTGTCTTTTGTTACTTTCTTTATTTTGAAGTCTATTTTGTCTGATCCCAGAATTGCAACACCTGCTTTCTTCTCTTTGTTGTTTGCATGAAATATCTTTTTCCATCCCTTGACCTTAAGTCTGTGCATGTCTTTGGGTTTGATTTGAGTCTCTTGTAAGCAGCATGTGGATGGTTCCTGCTTTTTTATCCATTCTATTACTCTGTGTCTTTTGATTGGTGCATTCAGTCCATTTACATTTATGGTGATCATTGAAATGTATGAACTTATTGCCATTGCAGGCTTTAAGTTTGTGGTTACCAAAGGTTCAGGGTTAGATTCTTTACTGTCTTACTGTCTAACTTAACTCGCTTGTTGAGCTATTATAAACACGGTCTGATGATTCTTTATTTCTCTCCCTTCTTATTCCTCTGCCTCCCTTCTTCATATGTTCTGTGTTTTGTTCTGTGCTCTTTTTAGGAGTGCTACCACCTTGAGCATTCCCTGTAGGAAGCCCTGTAGAGGTGGTTTGTGGGAGGCAAATTCCCTCATCTTTTGCTTGTCTGGGAATTGTTTAATCTCTCCTTCATATTTAAATGATATTCGTGCTGGATACAGTAGTCTTGGTTCAAGGCCCTTCTGTTTCATTGCATTAAGTATATCATGCCATTCTCTTCTGGCCTGTAGGGTTTCTGTTGAGTAGTCTGATGATAGCCTGATGGGTTTTCCTTTGTAGGTAACCTTTTTTTTCTCTCTGGCTGCCTTTAATACTTTGTCCTTTTCTTTGATTTTTGCCATTTTAATTATTATGTGTCTTGTTGCCCTCCTTGGATCCCTTGTCATGGGAGTTCTGTGTACCTCTGTGGTCTGAGAGGCCATTTCTTCCCCTAGTTTCGGGAAGTTTTCAGCAATTATTTCTCCAAAGACACTTTCTATCCCTTTTTCTCTCTCTACTTCTTCTGGTATACCTATAATTCGTGTATTGTTCCTTTTCGAATGGTCACTCAGCTCTCTTAAAATTCTTTCATTCCTGGAGTTCCTTTTATCTCTCTCTGTATCAGCTTCTCTGCGTTCCTGTTCTCTGTTTTCTAGTCCATTAATGGTCTCTTGCATCTCGTCCATTCTGTTTTGAAGTCCTTCCAGAGCTTGTTTTATTTCTCTATTCTCCTTCCTTAGTTCTTGCATATTTCTCTGCAAGTCCATCAGCATGATTATGACTTTTGTTTTGAATTATTTTTCAGGAAGACTGGCTAAATCTATCTCCCCAAGTTCCTTCTCAGGGGAAGATGTAGCAGATGCCAAAGCTGTCTGGGTTAGTCTTCTCTGGATCATATTTTTTTGCCTTTTCATGTTGACAGGTGCTATTGACTGTCATCTGGGAGGGCCAAACTTTTCACTTGCTGTTGGCCTTTCTTTCCTGGGACAACTGCGACCCCTAGTGGCTTGTGTTGTGTAATTGCGTGTAGGCTGGGTCTTTGTGTCTTGCCCGGCCAAAGTGTAGGAATTTTCATTTCTGTGGGCGTTTTGTCTTAGGCTGTTTCTCTGTTTTTGCAGTGCCCGGAGGGGTAATGGACAGGAGGGTGCTGTTTGGCTGTTTAACTCCGTGAGGGGTCTCAGAGATGTTGCCCAGGGGGTTAGTGTGCCCGGTTTTCCCTGTAATTTCCAGCCACTGGGCTGTGACCTGTGTTGTTTCCATCTAGCTGTTAAATCCCTGTCCCTTTAATACTTTCAAAAAGCACTGGCTTTTCTTTGTCCCAGGGGCATCAGCTTATGAACCCACTCAGTGGTCTTGCTGCCCTGTTTCACTAGTTTCCAGCCCTCCACGCATGCACTGTGTCTGTGCTCTGGTACTGGTGGCTGGGGCTGGGTGTTTAGCAGTCCTGGGCTCCCTCTCCCTCCCGCCGGGAGCTGGGGGGAGGTGTGCTCCGGTCCCGCCGGGCCGGGGGTTGTATCTTACCCCTTTCACCAGGCTCTCGGCTCTCGCACGTGTGGATGTAGTCAGGCTGTTATCCTGTGTCTTCTGGTCTCTCTCTTAGGATTAGTTGTATTTGTTGTATTTTCAAAAACATATATATTTTCGTGAGGAGATTCCCACTGTCCTACTCACGCTACTATGTTGGCTCCGCCTCCATACCAGTATGTTCTTTTATTAATCCTGGATGTAACATAAATACGAGATTGTTTGAGAGAGATTTAAAATGAACATTCACACTCTTGAAGCTCAGAGGAAGCAAATAAGCAATACTACTGTGAAAATCTTCACAGATCATGTAACTGCAGTCCCTCTGGGCTGAAATGAAATAAGAAGTGTTGTGATGATATATGGCATTTTATTTCTAATTGAACAGGTCGAATAGAACATTTCCAGTGACACCAGGGAAAGTAACAGTGAGAGATCCAGAGTGCGGCGCACACTGAGGTCACATCAGGACACGTGCCCTGCGTGCCCAAAACCGATGAGATCCATCCGTGACCTCCCCGTGGCTGCAGGGGAACCGTGCTTGTCTCCCAGCCCACAGTTCACCCTAAGGAAAACGTGAAACAAATTGAAAAGAATTCCATGCTCTTTAATAATAGAAGAGGACCTCGGACGTTGTGAACATCACCGCGTTTCCCCTCAGACCGCGGGAGACAGACGAGCAGCGAGAAGGATTCGCTGGGTCACACAGGACATTGGCTTTTTGAATCCCAGCTCATGGGTATGAATACTGGGGCTTCACAAGGTTGTAGGAAAAAAGTGAGACAAATGAGCCTCCATGCACTGCGCTGACTGTGGAGGTGCAAATAATTGTAATAATGATAGGTAGCTTTTAAAAGGTGCTGATATATACAATATTTATATTATTTTGATGGACTCACTTTACTTACTTGAATATTTATTCCTCTGATTTTTCTAGCATAAGACTAGACACTATTCTGGTAGGTGTCGTGGTCATTGCCGCATGACTGTGAGGCTGTATGCAGGAGCTCATCTCCTGTAGGGGTGTTTATCCCAGTGGCCTCAGTCAAGAAGATGTATAAGGATCCATGATGTAACAATATTTTAACAGGGATATGGAGGTAAATTTAATAATATCTATTAAAAAATGAACAGAAGCTCACTAAACATCCTTACCAGGAAGCCTAAGATCATTTTTTCTCAATAACAAATTAATATGCATAGAGAATAATTTGGTAACTGTGATCATACACAGGTAGTTGAGATCAATGTCTCCTTCTGTATTATGTATGAGTAACAAATATTTCAGCTGGCTTAGCCTGGCTCATCTTGTATAATAAAGTAATAGCACCAGAACTTAACTGAACATTTGCTCCAGTGGTACAGATGGGGCATTTACTCAAAGTAACAAGAATATGCCTAGCATGTGCTTGAATATCATCAATACTATTATATACTTCAGGAAATAAACTCTCTTTATGCAGAGATAGATATTTCACATGAGTACAATCCAACCTCTTTATTTTGTAACTGAAATAACTCGATCCAGACAGTAAAAGAAAATCAGGTAAGTCAGAAAACACACTGATTACAAGACTTATTAGAAAAATGCATTGCTGGTCATTTCAGTTAAAACATTGTGACTTTATATTTGCCTTTACTTTTTGTCAAGTGTATCTAGATTTTTAGCCTTGTAATTTTGGTCACAAATAGGGCACTGGAGGAACCTAAAGAAAAACTATAAATTTTTTTTATATTATATACATTCAAATGCTAAGTATGTCCTCAGATAAGAGGTTAATCATGAATAATGTAAGAAAATTGTACAAAGATATAACTTCTGGAACAAATAATTCCAAATAATACACACAATGAGTCTGATTATTAATTCCATAAAAACTATTTTATATTTCTGCAGAATCTTGAGAAACCCACTTACTGCCCAATAGTGCAGCCAAGGCAGCTGTCCTGCTCACAGCACAGTGGGCATCTCGGTGTCCCAATGCTGGCCTGCTGCAAACACCAGGAGACAGATGTGTGCCTCACTCAGCCTCAGATTATTTTCCCTCATCAGGCAAAACACCCATCAGAGAAGATGATTTAAAGTAGTCCTTAGGTGAAGAGACAGATTACCATTTTCTGTGAGAAATACCGTGTCTTAGATTACAACAGTAATATCCTAACATGGCTTGTATGTCACACTTGTAATATGGGCATTATAATGAAGCATTCAGCTCATTCAATATATATATGCAATTGTGTCGCATATTGAGAGTGACACAGTGAGAGCTTCATAAGGCTAACATGCACTTAGAAAGAGTAAACCTGGGCATGTGCTATAAACCTAGACTAGCTAATTCTAATAGAAATAAACATGCACTAATGGAAGCTTTGAAGACTTAGCAAGAAACTGCTGGGAGTCCTTACCTTCTCTTGTCCCACACCAGGTGAACAGAGTGGAGGACATGAACATGACCAGCCTCACAGCACTGGTGGGATTCTTCCTCCTGGAATTCTCTGACTCCTGGGAGCTCCAGTTTTCACTTGCCTTTCTGTTCCTGCTCACTTACATGGCATCTCTCCTGGGGAACCTTATCATCATCATCCTTGTCACCTTGGACCCGTGTCTTCACACCCCCATGTACTTCTTCCTGAGGAACTTATCGTTCACTGATGCTTGTCTCATTTCTGTCACAGTTCCAAAACTTATTCTGGACTCTCTAACCCACAGGAGCCTCATTTCTCTCCCAGGATGTGTAGTACAGGTTTTGCTGGTGACTCACCTCGCAGCATCTGAGCTGTCCATTCTAACAGGCATGTCATGACCGCTGTGTGGTCATCTGTCACCCACTGCACTGTTACACCTTCATAAGCAGGGCTGTCTGTGTGAGGATGACAGCTACCTCTTGGTTTACTGGGAGTCTCTTTGGAGTCGTGTACCCAGCTGGAACACTTTATTTATCTTTCTGTGACTCCAGAATAGTCCCTCAGTTTTTCTTTGATGTGACTTCCCTCCTGAAAATTTCCTGCTCAAAAACACACATTACTCTTGATGTTACTGTAGGGTTTGCAGTCACATTTGGAATTTTATGTTTGGTTTGTACTCGTTATTCATATATTTGTATTTTCAGTATAGAGTTCAAGATGCTGTCATTACAAGGGAAGTCAAAAGCCTTCTCCACCTGCATGCCTCATCTCATAGTTGTGACGACATTTCTTATAACAACCACCACTATGTATCTGAAGCCTGTCCCTGACTCCCCAATTCAGGAATATTTTTTGTTGACTGTGTTCTATGCTGTATTGCCTCCTTCTTTGAATCCCATAATACATAGCCTAAGAAATAAGGAAATCAAGACAGCTTTGGGGAAGATTCTATGGAAACTTTATCATTACAGTTTTATGGGACCACCAATAGAACTAACACATAGCAGGATTAAACTGTTTTTACTAGTTCATAAGGATTTTGTGACCTAGTGTAAATACTTTAACTCTACCAAATGATGTGTTATTTTACTTAAAAATACCAGAATAGGGTTTGCAATTATTAATCAACTGTGGTTATCTTTGAACATTTGTAAAGATAAATACTTGCTACTTAGAGAACACTTTACTAAAATCAGCCTCAAAATCGCTGCTATATGTTCCTGGAGAGTCTGCCAGGGTGTCCCTGCCCTCATCACTGACATCTGTGAATATGATATCTTGCTTAGCTAATGTGACTTTGAGAGTATGGTTAAACTAAGGACCTTGAGATGTGGAGATTTTACTGGAGTTTCCAGATGTGCCTAATGTAGTCATATAAACACTTTAATGTGAATGATGTTTTAGCCATTTAACAGTAACAAAATTTAATGGATAATCACAAAATACCCAACAGGGGAAAGTCAAGGACTGGCAGGCCTCACTTGTGAATTCTACCAAACATGTAAGGAAGAGCTAATACCCATCCTTCTTAAATTATTCCAAAAAGTAGAAGAGGTGAATGTATGTCTGAACTAATTCTCTCAGGCCAGCATCATCCTAATTCAAAAGCCCCAGACACCACAAAATAAGAAAATTATAGAGGTGCAAGGAGAGTACAGTACTCATAAATCAGTGTGATACCCCACATTAACACAAGGAAGGATAAAAACCATACAATCATCAAAATAGATGCTAAAACACATTTGATAAAATTAAATATCCATTCACAATAAAACTATATCAAGTGGGTACCAAGGGGACATACTTCAACATAATGAAGGCCATATATACAAACCCACAGCAAACATCATACTCAAGCTGAAAGCTTTTCCTCTAATATTAGAGACAAAACAAGGATACCCACTCTCATCACTTTCATTCAACATAACACTGGAAGTCTTGGGGGCAGCAATCAGAAAAGAAAAAGCATCAATATTTGTAAGAAAGAAGTTAAATTAGGTTACTTACAGATGACATGATAGTATATATAGAAAACTCTTAAGATTCCACACAAAAAGAAAAATATTAGAACTAATTACTGGATTGAGTTAAGTCACAGGATACCAAATCTAAACACACAAATCATTCGCATTCTTATAAACTAACCATGAACAAGCAGAAATAAAAATCAAGAAAACAATTTCATTAACAATCACAAAAAGTAAAGAAGTCTATGCCCCATTGAAGGAACATGAAAATGCGAGATTGCCTGTTCATAAGAGCCACCTCACTCGCTTGGGATGAAATACCACATGACCCAGTAATTCCACCTCTAGGACTTCACCCAAAGAAACGTAGTCCTAGATTTGAAAAGATACATGCAATACCATGTTCATTGCCACATTATTTGCAAAAGCCAAGATATGGAAGCAACCACAGTGTCCATCAGTAGATGAATGGGTAAAGAAGGTGTAGTACACATACACAAAGGAATATTATGCAGCCATAGGAAAGAAAGGAGTCCTGCCAATTGCAACAACATGGATGGACATAGATGGTATTACATTACGTGAAATAAGTAAGGGAGATAAAGACAAATACCATATGATTTCACTTATTTGTTTAATAAAAAAGAAAAAAGAAATGAACAAAATAGCAGTAGACTCACAGACACTGATAAGTGACTGGTGGTTACTATGGGGGAGGGTGGATGGGCTAAAAGGGCACAAAAATTCTCAATCACAATATAACTTGGTCACAGGGATGGGAGTGCAGCATGGGAAACACAGCCAGCGATCCTCTGATATCTCCTGTGTGGACAAATACTGGCCGCACTGTTTGGGGTGAGGGTTTGACAATATGGTTTACTGTTGAACCACTGTGCTGTGTACTTGAAACCAGTATAAAAGTGTGTATCAACTATACATCAATAAAAAAACATACTAAAAAACTGACAATGAGATATTACCTAACCCCTGTCAGAATAGGTACCTTCTAAAAAGGAGGAATAACTGTGTGAGCAAAAATGTGGGAAAAGGAAACCTTTGCACAATGTTGCTCAGAATGTAAATTGATGCAGCCACTATGGAAAATAGTATGGAGGTTATTTTAAAATTTAAATTAATAACTAACATATGATTCAGCATTTCCACTTTTGTGTGTTTACCCAGAGAAAATGTAAACATTAATTTGAAAATGTTATGCAGTCCTATGCTCATTGTGACATTATTGTTAAAAGCCAAGATATGGTAGGAACTTCTTCCCACAGATAGATAATTAGATAAAGAAAATGTACTATATATATATATATATATATATGTGTGTGTGTGTGTGTGTGTGTGTGTGTGTATATGTATATATATATATATATGTATATATACACACACACACATACATATATATATATATAATGGATTACTACCTAGCTGTAAAAATGAAATATCATTTACAACAACATGGAAGGCCCTAAAGTATATTAGGATAAATGACATACGTGAGACTGTTCATGTAAATAACATATGATTTAACATAAATTTAGAATCTAAGAAACATACAAATGATGGAGCAAAATGAAATAAAACAGACTCATCCTCATAATTACAGAGATCGATCTCATGGTTGCCACAGGTGAGGGGTGTGAGTGCTGGTAAGGGAGGTGAAGGGGAATAAGAGGCACAAGCTTGCAGTTATACAGTTAATAAATCATGTGTATGTATGCTACAGTGTAAGGAATATTGTTGTAACATTTTACTGAAATATAGTTGATACAGAATATTGCATTTGTTTCAAGTATATAACATAGTGTTTCAACAGTTTATCTGCCATTATGAAATGCTCACCCCAATTAGTATAGTTACCATCCGTCATCATTGAAAGATATTACACTATTATTTACTATATTGTCCATGCTGTACTTTCATCCCAATGACTAATTTATAACTGAAATATTTGTGCCTCTTTGTATCCTTCCTGCATTTCACCCACATCCAGATTCTCCAGGGAAAGACAATAGAACTAGTATCTAGAAAGCTAAATTCCATGATTTAACAAATTATATAGATTTTTTGTAATCTAGGGCAGACATTGCTATCTTTATATAAATAATGCCTATTTTATTTGAAATGCTTAATAATATTGATAGTTTTATAAAAGTTAATCAATCATCATTATCTCAGAACCTGCAAGAACTGCATATTTGTTCTCTAGAGTCCGTTCCAGTAAAGCGGTCTTCAGAAATACTAAGACAGGTTTTAAAATGACCTACTGATTTCAATTATTCAAATTAAAAAATCAAAATATAAGTATCACACATTGTATGATTCAATTTACTTGAAATTTCCAGAGTAGGATATTTTTAGGCACAGGAAATAGATTTGTGGTTGCAAAGGCTGAGAGGTATGGGGATTGTGCTGGGAGGGTAAGGGACTGATGGCTGAAGGGTGGGAGCTTTCTTCTTGAGACAATGAAAATATTCTAAAGTTGATTGTAGTGATGGAAACAAAAATATATGAATGAACTAAAATCCATCAGCAAGTTTATTTTAAATTATTAAATTATATCTCAATAAAACTTAAAATGCTTTAAAAATCTAACATAATAGAAAATAACAAAGATAGATGATTCAAAATTCTCAATCAAGTACATATTTTTTCAGGAATTTGCTATGAATATATAAAGTTAGAAACTGATATACATACAGAAATGAAATTGACTTTATAATTAACAGAGATGTGATCTTAAAACCCATATAAATAAGATAGTCATACATATTATTTATTTCCTCAGTACACATATTTGTGCATCTAAAATACTAGCATGTATTATTAAACAATGTATGGTTAACTTTAAATGAAATTATGAAGAGATGAACATATATATTTTAATTTTAATGGATTATAATACCTAATAATGCTGTAAATAACATAGGCATGCATATATCCTTTCATGTTAATGTTTTAATTGTCATAGGATAAGCACTCAGATGTAGAAATGCTGGGTCATATGATAATTGAGTGTTTAATTTTTTTAAGTAACCTCTTAACACTTCCATAGTGGCTGAATCAATTTACATTCTGACCGTCAGCGCACAAAGATTTCCTTTGTCCATATCCTTACCTGCACCATTAATTCCTGTCTTTTTAAAATTACTCTTCTTAAAGGCATGAGGCAATGTCTCCCTGTGATTTTGTCTTCATTTCCCTAATGATCAGTGATGCTGAGAGTTTTCTATACGAATGTCTTCTTTGGAAATACGTCTACTCAAGGCATCAGCCCTTTTTATTTTTGTTTTTTACTTTTTATTTTGTATTAAAGTATAGTTAATATACAATATTGTTTTCAAGTATACAACACAGTGATTCATCAGTTACACACATTATTAAATCCTCATCTCAATTAGTGCAGTTACTATCTGTCAACACAGGAAAATGTTACAGAATCATCGTTAATATTTTCCATGCTGCCATACCATCCCCATGACCAACCTATGATTGAAATTTTTGTGTTTCTTTATCACCCTCACTCACCCCACACACATCAACTGCTCGCCGATAACCACAAGGCACTCCTCAGCGTCTATGAGTCTACTGCTGTTTTGTTCATTTGCTTTGCTTTTGTTTTAAGAATCTACCTATAAGGGAAATATAAGGTATTAGTCTCCCTTCACCTTCCTAATTTCACTGAGCACAACACCCTCTAGGTCCATCCATGTTGCAATGGCAGGATTACTTTCTTTTTATTGCTGAACAATATTCCATTGTGTGTAAATATCATATCTTCTTTATCCATTCATCTATTGATAGGCACTTTGGTTGCTTCCATGTCTTGGCTATTATAAATAATGTGGCCACAAACATAGGGGTGCATATATACTTACAAATCAAAGATTTTCTTTTCATTGGGTAATTCCTAGAAGTAGAGATACTGGGTCATATCAATTTCTATATTTCTTGAGGAACCTGCATACTGTTTTCTACAGTAGTGTCTGTCCAAACTTCATTCCCACCACTGGTGCAGGAGGGTTCCCTTTTCCCCACATCCTCACCAACATTTGTTATTTTTTGTTAGAAAAACTTCCGTACAGCAAAGGACACCATTAATGAAACAAAAGAACAAACTACGATATGAGAGAATGTATTTGCAGAAGATTTACCTGACCAGGAGTAAACACACAAATTATATAAAAAACTCGTGAAACTTAATACCAAAAAAATGAACCCAGTTAAAATATGGGCAGAGTATGTCAACAGAAATTTTTCCAGTTGTGAAATACAGATGGCCAACAGGCACTTTAAAGGATGCTCTGCTTCACTGGCCATCAGGGGAATGCAAATCAAACCCACACTGAGGTAGCACCTCACACCAGTCAGAGAAGCCCTTTTTAAAATTGGATTGTTTGTTTCTTTGGTATTTATTTGTATCAGTTCTCTATTTATTTTGGATATTAATCTCTTATTTGATATATGACTTGCAAATGTCTTATCCTACTTAGTCTTTCCTTTTCTTTTGTTGATGTTTCCCTCTGCTGTGCAGAAGGTTTTTAGTTTAATATGGTCCCATTTGTGTATCTTTGATTTGTTCTCCTTGTTTGAAGGGATATATCTGAACAATATTACCTGGATCAATGTCCTAAGGTTATTTGTCTATGTTTCTCTAAGTGTTTAGAGTTTCAGGTCTTATGTTATATCTTGAAATCTGATCAGGTTTATTTTATTTATTTATATTTTTTATAATTTTTTTTATTTTGGTATCACTAATCTACAATTACAGAAAGAACATTATGTTTACTAGGTTCCCCCCTTCACCAAGTTCCCCCAGCATACCCCTTCACAGTCACTGTCCATCTGCGTAGTAAGATGCTGTAAAATCACTACTTGTCTTCTCTGTGTTGCTTAGCTCTCCCCGTGTCCCCCACGCATTATACATACTAATTGCAATGCCCACTTTCTTTTTCCCCACCCTTATCCCTCCCTTCCCACCCATCGTCCCCAGTCCCTTTCCCTTTGGTAACTATTAGTCCATTCTTGGGTTCTGTGATTCTGCTGCTGTTTTGTTCCTTCAGTTTTCCTTTGTTCATATACTACACATATGAGTGAAATCATTTGGTACTTGTCCTTCTCTGCTTGGCTTATTTCACTGAGCATAATACCCTCTAGCTCCATCCATGTTGCTGCAAACAGTAGGATTTGTTTTTTTCTTATGGCTGCATAATATTGCATTGTGTATATGTGCCACATCTTCTTTATACATTCATCTACTGATGGACATTTAGGTTGCTCCATTTATTGGCTATTGTAAACACTGCAGCGATAAACATAGGGGTGCATCTGTCTTTTTCAAACTGGAGTGCTGCATTCTTAGGGTAAATTCCTAGAAGTGGAATTCCTGTGTCAAATGGTATTTCTATTTTGAGCATTCTGAGGAACCTCCATACTGCTTTCCACAATGGTTGAACTAATTTACATTCCCACCAGCAGTGTAGGAGGGTTCCCCTTTCTCCACAATCTCGCAAACATTTGTTGTTGTTTGTATTTTCGATGATGGCGATCCTTACTGGTGTGAGGTGATTGTGGTTTTAATTTGCATTTCTCAAATGATTAGCGATGTGGAGCATCTTTTCATGTGCCTGTGGGCCATCTGGATTTCTTCTTTAGAGAACTGTCTGTTCAGCTCCTCAGCCCATTTTTTAATTGGATTATGTGCTTTTTGTTTGTTGAGGCACTTGAGCTCTTTATATATTTTGGATGTCAATCCTTTATCGGATCTGTCATTTATGAATATGTTCTTCCATACTGTAGGATGCCTTTTTGTTCTATTGATGGTGTCCTTTGCTGTACAGACGTTTTTAGCTTGATATAGTCCCACTTGTTCATTTTTGCCTTTGTTTCCCTTGCCCGGGGAGATATGTTCATGAAGAAGTCATTCATGTTTATGTCCATGAGATTTTTGACTATGTTTTTTTCTAAGAGTTTTATGCTTTCATGACTTACATTCAGGTCTTTGATCCATTTGGAGTTTACTTTTGT
This sequence comes from Manis pentadactyla, assembly GCF_030020395.1. Taxonomy (NCBI): domain Eukaryota; kingdom Metazoa; phylum Chordata; class Mammalia; order Pholidota; family Manidae; genus Manis; species Manis pentadactyla. The sequence continues at coordinate 47,621,120 of NC_080031.1, read as the reverse complement.
GTATGGGGTTAGACAGTGATCCAGTTTCATTCTATTACATGAAGCTGTTCAGTTTTGCCAGCACCATCTGTTGAAGAGACTGTCATTTCCCCATTGTATGTCCATCACTCTTTTATCAAATATTAATTGGCCATGTATGTTTGGGTTAATGTCTGGAGTCTCTATTCTGTTCCACTGGTCTGTGCCTCTGTTTTTGTGCCAGTACCAAATTGTCTTGATTACTGTGGCTTTGTAGTAGAGCTTGAAGTTGGGGAGCGAGATCCCCCCCACTTCATTCTTCTTTCTCAGGATTGCATTGGCTATTCGGGGTCTTTGGCGGTTCCATATGAATTTTTGAATTATTTGTTCCAGTTCATTGAAGAATGCTGTTGGTAATTTGATAGTGATTGCATTGAATCTGTATATTGCTTTGGGCAGGATGGCCATTTTGACAATATTAATTCTTCCTAGCCAAGAGCATGGGATGAGTTTCCATTTGTTAGTGTCCTCATTAATTTCTCTTAAGAGTGTCTTGTAGTTTTCAGGGTATAGGTATTTCACTTCCTTTGGTAGGTTTATTCCTAGGTATTTTATTCTTTTTGGTGCTATTGTGAATGGAATTGTTTTCCTGATTTCTCTTTCTATTAGTTCATTGTTAGTGTATAGGAAAGCTACAGATTTCTCTGTGTTAACTTTCTATCCTGCACCTTTGCTGAATTCTGATATTAGTTCTAGTAGTTTTGCAGTGGAGTCTTTAGGGATTTTTATGTACAATATAATGTCATCTGCAAATAGTGACAGTTTGACTTCTTCTTTACCAATGTGGATTCCTTGTATTTCTTTGTTTTGTCTGATTGCCATGGCTAGGACCTCCAGCACCACGTTGAATAAAAGTGGGGAGAGTTCGCATCCCTGTCTTCTTCCTGATCTCACAGGAAAAGCTTTCAGCCTCTCACTGTTCAGTAGGATGTTAGCTGTGGGATTATCATATATAGCCTTTACTATGTTGAGGTATTTGCCCTCTATGCTATGCCCATTTTGTTGAGAGTTTTTATCATGAATGGATGTTGCATTTTGTCGAATGCTTTTTCCACATCTATGGAAATGATCATGTGCTTTTTGTCCTTCTTTTTGTTGATGTGGTGTATGATGATGATGATGGATTTTTGAATGTTGTAATATCCTTGCATCCCTGGGATGAATCCCACTTGGTTATGGTTTATGATCCTCTTGAGGTATTTTTGAATTCGGTTTGCTAATATTTTGTTGAGTATTTTTGCATCTACGTTCATAAGGGATATTGGTCTGTAGTTTTCTTTTTTGGTGGGGTCTTTGCCGGGTTTTGGTATTAGGGTGATGTTGGCTTCATAGAATGAGTTTGGGAGTATACCCTCCTCTTCTATTTTTTGGAAAACGTTAAGGAGAATGGGTGTTATGTCTTCTCTGTGTGTTTGATAAAATTCCGAGGTAAATCCATCTAGCCCGGGGGTTTTGTTCTTTGGTAGTTTTTTGTTTACCAATTCAATTACATTGCTGGTAATTGGTCTGTTTAGATTTTCTGTTTCTTTCTGTGTCTGTCTTGGAAGGTTGTATTTTTCTAAGAAGTTGTCCATTTCTCCTATTTTTTCCAACTCGTTAGCATACAGGTTTTCATAGTATTCTCTAATAATTCTTTGTATTTCTGTGGGGTCTGTCATGATTTTTCCTTTCTCGTTTCTCATTCTCTTGATGTGTGTTGACCCACTTTTTCTCTTAATAAGTCTGCCTAGAGGCTTATCTATTTTGTTTATTTTCTCAAAGAACCAGCTCTTGGTTTCATTGATTTTTTCTATTCTTTTATTCTTCTCAATTTTATTTATTTCTTCTCTGATCTTTTTTATGTCCCTCCATCTGCTGACCTTAGGCCTCATTTGTTCTTCTTTTTCCAATTTCGATAATTGTGACATTAGACTATTCATTTGGGATTGTTCTTCCTTCTTTAAATATGCCTGCATTGCTATATACTTTCTTCTTAAGACTGCTTTTGCTGCATCCCACAGAAGTTGGGGCTTTTTGTTATTGTTGTCATTTGTTTCCATATGCTGCTGGATCTCCATTTTAATTTGGTCATTGATCCTTTGATTATATAGGAGCATGTTGTTAAGCCTCCATATGTTTGTGAGCCTTTTTGTTTTCTTTGTACAATTTATTTCTAATTTTATACCTTTGTGGTCTGAAAAGTTGGTTGGTAGGATTTCAGTCTTTTGGAATTTACTGAGGCTCTTTTTGTGTCCTAGTATGTGGTCTATTCTGGAGAATGTTCCATGTGCACTTGAGAAGAATGTGTATCCTGTTACTTTTGGATGTAGAGTTCTATAGATGTCTATTAGGTCCATCTGTTCTAGCATGTTGTTCAGTGCCTCTTTGTCCTTACTTATTTTCTGTCTTGTGGATCTGTCCTTTGGAGTGAGTGGTGTGTTAAAGTCTCCCAAAATGAATCCATTGCATTCTATTTCCTCCTTTAATTCTGTTAGCATTTGTTTCACATATATTGGTGCTCCTCTATTGGGTGCATATATATTTATAATGGTTATATCCTCTTGTTGGACTAAGCCCTTTATCATTATGTAATGTCCTTTATGTCTTGTGACTTTTTTTATTTTGAGGTCTATTTTTTCTGATACTAGTATTGCAACACCTGCTTTTTTCTCTCTGTTGTTTGCATGAAATATCTTTCTCCAACCCTTGACTTTTAATCTGTGCATGTCTTTGGGTTTGAGATGATTTTCTTGTAAGCATCATATAAATGGGTCTTGCTTTTTTATCCATTCTATTACTCTGTGTCTTTTGATTCGTGCATTCAGTCCATTTACATTTAGGGTGATTATTGAAAAATATGTACTTATTGTCATTGCAGGCTTTAGATTTGTGGTTACCAAAGTTTCAAGGTTAGCTTGTGTACTACCTTACTGTCTGAGCTCACTCGCTTATTGAGCTGTTATAAACACAGTCCGATGATTATTTCTTTTCCTTCTTTTTTCTCCTCCTCCATTCTTCATATGTTGGGTGTTTTGTTCTGTCCTCTTTTTAGGAGTGCTCCCATCTAGAGCAGTCCCTCTAAGGTACCCTGTAGAGGTGGTTTGTGGGAGGCAAATTCCCTCAACTTTTGCTTGTTTGGGAATTGTTTAATCCCTCCTTTATATTTAAATGACAATCGTGCTGGATACAGTATCCTTGGTTCAAGGCCCTTCTCTTTCATTGCATTCAATATATCATACCATTCTGTTCTGGCCTGTAAGGTTTCTGTTGAGAAGTCTGATGATAGCCTGATGGGTTTTCCTTTGTAGGTGACCTTTTTTCTCTCTCTGGCTACCTTTAATACTCTGTCCCTGTCCTTGATCTTTGCCATTTTAATTATTATGTGTCTTGGTGTTGACCTCTTTGGATTCCGTCTCTTGGGAGTTCTGTGTGCCTCCGCAGTCTGAGCAACTATTTCCTCCCCCAGTTTGGGGAAGTTCTCAGCAATTATTTCTTCAAAGAAACTTTCTATTCCTTTTTCTCTTTCTTATTCCTCTGGTACCCCTATAATAAACACATTGTTCCTTTTGGATTGGTCACACAGTTCTCTTAATATTGTTTCATTCCTGGAGATCCTTTTACCTCTCTCTGCATCAGCTTCTATGCGTTCCTGTTCTCTGGTTTCTATTCCATCAATGGCCTCTTGCATCTTATCCATTCTGCTTATAAATCCTTCCAGAGTTTCTTTCCCTTTTGTAATCTCCCTCTGGACATCTGTGATCTCACTCCGCACGTCTGTAATCTCCCTCCGGACTTCATCCCTTAGCTCTTGCATATTTCCCTGCAGCTCTGTCAGCATGTTTATGATTTTTATTTTGAATTCTTTTTCAGGGAGACTGGTTAGGTCTGCCTCTGCATTTCCTTTCTCAGGCCTAACTATCATGATCTGGACCGGATTTTTTTGCCTTTTCATGGTGATTGCAGTGGCTGTAGGCAGGTTGCAGGTGTGTCAGCTGGGAGAAGAAAGTCCTTTCCTGCTTGCTGGATGCCTTGCTCTTCTCCGCTGCCTGTGACAGTTACCTACACTCCTGGAGCAGCCACCGGGTTAATCTCCTAAACTGCTGTAGGCGGGGTGTCCGTCAGAGCAGCGTGGAGCCCTGCAGGGAGTGGCAGGCACACCAGGTGCTCTCCTCCATGCTAGCAGCGACCCTGCAGTGCAGCTGTGTGGCAGCAGCCACCTTTGGGTCTGGCCCGGGCCGCTGTTCATCTCGCTGGGTTTCCGGTTGGCTCCTGTGAGCGTGCCTGCTCCGTCTGGCTTTGCTGCTGGTGCCCGCAGGGCTTTTCCACGTACGCTTCTACCGGGCTCTGGCTTCACTGCTGCTGGTGCATGCGATCCGTGCCCTGGCCATTTGGTCGCGCCACTGCGGGCTAGCCCTGCTGTGCACGGATCTGCTCTTGGTTCCTTCTAGCGCTTCCGCTCCTTGTGCGCGCTCCCACTCTCCTGTTCCTGGGTCCATGTGTCAGGGTCTGTGCCAGTTGGAGGAATGACTGGCAGGCTGCCTAGTCCTGTGAGGGGCTTCAGAGCTGCACTGCCTCCATTTAGGGCACCTAAGTTTCCCCGTTATTCCCAGCTGCCGGGACAACTTCATCCAGCTAAGGGGTCCCTGTCTCTTTAAGACTTGCAGAAAGCACTCAGTTTTCTTTTGTCTCAGGGGCGCTGGTTGCAGGGACCTGCCCACAGGTTTTGCTTTTCCGTTTCTCTAACATCCAGCACCCCGTGCCCCTTGAGTCGGCATTCCGAGTGCGGATTTCTAGAGCTGGTTGTTTAGCAGTCCTGGGCTTTCACTCCCTCCCCATTCTGACTCCTTTCTTCCCGCTGGGTTTTCGGGTGGGGGAGCGTTCAGGTCCCTCCTGGCCCCGGCTTGTATCTTAACCCCTTCATGTGAGGCTGAGTTCTCACAGATGTTGATGTATTCTGGCTGTTGTACTGCATCCACTGGTGTCTCTTTTAGGAATAGTTGTATTTATTGTGTTTTCATAAATATATATGTTTTGGGGAGGAGATTTCCTCTGAACTACTCACGCCCCCATTTCCCATGTTCCTCCCAGGTTTATTTTTTTATATATTATAAGAAAGTGGCTCAGATTATTTTGCACGCAGCTTTCCAGTTTTCCACTGCCATGTTTTGAGGAGCCTTTTCCCCATTGTATCCTCTTGCATTCTTTATCCTAGATTAATTGATAATGTAAGTACAGATTTATTTATTTGCTCTCCATCCTGTTCCATTGGTCTGTGGTTTTGTTTCTGCACTACTAACATACATATTTGATTACTATGTGCTTCTGTATTGTGTGAAGTCAGGGAGCGTGATACCCTCAGCTTTTTCTCTTTCAAGGCGGCTGTGGCTATACAGTGTCTTTTCTCATTCCAAACACATTTTAGGATTATTCTAGTTCTTTGAAAAATCTCATTGGTAATTTGACAGGAATTGCAGTGAATCTAAATGAAATGTCTATGCTTTGTGTAGTATGGACATTTAACAGTATTCAAAATTCTGATCCATGAAAATGGTATATTTTTCCATTTATTTCTGTCAGTGTCAGTGTTTCAGCATACAGTTCTTTCACTGCCTTGGTTAAATGTAGTTCCTGGTAATTTATTATTTTTAATGCAATTGGAAATGGGATTTATTTCTTACTTTCCTTTCCTGATAGGTTGTTATTAGGGTATAGAAATGTAAAGATTGCTATGTATTAGTTTTCTCTCCTGCATCTCTACTGAGTTCATTTATTCTAATAGTTTCTTGTGAGATTTTCTATATACAGTATCATGTCATCTGCAAATAATGACAGTTCTACTTCCTTCTTGACAACTTGGATACCTTTTATGACTTCTTTCTGTCTAATTGCCATGGCCCACACTTCTAGTACAGAATGTGCATGGTGAGAATGGGCATGTTTGTGTGTACCAGATCTCAGAGGAAAAAGTGTCGGCAATTCACCAGTGACTATGTTGTGTTAAAAGAAAAAAGACAAGTACTTAATGGGATCCCTTAAAGTTAGGGCCCCCACAAACCATGGTTGAATACCTAAACCAATTGCTGACTAAGCCCCTCAAGAGTATAACTTTAAGTGCCCATGACGGAGTTTCCCAAAGACAAACTTCTGGGAGACCTTTGCACTTAGGTATATTTTCCTGTGTAAAAAATGCATTGCTCAAAAATGGACTCCTTCCCACTTTTAATGTTTTATTGAGGTATATATAATAAAATGCAGAGATCTTCAGGTATAGCTTGATGAATTTTGACATATGTATAGACGCATGTAACCATTACCCAAAGCTATCAAACATGCTCACTAATTTATTTTACTGTCACCTAATTCGGCTGTCTGTCCAGCCCGCTCCACTTGGTTACCACCAGTCTATTCTCCGTGTTGATGAATCTATTTTAGTTTTGTTAGTTTTGTTTTTTTCATTCCACATACAAGTGACTCATACAGTCCTTTTCTTTCTCCGTCTAACTGATTTAATTTAACATAATACCCTCTAGTTCCTCTAGTTTTTGGTGTCCGCTTTCTATACTGCGTTCCCTCCATCTTTGAACCCAGTAATGTAACATACCACTAAAACTAACTGTGCAAAGTAGATTTGTTTCTTATTTATTATTTGAATTATAAAAGTGGATAAGTGCAAAAATAGCCATAAAATCCAAACTATTCTGCAAATTATGAAAATATTGATGTGGGTTTGTTCTCTTCAACATTCTTCACCATTCCCTAAGACTATAGTTTCATAGTCTGCACACCTGTCCCTACAAGAAATTCTGATTTAAGAGATTTTTTGAGATATTTATGGAGAGAAGTATTATATATTATTAATAGGTTTCTACTGTTATTACTATTACAACAAATTGTCACAAACTCTGCAGTTTAAAATAACATTTATTACTTTACAGTGCTGTGATTTAGCAGTCTGGTACCAGCCACCCTGTGCAGAATGCAGGAGAGGCTGGGATGGCTGCATTCTTTTACTGGGTCTCCAGGGGACCATTGTTTTCTTTGCATTTTCCAGTCTGCCTCTATTCCTTGGCTTGTGACCACCTTCCACCTTCAGAGCCATCTGTAGAGGAACATCCTTCCATAGACCCATCTCTCTTTGATGAAGCTTGGAAAAATCCTACACTCTTAAAAGTTTATGTGGTTAAATTAGGCTCATTTGGATAACCCAGGATAATCTTCTCATTTATGGCCTTTAATTTAATTATATTCATAAAGTCCCTTTTGCCATGTAATGTAACACTCATCAATTAAGACAATAAGAATACAGACATCTTCAGTAGGCCATTTAAAAACCTACCATAGTATTTCTGAAGCCTGCTTTATTTATATAGACTTTAGGTAACAAATATGTAGTTCTTATATGTTCTGAGATTATGGCTATTGATAAATAATTATAACACTATCAACATTACTTTATCATTTCAAATAAAACAAATATTTTAGTTATGTATAGAGAGCAATGTCTACCCTAGATTACAAAAAACCTATGTAATTTGTTAAATCATGGAATTTAGCTTTATTGATACTAGTTCTATTGTCTTTCCCTTTAGAATTAATCTATCATGGTTAGTTTCCATAAAATCTTGCACAAGCTGCCTTGATTTCTTTGTTTCTTAGACTGTATATTACTGGATTCAAAGATGGAGGGAACCCAGTATAGAAAGCAGACACCAAAAAGTCCACAAGATTTGTGTAATCAGGGACTGGCTTCAGATATGCAATGGTGCCTGTCACAATAAATGTTGTCACAACTATGAGATGGGGTATACAGGTGGAAAAGGCATTTGACCGTCCTTGTAATGATGGCATTCTCAGCACTGTCTTAAATATGAAAACCCAATGGACACCAAACAGAAAAGTGTGTACATGACACCAACTGCCACACTAACATCAATGGTGAGATGAGTCTCTGAACAAGAGATCTTCAGTAGGGAAGGCACATCGCAGTAAAACTGAAGGAGTTTTCTGGAACCACAGAAAGATAAAGAGAAAGTTCCAGCTGAGTATAAAATCCCAAAGATGCTCCCAAGGACCCAGGAGGCAGCTGCCGTCCTCACACAGACTCCCTTGTTCATGACGATGTCATAATGCACTGGGAGACAGATGGCCACAAAGTGGTCTTAGGACATGGCTGTCAGGATGAAGAGATCACATGCGGCAAAGTGAGCCACCAACAGGACCTGTAACAGGCATCCTGGGAAAGAAATGAGGCTCCTGTCAGATAGAGAGACCAGAATAAATTTTGGAACTGTGACGGAAATGAGACAAGCATCAGTGGATGATAAGTTCCTCAGGAAGAAGTACATGGGAAGACAGTGGTCCAGGGTGACAAATGATGATGATGAGATTCCCCAGGAGAGATGCCATGTAAATGAGCAGGAACAGAAAGGCAGTTGCAACGTGGAGCTCCCTGGAGTCAGAGAATTCCAGGAAGAAGAAGCCCGTCAGTGCTGTGAGGTGGGTCATGTTTCCCGGTCTGTTTATACTGTATTCACACTGAACTCACTCTACAAGGAATGTAGGAAGATAAGGACACACATCAGGCTCATGTTTGTCTTCCTTGTAATAATTCCTGTCTCATTCCTGTATGAATTTATCTATTCCGTGTTCATAAGACATGCATTGTGGTTACATGTTAAGTGTGGTTGTCAAGTGTAGGTAGGTTTGGGCATTGCAATGTGGGTGAAAAATAGGTCATCGGAGGAAGGATGAGAAAAACTAATGTGTCTACATTACACAAATTCACATTCTAAATATGTCCTCTCAGAGGGGAGTTAGTGTGAAGAGAATTAAAAAATAAAGCACAGAATTCTGACTTCTGAGGGAAGAAGCAATTCCCTATATACATGTTAACATTTAAGCCTTCCTCAATTTGCCATCCCTAATATGTAAGAACGTGATATATGTTAAGTTAGCAGATTGAAGAAAGAATACAAAAAATATACTTTTCAATAGGGCCTGATATATTTGTTGAAGAAATCTGTATCTTTATGAAATATATCCTGAATCATTATTTTAATATTCTAAATAAAATCAGCGATACAATGCAGTCAATTTAAAAGCCATTCAAATTTGTAGAAAGTAATCACTGAATATTTCTTTGTAAAAGGACTTTTTAAAAAATCTGAGATTGTATTTAAGATTCCTGTGAAATTTCCATCTATAAACTGGGTGTATTGCTTATAATGCTTAGTTATATTCATCAAATTCAAATGTGTGAACTCTCCTTTATCCACAAAAAAATAAAAATACATTTTCATTTAATTTTATGCTAAAATGTATAACACTAATGAAGACAAAAGAAATTAATTGTAGAAAGTCAGAAAATGTGAGCAGGAATTTAATAACTATAGATTTATTACATTTTGATAAAAATAGTAATAATAGATGATAAATGAAAGAAGAATAAGGAATATGGGGGAAAATCTACTGCTCCTCACTCACAATCTGCTTCTACATGTACCCACCCATGTTTTTATCCATGCTCACACAATCTTGCACGTACACTGATTCCCACACTGAATCATATTTTTAGTGTCAGGATGGAATCATACTAACCAGTTAAACGGTTGAGAGAAAATTGATTATGATAAATAGAAACAGAGCAATGATGAATAGCATCAGAACAGCAGAAATGTATCCTACAAAGAGAATTTATTTAGTATCTGAGACAAATGAAGTAAAGGAAATATTTTATGAAAGTACTATACAATTATTTAGTTGAATGGAGAAAAATATAACTTCCCATTAATCACAAATGTCAATATCTACAAAATATCTATTGGTGACTACTTTCTCAAAGAAAAAACTAGGATATCAAATGAATGCCCCAAATGTCAAGCCTTTTCAGATTCTTGAGAGCGGGGAGTAGACAACTATTCTGTGTAAGACAGTAACACCTTTAGAAAGTCCATGTTACAAATGTGCCATTCATGGAGTGTTACAGAATTAATTTGTAAGTCAAACCAAGAAGGCTATCAAGGCATTGATGATTTCTCTCCTCATTTAAGGACTTCTTTAATTTGACCTCTCTGAGGGAGATTTGCCTGGAGCAGATAAAATGCTGAGATGGAAGCAGTCAAGCATTTACTTTGGAACTAGGCAACTAGGAAGCAGGGAAACCTGGAGACTTTTAAGGAGTTATTGACAGTGAAGGTCTCTGCCATCCACACAACACTACTGAACTAGATGTTAGTAAATTTTTACACAATCTTCAAGAAGATACTATAGGTCAAGATTAGTGACAAGTCAATGTTAATTATTTGAGGCTAAGATTTCCTAGTAAGGATGTTTAATGAGATTCTCTTAATGTTCATTGTAAGATTTACATTTATTTCCAGGCCCATGACAAAGGGCGAGGCACTTGCACAGTCCCTGATGGTTTGTGTCAGGGCAGTCACACCTCTGTCTCATGCATGACACCGTTGGGGACAGTCTGTGAACAGAGAGTCTGACACTTGCCCCAGAGCCTGCCATTCTATCCTGGCAATCTAAGAGAAAGAAAATATTGAAGTAAGTAAAGCAAATACTTTAGAGGAAGTTTAGATGTTGCATGTCTCAGCTAATTGCTTGACATTTACTTTTTCAAACACAGAGGATTCCTTGCAATATCTGGTCACACGTAACTCATGGAGGCTTTTTACCCCCACTTACTTTCCTACAGTTTTATGAAGCCCCAGTGCCCCTACTTGCCTGATGATTCAAACTTCTAATGTTCTGCTGATTCCCAGTTCATCTTTTTCTACATAGCTTCTTCATGCCATTATACATGGTATCAGGGAGAAGATAAAGGAGTTGATCTTGTCTGAAGTCCTCCTTTAGTATTTCAAAGAGCATCAAGTAATTTTCAATATGTTACATATTGTCCTCTGAGAAAACAGTGGACCAAGAGGTGAGCATAATTCTCTCGGGAACCATGAGTGCATTTCTGTTTGAAAACTTATTAACCTGGAGTGAACAGAGGCATGTGGCTGTGGCATGAATATTTCACTCCTCACACTCTGGTTCCTGAGCTTCGGCCTTTTCTCTGGTGTATCTCTGGGAATATATCCAAGTGGGCTTCCTCACGTGGCAAAATAGTGGTGTGCAGTGTGGTTTATTTAATGCTGCATTTTAATCAGGACTGAATAAACTTTTATGTTCTAAATTATGTGACAAGCTGAAGGTTGAGCATATCTATCTATGGTTCTGAGAGTTCCAAAAATTTGGATCTAATGATTTTTGCTGACCATCTGTACCTGTATTGCTGTTCATTGTTCCCTCTATGGTTTGGAAATCTGCAGTGTGATTTAACTTATTTCCCAATTTGGAACTTTCATGATGCAGATAGAAAAGTTGCTCTAATGCTCCCTCCAAAGCCCTTATCGTGACACTATTAAAATACCCAAAGACAAAATTCACCAAATAAGTCCCACATGGTGTTAGGATGTCAGAACTGGGAAAGGTCTAAAGGTCATTTATTTTTTTATACTCTAATTCTGTGGCACAAATACCTATGAAGTCTTTCATTTGGAAAGTATTGAGAATCACTAACAGATCTTTGACAATTGAAAAATAAAACAGGATGTCTTAGAGTAGCAAAGTACATCTCACTAATGATGTGGGCATTTCACTTAATGATAATGGAAAGAGAATGCATGTAAGAATAAGATATATCAAATGACAGAAAGTAGAGTTATAATAAGAAATAGAGAAGGTAGGTATACACTTGATTTGGTCACCAGATAGGGGACTAAAGTTTAAAAGCAACTGGGATGTCCAAGGTAGGAGAAAACTGCTGAGAAATTACATATGCTTTGTATATGTATATTTTGTATCAACTAAAAATTACTTCCAAGAATTCACCCTACTTAAAAGTGAGCATTAAGTAGTTCTGTTTTACTTTTGCATTACCTGTAAACATGTTCAGTGACATAAGACCCTGCTGAGTGCCCCTTTAACCTCTGTGTTCCTCAAGCTGTAGATCAAGGGGTTTAGCATTGGGGTGATAACCCCGTAGAACATGGAGATGAGTGTGTGTCTGGCTTGAGAGTGTTGACCGGAGGAGGGTTGCATGAAGGTGAATATAGGTGTGCCACTGAACAAACAGACCACCAGGAGGTGGGAGGCACATGTGGAGAAGGCTTTGTGCTTCCCTTCCACCAGCCGGATTTTCAGGATGGCAGATATAATGTAGATATAAGAGATAAAGGGGGTCAGGAAGGCACCAATCTCCAAAATCCCCCTTTCCAGTAATATGAGCATGTCTATCATGGATTTGGATTAGCAGGAGGGGGCCACCAGTGGAGGGATGTCACAGTAGTACTGGTTAACCCAATTGGACTTGCAGAAAGACAGGTGGAAGGTGGACACAGTGCAGAGGAGGAAATTGAGAAACCCTGCTGCCCAGGTCCCAGCTTCCAGCTGGGCACAGTGAGCCTTGGTCATGATGAGGGTATAACGGAGGGGGAAGCAGATGGCCATGTACCGGTCATAAGCCATGACACTGAGAAGAAAGACCTCAGTCCCTACTATTGTTATCAAGAAGTATAACTGCAAAGCACAGCCCAGGAAGGAAATGCTGTGATCCCCATTCAAGAGGTTGTCCAGCATCTTGGGGACAGTAGCTGATGGGCAGAATATGTCTAAGAGGGACAGATTGGCCAGAAAGTAATACGTGAATACGTGAGTGTATTTTTCTTAGTCTCGATGGCCAAGAGAATGGCCCCGATTCCCACCAAAGTGACCTGGTAGGTGATGGCAAAGACCACAAAGAGAGGATAGTTCACCTCAGGGAGGTCAGAGAGCCCCGTGAGGATAAAGTGAATCACGGTGGTGAGATTGCAGCCGTCCACCTCCTCTCTCCACGGGGGTCTCTCTGGAGGGAAGGAAGGCAACAAGCAAAGCTTAGATTAAAAAGCCAAGGAACCCAGTGATGAGATTCAGAAAAATGTTGGTGTGTAATTGATATGAATTGTTAGCCTGATTTTACCCAAAGATTTCAATTTTTAGTACTTCTGTTTAATATAACTCCTATAATTACATTGTTTCTTGAAATATCCATCTTACATTTTATTTTAGGACAAAGCTCTCTGGGACCCTAAGGAGAAGTTTAAAAATTCACCTCCTCAGTAAAAAGCACTGTGGACCCTTCACCAGTGTTTAGGTTTCAGAATTCTGTGACAGCTTCCTGTGTGTTTGTCAAACCAGCTTGGGCATTTACCTTGCTTTGCTTTGTATTGTCTCAATGTGCATAATTTTATGCACTATCTAAATTCTACATTCTTTAAGGGCAGAAGCCATGTATTTTACATGGTGTGTAATTTTAATAACTGTTAACAACTAGCAAACAAATAAAATAAAAATTATCTAAATAATTTTTGTGTGAAAGAATGATGTGGCTGTTGCTTAGACAAAGTATTGGTAAGACTAAATATGCAACTGTGCTTACAGCTTCTGAATCATAACGAGTTAAGTGTGAAATTTAATAGTTATTTTCCACACTGATTATACTTTTACAAATAAAATGTGTCTATAAAATATAAGCAAACCAGAAGAACAAACAAGTAAACCAGAAAAAGACTCAAAAACACACGTAACAGATTGCTGGTTATCATGCAGAGTGGGGAGGGCAGGAGAATTAGGTGAAAGGGATAAGGAGGTACAAACTACAAACTTCAAATCATACATTGAATTTGTCACAGGGCTGACAGTATAGTACAGTGAATATAGCTAATAATATTGTTATATCTTTGGTGACAAATGGTAAATACATTTACAGGGGCATCGTAATACATACAGTGGTCTAATCATGATGTTGTTCATCTGAGACCAATAATATTGCACATCAACTGTATTTCAAAAACATATTGAAAAAGAAAGGAAGGATATAACTTGGTTGATAGTGTCTAAATATAAGCCAAAGTAGAAACCAGTATATTCATATTATACTCAATTCACATTCTCCTTAAAACAAATATTTCACCACCTTTATTTCATTTAATGAAAGACAGTTTCTGATGTTATATATGATTGAACTGTTGGCCATATTGACTTTTTAAATTTTGGAATTGCATTTGATGTATTTTAATAGTCCTCATAATCATAATGTTTATGAATATTTCTTAAAAGCACTTCAACTGAAAGCCTAAAAGTCAATACTTTTGTGGATTTACTCTGTCACTTTGAAAACTATACTAGTTTTTTTAATATCATATATGTATGATAGAAAATGGATATGTGATAAGAAAATAAAATGTTAAAGTAATTTTCAATGGTTCCCCCACCATATTTATTTTTGTCTACTGGAAATTGCTAATAATATCTTTCCTCAGATAAAATGAATAGTATGAATAATGGAGTTGTATGTAATGATTCATTTAAACATATGTAATGAAATTATTTTTTCCACCTGTTTTCACGTAATGAATCTTTATATTTAATTAATTACTGATTGTTTTCATTAAAAACAGCAACCATTCCGATGAGCAGACTGTTTTTAAGTTTAATATTGCATATGTATTTCACTAAACTAATGAGCTCTTGAACATCTTTCTCAGAACTATAGCTCTTACCATTTTGTTAAACTGAAATATAGTGAGGTACAATATTATATAGGTTTCAGGTGCATAACATTGTGATTCTATGGTTATGTATGTTACTAAATGTCCATCACAGTAACTATAGTAACCACTTGTCACCAAAGTTACTACACTATTATTGACTGTATTCCTTATGGTGTTCTTTCATCCCCATGACTAATTTATTTTATGTTTGGAAATCAGCAGTTCTTTATCTCCTTCTCCCATTTGCCCACACTCCCACCTTCCTCTTCCATGCATTACAAAATAGAATCTCTTAGCTCACGTTGGGGATGATTTTATTCATTCTTCAAGCAGGACCAGGTCTGTACTATGCTTGGGAGAAAAATAAATTTTTTTTCATGAAATTTAAGAAAAAAAATCACTATAGTAAACACAAAGTGCTTGGATATCATTATGCAAGCTGGTGTCTAAAGAATGAATTAAAATGAAATAAAAAACATCTACATATTCAGTTCACAAATTCTGAAATTTCCAGGTTTTACAGAGCTGTACAATTTCATTTTTGTACATATTCATATGTTCATTTTTGAACATTGTAGTAAATTTGTGAAATTTAAAGTTATTTTCGATCACTATAAAATTGATACCTTGCAACATTATATATTAAGTTGTATATGAAGTGCTCTTTTTCCTTGAGCTCACTATCCTCACTCTTTTTTAACAAGAATTATGGCAAAAAGTCAAGACATCCTGTTTAATATATAACCAAGTTCTACATCAGGTTACATAATCAGTATTCATCCTTCAAAACACAATATATTTTCAATAAACATTTTTCCTTCTTGTTAAAATTTTTAGTCAAATTTATGGTCTTGGATTATAATATGCAGAGATTGTTCATTTGAGAAGAAAACTTGTATTCATATTAACAATAACCTCCTTTAAAATAAAACATAATAAAATCTTAGGGATTTGAGTATAATTAGAAAGATAAGAGCGATACTTCTGCTGATAACATATTGAAGAAGGAAAGTTCTATAGCATTTTTTATTAACCCAAGAGACTGTTACCACACATAATAAAGATTCCAAGAAATTCTTATGAAACACAATAGATCACTTGCTTTGTGAGATTAATTGGTGTAAAGTTAAGAATATGAGTATATGAGAAATACAAGGTGAAATCGTTTTTTTTTTTTTTTTCTTTTTGGACAGAAACAGCCAAACATACAATGAGAATTGGAGGAAGGGATGTAGGGCTAAGATTATCTTCCTCTTGGAAACTATCCAGGAATCAGGCTTTCCTATTATTTATGTAATTTACCCTCTTGCTCTATGGTTAAAATGAAATTAAACCACTTATGAAGTTCTCTGTTCTTTATCAAATAGTTACTTCAAGGATCCACTATGTGGTGAAAAATAATTTAGTCAAGCAAAAATAATCACTGAGAAATCTCAGGTCTTAATATAATTAAAATGTTATAATTTCTTCAATGTGTCAATATCAAGGAAAATTACATGTGAAATTTCTGTATGAATAGGAGAATATGTCTTATTGAGGCTGTATAGATAAGGAAGAAGTAAGTAGCCTTTCTTTTTTAACCAAGTGGATTGACAGCTAAGATTTTAAAGCAATCAAAAATGTCCTTGTACGTCCCTGTCTCTATCTGCTTTGGCACATCCTTATTGCCAATTAGCTGTCATGGATCATTCTTGTAGGGAACATACATTCAGATCATTCAGTCAGAGAAATCCATTTGACACAGCAGAATTCTGCATACAGAGAATCTGGATACACACTTACAGGGGGATGCAAAATTACTAGCAATGAAATTAAACAATTGAAAGCATTATTTACATATACATTCTATAATATTTGAAATTCCAACCCTTCATCATACCTGTTTAGCATTCAATTTTAAATAATTTATCAAATGTATACATCTTTACACCATATTAACATCTTTACAAATATCAAATTATTTTCACTAAGAAGTCCAGAATTCACATTACATTTTCAATACCTTTTCAGTGTGAGAATACTCATTACCATAAAAACTTTAAACAGTGAGAATGCAAAACGATCTTGCCAAAGAAAAAGAAACATCAAAATGAAGAGAAAATTTCTTACTCATATATAGTATGAATATTGTAACTTATTTTATAGTTGAAATAATGTCCTGTTTTTTCTTAGGAAAAATATTATATTAAATACTCTAAAGGGAATATTCTTGTCTTCATAAATATAAATTGCTACCAACCTAATAATGGGCACTTAATAATAACAGGCACTCACTACTTTTATGTTTACTCAATTTAATATAACCTGAAAAGAAAGCTAAATTGTTGAAGACTGAAATTTTGTTGTAACAGTTCAGGATAAAAATAAACAAAATGGGTCAAGAATTGAATTGCAAGACAAAAGTAAAGAGTAAAATAATATTATGAATATTGTTCTATAATCAGTGAGGTAACTCTCTCAATATATGACTCTACCTATCCACTTGTATAAATTTGCATTTTTCATGCTAAATAACTAAGCTGTAGCACAACCTGTGTGCATTATTCACATGTTAATGTTGTTAAGACTATCCAAATGAAAAGGATTTTTTGTTGTTTTAAGATTTCAGGCTCAAATTGAGTGCAATTTCAAACTCTTTCAACCTATAATTCCTAAATTGTGTTCTCTCAGAATAATGTTTTAATGTAAGACTAATTTAGATCTAAGAATTTAAAAAATATACATCTGTAAATTAAAAATGTATGTGCATTCAGTTAGTTCAGGTGAAAGATATATAGATGTTCATTATGCCATTCTCATTTTTCTGTAACTGTATCACTTTTCAAGGTAAAATCAAACATGAACATAAAAAATGACATTAAGAAAAAGAAGTCTCATGATCCAGGTCCTTGTTCCTATTCAATCTCATTATGATCTTGAAATTCTTAACTTTACCCTATGTTTCATTTGGTAACGCAGTTTCCATTTACCCAGGGTAATTCAGCCATATGGGCATCTATGGCATTTTTCATGTTTTTAAACTGCTGATTCATTAGAAGAGTTTTATTCTCTTATTTAAGGATTCATGTGGTTTTTATCTAAAATATAGATTGTAACTTAATCTGCTTTTTATGCTCCCTTCACCTTCCAGGCCTTTCTTTGGTCTGTAGAGATGGATATCCTGTGATAAAATGATCAGGAAAAGCCTGATATTTCCTCCTACATTCTCTCACACCCACTTTTCCTCTGTAAATTCTCTTGATTACTGTATTATTTGGAAATCATGATAACCTTGAATCAAAAAACACCACTCAAAAAGCGTTGATTTGTAGGACCCCTGGAAAGTTAGCTTGACGTAACTTACTCCATTTTGCAAGCTTAGCCTGACTAACTCCATCTTGTGTAAAACCCTAGTCGTAAGCATAATCAGTAAAATCACAGTCCTGAGAAAAATAAGAGAAAGGAAGTACCCCATCCCTGGAAAAGCCACAAGCTAGAAATACCGAGAAAAACCACAATAAGTAAATGTCCATTTTGCTGAAACTGTAATTATCCATTTTTTGCTGAATCTGCCTCTTAGAATGCCCCTAACCATTTTAGCTATATCTGCTAACTGTTTTTGCTGTATCTACTACTTTCCAAAGTATAAAAGCAAAAAGGGAACTTTGTTCAGGGTCTCAGATTGTGTCCTGTGTTGACGGGTTGCTGAGACCCTGGTTCGAATTAGCAATGAAGACCTGTTCTGTTTTTGCATCTCGCGACTGAGCTTGGTGACTGCGACTACGCATGGGGACTTAATGAAACAAGGCACAACATGAAGCAAATTTAGTTATTCTTCCTCTTCCACATCAAAGCAATAGGTGAAACGCCACCTTCACACATTCCCAAGCACCTGGGCCCCCTGCTTTCCCTTCAGCACTAGGCACGCGGCTCTCACTCGCAGGCATCAGGTGTGCGGGCAGCTCCACCCGCCCCGCGCCCACTCTCGCAGCGCCAACCACGCGCACTCAGCGGGCCGCTGCCGGGTTCCCGCACCAGGGTCCAGGCGCCTGGGAAGAGGGAAGGGAATCGTCTTGCCAGTGGGTTTCAGACCTGGGCAAGTTCGCTATGGATTCAATGGGACCAAAGAAAATGACATCAAACGTTGTGCGGGGTGAAAGGGTTTGTTTCCCGGCGTGTTCTCCCGGCGGCTGGCCGAGCACTGCCCCCCCCCTTCCCCCCCGCCGCCTCCGCCTGGAGCACTGCGCAGAGCTCTCTCTCCATTGAGCAGTGATAGCTCCTCTCCTGCAGGCGTGGAGGCCGTAGCCTAGCAACAGGCCAGTTACGTCATCAGGTAGTCTAAGTTCAGTGAGGATCCTGGCCATAGGAGCCCCAACTTCCCCACAGAATGTGAGCTGTTGAGCCTCTTGGAAGAATGTTTTGTGAAAGCAGTTTCAAAAATTTCCATTTACTCTATACTTGAAAGGGTTGAATGATCTTGGCCCACTCAGGGGGCAGGGGGGCCTGGATATGTGGTTCTTATTTGAGAGAGATCCTTGAACAACAAACAATGTCAAGAATTGCATATTTTATAAGTTATTAGTTTACGTATATGTAAAAAAGTAACAAGAGATTATATATTTCCTTATAAATGTTGGTACGAAGGCTGAAGTATTCGACGAATATTGGGCTTATATAACACAATAAAACCACCTTTAGTCTGACTTTTCATTTATTATTTGGCAAATTATGAGTTTCCTCCTAATTACTCTGTTCTTAATGATTTATACTGGGTAGAGAGATGGAGCCCCCCATCTAGATATCTTCAGCAAACAATACTTACTAATGGGTACATTTTCTGGTTTCCCTCTTATCTGGCTGGATCAATCTGATAACGTTTAAGTGAATGAGATGTAGTCAGATATTCTATGTCGTAATTATAAACAAGGTAGGTAACTGACCTTTACATTCCTATTTTGAGTTTGTTAAATATTTCCATATTGTCAAATTAAATAGCTTCATGTGTCTACAATTTAATATTTTAATATTCAGGAATAGTTCGTAAATTTTGATTATCCATTCACCCTTTGGTAGGTGGACCAGCTCTCCAGATGACTCCCTTGAAGAATGGAGCATTATGGTTACAATTCCTGTATAAAAAGTAATTATTATTTACATGATTGAAATTATTCTTGAAATAAAAATACATTAAAAAGGCCATAGAATTATTGCTTATTGAATTATCCTCACTGGTTTATATTTTTCTAATTAACGTTACCGTAAAATTAGAAACTGTTGTATTCTTCAGGTCTCTGAATTTTTTTTAACTTCTTTAGACTCTTACGACTGCCACTGCTTTAGGAATGCACAGCTAACCCCCAGCCACCTCTGCTAGTCCGTCATCCCCACACCCTCCCTCCCACCCAGGCCCCCTGCAGCTCCCGTTGTCTCTTCATCCCTTAGGGTTTCGTCTGGAGAAAGTCTTGTGCACCGAGTCAATAGTTCGCAGCCTTCCGAAGCTGCTTGTTTCCCGCAGGGTCATTCTTTGGGAGGCCCCAGGCGGCTGCGCATATCCACAGCTCAGTTTTGTCCTTGAGTAGTATTCCAGTTTATGGGTCTCACAGGTGTTCACCCAGTCTTCCCTGAGGATGTTTGGATTTTCTCCTGATTTGGGTGACTCTCAATAAAACGACTATAACCACCACGTACTGATTTGGATTTAAACACTAGTCTTCATTTCTCTCAGATACAGAGTGGTGTGATTTCTGGGTCATATGGTGAGTCTATGTTTATAGTATCAGAAACTGACCAAATTTTTCAGTCTCTGTACCATTTCACATTGCCACCAGCAACGGTGGGGACTTCCAGGTGCTGCAGGACCCTCCCATCATTTGGCATTTTCAATATATTTCATATTAGTCATTGTATGCTGTTACCTTAAACTTGCAATTCTGTAATATTTTTTGATGTTGAGTATTTTCATGTGTTTACCATTCATTTATCCTCTAATTAAATGTCCACTTTTTAATTGTGTCATTTATATTTTTTTGAGTACTGAGTGATATTTATATATTCTCAATTCAAGTCCATTGCCAGAATGTGATCTGCAAATTCTTTCTTCCACTGTACATGTGCTGTCATTGTCTTACCATCTATCAAAGATATTTATTTATTATTTATATTTTACTGAATTAAAATTTTAGTGCCATTTCAGCTTCTCAGAAAAACTGAAGGGAATTGCAGAGATTCCCCAAATACTCTTTACCCCCATCTATGCATAGACCACCCCTTTACCACCATCCTTCCACCAGAGTGGCACATTTGTTCTTCTTGATAAATCTGTGCTGAAAAAATAAAATTCTGCAAAAAGTTGCTTTTACATTGTGGATCACTGTTGCTGCATATGCATCATCATAGCATCATATGAAGTAATTTCAGTGCCTGTAAACTGTGCCTATTCAGCCCTATGCCCTCACAGCCTATGGCAACCCTTGCGTGTGTTTCACTGTCTCTACCATGCTGCTTTTCCTAGAATCTCTTGGAGTTGAAATTATAGAAGGTGTACCCTTTACACATTGGCTGCTTTCACTTACTAATATGTCTCTAAGGTTCTTCATTGTATTTCAAGGCCTACTATCTCATTTTTTTCAATCATGAGTAATATTCTGATGTCTGGATGTACATCAATGTATTAATTATTCACTTACGAAAGGCACCTAGGCTGACTTCCTTTTGACAACGATGAATAAAGCACCTATAATTACCAGTGGGCAGACTTTTTGTTGATATGTTTTCAGCTCCAAAGCACAGTTGTCCTATAATGTGATAACAGTGTGTTCAGTTTTGTGAGAAACCGTCGAACTGCCTTCCAAGGCGGCTGTGCCATCCTGCATTTCTGGCTCAGTGAGTGAGCCCCACACCCTTGCCGGCGATGGGCACTGTCAGTGTTCTGGGTTCGTCTCTCCCACCAGGTGCGTGGTGGTATCTCGGTGCTCCCACTTGCATTTCCCCAATGACATATGATGTGCAGCATCTTTTCATTTGTTTATTTACCAACTGTGTGTTTTCTATGCTATAGTGTGCTGGGTCTTTGGACTCTTTTTTATACTAGGTTGTTTATTTTTTCTTCAAATTTAAGTAGTTCTACAGAGAAGACAAGTAGAGATCTTACAACATCTTACTACGCTGATGGACAGTGACTGTAATGGGGTTTGTGGGGGGGACTTGGTGAAGAGGGGAACCTAGTAAACAAAATGTTCTATATGTAATTGTAGATTAATAACAAAAAAAATTTAAGTAGTTCTTGTATTTTTGGAGAACTGGCCTTTGTCAGCTAAGTCTTTACAACATATTTTCTCCCAGTTCATGGACTGCCTTCTCATTACCATGACAGTGTCTTTTGGGGGAGTAGGAATTTCAAATTTTAATGAAGTTCTGCTTATATATTTTGTGCCTTTAGGTTCATTAGATCATTTATTTCTCAATGTTGATGAGGCACTTTTGCCCCTTTTATGGATTTTTCATTTGTATCCTGTTAAGCACTTTGTGTAATCATGCTTTTATATTTTCTTGTGTTTTATTCTAAAGTAACTTATAATTTTATGATTTCTTTTCAGAGTTAATTGGTTTATGAAATGTGAGTGCTAGGTAACAATTCCTTTTTTGCATGTGGATGTCCATATGTTCTTATGACAATTTTCAGAAGACTAACCAGTGTCCATTGAATTGATTTATATATATGCTTTTCAAAAAACAAATGGCCACACATGCATGAGTCCATTTCTGGACTCTCTACATGTGCCCATTGACGAATTTATCTATACCTCCCTGAACACCAGGAAGTCTTAATTACTTTACCCTCAGAGGAAGTCTTGAAAATGGATAGAATGATGCAACTAAATACATTCTTTTTCAAAGTTACTTTGTCTATTATATTTTAGTTGCCCAACTCATATAAGATTTGCATTCACTTTGCCAAGATGTGCAAAGGTCAATAGGGATTTTTTACTGGAATTATAATAAAGGAATGGATCAGTAGGGTAAGAAATTATATCTTTATTGTTTCTGGTAGTCCAGGAACATGACATGCCTTTCCATTTAATAAGTTTTATGACATTTTCCAACAACATTTTGTATATGGAAGCAACGTATGATTGATGTTTTGTGTCCCTTTATCCCATTACCCCAGATAACCACTCCAAACCTTCACCCATTGTAATCAGTAGTCACTTCTCTCTCTCTTCTCTATACTGCTGTTTTGTTCATTTTTTGTTTCATTTTGTTTTTGGATTCCAGAAACAACTGAAATCATATGGTATTTGTCTTTTTCTGCCTGACTTATTTCACTTACCATAATACCCTCAAGGTCCATCCATGTTGTTGCAAATGGCTGACCACCTGAACAGAAATATTTCAAGAAGAAATACAGATGGCCATCAGGCACATGAAAAGATCCTCTATGTAGCTAATCATTAGAGATTATCAAAAGTACAGTGAGCTATCACCTCACAGCAGTTAGAAAGGCCACTAACCAAAAGCCAAGAAATAATATGTTGTTAAGGATGTGGAGAAGAGGTTACCCTCCTACACTGTTGGAAGGAATGTAAACTGGTGTAACTGTTTTGGAACACATAATGGAGTTTCCTTAAAAAGCTTACAATATAAATACTGTACAACCCAGCAACTGCTCTTTTAGGAATACAACCAAAGAAAACAAAACCCCTGATTCAAAAATATATGAAATACTGTATTTATTTTAGCATTATTAAAATAGCCTAAGTTTCTATCTATAAATGAATGTATAAAAAATGTGTAGTACACACACACACAATGGAATATTAATCAGCCATAAGCAATAATGAAATCTTGTCAATGCAACACTATGAATACATCTAGTGGACATTACACCAAGTGAAAGAAGTCAAATGGAGACTACTGATGTGACTTTTAGTCACATTCTAAATTAACATTTTTTTATGCTTCTTCCTCCACACTTTATTTATAAGATGATGTAATCTATATCTATGGGGTATCCCTTGACTAATTTTTTGTACAGTTTATTTTACTATTGTTTGCTTAACTTCAAACTTGCTTTGGAAACAATTGGTCTACTATCTTTACTATAGGTTTCGGATCCTTGATGAGAAATATTTGGACTTAAAAACATTTCCATCTAAAGGAGTCCCTTTATCATATCTTGTAAGTCAGGTTTAGTCGTGCTGAATTTTTTCAATCTTCCTTTATCTGGGAAACTTATAATCCATCCTTCAATTTTGAATGATAATCTTGCTGGGTAGAGAATTACTGGTTGTAGTTTCTTTCCATTCAGTACCTTCAATATTTCATGCCACTCACTTCTGGCCTGTACAGTTTCTGCTGAAAACTCAGCTGATACATTTAGGGAGTTTCTGTATTGGTAACTGTGTGCCTCTCTCTTCTTGCTTTTAAGATTATCTCTTTATCTTTAATCTTTGCCATCTTAATTATTATGTCTTTGTGTTGTCCTCCTGTGCTTCATTTTGTTAGGAGTTCTCTGTACTTCAGGAACCTAGATGTCTATTTTTTTCCATAGAGTATGAAATTTTTAAGTGATTATTTCTTCCAAGATACTTTCCAAACTTTTTTCTCTCTTCTTCTGGGATCCCTATTATGCAAATATTCCTGTGTTTTCAGCTGTCACACACCTCTCTTAGCATCTTCTGGCTTTAAGAAATTCCTTTTCCCAGCACAAAGTGGACTCATGTTCATGGAGCAGATATCCAGGGCCAGGTGAGCTAGATTCCTGCATGTTTATCTCCTCCCCACTCCCTCCTGCACATGGGCAGGAAAGGGGGCAGAGCGTGGGTCTCAAGCAATCACTTTTTTTTACTTTGAATATGCTTTATTATGCCACAAATTCCCAGGAAACATAACAAATATTATCTCTAAATGGGACTAAAAATTTCACAAATACTAGCACTTTATTGACAAAACCCAAGTTTTCTAAGGTAGTGTACATATTAAAGTTATCTTTTATAAAAATCTCAATGTTTCTGATAAATATTAAAGGGAACCTGTAGCAGATACTACTTTACTTTTCAGTGTGAGTGTGGAAACCTCTGTGTAACATGAAAATATTTGTTAAGGACAGAACGGCTGCTTGTGAACCGCTCTGCCTCGGTTGTCAGGCTCTTGTGTTTGAACTGGGCACCGTTATGTAAAAGATCATGTTGAAAATTTTTCCAATAAACTGAACAAAAGGAAAAAAAATTTTTTTTAACAAATCACTCTTTTAAAGCATTAATAACTGGTGTAATTTTTAAAGGGAAAATGAAATATCCCTTTCCTTACATTTGCATTAAATAGAAAATTCAAATCTTTTACTGAAATACCAATACATTAATATATTTTAAGCCTGAATACTGACAGCATTTCCCCAGCTTCCAAAGTGTGGATGGGCCACTGGGCAATACTAGCATTTCCTATATAAGGGTTGCCAAAGGGGGATGAGTATCTTGCAAGTAAAGCTGGTGCCTGAACCTGGCCACCATGTGGCACGTGGGCAGCAGATCACTGCTCCCATGCCAGGGAATATTCTCCAAAAAGGAGGCTTGAAGGCAGTCATTCTGCAGCTCTCTCATTTGGTAATCTAATAGGGAACTTTCTGATACATATACATGGATATATGAAAATTCCTCCAGAGACAAGGTTAATTATTAAATAAATTAAGAGGGGAAAAAATGCCAGTGGCTAAATTTATGTTACTTCCAGAGACAGCAATGGAAGCCACAGGATGAAAGAGGTAAGAGCAGCTGGTTCCAAACCCCGATTATGGTCAGAGTCACCAGCTGGCAGGCTTTACGAATTCTGTCCAGGGTCTCAGCCTAAGCCTATCTCTAAACTACAGCCAGGGAATTCTTCTCGAGCAGCACAAGTGACTCTGAGGATCAGCCAGCGTTGAAACTTTGAAGTAGGAAGGTGGGTGGGCCAAGCTAGGTCACTACAGAGATTTAGAGTCCAACATCTGATATTTTTCAATTATTCCACATTTTTTTCCAATTGTCTCACCTTCCCTATTTTTCTAATAGTGAATAATGAAGGGGCTTGCCAAGTGAAGAAGAGAGTCAATAGGGAACCCAAAATGGATTTTACTACGTTAAGACCACTCATGTACATCAATTAAAACTACTATATACTATTTGAGATTCAATCATAAGGCAGACATTTCTGACTGTTAATGTATTTTAAAGACAGGGGCCTCCTTACTCAACATGATGATGTCATCAAGACAACTCTAAACACTAATGATATTTAATAGAAAAGAAAATCTGTGTAATTCTTCAAAATAAATGATTTTATATATCCAATGTTAAGAAGACAATCCCCTAAATGTGAGGTAGGGGAATAATTCTCTTACATGAAAACAACAGTGGCACAGTGTTACTCTCCAAGTTAGAAATTAAGCAAAGTGTTTCAGTACTATTTCTGTTTATGTACTGCTTGGTTAACACAAGTATAAATGTTTTAAGTGTGGATAAATATTTTGGTTTTATTTTAATGCATATAATTAAAAGTAGGTGTTTTTTTCATATACACTGAAATTGTATACATTCTCCAGCTTGTGAATAAAGAATGTTTTAAATATCCCTTGCTCACTTAACCTTGGAATAATAGAAAAGGCAGTACCTATATAGGAAATTTTACATTAAAATTATAACTATATGCTTTTCAGCTCTTACAGTGATTTAAATTTTTTCAATGTCCAAATACAAAATAGCACATTTTAATTTGCTATAGCATAATTCAAGTATTCTCTTAAATATTCTATTCAGTCAACTAGTACATGATATTAAGCAACTTTTTATAATAGCATTCCTTTTTAAAGATGGCTGTTACACAAAATGGTGTGATTCTCTATTATTCTAAATTGCTGAGAATAATTTGAAACAATAGACAGAGACCTTTATGATTAAATCATCAACACATAAAAGGTTGCTCACAGCAGCAATAAGGCATTTGCAGATCACTCGCCACAAGTATTTGAATTCATGTAAACAAAGACTATGTAAGGGAGAAAATACGTCACCATAGATAAAATATATTCATATGGTTGTGTGACTCTAAATCACATATTATCTGAATACCACACAAAACCAAAAGAGGCATAATCTAGTGTTTTAATAACTGAAAGATGTTACTTATTTGTGAAATATAAGGTTTATAAGTTTTCTAAAGTAGTAATGAAACATATATTTTGAAAATGAACAACCACTATTTTCTAGAAATAAATATACATACATAATGTATTGCAGCATAGGAATATTGAATATTATCCTAGCACTAACCATAACATTCAATCAGTAGTTTTCAAATATTTTTTCCACATTGAACCTTGAATCTTCTACTTTGTTAGCTGCCCAAAAAGTTTCAAAAGAGTTTTATTCTCCTGCTTCGGTTGTTCATTTTCATCTTCTGTCATCTAGGTCTCTATTTAACAAACCAATTTCTTCTTTGAGTTTTCCGATCATTTCCTCTTCATCTTGCATTAGCCGCACAAGTCTTCAATTTTCTTGCCTTTCTCTTATTACTTTCTTTTCAAGATATTCAATGTTCTTGCCCAATGTGCTTCTTGAGACCAAACCACCTGAGGCGCTTGCACCCCGGCTGTATCTGCTGCACCTGTAAGACCCAACGGCCTTATTCTGGTCTGCGCTTCCCCCCCAGTGAGGAGACGAAAGCCACAGCAGATCGATGCAACAAGCAAGAGGTTTATTGTTATTCCAGCTAGCTGGGGTCCAAGTGTCTGCCCGGCGCAGCGGGTTTCAACAAGGACCCTGAGCACTCAGAGCCAAGGGTTATTATAGCATTTTCAAAGCACTTAACTCACAGTAATTTTCCACAGCTATACATTATTCTTGCAAGATATACATCCTGGGGTTAGGCAAGAGCAAGATAAGACCATTCTTCAATTGTCAGGGAGGTTCTGCACGATAAGCTTGGTATGTAGGATTAACTGACCAAGGTTAGCTGACCAAGGGTCACCGCTGCCTTATTCTGGTGTTCATGATTGATTATCTTGTTTTTCTTTGCCTTACCCAGTTCCAGTTCACACACACTCAGGAAATGGCTTTTATGCCCTTAAGATGGTTACTCTTATGCTAACTTATTTCTATTCTTACATTTAACCTATTTCTATTCTTACATTCCCCTCTTCTTCTTGTATCTATTTCATTCATGAAACTAGGGGTCATCTGCTTGGTCAACACTCTGATAGTTCTGTCTCAACACCATGATTTGCATGGTGCTAATGCGTTCTTTGATAAAGGTAACTAGGCGGTTTAGGATGCAGGGGCCAAAGGTTAGAATTAATATTAAGATCATTAGAGGCCCTACTAGAGTAGAGATGAGGGTAGTAAACCATGGCGAGGAGTTGAATCAGGACTCAAACCACCCTTGGTTTTGTTCTCTTTTTCTTTTTCTTTTAGCTAAATTTTCTCTAACTTTGGCCATGGAGTCTTTTACTACTTCTGAAAGATCTACATAGAAGCAACATTCTTCTTTAAGGGCAGCGCACAGTCTGCCCTGTTGGAAGAATAACATGTCTAAACTTCTTCTATTTTGTAGGACTACTTAACTTCTGGGAATGAACACATGGAGTGACTCCGGTTTGGCAGGCCCACCACCCATTAGATGGGGGAATATAATATGTTTGGGTGTGTTTATTACTTCTGTCCTGTTGCAGAGGGAGGTGTAAGTTTTAGCAACTTTCCCAATGCAGGTTCCTTACCCACTTACAGAGGATAAAGTGAGTCTTGGTCTTTTCTGCTGCTACCTACACTGGGAGGGGTCAGAAGACCTGTTGAGAGCATTAACAAATGCTATACCTTAGTAGTAAGGGGGAGCAACATCATAGCATAACCAGCAGGAGCGATTTAGCTTGGGATGAATGGCAAGGGGTCCTTGATTAAAGATAATCTCCTGCCTTGATTTCTCTCTGGGACACTGGCGCTTTGGTCCAGGCACACATTAAAAGACTGCGTGCCCAGCCTCTAAGGTGGGCTGAGATATTCTATATTTGCTAAAGAATCCTGCCTTTTACTATGCCATCTACAGCTGGGTCTGCATGCTAAGTCACTTTCTCAGCTTGCAAAATTATTTAGATCAGGAGGAAAGACAGCACATAGGCCTGGGCCTTTTAGCATGCTAAAGTGAATCCTATACACGATTACAAATGATTAGCATACTAAAGCATGTGCTACTCTTCTTTATCTGGGGAACATTAACTGATCTCACTGAAGAATGATTCTAGAGCTTAATGTTCAACACAGTTTTAGTAGGAGGGGATTTCTAGCATGTAGTTACATTGCTCTGATTGCAAATATACTGCCTTGCTTTCTTCAGAGGCTCTAACTTTATTCTGTCTAAGCCTATGGTCCCTGTTTCATTCCGCCCTGTACAGATAGAGACCCTAGCTGCTGCTAGGGAAAAGGGGCGATGACCGCTCTGGCTGCTTCGTGCTGAGAAGGGGGCGCAGTAAAGGGTGCAGCTAGGTCTCCATCACTGGTCAGTTGAGAGGGCCTCAGAAGGCTGGCGCTTCTATTCTGGGTTTCGTTTCTATTACTATTTGCAGTTTTGTGGCTTCTAGGCAAAATAAAACAAATTGTGTTATTAGGTTATGTAGCAACATCTGGAGTTTGATTTTCCATTCTGGAAGGAGGCTGCATTATTGAAACAATACTTTTCTCTAAAATTACCCTCATTTTTATTAGAAGTAACTAGGTTAAGAAAATAATTAACAGCTGGCTTGATTATTTGCACAAGTGCAGCAAGAAGAGCAATTGATTACACAGGCTCTTTTAAATATGCTTTGCTGGAACTTTTTGTAAGGAATTTCAGATTGTACTTTTAAAGGCCTCTTGAGGCCAGAGAGCCAAGCCAGACTTGCCATCAGGCTTTGCCTGCAGTACCTGTAGATTTGGATGAATTCCTCTCTTCTCGAGGTCTCTGCACCTGCCAGGAAGTGACCTTCTTTACTCACATGGTAAGGCTGCTGGGAACTCTGTAAGCAAGGTACCAGGCCAGTTCTTCCAAGGGGCTTTGCTTGCTTTGTAATGTCAATCTTAGTTCCTTAAAGTTGTTCACATCTGAGTCCATGCACATGTCTCTCAGGTATGACATTCCAGTCAAAGCCCTGGCGGTATAACATGTGTTCTTAATTAGTCTTCTCACAAGGAAAGCAGATTCTTATTGAACTCGTGTAAATAAACATATTGCCATGGAATACAAAAATAGTCACTGAAAGTTTTTAAACTCTGTAGGGATCAGGTAGAGAGAAGGATGTTTCAATTCTACTTATAAAGATAGTCATTTACCAAACTGTTGTCAGCTTAAGAGAACAAGCTTAAAACACTTTATCAGCAACATTTGAAACAAAAAGACACAAAATCATTTTATTTAGTTTATGTAATCTTATGTAACTAATACCTGTTCTGCTGAGATCCAGTTCTTTACTAGTTTAGGAATAATAAAACAGTGACTATAAATCATAAAAGACTTACAAATGACAATGGTTAAAGATCTGATGAGAGCTTACTGTAAGACAGTTGACATAAGGAAATTCTGATATTTCTGTAATACAAAACAGTCAGTAACAAAGTTTAGCATCATTCTCTTTGACAGTGCTTTCCTGGTAAATATGTATATATATATCAGATAAATAAGCCAAATTAGTCAAGTACTTTCTCTAATGAGAAAAAATTCCTCTGACATGTTCCAGGGGCCCTCTGGAAAATATCAGAGTTAACTAGAGGTAAAAGCACCTTTTTCCATTTAATTCTTTTAGAACTGTCTATCATTACACATTTATTGTTTATATACCCAGCACAGTAAATGAGATATCTTAAAAAGGTGGGGCAGCAGGGGAGACTGCTGCTGTCAGTTTTTAAAGACAATATATAGAAGTCAAAATAATTCTAGGTTACCAAGCATTCTTGAGAGAATGGTAGCAGATGGTAGATTCTTCTGCTTTCATCTTCAGGAGGGGAAAAAAAGCTACAATTAGAATTCACATTTAGCTGAAAGAACTGTCCAAACTCAAGGCAGAGTATAATATCACCAGGCATACAAAATACCTGTTAGAGATACATACAAAGAATGAATATGGCTATAGTCAAACTCAACTTAAAAGTTTAAGCAGAATCTCAAATTTAAATGTCTCTTTCTTTCACACAGATATTCAGATCTGACCAGAAATATGCTTTGAGATGAGAGATCAGGCATTTTACCTCTTCATTTAAGGATTGAGAAATGATGACCTTTGGCTTTCTAACCAGCTATTTCATTCATGGCGTCAATAGTGGGTTGTGGTGACATGGAAATGTATGCT
This sequence comes from Manis pentadactyla, assembly GCF_030020395.1. Lineage (NCBI taxonomy): Eukaryota > Metazoa > Chordata > Mammalia > Pholidota > Manidae > Manis > Manis pentadactyla. The sequence goes on along the minus strand of NC_080031.1, from coordinate 47,590,220 downwards.
GGATATTTGGATGGTTTAAAGGTTATATACAATCAATAGCTTACAAACAGTGAAAATAATAAGAACATAACTCAGGATAAGTGTCCAAGACCAGATACAAAAAAGCAGAGAAAGTTCTTAAGGCTACAGGTCTTCCCTGAAAGCTTCAAGAATGTTTTACTCTTTAATAGTAGATAGAGCTTTTAACAGAATTTGCATAGCAGCTTATAAGATCATTTTCACTAAAAAATATGGAGAATCCTCCATGTTTTTTTAAAACATACAAACATATCCACAGCATATAAATTAAACAAGAAGACCTGGTGGTTCTAAAAAAAATCTATTACAACCTTTCTCAAAAGTGGTCACACGTTTGTCCATCTAAACCTTTACAGTGAAACCTGTTTTTCTGGGAGAAACATAATCTTGTCCAGATTCTACAGTTTAATTTTTAAGAATAAATTTTGGTTTGTTAACTAAGTGCATTTAATCAGCTAAAAAAAGCTTTGTTACCATTCTGCTTAGGAGGTTAAATTAAGAAAACAAATAATCAGTAACAACTTTAATCATTTGTTGGTTAGAGAGATTTTTCTACTTATAAAAATATAAGGAATAAATTCAATTTCTCATGCCATGCAATCATTTTCAATAACAAAATATTTCAAAGGCAAATAAAGGTTACACAGTTGTTAACAAACTTTAGCTTTTAGTCTTTTTAATATTAAGATTTCATTTTTTAAAAAATATTCTGGAGAGGGGCGGAAGATGGCGGCGTGAGTAGAGCAGCGGAAATCTCCTCCCAAAACAACATATATCTATGAAAGTATAACAAAGACAACCCTTCCTAGAATAAAGACCAGAGGACACAGGACAATATCCAGACCACATCCGCACCTGAGAGAACCCACCGCCTCGCGAAGGGGGTAAGATACAAGCCCCGGCCCCGCGGGAGCCGAGCGCCCCTCCCCCCAGCTCCCGGCGGGAGAAGAGCAGGCAGAGCGGGAGGGAGACGGAGCCTAGGACTGCTGAACACCCAGCCCCAGCCATCTGGGCCAGAGTGCAGGGCGCTCGATATTAGGGAAACAGGGCAGCAAGAACAGTGAGCAGGCACTGGAGGCTGGGCGACAGAGGGCATAAGAAAAGCGCGTGACCATTTTTTTTTTTTTGCTTTTTTGCTGTTTTGTTTTGGCGAGCGATTTTTGGAAGTCTTAAAGGGATAGGGACCCCAATACTAGGGAAACAGGGCAGCAAGAACAGTGAGCAGGCACTGGAGGCTGGGCGACAGAGGACATAAGAAAAGCGGGCGACAATTTTTTTTTTGCTTTTTTGCTGTCTTGTTTTGGTGAGCGCTTTTTGGAAGGCTTAAAGGGATAGGGACCCCAATACGAGGGAAACAGGGCAGCAAGAACAGTGAGGGGGCTCTGGAGGCGGGGCGACAGAGGACATAAGAAAAGCGCACGACCATTTTTTTTTTTTTTTTTGCTTTTTTGCTGTTTTGTTTTGGCGAGCGATTTTTGGAAGTCTTAAAGGGATAGGGACCCCAATACTAGGGAAACAGGGCAGAAAGACCGGTGAGCAGAGGCCTGAGGCTGGCACCGGAGAATAAAGAAAAATGAACGACCACCCCCCATTATTTTTTTTTTTATTAAAAACTTATTTTTTTTTTTTAATTAAAAAATTTTTTTTTCTTATTTTTTTTTTTTTTGTGGTCGTTATTTTGTTTTGGCGGGTGCTTTTTGGAAGTCTTAAAGCGGCAGGTGGGTCACTTAATCCAGAGGTAGGGAATCCGGGATCTCTGGGCACCTTAACCCCTGGGCTGCAGGGAGCAGGCAGGCCCCTTACGGAGATAAATAGCCTCCCAGCAGCTCCTGATCCAACGCGACTCCACCATTTTGGAGTAGCTGCCCGAGCCAGGCCACGCCCATGGCAACAGCGGAGATTAACTCAATAGCAGCCGGGCAGGAAGCAGAAACCCTGTCTGCAAGCAGCTGCGCAGCACAAGCCACTAGAGGTCGCTGTTCTCCCAGGAGAGGAGGGCCACAAACCAACAAGAAAGGAAGTCCTTCCAGCCGTCACTTGTCCCAGTTCTGCAGACTATTATTATCACCATGAAAAGGCAAAGCTACAGGCAGACAAAGATCACAGAGACAACACCAGAGAAGGAGACAGACCTAACTAGTCTTCCTGACAAAGAATTCAAAATAAGAATCATAAACATGCTGACAGAGATGCAGAGAAATACGCAAGAGAAATGGGATGAAGTCCGGAAGGAGATCACAGATGCCAGAAAGGAGATCGCAGAAATGAAACAAACTCTGGAAGGGTTTATAAGCAGAATGGATAGAATGCAAGAGGCCATTGATGGAATTGAAATCAGAGAACAGGAACGCATAGAAGCTGACATAGAGAGAGACAAAAGGATCTCCAGGAATGAAACAATGTTAAGAGAACTGTGTGACCAATCCAAAAGGAACAGTATCTGTATTATAGGGGTCCCAGAAGAAGAAGAGAGAGGAAAAGAGATGGAAAGTATCTTAGAAGAAATAATTGCTGAAAACTTCCCCACACTGGGGGAGGAAGTAATCGAACAGACAATGGAAATACACAGAACCCCCAACAGAAAGGATCCAAGAAGGACAACACCAAGACACATAATAATTAAAATGGCAAAGATCAAGGACAAGGAAAGAGTGTTAAAGGCAGCTAGAGAGAAAAAGGTCACCTATAAAGGGAAACCCATCAGGCTAACGTCAGATTTTTCAACAGAAACTTTACATGCCTGAAGAGAATGGCATGATATATTTAATACAATGAAACAGAAGGGCCTTGAACCAATGATACTGTATCCAGCACGACTATCATTCAAATATGACGGTGGGATTAAACAATTCCCAGACAAACAAAAGCTGAGGGAATTTGCTTTCCACAAACCACCACTACAGAACATCTTACAGGGACTGCTCTAGATGGGAGCACTCCTTGAAGGAGCACAGCACAAAACACCCAACATATGAAGAATCGAGGAGGAGGAACAAGAAGGGAGAGAAGAAAAGAATCTCCAGACAGTGTATATAACAGCCCAATAAGCGAGCTAAGTTAGGCAGTAAGATACTAAAGAGGCTAACCTTGAACCTTTGGTAACCACGAATTTAGGGCCTGCAATGGCAATAAGTACATATCTTTCAATAGTCACCCTAAATGTTAATGGGTTGAATGCACCAATCAAAAGACACAGAGTAACAGAATGGATTAAAAAGCAAGACCCATCTATATGCTGCTTACAAGAAACTCACCTCAAACCCAAAGACATGTACAGACTAAAAGTCAAGGGATGGAAAAACATATTTCAAGCAAACAACAGTGAGAAGAAAGCAGGGTTTGCAGTACTAATATCAGACAAAATAGACTTCAAAACAAAGAAAGTAACAAGAGATAAAGAAGGACACTACATAATGATAAAGGGCTCAGTCAAACAAGAGGATATAACCATTCTAAATATATATGCACCCAACACAGGAGCACCAGCATATGTGAAAAAAATACTAACAGAACTAAAGGGGGATATAGACTGCAATGCATTCATTCTAGGAGACTTCAACACACCACTCACCCCAAAGGATAGATCCACTGGGCAGAAAATAAGTAAGGACACGGAAGCACTGAACAACACAGTAGAGCAGATGGACCTAATAGACATCTATAGAACTCTACATCCAAAAGCAGCGGGATATACATTCTTCTCAAGTGCACATGGAACATTCTCCAAAATAGACCACATACTAGGCCACAAAAAGAGCCTCAGAAAATTCCAAAAGATGGAAATCCTACCAACCAACTTTTCAGACCACAAAGGCAGAAAACTAGAAATAAACTGTACAAAGAAAGCAAAGAGGCTTACAAACACATGGAGGCTTAACAACACGCTCTTAAATAATCAAAGGATCAATGACTAAATCAAAATGTAGATCCAGCAATATATGGAAACAAATGACAACAACAACACTAAGCCCCAACTTCTGTGGGACACAGCAAAAGCAGTCTTAAGAGGAAAGTATATAGCAATCCAAGCATATTTAAAAAAGGAAGAGCAATCCCAAATGAATGGTCTAATGTCACAATTATCGAAATTGGAAAAAGAAGAACAGATGAGGCCTAAGGTCAGCAGAAGGAGGGACATAATAAAGATCAGAGAAGAAATAAATAAAATTGAGAAGAATAAAACAATAGCAAAAATCAATGAAACCAAGAGCTGGTTCTTCGAGAAAATAAACAAAATAGATAAGCCTCTAGCCAGACTTATTAAGAAGAAAAGAGAGTCAACACAAATCAACAGTATCAGAAACAAGAAAGGAAAAATCACGACGGACCCCACAGAAATGCAAAGAATTATTGGAGAATACTATGAAAACCTATATGATAACAATCTGGGAAACCTAGGAGAAATGGACAACTTCCTAGAAAAATATAACCTTCCAAGATTGACCCAGGAAGAAACAGAAAGTCTAAACAGACCAATTACCAGCAACGAAATTGAAGCGGTAATCAAAAAACTACCAAAGAACAAAACTCCCGGGCCAGATGGATTTACCTCGGAATTTTATCAGACATACAGGGAAGACATACTACCCATTCTCCTTAGAGTTTTGCAAAAAATAGAGGAGGAGGGGATACTCCCAAACTCATTCTATGAAGCTAACATCACCCTAATACCAAAACCAGGCAAAGACCCCACCAAAAAAGAAAACTACAGACCAATATCCCTGATGAACGTAGATGCAAAAATACTCAACAAAATATTAGCAAACCGAATTCAAAAATACATCAAAAGGATCATACACCATGACCAAGTGGGATTCATCCCAGGGATGCAAGGATGTTACAACATTCGAAAGTCCATCAACATCATCCACCACATCAACAAAAAGAAAGACAAAAACCACATGATCATCTCCATAGATGCTGAAAAAGCAATTGACAAAGTTCAACATCCATTCATGTTAAAAACTCTCAGCAAAATGGGAATAGAGGGCAAGTACCTCAACATAATAAAGGCCATCTATGATAAACCCACAGCCAACATTATATTGAACAGCGAGAAGCTGAAAGCATTTCCTCTGAGATCAGGAACTAGACAGGGATGCCCACTCTCTCCACTGTTATTTAACATAGTACTGGAGGTCCTAGCCACGGCAATCAGACAAAATAAAGAAATGCAAGGAATCCAGATTGGTAAAGAAGAAGTTAAACTGTCACTATTTGCAGATGACATGATACTGTACATAAAAACCCTAAAGACTCCACCCCAAAACTACTAGAACTGATATCGGAATACAGCAAAGTTGCAGGATACAAAATCAACACACAGAAATCTTTGGCTTTCCTGTATACTAACAATGAACCAACAGAAAGAGAAATCAGGAAAACAACTCCATTCACAATTGCATCAAAAAAAATAAAATACCTAGGAATAAACCTAACCAAAGAAGTGAAAGACTTATACTCTGAAAACTACAAGTCACTCTTAAGAGAAATTAAAGGGGACACTAACAGATGGAAACTCATCCCATGCTCGTGGCTAGGAAGAATTAATATCGTCAAAATGGCCATCCTGCCCAAAGCAATATACAGATTTGATGCAATCCCTATGAAACTACCAGCAACATTCTTCAATGAACTGGAACAAATAATTCAAAAATTCATATGGAAACACAAAAGACCCCGAATAGTCAAAGCAATCCTGAGAAAGAAGAATAAAGTAGGGGGGATCTCACTCCCCAACTTCAAGCTCTACTATAAAGCCATAGTAATCAAGACAATTTGGTACTGGCACAAGAGCAGAGCCACAGACCAATGGAACAGACTAGAGAATCCAGACATTAACCCAGACATATATGGTCAATTAATATTTGATAAAGGAGACATGGACATACAATGGCGAAATGACAGTCTCTTCAACAGATGGTGCTGGCAAAACTGGAAAGCTACATGTAGGAGAATGAAACTGGACCATTGTCTAACCCCATATACAAAAGTAAACTCCAAATGGATCAAAGACCTGAATGTAAGCCATGAAACCATTAAACTCTTGGAAGAAAACATAGGCAAAAACCTCTTAGACATAAACATGAGTGACCTCTTCTTGAACATATCTCCCCAGGCAAGGAAAACAACAGCAAAAATGAGTAAGTGGGACTATATTAAGCTGAAAAGCTTCTGTACAGCAAAAGACACCATCAATAGAACAAGAAGGATCCCTACAATATGGGAGAATATACTTGAAAATGACACATCCGATAAAGGCTTGACGTCCAGAATATATAAGGAGCACACACGCCTCAACAAACAAAAAACAAATAACCCAATTAAAAAATGGGCAGAGGAACTGAACACACAGTTCTCCAAAAAAGAAATACAGATGGCCAACAGACACATGAAAAGATGCTCCACATCGCTAATTATCAGAGAAATGCAAATTAAAACTACAATGAGGTATCACCTCACACCAGTAAGGATGGCTGCCATCCAAAAGACAAACAACAACAAATGTTGGCGAGGCTGTGGAGAAAGGGGAACCCTCCTACACTGCTGGTGGGAATGTAAGTTAGTTCAACCATTGTGGAAAGCAGTATGGAGGTACATCAAAATGCTCAAAACAGACTTACCATTTGACCCAGGAATTGCACTCCTAGGAATTTACCCTGAGAACGCAGCAATCAAGTTTGAGAAAGACAGATGCACCCCTATGTTTATTGCAGCACTATTTACAATACCCAAGAATTGGAAGCAACCTAAATGTCCATCAGTAGATGAATGGATAAAGAAGATGTGGTACATATACACAATGGAATACTACTCAGCCATAAGAAAAGGGCAAATCCAATCATTTGCAGCAACATGGATGGAGCTGGAGGGTATTATGCTCAGTGAAACAAGCCAAATGGAGAAAGAGAAATACCAAATGATTTCACTTATCTGTGGAATATAAGAACAAAGAAAAAACTGAAGGAACAAAACAGCAGCAGAATCACAGAACTCAAGAATGGACTAATAGGTACCAAAGGGAAAGGGACTGGGGAGGATGGGTGAGTAGGGAGGGATAAGGGGGGAGAAGTAGGGGGGTATTAAGATTAACATGCAAGGGGGGGTAGGAGAAAAGGGAGGGCTGTACAACACAGAGAATGCAAGTAGTGACTCTACAACATTTTGCTATGCTGATGGACAATGACTGTAAAGGGGTTTATAGGGGAGACCTGGTATAGGGGAGAGCCTAGTAAGCATAATATTAGTCATGTAAGTGTAGATTAGTGATACCAAAAACAAAGAAAAAAAAAAAAAGGGCAGTTCCTGTGTGGTAATCTCCAACGAGTTCTACACGAGTATAAAGGGCATATAAAGGTGTAGGCAAAGGGTCTGTTTGTGTTTATACAGAGGATCAAAGCCTAATTGGGCTACCCCAAAAATGAACTAAGGTACGATATGAAAAAGAACTTCCAACATCAGCACTCTCTGGAAGACTCATGCCAGAAGATGATCATCAAAAAACCCCAACAAAGATCCACGCACTGCTACAGCTGTAGATGCACTCATCCCACCCGTTCCTGGACTTGCCATTTGAATGAGGAAGGAGATATCTAAACTGGCCTATGCATACAGTAAAACAACAAATTTGACTGGATCTCAACTGTTGGAACTCAACCAAGAATTTGGAGAAGTGCAAATTGTAGCGCTCCAAAGTCTTACAACTACAGACTATTTACTGTTAAAAGAACATATGGCATGTGAACAGTCCCCAGGAATGGGTTGTTTTAATTTTTCTGATTTCTCTCAGACTGTTCAAGTTCAGTTGGACAATATCCACCATGTCATAGATAAGTTTTCACAAATGCCTAAGGTGCCTAACTGGTTTTCTTGGTTTCACTGGAGATTGCTTGTAATTACAGATATGCTTTGGTTATGTAACTATACTCCTATTATGTTAATGTGTGTGCGCAATTTAAGTAGTAGCTTAAAACCTATTCAAGCTGAAGTACTCTACAAGAAGATATGCCAAAGAAATAATCAATCTTCCCATGTTTTCTTCTGCCTGCTACTTCTATAGCTTTTCTTCTTCCTTCCTAATTACAACCCTTAAATAGAATTCGTGCCTCCTATCAAATTTATCGAGTATCATAATTCTTCCAAGTGGTAAAGATACCTCAAGACAAATGCTGGGCATAGAAGCCACAGGGAATAAATATGCAAAGATGTAAAAAGCTAACCTTTTCAAACAATAAGGCTTCTCTCTCACTTACCAACTTCACATTTCCCTGTATGGCCCCGGAAGATGACTGTTTAGCCAGAGACGGGTAAGATTCCTCAAGGGAGGAACAACCTAAGACAGGCACAGTCGCAGGGGGGCCATCAGGTTAGAAATTGGGGATCAAAAGAGGTGAGGCTTAGAACCTCACCCCCCCTGTTCTGAGAGAAATCTTCTGCATACGTGGATGTTTTATTGCCCTGGTCTAGCTTGGATTAACACATAGTCTACAGGCACACACCTGATCATCTACATTTGCTCTCTTACAACACTAAAGTATGTTTTCTACCTTTATCTTGTATCTACCTACCACTTCAGCATTTTATTAAAAATAATAATAATAAAGAGAGGAATGTAGTATCCACACATAAATCAAGTATAAAAACCAAATGTGTATTCATATTTGAACTGACTGTTTAGAGTTCATAATGCATGAGCTAAACTGAAAGTTTCTGTGATGACTGCCCTTGTACTGTTCACTATGTAACTTATTCATTATGTAAGAATTTGTTCTCCATGTAAGAACTTGTTTGTTATGCCTTAGAAGATTGGAGACTGACGAAAATTAGGCTTGGGGTGGATTAATGATTGTGCTTTGAGCATTGACTCCGCTATACAGAATTTTATTGTCGTTAACAATCATTTGATCAATAAATATGAGAGATGCCCTCACAAAAAAAAAAAAAAAAAAAAAGGACAGACTTCCAATGATAAAATAAATAAGTAACCGGGATGTAATGTATAGCATAAGGAATATAGTCAAGATAATGTAACAGCTTGGTAGGGTGATAGCTGGAACCTCGAATTATGTATATAAATGTTCTACCACTGTGTTGTACACTTGAAACTAATGTAATGTAATACTGTGCGTCAACTACCCTTCAATAAAAAAATAATTATTAAAAAAAAAAAGCCATCCAAATATATATTTTTGAAAGAAACATTTATTTATGATCTTTACTATTAAAAGTTTCAAACAAATCCAAAAAAAAAAATATTCTGGTAACTCACTGAGACTTTAAGCATGAGAAACTGCTTTGATAAAACAATTAGAGAACCTTTTGCAATCTTTCAACATTAAGAGCAGACTAACAGTTAAAGAAAACTGTTTTTTTAACTGGAAACAAAATTCTAATTTGCTGTGCACTTGATATCAAGACTCACTTGCTTTAATTTCACATAGCACGACTATATCTGTAAGAATATAGTAATTTATTCTTCGTTTGCCCCATGGTCTCAAGCACATAAATGGGTGAGAATTATGCCTGGGCTTGCCTGGGGCTTGACTGGGTTTATCTCGCCTTATCTCTAAACATCCTGACCCTCTCCCAAAGCAACAGGCTGAGCGGATCCGCTACAACAAAAGGCACCACACTGCTCTCTCTCTTTGTCTCTGTCTCTCTGTCCTTCTCTAAACAAACAGCTGCACTTTAGAACAAAGCCACTTTCTTTTATCAAAATACACATTCTTTAGCATCCAGACGAGTTTCCATTCTTTATACTTTCTCTTATTAAAACATACATCTTTTAGCATAGAGAAATGTTTTCTTTATTTAAGTAGTTTTCATTAGAACTTAAAATTATTTGATACTTTAACTTTCAGTGAACACTGAAAAACAGGCCACCGTAAACTGTTACACTAGCATTCTTCATCCATGAACATATATTATCATTTTTGGAAATGTGCTTTACAACACAATTTCTCATTAGGCACAAAATATATCTATATAACTTAGCAAACTTTAAATATTTTGGTTACCACAAAAATTCTCAGGCTGTTTGCAGATATATATACTATTATACATTAATACAGTATTATTATTAACATGTTTATTTGATACACTTGTCTACTTATTTTTAGCAACCATGCCAGATTACTTAGAAAACTTTTACTAAACATTAGACAAAGTCAAGCTTTTCTTCAAGCATCTTCTTGAAATGTTTAACAGGTAACATCAACTTAAATGACTTTTAAGTAAACTTTGGAGCTGATAACTATAAGAACATGCATGCCTCAGCCAAACCTAAATTAGCATTAATGCTTAACATTTTTAATCAGATTTTCTGGAAGTTTTAGAATGCCCAATTTTCACAAGTGTAGAAACCGAAGAATCAAAAGTTAGCATAAGCACAGCCATCTTAAAGGCTCAAACACTATTTTTTAACTTAGAAGGAGAAAAATTTCTAGAACTTAAAAAAACAAGTTAGTCAGCCAGTGTTAATTGCAGTGACTTTTAGTTAGCTAACTTGAATCAGTTAAGCTTATCTTGCTAGAACTACTCTAAACATTCCGAAAGTGATTTTATCTAACCAGACCCCCAGGATGAGGCGTCAGCCGAAAATTTATGTGTCTATGAAAAAAAAAACACTGTATTGTGACTGTAGAAAATACTGCCCCTTTGAAAATGCTATAAAAACTTCTGGCTTTGTGTGTTCGGGGTCCTTGTTGAGACCCGCTGCATCGGGCTAACACATGGACCCCAGCTAGCTGGCCTCTGAATAAATTCCTCTTGCTTGTTGCATCAAGAGACGCCTTCCTTGAGTGATTTGGGGCAGCGTCCTCCTCTGGGAGAATCCAACATTTGGGGGCTCGTCCAGGATCGTGCGCTCACCCGGATTCACTCCCGAAGCCGTTCTTGGAGGAAGAGGTAAGATTAGTGGCGTCTTTAGTTGTCTGTGTTCTGTGTTCTGTTTTTCAGTGAGACCGGTCGGAGTTCTGAAAAGGGTACCCTCTGTCTGGCAGCTGTCCTGGTCCCGTAAGGGGTTGCGACTGCGGTCGGTAGACGTACTTGGAGCACCGCAGGCTGCAACCCTGGGGGACGCCTCGGGGAGTTTGGAGGGCCAGGGACGCCTGGTGGCGTGAACCGGATGAGACAGGGTTGGTTTTTGGGCGCCGAGAGTATCAGCCCACTGATTCCTTCCGGTTCTTGGTCAGAAATCTGAGGAAGACAAAAAGCGGCCGCTGTGTGTCTAATCTCTGTGTGTCTCTGTTTTATGTGTCCTTTACGTGTCTAATAATTGTTATACTGGCAATGGGACAGACAGTGACGACCCCCCTTAGCCTGATGTTAGGTCATTGGACAGAAGTAAGAGCAAGGGCGCATGACTTGTCAGTAGAAATTTAAAAAGGGCTGTGGCAGACATTCCGTACCTCCGAGTGGCCCACTTTTAACATTGGATGGCCCCCAGAGGGGACTTTTGACCTTTCCACTCTGCTTGCAGTAAAAGCTGTTGTTTTCCAGAATTCAACTCGGGGACATCTGGATCAGCAGCCCTACATTGTAGTCTGGCAAGAATTGGTGGAAAATCCACCGCCCTGAGTAAAGCCCTGGGTGCGAAAGAAAGCGAACTCTCGAGTCTTATTAGCTCAGGCTCAACCTCAGGGAAAAGAGAAAGAGACCACCAAAATACACCCTGACACTCAAGACTTGCTCATGGTTGATGATCCCCCTCCTTACCCTCCTGCCTCTGCCCCGGCGCCCGAGGCCCCGGCGGCCAAGGCCCCAGTGCCTCCGGCCCCGGCACCTCCGATGCCTCTAGCCTCTGGTACCGAGGCATCGGGGCCAGCTCTGGGACCGGCCCAGGGAACTCGGCAGCACCGAGGGGCCGCATTGGACCCATCAGGTATTTTTCCCCTCAGGTCTTATGAGGCCCCCATTCTCGGGGAGGAAGGAGACCCGCCTTTCCAACCTCTGCAATACTGGCCATTCTCCTCTGCCGATTTATATAATTGGAAAGCTAACCACCCTCCTTTTTCAGAGGAACTGCAGAGACTAATAGGACTGATAGAGTCCCTGATGTTCTCTCACCAGCCCACTTGGGATGATTGTCAGCAGCTCTTACAGGTACTCTTCACCACGGAAGAAAGAGAAAGGATCCTCCTGGAAGCGCGAAAGAACGTGCCTAGAGCTGACGGATGACCGTCGCAACTCCCTCATGATATAGAAAGGGGGTTCCCACTGACCAGACAGAACTGGGACTTTAATTCTCCAGAAGGTAGGGAGCGACTAACCATCTATTGCCAGGCTCTGGTGGCAGGTCTTCGCGGGGCTGCAAGGCGCCCCACCAATTTGGCCAAGGTAAGAGAGGTTAGTCAGGGAGCCGCTGAGGCACCCGCAGTGTTCTTAGAATGCCTGATAGAAGCCTTCAGGCGGTATACTCCTTTTGACCCCACTTCTGAGAAACACAGTGCTTCAGTGGCTCTTGCCTTTATTGGGCAATCAGCACCTGATATTAGAAAGAAGCTTCAGAGACTAGAAGGCTTATAGGATTTGTCGTTGAGAGATTTGGTGAAAGAAGCTGAGAAAGTTTATCATAAGAGAGAGACTGAGGAAGAGAAGGAATTAAGGAAGGAAAAGGAAAAAGAAAGTAAAGAAGAAAAGAGGGATAAGAACCATGAGAGAAATTTAACAAAAATCTTGGCCGCAGTAGTAGAAAGTAAGGGACGCCCGCCCTCTAGTAGTAGAACTAGTAAGGCAGGGTACCTGGGCAACTGGCCTCCTTTGGATAAAGATCAATATGATACTGCAAAGAGAAAGGACATTGGGTGAAAGAATGCCCTAAAAAGCCACTGCAGAAGCCTCCAAAAAAGGTGTTGTCTCTGCTAGAAGATGAAGATTAGGGAAGACGGGGCTCGGAACCCCTCCCCAAGCCCAGGGTAACTCTGAAAGTGGAGGGGCAACCCGTTGAGTTCCTAGTAGACACCGGTGCTCAACATTCTGTATTAACTAAAGACAAGGGCCCTCTCTCTGGCAAAAAGTCTTGGGTGATTAGAGCTACAGGCCAGAAACAATAAGCATGGACCACCCGAAGAGCAGTAGACTTAGGAGTAGGACGAGTAAGTCACTCGTTCCTCATTATACCGGAATGACCTACGCCCCTGTTAGGAAGGGACATCTTAACCAAAGTAGGAGCCCAAATATCTTTTCAAGCTGAGAAACCTCTAGTGACTAATCAGGAAAATAAGCCTTTAGACTTGAGTATTCTGACCATAAGATTAGAAGATGAATACTGTCTTTTTATAGAACCAGAGCCCTCCTGGATTAGTCAGGAGTGGCTCGACCGATTCCCAGGAGCCTGGGTGGAGATGGCGGGCATGGGGCTCGCCAAGAACCAGCCCCCTGTAATCATAGAACTAAAAGCTTCAGCCTTGCCAGTGACTGTGAGGCAATATCCAATAAGTAAAAAAGCCAGGGATAGAATTAGGCCACATATCCAGAAGCTTATGAAACACGGAATATTAGTAAAATGTCAATCCCCATGGAACACCCCCTTGCTGCCTGTAAAAAAGGCAGGAACGGGAGATTACCGACCAGTACAAGATTTAAGAGAAGTTAACAAAAAGACACAGGACATTCACCCCACCATGCCAAATCCCTATAACCTACTAAGCTCCCTGACCCCAAAAAACATCTGGTATTCAGTTTTAGATCTAAAAGATGCTTCTTTTGTCTGCGCTTGCACCAGAACAGCCAACCGCTGTTTGCCTTTGAGTGGAAAGATCCCACCACAAGAACTACTGGGCAATTGACCTGGACTCGTTTGCCACAAAGATTCAAGAACTCGCCCACCCTCTTCAATGAGGCTTTACAACAATACTTAGCTTTCTACTGAGCTTCAAACCCACAGGTAACTTTGCTGCAATATGTTGATGGCTTATTGATAGCCGCTCCCACCCGGGAGACCTGCCAAGAGGCCACTGAAGCCCTTTTGACTGAACTTGCCAAATTAGAGTATAGAGCATCTGCTAAGAAGGCACAGATCTGCCAACAACAAGTAATTTATTTGAGATATTCCCTGAGAAAAGGGAAAAGGTGGCTTACTGAAGCCCGGAAGCAGACTGTGACGCAGATTCTGGTCCCCACTACAGCACGCCAGGTTCGCGAGTTTCTGGGGACAGCAGGGTTTTGTAGATTGTAGATACCCGGATATGCTTCCTTGTCCGCCCCTCTGTACCCCCTTACCAAGGAGTCAGCCCCGTTTGTTTAGAGATCTGAGCAACAACAGGCCTTTGATGATATCAAGGAAGCCCTCCTCTCAGCACCCGCTCTAGAATTGCCAGACGTAACTAAGCCATTTGTCCTTTTCGTGGACAAACAGAGCGGAGTAGCTCGAGGAGTGTTGACCCAACAATGAAGACCTTGGAAGAGACCTGTCGCCTATCTGTCAAAAAAATTAGACCCCATGGGTAGTGGGTGGCCTGCCTGCCTGAGAATTGTAGCAGCTGTGGCCCTCCTAGTTAAAGATTCTGACAAACTAACACTGGGACAAAAACTCACTGTGGTTGCTTCACATGCGTTAGAGAGCATAATCCGGCAACCACCCGAAAGATAGATGTCAAATGCCAGAATGACTCACTACCAGACCTTACTCCTGAATCGTTATCATGTAGAATTTGCCCCACCCACCATCCTAAACCCAGCTACTCTGCTCCCCGATTTGAGAAAAGAAGTACTTCATACCTGCCAGGAAATCCTGACTGAGGAGACGGGGTCCCGCCAGGACTTACAAGATCAGCCTTTAGAAGGACCAGGACTCCTGACTTGGTATACAGACGGGAGCAGTTACATTATGGATGGTAAGAGAATGGTGGGAGCTGCAGTAGTGGATGATAACCGAATCGTGTGGGCCAGTGGACTTCCAACGGGCACTTCTGCACAGCGAGCAGAGCTCGTCGCTCTGACTCAGGGTCTAAAGATGGCAGAAGGTAAGAGACTTAACATCTATACCGACAGCCGATACGCTTTTGCCACCGCTCACATACACGGGGCTATTTATAGACAGAGAGGGTTATTGACTTCTGCCGGGAGAGATGTTAAAAACAAACAAGAAATTTTAAATTTGTTAGAAGCCATCCATAGACCTAGAGAAGTGGCAATAATACATTGCCCTGGGCATCAAAAAAGCGACTCTCTAATAGCTCAAGGAAACAGAAGGGCGGACCAAGCTACAAAACAAGCAGCCCAGAGAATGAATATCTTACCCCTCCAAGTGTACCCGGAGGCCACTTGTATTAAGAGCTTCCAGTATACACCCGTTCCAAGTAAGAGACTCTATCTACGTAAAGTGACATCGAACGGAAAATCTTGAGCCTCGGTAGAAAAGACCCTTCATCGTCCTTTTGACCACACCTACAGCTGTAAAAGTAGATGGCATCTCTTCCTAGATACATGCTTCACATCTGAAAAAAGCGCCTCAACCAGACCCGGACTGGCGGGTAATTCGAACTGATAACCCTCTTAAATTTCGCTTGTGTAAAAATAATTGTGTCACTAACAATTCTAATTCTAATGACCCAGTTACTTCCCATCTTCCAGAACCCTAACCCCCATGAACACAAGTTGCTGACATGGCAAGTTTTCTCTCAGACAGGAGAGGCAGTGTAGTCTGTTTCTAAGGCTGCCCCCCTTAAGACCTGGTGGCCGTCCCTGCACCCTGATGTTTGCGCCCTAGTTGCTAGATTAAATACCTGAGACATACCTAATATACCTTAGAGACAGGCCCACCTAATTCGACCACCAGACCGCGATTATTCTGCAGCCCAGAGCCAGGTTTCCTATAGAGACAGCGGGTGTAGTTATCCCCTAGCACGCAATAAGATAAAAACCACTACCTTCTATGTCTGCCCCCGTGACAGACGAACCCACCAACAAGCCCGACAGTGTAAAAGCTTACAAGCCCAACAGTGTAAAAGCTTAGAATCCTTTTATTGTAGCTCTTGGGGCTGTGAAACTACGGGTAATGTTTATTAGAACCCCGTATCCAGTTGAGACCTCCTTAAAGTAGTCCTGAACCACACATCCCCCAACTATGAGCAGACAGGGCTATGCAACCCCTTAAATATCACGTTCAGTAATAAGAGGCGCCAGTATGATAGATGAGTCACTGGATGACAGTGAGAGCTCAGATACTATAAATCTAGATATAATAAAAGCCTCATATTTACTATCAGGCTCAAAGTTGAGACCCTTCCAGCTGCCCCAGTAGAACCCAACGCTGTCTTGCGAGATCAACCGCGTCTCCCAGCCCCAGCCCCAAAACAGGCCCTAGCCCCACCTATAGACTCTGCCACCACTCACTCCGCCTCCACTCTTGGCCGAGTCACCTCCTTTCCTAGCACCAGACAACGCCTTCTCAACCTCCTTGAAAGAGCTTTTCAGGTCTTAAATACCACCAACCCTAACACTACTGAATCCTGTTAGTTGTGTTTCTCTTCTGAGCCGCCTTATTATAAAAGATTGAGATTGTTAGGCAGTTTTAACAGGACAACCCGTCACGAGATCTGTAGCTGGGTAAGCCACAAGAAGCTAACTCTGACTGAAGTAACTAGAAGAAAAAAATGTTTAAGTTCAGTCCCCCCCACCCATAAAGCTTTGTGTAATAAAACCATAGCTGTGACCTCCTCAGATGAAAATGAGTATCTAGTCCCTCCTCCCGAAGAGTAGTAGGCTTGTAACACTAGAGTGACCCCATGTGTCTCTACTTCTGCCTTCAACTCCTCCCGCGATTTCTGTATCATAGTTCAGCTGGTGCCCAAGTTAATCTATCATGATGACCTCTCATTCGTACCTGAATTTGAACCTAAGCATAGATATAAGAGAGAGCCGGTCTCGCTGACCTTAGCTGTGTTGTTAGAAATAAGAGTCGCAGCCGGAGTAAAAACAAGAACAGCCGCTATTATCCAAGAGAACCAACATTATGAGAGACTAAAGACAGCTATTAATGAAGACCTAAAAACCATAGAGCAATCCATTACTAAACTTGAAGAATCTCTGACTTCCCTCTCTGAAGTAGTCTTGCAGAACAGACGAGGGCTGGATCTGCTGTTTCTTAAAGAAAGAAGATTGTGTGCAGCTTTAAAAGAAGAATGCTGCTTTTATGCAGACCATTCCAGAGTAGTAAGAGATTCAATGTCAAAGCTTAAAGAAAGGCTAGACCAGAGAAAGAGAGTACGAGAAGCCGGCCAAGGGCTATTTGAATCTTAGTTCACTAGGTCCCCGTAGTTTACGAGACCTTGATATCCACTCTGGCTGAGCCCTTACTCATCTTTGTGTTGCTCCTCACTTTGAGACCCTGCATATTAAATCGGCTGATAACTTTTGTTAGAAAAAGAGTGAGTGCCGTTCATGTACTAATGTTGCAGCAACAATATCATTCACTCACCCAACAGGAAGATACAAACATTCCATGATTGGAATGCCCTTAAAGAGAAGTGGAGAAATGTAGAACCTGAAGAATCAAAAGTTAGCATAAGCACAGCCATCTTAAAGGCTCAAACACCATTTTCTAACCTAGAAGGAGAAAAATTACTAGAACTTTAAAAAACAAGTTAGTCAGCCAGTGTTAATTGTAGTGACCTTTAGTTAGCCAACCTCAATCAGTTAAGCTTATCTTGCTAGAACCACCCTAAACATTCCGAAAGTGATTTTATCTAACCAGACCCCCAGGATGAGGCGTCAGCCGAAAATTTATGTGTCTATGAAAAAAAAACACTGTATTGTGACTGTAGAAAATACTGCCCCTTTGAAAATGCTATAAAAACTTCTGTCTTTGTGTGTTCGGGGTCCTTGTTGAGACCCGCTGCGTCGGGCTAACACATGGACCCCAGCTAGCTGGCCTCTGAATAAATTCCTCTTGCTTGTTGCATCAAGAGACGCCTTCCGTGAGTGATTTGGGGCGGCGTCCTCCTCTGAGAGAATCCAACACAAGCACTTGTCTTTAAATCAATTTCATTAATACCATCCGGAGGTAGAAAGATATTTTCATTTACACACTTAGACACACAAACATACAGACTGAGACATAATGATAAGGTTCCCTCCGGCAGCCAGCCAACGTTAAAGGATGGCCACTTGAGGTGCAGAAACCACGAAATTTTCTCTTCCTGATGTCCGTGCTCAAATTGTGAGCTCTCTCCCTAATGTCTGAGAAAAATGGTCTTTCATGAGAGACAAGGGGGTCGTCTGCGTCTGTCCCATTTCTTCTGTCAAAAAGACTAAGACAAATAAACACGACGAACAACAACCAGGCGCCTACAGAGAAGAATCAGCCACGGCCGCTGAGACAAACCTGAAAGTAAGTTGAGGGCCTGTCGGACTGCAGCGGCAGCCAACTTTCCTCACAGATGAGGACCTCGTCCTCCAGACGGGGGCAAGGGACGTCTCCCAAGACCCCTGGTCGGTGACCTGCCAGCACGTCCGCCTAAGTTTATGCCAACCCAGAAACAGATTGGAGCTCCTACAGGCTTATACAGGTTTCAGGTTTGTTCGCGAACAAAAACAGTGAGTGCGCTCACCAGCCGGCAAGGCACTTTCTGATTAAACACAGAACGTTCTTACAGGTTTGACAAAAGACACACACGGATACAAACAGAGTAATACCTGGGCAGGGCAAGCCTCCGATCCTTGACTTGTCGTTCCTCCTGGGGGGGCACGTGATCCCAGACGAGCCCCCAAATGTAAGACCCAATGGCCTTATTCTGGTCTGCGCTTCCCCCCCAGTGAGGAGACGAAAGCCACGGCAGATTGATGCAACAAGCAAGAGGTTTATTGTTATTCCAGCTAGCTGGGGTCCAAGTGTCTGCCCGGCACAGCGGGTTTCAACAAGGACCCTGAGCACTCAGAGCCAAGGGTTTATATAGCATTTTCAAAGCACTTAACTCACAGTAATTTTCCACAGCTATACATTATTCTTGCAAGATATACATCCTGGGGTTAGGCAAGAGCAAGATAAGACCATTCTTCAATTGCCAGGGAGGTTCTGCATGATAAGCTTGGTATGTAGGATTAACTGACCAAGGTTAGCTGACCAAGGGTCACCGCTGCCGTATTCCGGTGTTCATGATTGATTATCTTGTTTTTCTCGGCCTTACCCAGTTCCAGTTCACACACACTCAGGAAATGGCTTTTAGGCCCTTAAGATGGCTACTCTTATGCTAACTTAGTTCTATTCTTACATTTAACCTATTTCTATTCTTACACACCCACGTCCCTCTGTTCAGGGAGACCTACATGAGTGTCTGTCTTCCCAGAGGCCGTGGCTGCGCTTTTGCACCTGCCTGAAACCGCTGCAGACGCTCCTGCAACGTACCGGAGCTGCCCGGGTCTGACACGCTCCTGGCTTCCTTCCGCATCGCGACCTGCTGTGGAATCGCCGCCCCCGTCTGCGTTCTCTCCGCCCTGCTGTGGCCCCGTCACGTTCACCCGGGCATCGGCCGCGGGGCCGGCGACCGCGTCGGGGGTGCACCGCCCCTCCCGTCACCCGCCCAGCTCCACGCTGCGCCCCGCCCCCCGCGCCCCGCCCTCACCGCCGCACCGTCCCGCTCTACCTTGACGCCCGCGGCCGGCGGCGGCGGGGGGCTCGTCCGCCGGCCCGCGGCGGCCGTGGGCGGGCGGCTCACCGCCGCGGGACCGGCAGGGAGGTTCGCGCCCCGGTAGCTGAGGCGGCAGGCGCGGCGGCGCTGCCCTGGACGTCGTCGTGGAGCCCGCTCTCGCGGCGACGGCGGTGCGTATGGCCCCGCGGGGGCTTCTCGGCCCGTCGCTCTCCGTCCGTCCCTTTTTGGCCCTTTGCCCTTTGCAGTGTGGTCCTCTCCTCCTCACTGGAGATAGACGACGGCTTCTGCGGTCTTCAGGTCATTTCTCAGTTTAGTTGTATTTTCCGCAGTTGCCTCCTTGGAGTGTGCATGCAGGGGTGTTTCTGCCTTACTTGTCAACTCCACCATCTTTCCGCACACCCTCTACAGTCATAAGCTTTAGCCCCCTAAGTCCCGGGATGCCAACAAGATTTATAAATAAATCCCCGTAGGAAAATCTCAGATGAATTTAGAGTTACCAAGATAGTTCATGTTGAGAAATAACAGACATCTATCATATGCAGTTTTATAGGAAAATTGGTAAAACTACCAACAGGTTCATTGGTTTGTTGTTAAAAAATTTATTATAGATCCTGTTTCTAAATTTCCATTTTTTTAACTCTAGTTACATATTTCCCCCCCAACCTTTCTTTTCTTTGATTTTGCTTCTTATTCTCCTTTGTTAATCTCCATTTCTCCATCATCTTTCCTTCTTTCTATTCCTTACTATGTCACCTCATCTGTTATTATTTTCATAAAGAGTAAATTTTAAAAGATAAAATACTTTAAACAGAAGAAATCGATAGATGGTTTTGGGTAGTTTGGACATTCTAACAATATGAATTCTTCCAGTCTTTGAACATTGGATATTTTTACATTTATTGGTGTCTTTTTTGCATGTCGTTCATTGAAATCTCACAATTTTGAGTGTACTGGTCTTACAACTCCTTGGTTAAATGTATTCTAAATATATTCTTGAGGCTACTATAAATGGAACCATTTCTCCTATACATAGCTCATTATTAGTGTATAAAAATGCAATTAATTTTTGTATTAAGGCTTGTTTCATGTCAGTTTACTTATTTCATTTACTGATAATAAAAATTTTGTCAAAAAAGGATTTCCTGGTTATTTATGTCATTTTTGTTTCAATGAGGAGTCCTGACTAAAGAGTCTTGACATAAGCTACTCCATTTTATAAATGACTTTACAAAATATTTAACCCCAATAGAAAGATGACAACTCAGCCCACCCGGCAGTCAAGATTCAGTAAAGGTCAGGTCATATCTAGGCCCTCTCTGCGCACGGCCCGCTCTACACATGACCCGATTCCTGCATATAAAAGGAGAATGAACTTGTACTTTAGGGTCTCCACCTGCAAGTGTGAGACCCCAGCATGCTGGCTACCCAATAAATGCTCTTGCTTTTGCATCCACGCATCTTCCAGTTATTTGGAGGTCGATTGCATGGACCCAACACTTGAGGCTACTATAAATGGAACCATTTCTCTTATACATAGCTCATTATTGGTGTATAAAAATGCAATTAATTTTTGTATAATGTTTTGTTTCATGTCAGTTTACTTCTTTCATTTACTGATAATAAAAATTTTGTCAAAAAAGGATTTCATGGTTATATATGTCATTTTTGTTTCTGCGGTAAATAATAAAAAATGCACGAATCTCAGTGCATTGCTCAGTGAATGTTGCTATGTGAGCACATTCATGTGACCATCACCAAGATAGGTATGAAATAATCTCAGTAACTTTTTCCTCCTTCACCTTTAACACCCATTCCCTCACCCAGCTACCCAATGGCGAACACCTATTTGTTCCCTATGTCTCTGAGTTACCTTCTGTTGGGTTTGTTTATTTATTTCTTTTTGAGATTCCACATATAGGTGAAATCCTGTGGTGTTTGTCTTTCTCTGTGTGACTTACCTGATTTAACATAATCTGGTTCCGTCCATGTGGTCACCAAAGGCCAACAGCACACTAGGATACGACCGCACCAGTCAGAGCGGCTAACACCACCAACACACAACATAACATGCTGGAGAGGATGTTGAGGAAACGGAATCCTTGTACCCTGCAGGTGAGAATGTACATGGGTGCAGCCACTATGGAAAACAGTATTAAAATTTCTCAAAAAACTAAAACTACAAATGTGATATGACCCAGCAATTCCACTTCTGAGAATAGACCTGATGAGGTAATCACTGATTTGGAAAGTGATATGCACTCTCATGTTCATTGCAGTGGTAGAATGGGGGCCTCCCACCTCCTTCCTCATACAGACGCACTAAATATATAGTGACACAAATATCCATTATTTCTGAGATGAACCCAGGCTCTAGTTGAGGGACCCTCACACTTTCAGCAAATGAGAAAATACCAATATAAAAATGGGTGGGGAAATCTGAGGCATAATCATGTCAAACAGCGAGTACATTATAATCAGAGGGAATTTTGATCTTCCAGACTCTCCCTGAGGACAGCACACTTAGTGTCCCTACTTAGATAGTCACACATTAAAGGAGTGGCTTCCAAACCCCACAGCTTTAAGAGCCAGTTATCTTTGCACTCATGAGCCCCAAAGTCCACACTAAAAAGGAATGTCTTCAAATATGCATGACAGCACATGCTGTGGCTACCGTCCTGGCCTCAGTGCAGAGGGAGCAGGCAAAAATGCTCAGCTCCCAGTTTCTCCCTAGAAGAAGTTAGATGGCTTATTATCCCAGTTACTTCCTGAGGGTAGGTTTCTAACTATCTTGCATTCTGAAGCTGACTGCAATCCTCCTCAGAGCCATAAAGGGTTGTGGTAACTTCTCGGGCCTCCTCCCCCAGGACTATTCCAACAGCAAAACCAAGTCCAAACTTCTCCCTTAAAGGAGCTTGTCTGAATATCAAGAAGCCCAACCTTTATAGCTGCCACCTTACCACCCAGCTCCGAGAGCCAATGGGCTTGGCATTCTTGAGGGTCCCAGGACTACCTTCTACAAAGAGGCCCTTGTTAGCAGAAGTGCAGGCACTTCCCTTAGATGTCCTCACAGGCACAGCTCAGAAGGACAGGAGGTAAAAATCCCAGCCCCCAGCTTCTCCCTCAAAGGGTTCTGACTGCCTTCTTTCCCAGGTGTCCCCGAGGGATACAGTCCTACAGCCTATATGGAGGAGGTTACTGGGCTCCTCTAGGAACCTGGGAGGCCTGTGGAAATTTCTCCAAACTTCCTCCTGCTGGCATGCTCTGCAGATAAAAACAAAAGCTTCCAGCTTCTACTTGAAAGGAGATTGTCCACACAGGTAGTGCCCCAATTTTATGGCTGTCACCTGAGGAAATGGGTTCCAAATCACCAATTCCTGAGGCTGAATGTGGGCCACGAATTTGCAAGTGCCCTGGAACCACACCAGAATAAGAGGGAGTTTAAAGGAGAAGTGTGAAAAACTTCTACAGCTATTCTCTGTCTCAGCAGGTAAACAGCTGCAAAAATGCAAGGCCACCAATTTCTCCCTGGATGAGGTTTAGCTGTACACTTTCCCAGCTGATGGATCATTCTACATTTCTAACTAAACTGCACCTGGGAGTGATGGGGCAGATAATTATTTCTCCAGGAACCTGGTCCACTGTGTGGGAGCTACCTTCCAGCTCACCCACCAATTAAGTATCCATATTCTCCTTGAAATGAATTTGTACAACACCTACCAACCACCATTAATGGCCACAAGCCAAGGACTGAATCCCGTATCCCCTATCTCTGCCAGCTGATGGTGCTCAGCACTCATGAGACTTTATGACCAGAGAGAACAAGGAGATGGTTTTACATGAATGCACAAGTGCTCCTAGGGGCTGTTCCCACAGATCGTTACAGAATGAGTAGCCAAAATCACCTAGCTCATAGTATCTCCACATTGGGAGCAAGAGTGGTCCTCTAACATCTTGAATTTCCCAGTGGCTGTCCACCATCAGGCTTCTAATTAGCCTGCATCAGGGAGCCCATGGAGCAGGCCACTATCACACCTTCTGGAACCTGAATGGATGTATAGGTATTTATGCTGCTTCTGAGCACTGACAGACTTTGGCACACCCTAATCTCCTGGGAACTGCTTGAAAAAAGAGACAATGGTTTAGACATATGCAAAATTTAATAGGTACATATAATCTTGGGCCAGGCTGAATGGTTGAATTCCTCTCCTAAACAATGCTAGCTAGCATTCAGGGCAGGGAGAGTTGGCTCTCTTTAATGCACAGAAACCAAAACAATGAGGAAGGAAAAATGAAGGAATTGGGGAATATATGTCAAAACAAAAAAAATAAGGCAGTTTACCATAATGAAATATGTACAAGCAATTGACATAATGATAACAAGGTAATAAGTATGTCCTCAACATCACGGCACCTAAACATATAAAGAAACTAGTAACAGATCAGAAGGGGAAAGGCAAGCAATAATAATACTAGTAGACTTCAATACCTCCACTTCCAACATTTTTCTACTGACAGATAGCAACTGCATGAGTTGGGGTGAGGATATAACAATGTGGTAACTGGGGAACCACTGTGCTGTTTGCTTGAAACTAATACAAGACTGTATATCAATTGTACTTCAGGACAAAAAGGACAGAACCCCTGAATAGACATTTTTTTCCAGTTATAGCTGCCCACAGATCCATGAACAGGCACCTGGCATCATTAGCCACGATAGACATGCAAACTGGACCAGCTGCCATGGCCCCCTCAGGCTCATCAGGAGGACCGTCTCACAGCGACAGGAGGGGCCCAGTGTAAGCCCAGGTGTGGGAAAAAGGGGGCTGTTGTGCGCTGCTGGTGGGAATTCAAATTAGTAGACACTACAGATAGCAGTGTGGAATTTCCTCAAAAATTAGAAATAGATCTAAATGATCATGCAGTCCCACTCTTGAGATATATCCAAAGGAAATGAAAAGAGGAACCAAAGAATATCCACAGCCCCATATTCAGTGCAGTGTAATTTGCAATAGAAACTACAAGAAAATAGCCTAAATGTCCATCAACAAATGAATGTATAAACAAAATATATATGATGGATTACTACTCAGCTATGAGATAAAGGAAATTGTGCCATTTGCAATGACTTTGAAGTAATGTGAGGGCAACTATGCTAAGTCAGAGAAAGACAAACATTTTCTTTATCAGCTATATGTAGAACTGAAAAATGCTGAACTGATAGAGAGCGATGGTTACCAGAGCTTGGGGGAGGGGAAATGGGCAGGTATTATTTAAAGGGAACATACTTTCCAGTTAAAACAAGTTCTGGGACTCCAGGAAGATGGCGGTGTGAGTAGAGCAGCGGAAATCTCCTCCAAAAACAACATATATCTATGAAAATATAACAAAGACAACCCTTCCTAGAAAAAAGATCAGAGGACACAGGACAATATCCAGACCACATCCACACCTGAGAGAACCCAGCGCCTCGCGAAGGGGGTAAGATACAAGTCCCGGCCCCGCGGGAGCCAAGCGCCCCTCCCCCCAGCTCCCGGCGGGAGAAGAGCAGGCAGAGCGGGAGGGAGACGGAGCCCAGGGCTGCCGAACACCCAGTCCCAGCCATCCGGGCCAGAGTGCAGGGCCCCCAATACTGGGAAAACAGGGCAGCAAGAACAGTGAGCAGGCACTGGAGGCTGGGCGACAGAGGACATAAGAAAAGCGCGCGACCATTTTTTTTTTTTTGCTTTTTTGCTGCTTTGTTTTGGCGAGCGCTTTTTGGAAGTCTTAAAGGGACAGGGACCCCAATACTAGGGAAACAGGGCAGAAAGACCGGTGAGCAGAGGCCTGAGGCTGGCACCGGAGAATAAAGAAAAACGAAAGACCATCTTTTTTTTTAATTAAAAAAAATTTTTTTTCTTGTTTTTTTTTGGTCGTTGTTTTGTTTTGGCGGGTACTTTTTGGAAGTCTTAAAGGGGCAGGGCGGGTCACTTAATCCAGAGGTAGGGAATCCGGGATATCTGGGCACCCTAACCCCTGGGCTGCAGGGAGCAGGGAGGCCCCTTACAGAGATAAATAGCCTCCCAGCAGCTCCTGCTCCAACGCGACTCCACCATTTTGGAGTAGCTGCCCGAGCCAGGCCACGCCCACAGCAACAGCGGAGATTAACTCCATAGCAGCCGGGCAGGAAGCAGAAACCCTGTCTGCGCGCAGCTGCGCAGCACAAGCCACTAGAGGCCGCTGTTCTCCCAAGAGAGGAGGGCCACAAACCAACAAGAAAGGAAGTCCTTCCAGCCGTCACTCGTCCCAGTTCTGCAGACTATTCCTATCACCATGAAAAGGCAAAGCTACAGGCAGACACAGATCACAGAGACAACACCAGAGAAGGAGACAGACCTAACCAGTCTTCCTGAAAAAGAATTCAAAATAAGAATCATAAACATTCTGAAAGAGATGCAGAGAAATACGCAAGAAAAATGGGATGAAGTCCGGAAAGAGATCACAGATGCCAGAAAGGAGATCGCAGAAATGAAACAAACTCTGGAAGGGTTTATAAGCAGAATGGATAGAATGCAAGAGGTCATTGATGGAATTGAAATCAGAGAACAGGAACGCATAGAAGCTGACATAGAGAGAGACAAAAGGATCTCCAGGAATGAAACAATATTAAGAGAACTGTGTGACCAATCCAAAAGGAACAGTATCTGTATTATAGGGGTCCCAGAAGAAGAAGAGAGAGGAAAAGAGATGGAAAGTATCTTAGAAGAAATAATTGCTGAAAACTTCCCCACACTGGGGGAGGAAGTAATCGAACAGACCACGGAAATACACAGAACCCCCAACAGAAAGGATCCAAGAAGGGCAACACCAAGACACATAATAATTAAAATGGCAAAGATCAAGGACAAGGAAAGAGTGTTAAAGGCAGCTAGAGAGAAAAAGGTCACCTATAAAGGGAAACCCATCAGGCTAACGTCAGATTTCTCAACAGAAACCCTACAGGCCAGAAGAGAATGGCATGATATATTTAATACAATGAAACAGAAGGGCCTTGAACCAAGGATACTGTATCCAGCACGACTATCATTCAAATATGACGGTGGGATTAAACAATTCCCAGACAAACAAAAGCTGAGGGAATTTGCTTTCCACAAACCACCTCTACAGAACATCTTACAGGGACTGCTCTAGATGGGAGCACTCCTAGAAAGAGCACAGCACAAAACACCCAACATATGAAGAATCGAGGAGGAGGAACAAGAAGGGAGAGAAGAAAAGAATCTCCAGACAGTGTATATAACAGCCCAATAAGCGAGCTAAGTTAGGCAGTAAGATACTAAAGAGGCTAACCTTGAACCTTTGGTAACCACGAATTTAGGGCCTGCAATGGCAATAAGTACATATCTTTCAATAGTCACCCTAAATGTTAATGGGTTGAATGCACCAATCAAAAGACACAGAGTAAAAGAATGGATAAAAAAGCAAGACCCATCTATATGCTGCTTACAAGAAACTCACCTCAAACCCAAAGACAGGTACAGACTAAAAGTCAAGGGATGGAAAAACATAATTCAAGCAAACAACAGTGAGAAGAAAGCAGGGGTTGCAGTACTAATATCAGACAAAATAGACTTCAAAACAAAGAAAGTAACAAGAGATAAAGAAGGACACTACATAATGATAAAGGGCTCAGTCAAACAAGAGGATATAACCATTCTAAATATATATGCACCCAAAACAGGAGGACCAGCATATGTGAAAAAAATACTAACAGAGCTAAAGGGGAATATAGACTGCAATGCATTCATTCTAGGAGACTTCAACACACCACTCACCCAAAAGGATAGATCCACTGGGCGGAAAATAAGTAAGGACACGGAAGCACTGAACAACACAGTAGAGCAGATGGACCTAATAGACATCTATAGAACTCTACATCCAAAAGCAGCGGGATATACATTCTTCTCAAGTGCACATGGAACATTCTCCAGAATAGACCACATACTAGGCCACAAAAAGAGCCTCAGAAAATTCCAAAAGATTGAAATCCTACCAACCAACTTTTCAGACCACAAAGGCATAAAACTAGAAATAAACTGTACAAAGAAAGCAAAGAGGCTCACAAACACATGGAGACTTAACAACACACTCCTAAATAATCAATGGATCAATGACCAAATCAAAATGGAGATCCAGCAATATATGGAAACAAATGACAACAACAACACTAAGCCCCAACTTCTGTGGGACACAGCAAAAGCAGTCTTAAGAGGAAAGTATATAGCAATCCAAGCATATTTAAAAAAGGAAGAGCAATCCCAAATGAATGGTCTAATGTCACAATTATCGAAATTGGAAAAAGAAGAACAGATGAGGCCTAAGGTCAGCAGAAGGAGGGACATAATAAAGATCAGAGAAGAAATAAATAAAATTGAGAAGAATAAAACAATAGCAAAAATCAATGAAACCAAGAGCTGGTTCTTCGAGAAAATAAACAAAATAGATAAGCCTCTAGCCAGACTTATTAAGAAGAAAAGAGAGTCAACACAAATCAACAGTATCAGAAACGAGAAAGGAAAAATCACGACGGACCCCACGGAAATGCAAAGAATTATTGGAGAATACTATGAAAACCTATATGCTAACAAGCTGGGAAACCTAGGAGAAATGGACAACTTCCTAGAAAAATATAACCTACCAAGATTGACCCAGGAAGAAACAGAAAATCTAAACAGACCAATTACCAGCAACGAAATTGAAGAGGTAATCAAAAAACTACCAAAGAACAAAATCCCCGGGCCAGATGGATTTACCTCGGAATTTTATCAGACATACAGGGAAGACATAATACCCATTCTCCTTAGAGTTTTCCAAAAAATAGAGGAGGAGGGGATACTCCCAAACTCATTCTATGAAGCTAAAATCACCCTAATACCAAAACCAGGCAAAGACACCACCAAAAAAGAAAACTACAGACCAATATAACTGATGAACGTAGATGCAAAAATACTCAACAAAATATTAGCAAACCGAATTCAAAAATACATCAAAAGGATCATACACCATGACCAAGTGGGATTCATCCCAGGGATGCAAGGATGGTACAACATTCGAAAGTCCATCAACATCATCCACCACATCAACAAAAAGAAAGACAAAAACCACATGATCATCTCCATAGATGCTGAAAAAGCATTTGACAAAGTTCAACATCCATTCATGTTAAAAACTCTCAGCAAAATGGGAATAGAGGGCAAGTACCTCAACATAATAAAGGCCATCTATGATAAACCCACAGCCAACATTATATTGAACAGCGAGAAGCTGAAAGCATTTCCGCTGAGATCGGGAACTAGACATGGATGCTCACTCTCTCCACTGTTATTTAACATAGTACTGGAGGTCCTAGCTACGGCAATCAGACAAAATAAAGAAATACAAGGAATCCAGATTGGTAAAGAAGAAGTTAAACTGTCACTATTTGCAGATGACATGATACTGTACATAAAAAACACTAAAGACTCCACCCCAAAACTACTATAACTGATATCGGAATACAGCAAAGTTGAAGGATACAAAATCAACACACAGAAATCTGTGGCTTTCCTATATACTAACAATGAACCAACAGAAAGAGAAATCAGGAAAACATCTCCATTCACAATTGCATCCAAAAAAATAAAATACCTAGGAATAAACCTAACCAGAGAAGTGAAAGACTTATACTCTGAAAACTACAAGTCACTCTTAAGAGAAAATAAAGGGGACACTAACAGATGGAAACTCATCCCATGCTCGTGGCTAGGAAGAATTAATATCGTTAAAATGGCCAACCTGCCCAAAGCAATATACAGATTTGATGCAATCCCTATGAAACTACCAGCAACATTCTTCAATGAACTGGAACAAATAATTCAAATATTCATATGGAAACACCAAAGACCCCGAATAGCCAAAACAATCCTGAGAAAGAAGAATAAAGTAGGGGGGATCTCACTCCCCACTTCAAGCTCTACTATAAAGCCATAGTAATCAAGACAATTTGGTACTGGCACAAGAGCAGAGCCACAGACCAATGGAACAGACTAGAGAATCCAGACATTAACCCAGACATATATGGTCAATTAATATTTGATAAAGGAGCCATGGACATACAATGGCAAAATGACAGTCTCTTCAACAGGTGGTGCTGGCAAAACTGGACAGCTACATGTAGGAGAATTAAACTGGACCATTGTCTAACCCCATATACAAAAGTAAACTCAAAATGGATCAAAGACCTTAATGTAAGTCATGAAACCATTAAACTCTTGGAAGAAAACATAGGCAAAAACCTCTTAGACATAAACATGAGTGACCTCTTCTTGAACATATCTACCCGGGCAAGGAAAACAACAGCAAAAATGAGTAAGTGGGACTATATTAAGCTGAAAAGCTTCTGTACAGCAAAAGACACCATCAATAGAACAAGAAGGATCCCTACAGTATGGGAGAATATATTTGAAAATGACACATTCGATAAAGGCTTGACGTCAAGAATATATAAGGAGCTCTCACGCCTCAACAAACAAAAAACAAATAACCCAATTAAAAAATGGGCAGAGGAACTGAACAGACAGTTCTCCAAAAAAGAAATACAGATGGCCAACAGACACGTGAAAAGATGCTCCACATCGCTAATTATCAGAGAAATGCAAATTAAAACTACAATGAGGTATCACCTCACACCAGTAAGGATGGCTGCCATCCAAAAGACAAACAACAACAAATGTTGGCGAGGCTGTGGAGAAAGGGGAACCCTCCTACACTGCTGGTGGGAATGTAAGTTAGTTCAACCATTGTGGAAAGCAGTATGGAGGTACATCAAAATGCTCAAAGCAGACTTACCATTTGACCCAGGAATTCCACTCCTAGGAATTTACCCTAAGAACGCAGCAATCAAGTTTGAGAAAGACAGATGCACCCCTATGTTTATTGCAGCTCTATTTACAATAGCCAAGAATTGGAAGCAACCTAAATGTCCATCAATAGATGAATGGATAAAGAAGATGTGGTACATATACACAATGGAATACTACTCAGCCATAAGAAAAGGGCAAATCCAATCATTTGCAGCAACATGGATGGAGCTGGAGGGTATTATGCTCAGAGAAACAATCCAAGCGGAGAAAGAGAAATACCAAATGATTTCACTTATCTGTGGAATATAAGAACAAAGGAAAAACTGAAGGAACAAAACAGCAGCAGAATCACAGAACTCAAGAATGGACTAACAGGTACCAAAGGGAAAGGGACTGGGGAGGATGGGTGGGTAGGGAGGGATAAGGGGGGGAGAAGTAGGGGGGTATTAAGATTAACATGCATGGGGGTGTAGAAGAAAAGGGAGTGCTGTACAACACAGAGAAGGCAAGTAGTGATTCTACAACATTTTGCTATGCTGATCGACAGTGACTGTAAAGGGGTTTATAGGGGAGAGCCTAGTAAACATAATATTCGTCATGTAAGTGTAGATTAATGATAGAAAAAAAAAAAAGGGCAGTTCCTGTGTGGTAACCTCCAACGTGTTCTACACAAGGGTATAAAGGGCATATAAAAGTGTAGGCAAAGGGTCTGTTTGTGTTTATACAGAGGATCAAAGCCTAATTGGGCTACCCCGAAAATGAACTAAGATACGATATGAAAGAGAACTTCCAACATCAGCACTCTCTGTAAGACTCATGCCAGAAGATGATCATCAAAAAACCGCAACAAAGATCCACGCACTGCTACAGCTGTAGATGCACTCATCCCACCAGTTCCTGGACTTGCCATGGGAATGAGGAAGGAGATATCTAAGCTGGCCTGTGCATACAGTAAAACAACAAAATTGGACTGGATCTATACTGTTGGAACTCAACCAAGAATTTGGAGAAGTGCAAATTGTAGCACTCCAAAGTCTTACAACTACAAACTATTTACTGTTAAAAGAATATATGGCATGTGAACAGTCCCCAGGAATGGGTTGTTTTAATTTGTCTGATTTCTCTCAGACTGTTCAAGTTCAGTTGGACAATATCCACCATATCATAGATAAGTTTTCACAAATGCCTAAGGTGCCTAACTGGTTTTCTTGGTTTCACTGCAGACGGCTGGTAATTACAGATATGCTTTGGTTATGTAACTATACTCCTATTATGTTAATGTGTGTGTGCAATTTAAGTAGTAGCTTAAAACCTGTACATGCTGAAGTTACTCTATATATCAAAGAAATAATCAATCTTCCCATGTTTTCTTCCGCCTGCTACTTCTATAGCTTTTCTTCTTCCTTCCTAATTACAACCCTTAAATAGAATTTGTGCCTCATATCAAATTTACCGAGTATCATAATTCTTCCAAGTGGTAAAGATACCTCAAGACAAATGCTGGGCATAGAAGCCACAGGGCATAAATATGCAAAGAAGTAAAAAGCTAACTTTTTCAAACAATAAGGCTTCTCTCTCACTTACCAACTTCACATTTCCCTGTATGGCCCCGGAAGATGACTGGTTAGCCAGAGACGGGTAAGATTCCTCAAGGGAGGAACAACCTAAGACAGGCACAGTCGCAGGGGGGCCATCAGGTGAGAAATTGGGGATCAACAGAGGTGAGGCTTAGAACCTCACCCCCCTGTTCTGAGAGAAATCTTCTGCATACGTGGATGTTTTATTGCCCTGGTCTAGCTTGGATTAACACATAGTCTACAGGCACACACCTAATCATCTACATTTGCTCTCTTACAACACTAAACTATGTTTTCTACCTTTATCTTGTATCTACCTACCACTTCAGCATTTTATTAAAAATAATAATAATAAAGAGAGAAATGTGGTATCCACATATAAATCAAGTATAAAAACCAAATGAGTATTCATATTTGAACTGACTGTTTAGAGTTCATAATGCATGAGCAAAACCGAAAGTTTCTGTGATGACTGCCCTTGTACTGTTCACTATGTAACTTATTCATTATGTAAGAATTTGTTCTACATGTAAAAACTTGTTTGTTATGCCTCAGAAGATTGGAGACTGACAAAAATTAGGCTTGGGGTGGATTAATGATTGTGCATTGAGCATTGACTCCCCTATACAGAATTTTATTGTCATTAACAACCATTTGATCAATAAATATGAGAGATGCCCTCACAAAAAAAAAAAAAAAAAAAGGACAGACTTCCAATGGTAAAATAAATTAGTAACCGGGATGTAATGTATAGCATAAGGAATATAGTCAAGATATTGTAACAGCCTGGTAGGTTGATAGCTGGAACCTAGAATTATGTATATAAATGTTCTACCACTGTGTTGTACACTTGAAACTCATGTAATGTAATACTGTGTGTCAACTACCCTTCAATAAAAAATAATTATTTAAGAAGAAAAAAAAAAACAAAAAACTGACAACTCCAAAATAAAAAAAAAAACAAAAACAAGTTCTGGACATGTAATGCACATCATGGTGATTGCACCTAATAATAATGTTAAATAACTGAGAGTTGCTAAGGGAGTACATCTTAAATGTTCTCATCACAGAAGGAATGATAATTATAAAATGGGATTGGGGGTGTTTGTGAATGTTATGGTGGCAATGATTTAAAAATATATAAATGCATCAGTCAACATGTGGCAAACCTTAAATAATATCCTATGAATTGTATCCCTATAAAACTGAAAAAAATTATTAAAAATTTAGTAATCAAAATAAGATATTAATATGTTTAGAGAAGTTTAATTATCCAAACTTATCAAATACTTCTATCTGTCCAGCTTGCCTTGAATTTACATGGTTGCCCTTTTCCTTTTGATTTAAGGAATATAGCCAATTTATTCAAAATTTAACTATGTATTCATATTGCTACAAAGTCTAAACCACATCCTACAAAAAGTTACTCAGATAATAGTCAAGTAATTTGTCCATGTTTTCTCAGATGATGGTGATCTTGATAGAAGAGGATAGATATTAATGAAATAGAGATTTTTCTATCCTTATGTTTCCAAGGGCAGCAAAGTCTGATATATGTTTCAGGAAAAGATGTGCTATTATCAAAATATGACCACCAAAGATTTAGACATCCCTAATTTTCCAAGGTATAGGAGGGCATGTAATACAGCAATCTCATCCAATTATATCTTTCATGATTTTAAGATCTTGAGTTCATCAGTCTATGTAAATCATCATAGGGTGGATACAAACAAATTCCAAAATTTGTTTATAGTGTAAAACTCTAAAATTTTTTTCTTTGTTTGAAACATTTCCCACAAACCTGTGCATTATTGCCCAAGGCCATGAGCTTGGGGAGATACCATTTCTCATAAAATGGAATAATTCCAGAGTGTTTTGTGCAACAGAGATATAATAACAACATCACAAAAGATACTACCTTCAAATCAGTGGTAAATTATTAAATAAATATTTGAGTGTCTGGTACATAAAAAGTAATACTCATTTATTTTAATATTGTATTAAATTTTGTGTGGTATAACATTTAATATATCCCATACATTCTGTTTTTATATGAGGAAGACTTGACATTTTTATGCCACAGCAAGTTTAGAGATGAAGAATAAAAAGAGGAATAAGGAACAAAACAATTATCATATTTATAATAGTAAAGTAATATTCTTACTTCATTTCTTTACTGAGGGCTGCATGGTTTTTACCACTCCATTTAAAGTGAAATAACATACAATTGACCCACTACTACCACGAACAGCTCTGTATGTTGGACAAGATTTTTATTTGGCATTGCTGAAATTTGAAAAATATAATCTATCCCTAAGAATAACATCTTAACATGTTTATACTGGAATTCTCTGGCACAAGTATCTATGAAGTCTATTGTTTGGAAAGTTTTCAGAATCACTAACAGACATCTCACTAGGGATATGAGCATTATATTTACTGATAATGGAGAGAGAATGCATGTAAGAATAAGATATGATATCAAGTGCCAGAAAGGGAAGGTATAATAAGAAATAGAAAAGGTAGGTATAAACTAGATTTGATCACCAGATTGGAGACTAAAGTTTGAAAGTGATTGGGATGTCAAGGGTAGGAGAAAACGGCTGAGAAAATTATACATGTTTTATATATGTATTTTCTGTATCAACTGAAAATTACTTCCAAGAAATCACCCTACTTAAAAGTGACCATTAAGTCATTCTGTTTTACTATTACAATTACAGTAAACATGCTCAGTGACATAAGATCCTGCTGAGTGTCCCTTTCACCTCTGTGTTCCTCAAGCTGAAGATCACGGGGTTTAGCATTGGGGTGATAACCCCATAGAGCATGGAGATGAGGCTGTGTCTAGCTTGAGAGCGTTGACTGGAGGAGGGTAGAACATAGGTGAACATGGCTGTGCCACAGAACAAACAGACCACCAGGAGGTGGGAGGCACATGTGGAGAAGGCTTTGCGCTTCCCTTCCACTGACTGGGTCTTCAGGATGGCAGATATGATATAGATGTAAGAGATGAAGGTAATCAGACAGGCACCAATTCCTGAGATCCCTCTTTCCACCAAGATGAGCATGTCGGGCATAGATTTAGATGAACAGGAGAGGGCTACCAGTGGAGGGATGTCACAGTAGGACTGGTTAACCTGCTGCACTTGCAGAAATACAGGCAGAAGGTGGACACTGTGTTGAGGAGGGAATCGAGAAACCCTGCTGCTGAGGTCCCAGCTGCCAGCTGAGCATAGTGACCCTTTGTCATGACAGAGGGGGAAGCAGATGGCCAAGTACCGGTCATGACCCATGACAGTGAGGAGGAAGAACTCAGTGCCCACCATTGTTACCAGGAAGTAAGCCTTTAGAGCACAGCCCAGGAAGGAGATGCTATGATTCCCAGTCAGGAGGTTGTCCAGCATCTTGGGGACAGTAGCTGATGGGCGGAATATGTCTAAGAAGGACAGATTGGCCAGAAAGTAATACATGGGTGTGTGCAGCTTCTTCTCTGTCCTGATGGCCAAGAGAATGGCCCCGTTTCAAACCAAGGTGACCTTATAGGTGATGGCAAGACCACAAAGAGAGGATAGCGCACCTCGGGGAGGTCAGAGAGCCCCGTGAGGATAAAGTGAGTCATGGGGGTGAAATTGTAGCTCTCCATCCCCTCTCTCCATGGGGTCTCTCTAGAGGGAAGTAAGGTAACAAGTGGGTTAGAGAAAAGAGCCAAGGACCCCAGTGATGAGATTCAGAAAATTGGTGTGTAGAGTTGATATGAATTGTTAGCTCTATTTTTTTCTCACAATCAATAGATTTATTTCTTACCTATGGCTGCTTGCACTTTATAATGGCAGAATAGAATTATTTCCAAAGAGACTGAAGAGCCCAAAATATTTACTATCAAAACATATGCAAAAAAAGTTTGCCAGTCCCCATTGTAAATCTTTACAAAGGTGTTACTGCTAATCACTTTATTCTAACAACCCTTTCTGCACCTATGCACACAGTCCACTTTTGGAAACCTACATCTCTATCTCACTGCACTATGCCCTTTTTTTCTTCTTTTTTTTTTTAGAGGGCATCTCTCATATTCATTGATCAAATGGTAGTTAACAACAATAATATTCTGTATAGGGGAGTCAATGCTCAATGCAAAATCATTAATCCACCCCAAGCCTAATTCTCATCAGTCTCCAATTTTCTGAAGCATAACAAACAAGTTCTTACATAGCGGACAAATTTTTAAATAGTGAATAAGTTCTTACATGGTGAACAGTACAAGGGCAGTCATCACAGAAACTTTCAGTTTTGATCACGCATTATGAATTATAAACAATCAGGTCAAATATGAATATTCGTTTGATTTTTATACTTGATTTATATGTGGGTACCACATTGCTCTCTTTTATTATTATTTTTAATAAAATGCTGAAGTGGTAGGTAGATACAAGATAAAGGTAGAAAACATACTTTAGTGTTGTAAGAGAGAAAATGTAGATGATCAGGTGTGTGCTTGTAAACTAAGTGTCAATCCAAGCTAGACAAGGGCAATAAAACATCCACGAATGCAGAAGATTTCCCTCAGAACAGGGGGTGTGAGGTTCTAAGCCTCAACTCTGTTGATCCCCAATTTCTTACCTGATGGCCCCCCTGCGACTGTGCCTGTCTTAGGTTGTTCCTCCCTTGAGGAATCTTACCCATCTCTGGGTAACCAGTCATCTTCCGGAGAAATACAGGGAAACGTAAAGTTGGTAAGTGAGAGAGAGGCAATATTGTTTGAAAAGGTTAGCTTTTTACTTCTTTGCATATTTATGCCCTGTGGCTTCTATGCCCAGCATTAGTCTTGAGGTAGTTATCTTTACCACTTGGAAGAATTATTACACTCGGTAAATTCGATATGAGGCACGAATTCTATTTAAGGGTTGTAATTAGGAAGGAAGAAGAAAAGCTTAGAAGTAGCAGACGGAAGAAAACATGGGAAGATTGATTATTTCTTTGACATATCTTCTTGTAGAGTAACTTAAGCATGTATAGGTTTTAAACTACTAATTAAATTGCATGCACACATTAACATAATAGGAATACAGTTACATAACAAAAGCAGACCTATAGTTACCAGCCATCTCCAGTGAAACCAATCAAACCAGTTAGGCATCCTAGGCATTTGTGAAAACTTATCTATGATATGGTGGATATTGTCCAACTGAACTTGAACAGTCTGAGAGAAATCAGACAAATTAAAACAACCCATTCCTGGGAACTGTTCACAGCCCATATGTTCTTTTAACAGTAGATAGTCTGTAGTTGTAAGATTTGGAGTGCTACAACTTGCACTTCTCCTAATTCTTGATTGAGTTCCAACAGTATAGTTTCAGTCAAATTTGTTGTTTTACTGTATGCACAGGCCAGCTTAGATATCTCCTTCTTCATTCCAATGGCAAGTCCAGGAACCGGTGGGATGAATGCAATTACATCTGCAGCATCGCCTGGATCTTTGTTGAGGTTTTTTGATGATCATCTTCTGGTGTGACTCTTCCAGAGAGTGCTGACGTTGGAAGTTCTTCTTCATATCATATCTTAGTTCATTTTCTGGGTAGCCAAATTAGGCTTTGATCCTCTGTATAAACACAAACAGACCCTTTGCCCACACTTTGATATGTCCTTTATACCACTGTGTAGATCTCAATGGAGGTCACCACACAGGAACTGCTGTTTTATTTTAAAGAGAAAGAAATATTATCAAAAAAGTGTACCTCTATAGCCGATCATCTGACACCTTTAAGTGATCAAAATTAAGGATATTTAAAGCATGCATTAATCGTTGATTTACAGTTAGTTTTATACTATCAGGGAGTAATCCCCCTTCACTTTCTTTCTTTTTTTTTGTTACCTTTAATCTACACTTACAAGAAGAATATTATGTTTACTAGGTTCTCCCCTATACCAGGTCCCCCCTATAAACCCCTTTAGAGTCACTGTCCATCAGCATAGCAAAATGTTGTAGAATCACTACTTGTCTTCTCTGTGTTATACAGATCTCCCCTTTCTCCCACCCCCCATGCTTGCTAATCTTAATATTCGCCTTCTTCTTCCTCCCCCTTATTCCTCCCTACCCACCCATCCTCCCCAGTCCCTTTCCCTTTGGTATCTGTTAGTCCATTCTTGGATTCTGTGATTCTGCTGCTGTTTTGTTCCTTCAGTTTTTCCTTTGTTCTTATACTCCACAGATCAGTGAAATCATTTGGTATTTCTCTTTCTCTGCTTGGCTTGTTTCACTGAGCATAATACCCTCCAGGTCCATCCATGTTGCTGCAAATGGTAGGATTTGCCCTCTTCTTATTACTGAGTAGTATTCCATTGTGTATATGTACTACATCATCTTTATCCATTCATCTACCGATGGACATTTAGGTTGCTTCCAATTCTTGGCTATTGTAAATAGTTCTGTGGTAAACACAGGGGTGCACTGATCTTTCTCATACTTGATTGCTGCGTTCTTAGGGTAAATTCATAGAAGTGGAATTCCTGGGTCAAATGGTATGTCTATTTTGAGCATTTCGATGTACCTCCATACTGCTTTCCACAATGGTTGAACTAATTTACATTCCCACCAGCAGTGTAGGAGGGTGCCCCTTTCTCCACAGCCTCACCAACAATTGTTGTTGTCTTTTGGATGGCAGCCATCCTTACTGGTGTGAGATGATACCTCATTGTAGTTTTAATTTGCATTTCTCTGATAATTAGTGATGTGGAGCATCTTTTCATGTGTCTGTTGGCCAACTGTATTTCTTTTTTGCAGAACTGTCATTCAGTTCTTCTGCCCATTTTTTAATTGGATTATTTGATTTTTGATTGTTGAGGCATTTGAGCTCTTTATATATTTTGGACGTCAAGCCTTTATCGGATCTGTCATTTACAAATATATTCTCCCATACTGTATGGTTCCTTTTTGTTCTATTGATGGTGTCTTTTGCTGCACAGAAGCTTTTCAGCTTAATAGAGTCCCACTTGTTCATTTTTGCTGTTGTTTTCCTTGCCCGGGGAGATATGTTCAAGAAGAGGTCACTCATGTTTATGTCTAAGAGGTTTTTGCCTAAGTGTTTTTCCACGACTTTAATGGTTTCATGACTTACATTCAGGTCTTTGATCCATTTTCAATTTACTTTTGTATATGGGGTTAGACAATGGTCCAGTTTCATACTCCTACATGTAGCTGTCCAGTTTGCCAGGACCATCTGTTGAAGAGAATGTCATTTTGCCATTGTATGTCCATGGCTCCTTTATGAAATATTAATTGACCATATATGTTTGGGTTAATGTCTGGAGTCTCTAATCTGTTCCACTGTTCTGTGGCTATGTTCTTGTGCCAGTACCAAATTGTCTTGATTACTACGGCTTTATAGTAGAGCTTGAAGTTGGGGAGTGAGATCCCCCTATTTTATTCTTCTTTCTCAGGATTGCTTTGGCTACTCAGGGTCTTTGGTGTTTCCATATGAATTCTGAATTTTTTGTTCCAGTTCATTGAAGAATGTTGCTTGTAATTTGATAGGGATTGCATCAAATCTGTATATTGCTTTCGGCAGGATGGCCATTTTGACGATATTAATTCTTCCTAGCCACGAGCATGGGATTAGTTTCCATTTGTTAGTGTCCCCTTTAATTTCTCTTAAGAGTGACTTGTAGTTTTCAGAGTATAGGTCATTCACTTATTTGGTTAGATTTATTCCTAAGTATTTTATTCTTTTTGATGCAATTGTGAATGGAATTGTTTTCCTGATTTCTCTTTCTATTGGTTCATTGTTAGTGTATAGGAAAGCTACAGATTTCTGTGTGTTAATTTTGTATCCTGCAACTTTGCTGTATTCCGAAATCAGTTCTAATAGTTTTGGGGTGGAGTGTTTAGGGTTTTTTATGTACAATATCATGTCATCTTCAAATAGTGACAGTTTAACTTCTTCTTTACCAATCTGGATTCCTTGTATTTCTTTGTTTTGTCTGATTGCCGTGGCTAGGACCTCCAGTACTATGTTAAATAGCAGTGGGGAGAGTGGGCATCCCTGTCTAGTTCGCGATGTCTGAAGAAATGCTTTCAGCTTCTCACTGTTCATTATAATGTTGGTTGTGGGTTTATCGTATTTGGCCTTTATTATGGTGAGGTACTTGCCCTCTATTCCCATTTTGCTGAGAGTTTTTATCATGAATGGATGTTGAATTTTGTCAAATGCTTTATCAAGATCTATGGAAATGATCATGTGGTTTTTGTCTTTATTTTTGTTGATGTGGTGGATGATGTTGATGGATTTTCGAATGTTGTACCATCCTTGCATCCCTGGGATGAATCCCACTTGGTCATGGTGTATGATCGTTTTGATATACTTTTGAATTCGGTTTGCTAATATTTTATTAAGTATTTTTGCATCTACATTCGTCATGGATATTGGTCTGTAATTTTCTTTTTTATAGTGGTCTTTGCCTGGTTTTGGTATTAGGCTGATGTTGGCTTCATAGAATGAGTTTGGGAGTATTCCCTCGTCTTCTATTTTTTGGAAACCTTTAAGGAGAATGGGTATTATGTCTTCTCTGTGTGTCTGATAAAATTCTGAAGTAAATCCATCCTGCAGGGGTGCTTTGTTCTTGGGTAGCTTTTTGATTACCATTTCAATTTCTTTGCTCGTAATTGGTTTGTTTAACTTTTGTGTTTCTTCCTTGGTCAGTTTTGGAAGGTCGTATTTTTCTAGGAAGTTGTCCGTTTCTTCTAGGTTTTCCAGCTTGTTAGCGTATAAGTTTTCATAGTAATCATTAATAATTCTTTGTATTTCTGTGGAGTCTGTCGTGATTTTTCCGTTCTCATTTCTGATTCTGTTGATTTCTGTTGATTCTCTTTTTCTCTTAATAAGTTTGGCTAGAGGCTTATCTATTTTGTTTATTTTCTCCAAAAACCAGCTCTTGGTTTCATTGACTTTTGCTATTGTTTTATTCTTCTCAATTTTGTTTATTTCTTCTCTGATCTTTATTATGTCCCTACTTCTGCAGACTTTAGGTCTCATTTGTTCTTCTTTTTTTAGTTTCGATAATTGTGATGTTAGACCCTTCATTTGGGATTTTTCTTCCTTCTTCAAGTGTGCCTGGATTGCTATATACTTTCCTCTTAAGACTGCTTTCATTGCGTCCCACAGAAGTTGGGGCTTTGTGTTGTTGTTTTCATTTATTTCCATATATTCCTTGATATCTATTTTAATTTGTTCGTTGATCCATTGATTATTTAGGAGCATGTTGTTAAGCCTCCATGTGTTTGTGAGCCTTTTTGTTTTCTTTGTAGAATTTATTTCTACTTTTATACCTTTGTATTCTGAAAAATTGGTTGGTAGAATTTCAATATTTTGGATTTTGCTGAAGCTCTTTTTGTGGGCTAGTATGTGGTCTATTCTGGAGAATGTTCCATGTGCACTGGAGAAGAATGTATATCGTGTTGCTTTTGGATGTAGAGTTCTATAGATGTCTATTAGGTCCATCTGCTCTACTGTGTTGTTCAGTGCTTCTGTGTCCTTATTTTCTGCCCGTTGGATCTATCCTTTGGGGTGAGTGGTGTGTTGAAGTCTCCTAAAATGAATGTATTGCAGTCTATTCCCCCCTTTATTTCTGTTAGTATTTGTTTCACATATGCTGGTGCTCCTGTGATGGGTGCATATATATTTAGAATGGTTATATCCTCTTGTTGGACTGAGCCCTTTATCATTATGTAGTGTCCTTCTTTATCTCTGGTTACTTTCTTTGTTTTGAAGTCCATTATGTCTGATATTAGTACTGCAACCCCTGCTTTCTTCTTGCTGTTGTTTGCCTGAAATATGTTTTTCCATCCCTTGACTTTTAATCTGTCCATGTCTTTGGGTTTGAGGTGAGTTTCTTGTAAGCGGCATATAGATAGTTCTTGCTTTTTTATCCATTCTATTACTCTGTGTCTTTTGATTGGTGCCTTCAGTCCATTTACATTTAGGGTGACTATTGAAGGATATGTACTTATTGCCATTAAAGGCTTTAAATTCGTGGTTACCAAAAGTTCAACGTTAGCCTCTTTAGTATCTTACCACCTAACTTAGCTCACTTATTGAGCTGTTATATACACTGTCTGGAGATTCTTTTCTTCTCTCCCTTCTTATTCCTCCTCCTCCATTCTTCATATGTTGGGTGTTTTGTTCTGTGCTCTTTCTAGGAGAGCTCCCATCTAGAGCAGTCCCTGTAAGATGCCCTGTAGAGGTGGTTTATGGGAATCTAATTCTCTCAGCTTTTGCTTG
This sequence comes from Manis pentadactyla, assembly GCF_030020395.1. NCBI lineage: Eukaryota > Metazoa > Chordata > Mammalia > Pholidota > Manidae > Manis > Manis pentadactyla. The sequence continues at coordinate 47,547,885 of NC_080031.1, read as the reverse complement.
TCTGGGAATTGTTTAATCCCGCCATCATATTTAAATGATAGTCGTGCTCAATACAGTATCCTTGGTTCAAGGCCCTTCTGTTTCATTGCATTAAGTATATCATGCCATTCTCTTCTGGCCTTTAGTGTTTCTGTCAAGAAGTCTGATGTTAGCCTGATGGGTTTTCCTTTATAGGTGACCTTTTTCTCTCCAGCTGCCTTTAAAACTCTTTCCTTGTCCTTGATCTTTGCCATTTTAATTATTATGTGTCTTGGTGTTGTCCTCCTTGGATCCCTTCTGTTGGGGGTTCTGTGTATTTCCGTCGTCTGTTCGATTATTTCCTCCTCCAGTTTGGGGAAGTTTTCAAAAATTATTTCTTCCAAGATACTTTCTGTCCCTTTTCCTCTCTCTTCTTCTTATGGTATCCGTATAATACGGATATTGTTCCTTTTGTATTGGTCACACAGTACTCTTAATATTGTTTCATTCCTGGAGATCCTTTTATCTCTCTCTATGTCAGCTTCTATGCGTTCCTGTTCTCTGGTTTCAATTCCATCAATGGCCACTTGCATCTTATCCATTCTGCTTATAAATCCTTCCAGAGTTTGTTTCATTTCTGTAATCTCTTTTCTGGCATCTGTGATCTCCCTCTGGACTTCATCCCATTTCTCTTGCGTATTTCTCTGCATCTCTGTCAGCATGTTTATTATTTTTATTTTGAATTCTTTGTCAGGAAGACTGGTTAGGTCTGTTTCCTTCTCTGGTGTCTCTGTGATCTTGATTTGCCTGTAATTTTGTCTTTTCATGATGATAGGAATAGTTTGCAGAGCTGGGACTAGTGACGGCTGGAAGACCTTCCCTTCTTGTTGGCTTGTGGCCTTCCTCTCCTGGGAGAATAGCGACCTCTAGTGGCTTGTGCTAGGTAGCTGCCCACAGACAGGGCTTCTGCTTCCTGCTTGGCTGCTATGGAGTTTATCTCTGCTGTTGTTGTGGGCGTGGCCTGGCTCGGGCTGCTGCTCCAAAGTGGTGGAGTTGCATTGGAGGGGGAGCTGCCGGGAGACTATTTATCTCCATAAGGGGCCTCCCTGCTCCCTGCAGCCCAGGGGATTAGAGTGCCCAGAGATCCCCGGATTCCCTACCTCTGGGCTAAGTGTCCCACCCTGCCCCTTGAAGACTACCAAAATCATCCACCAAAACAAAACAAAGACCACACACACACACAAAAAAAAGGCCGCTCATTTTTCTTTATTCTCCGGCGCTAGCCTCGGGCACCCCCGCTCACCAGTCTTGCTGCCCTGTTTTCCTTGTTTTGGGGTCCCTATCCCTTTAAGACTTCCAAAAAGTGCCTGCCAAAACAAAACAACAACAACAACAAAAAAGGTGGCCGCTCTCTTTTCTTTTGTTCTCCAGCGCCAGTCTCTGATACCCACTCGCCGGTCTTGCCTCCCTGTTTCCCTAGTATTGGGGTCCCTGTCCCTTTAAGACTTCCAAAAAGCACTCACCACAACAAAACAAGAACAACAACAACAACAAAAATGGCCGCTCGCTTTTCTTTTGTTTTCTGGCGCCGTTCTCCGGTACCTGCTCACCTTTATTGCTGCTCTGTTTCCCTGGTAATCAGGGCCCCGCGCATGCACTGTGTCTGTACTCTGGTCTGGATTGCTGGGGCTGGGAGTTCAGCAGTCCTGGGCTCCCTCTCCCTCCTGCTCTGCCTCCTCTCCTGCCGCTGGGAGCTGGGGGGAGGGGCGCTCAGGACCCTCTGGGCCGGGCTTTGTATCTTACCCCCTTTGCAAGGTGCTGGGTTCTCGCAGGTGTGGATGTGGTCTGGATATTGTCCTGTGTCCTCTGGTCTTTATTCTAGGAAGAGTTGTCTTTGTTATATTTTCATAGATATATGTGGTTTTGGGAGGAGATTTCTGCTGCTCTACTCATGCCACCATCTTTGCTCCCCCTGCTGTTAGCTCTATTTTAACTAGATGTTTCAATTTTTAGAGCTGTTTAAGATATCTCCTATAATCACGCTGTTCCTTGAAATATTCATCTTCCATTCCATTTCAGGGTAAAGCTCTCTGAGACCCTCAGGAGATGCTAAAAATTCACCTCCTCGGTAAAAACCACTGTGGACCCTTCACCAGTGTTTAGGTTTCAGAATTCAGTGACAGCTTCCTGTGCGTTTGTCACACCAGCTAGGGCATTTACCTTGCTTTGCTTTGTATTGTCTCAATGTGCACAAGTTTATGCACTATCAAAATTGTACATTCCTTAAGCAAAGACTCCATGTGTTTTACATGGTGTGTAGTTTTAAAAACTGTTAACAACTAGCAAACGCATGGTAAAATTAAAATTATCTAAGTAAGTATTTTATAAAAGGATGATGTGGCTCTTGGTTAGACAAAGTAAGTATTGATAAGAATAAATATGGAAATGTGCTTATAGCTTCTGAATCATAACCAGTTCAGTGTGAATTTAATAGTTGTTTTCCACAACAATTACACTTTAATAAGTAAACTGAGTCTATAAATATAAACAATACAGAAGAACAAACAAGTAAAGCAGTAAAAGAGTCAAAAACACATGAAACAGGCTGCAGGTTACCATGCAAAGTGGGGAAGGCAGGAGAATTAGGTGAAAGGGATAAAGAGGTACAAACTTCAAATCATACATTGAATTTGTCACAGGGCTGACAGTATAGCACAATGAATATAGCTAATAATATTGTTATATCTTTGGTGACAGATGATAACTACACTTACAGGGGTGAGTATCAGTAATACATACAGTGGTCAAATCACTATGCTGTGCACCCGAGACCAATATAATATTGCACATCAACTGTATTTCAAAAACATTAGAAAAAGAAAGGAAGGACACAAGTTGGTTGATAGTGTCTAAATGAAAGCCAAACTAGAGTCCAATATATTCACATTATACTCAATTCGTATTCTCCTTAAAACAAATATTTCACCTCCTTTATTTCATTTAATGAAAGACAGTTTCCAATGTTATATATGATTGAACTGTAGGCCACAGTGACTTTTTGAATTTTTGAATTGTCTTTGATGTATTTTAATGGTCCTCATAATCATAATGTTCATGAAGATTTCTTAAAAGCACTTCAACTGAAAGCCTAAAAGTCAATACTTTTGTGGATTTACTCTGTCACTTTGAAAACTATACTAGTTTTTTAAATATCATATATGTATGATAGAAAATGGAAATGTGATAAGAAATTAAAATGTTAAAGTAATTTTCAATGGTTCCCCACCATATTTATTTTTGTCTACTGGAAATTGCTAATAATATCTTTCCTCAGATAAAATAAATAGTATGAATAATGCAATAATATGTAATGATTTATTTAAGCATATGTAATGAAATTATTTTCTACCATGTGTGTTTCATGTAATAATTCTTTATATTTAATTCATCACTGATTGTTTTCATTAAAAACAGCAGAAATCATTCCAGTGGGCAAATGTTTTTAAGTTTAATATTTCATCTGTATTTCATTAAAATGATGAGCTCTTGAACATCTTTCTCAGAACTATAGCTCTTACCATTTTGTTAAACTGAAATGTACTGAGGTACAATATTATATCGGTTTCTGGTGCACAACATAATGATTCTATGGTTATACATGTTACTAAATGTCCATCACAGTATGTATAGTCACTACTTGTCACCAAAGTTATTACACTATTATTGACTATATTCCTTATGCTGTCCTTTCATCCTCATGACTAATTTATTTTATGTTTGGAAATCAGCAGTTCTTTATCTCCTTCTCCCATTTGCCCACACTCCCACCTTCCTCTTCCATGTACTACAAAATAGAATCTCTTAGCTCACCTTGGGGATGATTTTATTCATTTTTCAAGCAGGACCAGGTCTGTACTATGCTTGGGAGAAAAATAAAATATTTTTTCATGAAATTTAAGAAAGATAATCCCTATATTAACCACAAAGTGCTTGGATATCATTATGCAAGCTGGTGTCTCATGAACAAATTAAAATGATTGAAACAAAAACATCAACCTGTCAGTTCACAAATTCTCAAATTTCCAGGTTTTAAAGAGCTGTACAACTTCACTTTTGTACACCTTTATATGTTCATTTTGGAAAATAATGTAGTAAATCTGTGAAATTTGAAGTTATTTTCTATCACTATAAAATTGATACCTTGCAACATTATATATTGAGTTCTATACAAAGTGCTCTTTTTCCTTGAGCTCACATTTACTAACTTAACTCTTTTTTTTTTTAACAAGAATTATGGCAAATAAGTCAAAACATCCTGTTAAATATATAACCTAGTTCTACATCAGGTTACACAATCAGTACTCATCCTTCAATCACGATGTATTTTCAATAAATGTTTTTCTTTCTTTTCAAAAATTTTAGTCAAACTATGGTCTTGGATTATAATATGCAGAGTTTTTTCATTTGGGAAGAAAAGTTGTATTCATATAAACAATAACCTCCTTTAAAATAAAATATTATGAAATCTTATGAATTTGCATCTCATTAGAAAGAGTGGTACTTTTGTTGGTAACATACTGAAGATGAAAAGTTCTATAACATTCTTTATTAACCCAAGAGATTGATAGCACATATAATAAAGATTACAAGAAATTCTTATTAAGTGCAATAGCTCACCTGCTTTGTGAGATTAAGTGGTGTAAATGAAGAATATGAGTTTATGAAGACTACAAGTTGAAATCGTTTTTTTTTCTTTTTGGTCAGAAACCACTGAACATATAATGAGCATTGGAGGAAGGGATGTAGGGCTAAGATTTTCTTTCTCTTGGAAATTATCCAGAAATCAAGCTTTCTTTTACTTACTCTTGTGCCTGCATTTAAAAGCTCCCTCTTTTTCATCAAATAGCAACTTCAAGGATCCACACTATGTGGAAGAAAAGAAAATTAGTTAATCAAGCAAAAATAATCATTGAGAAATCTCAGGTCTTAAGATGAGTAAAATTTTATAATTACTTTAGTATATGTCAATATCAAGGAAAATTACATGTAAAATTTATTTATGAATAAAATGATATTTCTTATTAAAGCTCTATAGATAAAGAAAAAGTGCATACATAGCATTCCTTTTACTCAGTGGTTTGACAGCTAAGATTTTAAAGCAATCAAAAGTCTTTCTACATCTCATACCTCTATCTGCTTTGGCACATCCTTATTGCCCATTGGGGTCATGGACCATTCTTGTAGGGAACATACATTCAGATCATTCAGTCAGAAAAATTCATTTGACAGAGCAGAATTCTACATACAGAGAATCTGGATACATACTTATATAGAGTACAAAATTACTAGCAATGAAATTTAATAATTGTGAGCATTATTAACACATATGCTCTATAATATTTGAAATTCCACACCCTTCATCTGACCTGTTTAGTATTAAATTTTAACTAATTTATTAAATATGTTTACACCATATTCACATCTTTACAAATATCAAATTATCTTGGTTAAAAACTCCAGAATTTATTTTATACTTTCACTGCCTTTTTAGTGTGAGAGTACTCGTTACCAAGAAAAACATTAAACAAAAAGAAAGCAAAATGATCTGGCCAAAGAAAAGGAGGCATCAGAATGAAGAGAAAAATCCCCACTTATATACAGTCTGAATATTGTCAGTTATTCTACAGTTGCTATGATGCCCACTTTTCTCTTAGGAGAAAAATAATAACTACTCTATAAGGAATATTCTTCTCTTCATAAATATAAATTGCTACCAACCTAATCATGGGCACTTAATAATAACAGGCATTTATTAATTTTGTCCTCAATCAATTTAATATAACCAAAAAAAGGCTAAGGTATAGAAGAGAGAAAATTTGGATAAGACTAAACAAAAGAGGTTCAGGATATGAATTTCAAGACAAAAATAAAGACCAAAATAATACATTTTTTAATCAGTGAGATTATTCCTTCAAAATATGACTACACCATCCACTTGTATAAATTTGCATTTTTCATGCTAAACAAACTTTAGCACAATCTTTGTGCATTATTACACATTAATATTGTTAAGACTATCCACATGAAAAGCTGTTATGCTGTAAACATTTAAGCTTTGAGTGCAATTCCAAACTCTTTTCAACCTACAATTGATAAATGGTTTTCTCTCATAATAATGGATTAATGTAAAACTAATTACATATATGAAAATTTAAAGTACATATGTGCAGATTAAAAACTATGGGTACATCGATGAGTTCAAGTAAAAGATACACAAATGTTCACTATGTCATCCCAATTTTTCTATAAATGTAACTTTTCAAGATAAAATCAAACATGAACATAAACATAACAATGAGAAAATGAGTTTCATGATCCAGCCCCTTGTCCCCATTCCTATTCAATTTCCCTATGATCGTGAAACTCTTAACTTTATCCTATGTTTTCATTTGTAAACTGTTTCCATTTATCCAGAATAATTCAGCCATATGGGCATCTATGACATTTCTCATGTTTTTAAACTTCTCTGCTAATTCATTAGAAGACTTGTAGTCTGTTTTTCAGGCTTCACATGGTTTCCAGCTATGAAATAAAACTGCTTTTTATGCTCCCTTCACCTGCCAGGTCTTTGATCTGTGGAGATGGGTATCCTGTGATAAAAGGTCAGGAAAAGCATAATATTTCCCCACATATCCTCTTTTCTGAAAATTTTCTTGATTACTGTATTATTTGGGAATGATGATAACCTTGAATCAAAAAACACCCCCTCAAAAAGCGTTGATTAAGCAAATTTAGTTATTCTTCCTCTTCCACATGAAGCAATAGGTGGAACGCCACCTTCACACATTCCCAAACACCTGGGCCCCCTGCTTTCCCTTCATCACTCTAGGCACGCGGCTCTCACTCGCAAGCATCAGGCGTGCAGAGCAGCTCCACCCGCCCCGCGCCCACCCTCCGCAGCGCCAACCACGCGCACTCAGCGGGCAGCAGCCCGGTCCCCGCGCCAGGGTCCAGGCGCCTGGGAAGAGGGAAGGGAATCGTCTTGCCAATGGGTTTCAGCCCCGGGCAAGTTCCCTGTGGATTCAATGGGACCAAAGGAAATGATGGCAAACGTGGTTCGGGGTGAAAGGGTTTGTTTCCCGGCGTGTTCTCCCTGCGGTAGGCCGAGCACTGGCGCCCCCGCCTCCGCCCGGAGCACTGCGCAGAGCTCTCTCTCTATAGCGCAGTAATAGCTCATTGCCTGCAGGCGTGGAGGCAGTAGCCTAGCAACAGGCCAGTTACATCATCACGTGGTTTAAGTTCAGTGAGGATTCTGGCCATAGGAGCCCCAACTTCCCCACAGAATGTGAGCTGTTGAGCCCCTAAGAAGAATGTGTTGTGAAGGCAGTCCTAAAAGTTTCTATTCACTGTATACTTGAAAGGGTTGAATGATCTGGGCCCACTCGGATGGCAGGGAGTCCAGACACATGGTTTTTATTTAAGACAAATCTTTGAATAGCAAACAAGAGTGTCAAGAACTGCATATATTATGAGTTTTTATTAATTTATTTATATGTAAAAAAGTAGCATGAGATTTTGTATATCTTTAAACTATGTTGGTACCCAGGCTGAAGTATTTGACTAATATTGGGCTTATAAAACACATTGAAACCACCTTTAGTCTGAGTTTTCATTTTTTATTTGGTAAATTATGAGTTGCCTCCTAATATTTATTCTCTTGTTAATGACTGTTATGGGGTGGGGAGATGGAGCCCCCCCATATGAATACCATCAGCAAACAATACTTCCTGATGATTGGGTACATTTTGCGGTTTCCCTTTTAGTTGGAAGTATCGACCTGATGAAGATCAAGTGTATGAAATGTTAGCTAATTTGATGGGCATACCCCATGTCATAACTATGAACAAGGTAGGTACCTGACCTGTACATTCCTATTTTGAGTGTGTTGAGTATTTCCATGTTGTCTAATTAATACATTATTATGTCTTCAATTTAATATTTTAATATTCAGGAATAGTACCTAAACTTTGATTATATATTCACTTATTTGGTAGGTGGACCAGCTCTCCAGATGACTCCCCCAGGAATGGAGCATTACAGTTACAGTTCTTGTTTACAAAATAAGAATTATTTACAAAATTGAAATTATTCTTGAAATAAAAACACATTAAAAAGACCAAATAATTATTGCTTATGGATTCTCCTCACCAGTTTAATTATGTGTTCTAAATTAGTGTTACAGTAAAATTAGCAACTATCTTATTCTTTAGTTCTATGAGTTTTTATCACTTCTTTAGACTCTCATGACTGCCCCTGTCATAAGCATACACAACCATTTCCCAGGTCCCTCTGCTATTCCATCAGAACCAGGCCCTCACTCACACCCAGACCCCTGGCAACTACTTGTCTCATTATGCCTTAACTTTTTCATCTGGAGAACGTCATATACATAGAGTCAACAATACGCAACCTTTTGAGACTGCTTGATCCCTCGGAATAATTATTTGGGATGCAACCAAGTTGCACATATCGATAGTTCATTTTTTTGTCTTACCTTATGTTTCCTCAATGACAGAAAGTGGAGCATCTTTCCATTTGCTTATTTACCAAGTGTATGTTGAATGAAGATTGGATGAACAACCTGTGACAACCATAAAGTGAAATACTACTTAAAAACAAAAAGGAACTATTGATATGTGCAACAACATGCGTGCAGTTATGCTGGAGGTCCTCATAGGTGAGGTCGTCCGTTGCCTGCCTGTCGTCAGGGGCAGACTGCTGCGGGGCTGAGTGTGCTGGGCAGGGCAAACGTGCCATGGGGACTGGGGTGGAGCCAATGGGGCAGGTGGGGAGCTGAGAGCTGGCTACCAAAAGCATCTGGCCTACTGAGCTGACAGAGGCTAGGAGAGGCAGGAAAGCTTTGTCCACCCTCTCCTGTCAGTCAGAAAATCGGGACTACTGCTGGACTGAGCAGGTCACCCTGGGCAGGTCAATAGGGAAGCCCCGGTGTTGGAGGGGCCACCAGTCAGGAAGCTGGAGTGTTTGGGGCTGGTTCCTGCAAGGGTCCACGCTGTCCAGTTGGGCTGAAGAAGGCCTGGGAAATATATTGCCTGCCTTCCCTTTCTCCTCCAGACAGAGGTCCCTATGATCCCTGCCCCTCTGGCACACTTTCTGCTGCTGGTAAATCTTTCAAACTGTCACCACTGTGTTGTGTCTCAGCAGGACCAACAGAACATGCCTCTCAGCTCCCCTGATGTACCAGCTCTCCTGGGTGTCTGTTCTGCTTAATCACAAAAGCCCAATGCAAAGTGGACTCATGTTCATGGAGCAGATCAGATATCCAGGGCCAGGTGAGCTGGGTTCCTGCATGTGTATCTCCTTCCCTCTCCATTCCTCTTCATCTTGCGTGTGGGCAGGATAGGGCACAGGGCTTGGGTCTCAATCATTTTTCTGCCCGTTTACGCTTCACAGTGTGGTCCTCTCTTCTTGAGAAGGTGTAGACGGTGTGGTCTGCAGTCTTCAGGTCATTTTCAGGGTTAGCTGTATTTGCTGTAGTTGCTTCCTTGGTGTGTACATGGAGGAGGTTTTTGCCTTGCTTTATACAACTACACCATTTTTTGCACCCCCTGTTTAGTCATAAGCCTTAGCTCCATGAGTCCCAGGATGCTAATGAGATTTATGAATAAATCCCCATGGGAGAGTCTTTCTTGAATTTTAAATTACCAAGATAATTCATGTTACAATACAGCACAGACAATTATCATATGCACAGATTTATAGGAAAAGCAGTAAAACTACCAACACTGATTTGTTCTTAAAATATCTACTGTAAACCTCGTAAATTTTCTAAATTTACATTTTTTAAATGGTAGTTACGTATTTTCCCTCCACCTTTCTTTTCTTTGATTTTGCTGCTTCTCCTGTCTTAATATCATGTATTTTTTCATCATCTTCCCTTCTTCCTATTCTTCCTTAATATTTCACCTCATTTGTCATTATTTTCATAAAGAATAAATTTTAAAAGATAAAATACTTTCAATAGAAGAAATCTATAGATCATTTTGGATAGTTTGGACATTTTAACAATATGAATTATTTCAATCTATGAACATTTGATATTATTACATTTATTGGTGTCTTTTTACATGTCATTCTTTGAAATCTTACACTTTTCAGTGCAGTGATCTTGTACCTCCTTGCTTAAACATATTCCAAGTACATTCTTGAGGCTACCATAAATGGGACCATTTTTCTTATACACAGTTCATTTTCAGTGTATAAAATTGCAATTAATTTTTGTATCAAGGTTTGTTTCATGTGAGTTTATTCAATTTACTGATAATAAATTTTTTTCCAGTAAAGGATTTTCTGTTTTTTATGTCATTTTTATATTTCTGTGGTTAAAACAAAAGAAAATGCACAAATCTTAGTGTATTATTCAATGAATTTTGCTATGTGATTATATTCATGGAAGAATCACCCAGATCAAGATACAAAATTATCTCACTATATTTTTTCCTCCAGTTTTTCACCCATTTCCTCACTCAACTCTCCAATGGCAAACATCTGTCTGTTCTCTATGTCTCTGAGTCTCTTTCTGTTGTGTTTGTTCATTTCTTTCTTTTTAGATTCCACACACAGGTAAAATCATGTGGTATTTGTCTTTCTCTGTGTGACTTACTTCATGTAGCATCATATAATCTCACCATCCATGCTGTCACAAAATGTCAACTGCACGATGAGATGTCACTTCACACCAATCAGTGTGGCTAATGTCAACAAAACAGAACAAAAAATTTTGGAGAGGATGTTGAGAAAATGGAATCCTTCTACCCTGGAGGTTATAATGTGAATGGTGAAGCCACTATGGAAAGCAGTATAGAGGGTTCTCAAAAAACTAAAACTACAAGTATGATATGACCTACAAATTCCACTTCTGGGGATTCACCTGATAAGATAATCAATAATTTGAAAAACTTAGAATAGAAATGACATTTTGAAGATTAGAAAGAAAATAGAAAATTCAGTAGAACTAACAGTTATTTAAAAGCCAAATTTGACAAACTTTTAGTGGACTAAGCCGAAAAGAGAAACTATTGAACTAAAACACATCAAAAATGGCAGAATGTACTACATTTCATATCCAGAACAACAATGGATCATAAGAAAATACTATAAAGTATTGTATGCCAACCAACTATATGTCCCATAAGGAAGAGATAAGTCCTACAAGTACATAACCTAGGAAGACTGAATCAGTAATAAATAGAAGCACTGAACAGACCCTTAATGAGTAAGAAGATTGAATCAGTAATCAAACATCTCCCAACAAAAAAATCACAAGAACCAGATAATTCCAATCATGAATTCTGTCAAACATTTAAAGCATTTAATGTTACAATTAACATTTAATTAACTCAGACTCTTCCAAAAAATTAAAGAGAATGGAAACACTGCCAAAATAACGTTAAAAGCCAAGAATATGCTGATACTAATGCTAAATAAGGACACATCAGAAAAAATATTTGACCTATATAAGAGATGGATATAGATGTAAAAATTCTCCACAAAATATAAGCATATCAACATCAACAGAATATAATGACCAGGTAGATTTATATATGGGATGCAAGGATAATTCAAAATATACAAATCCATAAATGTGATACACCACATTAACAGAATGAAAGAAAAAAATCATATGATCATCAAAATAGATACACAAAATTATTTGACAAAAACATTAATTTGTGATAAAAATAGTAAAAAACTTGGTGTAAAATCAATATACCTCAACACAGTAATGACCATAAAGTAAAACCAACACCCCAAATCAAAGTCATCAATGAAAATTTGAAAGTCTTTCCTCTAAGATCAGAAATATATAAATGTACCCACTATCATCAGCTCTATTCAACATAGTAATGGATATCCTAGCTAGGACAATAAGGAATGAAAAAAGAAATGAAAGGCTTTCAAGTAAGAAAAGTATAAATAATATTGTCTTTGATTGAAGATGATATGATCCTGTATCTAAGAAATCTTAATGAACACACCATAAACTACTGGAATTAATCAATGAATTCAGTAAAGTTGCAGAAAAATATCATCATACAAAGAGATTCAATGTTAACAAAAACAGTAGCAGAAACATGTGAAAAAGAAATAAAGGAAACAATACCATTCATAATAGCATCAAAATCAACAAAATACTAAGGACTTAATTTATCCAAAAACGGTTAAAGTTTTCATATTGAAAAACTACAAGACTTTGATGAAACAAATGAAGATAAACAAAACAATATTGGAAAACTGTATCATACTGCTGGATCCGAAGAATTAATGTTAACATGTTCATATTACCCCAAAGCATCTACAGAGTTAATGCAATCCCTTTCAAAATCCTAATGGCACTTTTCACAGAAATAGAAATAATTATCCTAAATTTGTATGGAGCCACAAAGACCCTGAATTGAAAAGACCTACCAATACTAATAAAAAGAACAATGCAAAAGGTATCACACTTCATAATTTCAAACTATATTGCAATGCTATAGTAAGTATAATAGTACTGACAAAAGAATAGATCCACAGACTAATGAACAGGAATTCAAAGTCCCAAAATAAATTCCCATATATATTTATGAACACATATTTTAGAAGGGAGCCAAATTTACTCAATGTGAAGGGACACTGTCCTCAAAAATGGAGTTGAAAAACTGGAGAACCACATACAGATAAGGAAATTGGGCCCCTATTTTACACCAGTTACTGAAATGAACTCGAATTCATTATACATGTAATTATAATACCGAAAATGTAAAACTTTTATAAGGAAACAAAGGAAAACAGCTTCTTGATATTGTTCTTGGCATTGAATAACCAGTTATGACTACAAGCTAGAAATTCAAAAATAAATAAGCAACCACATCAAACTGAATAGTTATCAGCAAAAGAAACAATCCACAAAATAAAAAGGTAACCTACAAAATGGGATACATTTTTGAAAATCTTACATTTATAAGAAGCTAATATCCAACATACAAAAAGAATGGATAAAATGCAATGATAAAAACAAATGTCATATTATTCAGCTGTAAAAAAGGAAGAAATCCTGCCATTTGCAACAGTATGAATGGCCATAAAGAGTATTATGCTAAGTGAGATAAGCCAGGAAAAGAAAAATAAATACATGATTTCACATATTCGTGGAATCTAAAAATAAAACAAATCAAAATAAACAAAAGGGTAGACTCATAGACACTGAGAAGTGACTGGTGGTTACCACGGCAGGAGGGTTAGGGTGGGAGAGAGGGGAGGATGAAGGGGAAAAATGGACACAAAAATTCTCAATCATTACAAAAACTATTCAAGGAAGTGGTAGTACAGCATAGAGAATATAATCAGTGATTCTGTAACATCTTCCTATGTTGACAGATAGTAACTGCACTAGCTGTGGAGAGGATGTAATAATGTAACCGGGGAACCACTGTAATATAGCAACTCATCCAGTTAAAGTATTTCATGATTTTAAGATCTTGAGTTCCATCAGTTTATGGAAATCATCACGGGGTACATATAAACACATTTCCCAAAATTTGTTTGTAGTATAAAATTCTCAATTATTTCTTTTTTAAAAACATTTCCAACAAACCTTTCTATTATTGACCAAGGCCATGAGCTTGGTGAGAGATACCCACTATTTCTGATAAAATGGAATTATTCCAGAGTTTTTGTGTAACAAAAATATAATAACAATATCACAAAGTATATTACCTTTAAATCAGTGATAAAATATTGAATAAACATTTGAGTAGTACATGAAAAGAACAATTGGTTGATTTTAATATTGTATTACATTTTATGTGGTATTATAGTTAGTGTATCCCATATATTCTGTTTTATATGAGGAGGATGACACTTTTATATCACATGTAATTTTAGAGATACACAAAAAAAGAATAATAAATTAAAAAAATCAAATTTGTGATAGTAAAGTAATATTCTTACTTCATTTTTTTAATGAGTTCTGCATGATTTTCCCCACACTACTTAAAATGAAATAGCATACAGTTGACCCACCACTATAATGAACAGCTGTGTATGTTGTAAAAGATGTTTATTAGGCCATTAATGAATTTTGGAGAGTGTGATCTACCCCAATGCACAACATCTCTATGCTTTTATACTCTAACTCCTCTGGTACAGTCCATCATTTGGTAAGGTTTTGAAAGTTACTAACAGATCTGTGACACTCAAGAAGAAGAAATAACAGGATGTTTTAGAATAGTAAAATATCTCTCACTAGTGATGTTGGCACTTCACTTAGTGATAATGAAAACACAGAGTGCTCATAAGAAGACAGGCGATCAAATGCTAGAAAGTAAAGCTATAATAAGAAATAGAGTGGGTGTACAGTAAATTTGATCAACAGATTAAGGACTAAAATGTGAAAGCAATTGGGATTTACAGCCTAGAGAAAACTATGGAGAAAATTATACATGATTCTATACTCAAAACAGTGCGGTAAATAAACAGTAGGACACAGAGAAAAAATTCTTATTTCCTGAGGTAACAAGAAGAGAGAATGGAATAAAAATAATGTGTCATCTCCACTCATAAAATATAGCTCTCTAACCATCCTGAGTGGAAATGCAGTATTCAATGCAAAGCAGAGTCTAATTTCATGGATTTTTGAAAAGTTTGGAAAACTGATAACAAAAATGCAAGGTAACTGACAAGATACACGTGTTTGTTTATTAAAATATTATTTTCTGTTTTGAATATAGTGTATTGAATTTGATATCTAAATTAGAGATACAGAAGATGAAGTGGTTCCTAGGAATGACAGGTGGGGTTAAGAATGGACAAGGTCACAAGAAAAGGGAGAGAAGCAGAGACACATAGAGTAAGTTTAAGCTAAAACTGAAAAACAGGGAGAGAAATGATCATGTCAAAGAACCATAGCAGCATAAGAGGTCAATCAAGAGAAAGAAAGAAAGAGACAATCTATAGATTAGATAAGGATTTAGAAATAGCTATACAAACATAGAATGTATAGAATTAGGTTGGCGTAAACATGGAAATTGTTAGTGTTGAGGTGGCCATATATCTTAGGATAGGCTCAGATTAAACATCTTGCAGCTTTATTTCCTGGTGGCCCTAGCGGGGACTGAGGTCTTCCTTCTCGCTGTCATGGCTTATGACCGGTACGTGGCCATCTGCTTCCCCATTACATTATTAACTGTTCTCTGTACCTCTCGAATGTCTACTTTGGATTACAAATGTTAAGTTCCGTTTGAATAGAGACAGATATGTACATACATAGATACATATGACTAATGCTATATATATGTATCTATAAGCTTATATGAATACATAAGTATGTATTTTAGACATTGAATAAAAATTATTGCAATAATTCTTCTTATAAATCTATTCTAAAGAGAGCACTGTCATTCTGTTTTACTATTACAATTACAGTAAACATGCCCGGTGACATAAGACCCTGATGAGTGCCCCTTTCACCTCCGTGTTCCTCAAGCTGTAGATCATGGGGTTTAGCATTGGAGTAATAACCCCATAGAGCATGGGGATGAGTCTATCTCTGGCTGGGGAGTGTTGACTAGAGGATGGACGGACATAAGTAAATGTAGTTGTGCCATAGAACAAACAGACCACCAGGAGGTGGGAGGCACATGTGGAGAAGGCTTTGCGCTTCCCTTCTACTGACTGGATCTTTAGGATGGTGGATATGATGTATATATGAGATAAAAGTGGTCAGGAATGCACCAATCCCAAAGACACCACCTACCACAATAACAAGCATTTCTGCCATGTAGGTGGATGAGCAGGAGAGGGCCACCACTGGGGGGATGTCACAGTAGTACTGGTTAACCCGATTGGACTTGCAGAAAGACAGGTTGAAGGTGGACACTGTGTGGAGGAGCGATTTGAGAAACCCTGCTGCCCAGGTCCCACCTATAAGCTGGGCATAGCGAGCTTTAGTCATGATGAGGGTGTAACGGAGGGGGAAGCAGATGGCCACGTACCGGTCATAAGCCATGACAGCGAGAAGGAAGACCTCAGTCCCCGCTAGGGCCACCAGGAAATAAAGCTGCAAAGCACAGCCCAGGAAGGAAATGCTTTGATTCCCAATCAAAAGGTTGTCCAGCATCTTGGGGACAGTAGCTGAAGGGCAGAATATGTCTAAGAGGGACAGATTGGCCAGAAAGTAATACATGGGTGTGTGTAGCTTCTTCTCCATCCCGATGGCCAAGAGAATGGCCCCGTTTCCCAGCAAGGTGACCTGGTAGATGATGGCAAAGACCACAAAGAGAGGATAGTGCACCTCAGGGAGGTCAGAGAGCCCCATGAGGATAAAGTGAGTCACGGTGGTGAGATTGTAGATGTCCATCTCCTCTCTCCACGGCAGTCTCTCTGGAGGGAAGGAAGCCATGAAACAGGTTAGAGAAAAAGCCAAGGGGTCTATTGATTAGAACTTTTTTTGTGAAGTAGTTGGTAGGTGGTAGGTGACATATTCTATTCTTTCTATTTTAATTAGATATTTTGGCTTTTAGACCTACTGCTAAATCATCTTCTATACTCACTGTATTTCTGGAAATATGCATCCCCTGGTCTGTATCAAGAGGAAACCCACTGACACCCTAAGGAGATGTTTAAATATTCACCTCCTCAGTGACACTACTGGGGACCGCCCACCAGTGTTCGGGATCTCACAATTCAGTGGAAGCTGCTGGTGTACTTCACACAACTTCTGGGCCACTTGCCTTGTATTTTTTCATTGTTTTATTCAGCAACTCAATTCTAAGTACCTTTAATGTAGAAGCTATGTATTGCTTAGTAAATTATTTTTAAACAGCAACTAGCAGACATAGAGTAAAAGAATATCTATCTAAATAATTGTTAGGTGATAACTCTTGTCAGAATGGTCTGGTAACTCCTCTGACATAATGTTTCTATTAGTAAAGATAAATACATATCAGAATTTTTCAACTTCAAAGTCATAATATTTAAGTATGGACATTATTATTTATTTCCCTCCAAGATTCCTCTATAATAAAATTCAATTTGTCTGTCACATTAAAAATAAAGCCTGGTTGAATATTTCTAAATGTCATCCAAACAGGAAGCAAATATATCCGCATAATATTCAACTATCTTTCTCCTTAAAAATTGCATATTTGGCCACGTGTTTAATTACTTAAGGAAATACAGGTTTTGAAATTTGTATATGCTTTGACATGTTGATTTTAATTTTGTTTACTTTTCTCATTTGATTTTTATATATCTTAGTCCATATAACTGAAATGTTTTAAGACTATTTACAAAAATACAAATTGAAGACCTATAAATCAATATTTCTGTGTAATTCATCTGTCACTTTGAAAACTATTTTTTAAATATAACACCTGTGGAATAAAAAATTCAAAAAGAAATAATGAAATTGAAAAATATACAAAAATCACTCTCTAGATTCTTCCCTTCATATTTATTTTACCTGTATGAAATTGTTAATGATTTCTTTGCTCAGATAAGATGTATAGTATAAAAAGTACAAATGATACAGAATGATTTATTCACACAAATGGAATGCAAATGCTTGTTTCCCACTCCTTTCCACGAAATATTTAAATGAAATATCTGAAACTACTTGGGAGATGTTATTACCTTTCCTTTGAGCATCTGGGAAAAAATCAAATTTTTTCAAAGATCTAAAACTCATGAAATTTAGGAAATAAATTTCTGTAATAACCACAATACTTTTGGTTATTGTTATTCAATCAACAAAATATGCTTAATGAAAGATTGAAACAAAAAGAATCTGCAGCATCAGTTAGCACATTCTTAAATGTTGAGTTCTACACAACTGTTCAACTTCAGTTTGTTTATATCTCTACATAATAATGTTTGAAAATGGAATATTATATTATCAAATTAAATAAGGAACTTTCTATTACAAAAAATAATATATTGATAGAGTAAATATTAAGCTCTATATTAAATACCAATATTCAAGTTCTATGTTAAATATTAAACTCCTATATTAAATATTATATTAAATACTAAATAGACTTGCAAATTCGAGTGTTTTTTAAACAAGAATTATGAGTAATAAATCAATAACATCCTGATAAAAACAAATAAGCTGTTTCTACATCAGGTTACATAATCAACACACATCCTTAAAAAAATGTATTTTCCATAAGTTTTGTACTTTATTTACATTTTTAAAATCAAAATTAAAGTCTGAGCACACAAATTGCAGAATTTGTTTTTTGCTATTTGGGGAGGTAACTTTTACTCATATTGATGATATCCTCCTTTTATATCAAACGTAATTAAATCTTATGTATTTGACATTTATTTAGATAAATGAGTGGTATTTTGTTAACAACATATTGCTGAGGAAGAAGTATTATAACCTTCCTTATTAACTAACCCAGGAAACTGGACACACACTACAAAATCATAAAAATTCTCAAGAATGTCTATCTTTCATGTGCTTTGTGAGATTACTTGGTGCAAATGTGAGAATGTGAAGTATATAGGTTAATATCAGCTTTTTATAATAAACAGCCAAATATAAAATGGGAATTGGAAGGAAGAATATATGACCAGGATTAGTCGTCTTTTGGAAAGCACTCAGAAACCAGGCTTCCTTATTGTATATATGACTTACTCTTCTGTATATGGTCAAATCCAAATGATGAGATATAAAAATTTTCTTTTTTTTCTTTAACTTCAAGTTTCCACTATGTAGAAAAAAATTAAATTAGTTATTTCAGCAAAAAATATCAATTGCAAATTTTAGATCTTAGTGTTGCTCATAATGAAAAATGTATTTAGCACACCAAAATTAAAGAAACATTACATAAAGTTTTCTTTAAAAATGGGATAATTTTTTCCTTAAAGCTACATAATAAGGATGAAATTCTATAACTCAGTTTTTAACTTGATGTATTGATAGATAATAAACTAAAAGCATCACAAAAGCACTTTTAGTTTAATCATTCCACATGTTATGTGACAACCCTGTTTCCCGCTAGGTTTCAAGTACACCATTTTCTAGGAAACACACAATCATAAACATTCATTGGACATAGCATCATTTTATATATACAGGTTTTAGATTCACATTTGTGTGGGCATGCATTTTCTTAGGGCTGTAATTAAACATTATTAAGAATTTACTTAGACAACCACTATATAGTATTTTAAATTTCTCACTTTATCTTACCCATATAGTATTCAGATTTATCTAGTTTCTTAAATGTGTATACTTTATAATATATTTACATATTTGTAAACATATGATTATCTATCATAGCTCTAAAATTCTGAAATTGAATATACAATTTCTTGCCTTTTCAGTTTCAGAGGATTCATGACTGATACGGTGTTTCAATAAGAAGAAAATAAAACAATCTGGCAAAGAAACATCATTAGTGAATGAAAACAAACTTCTCATTCATATACAGGCCACATGTAATGTTTAGAATATGCCAAATTTTCCCTTAGGAATTAAAAAATAACAAGGAACCTGGAGGGAATATTCTTTCTTCATAAACCTAAATTAATACAACCTATAATGGGCATTTATTAATATAATGGGAACTTCTTTTATAGTTAATTTATTGTTGGTTAAAGATAAAACTATATTGTGGAAGAGTGACAATTTTTTTCTTGTAATGATCTGGAGTAAGAAAAAATAAATTTTTTCCAGGGCCTACAGCGTCAGGCAACAATGAAAAATAAACTGACATTATTAGAATATTTTCTGTAATCAGATGGATCTTAAATACAAGTATGATTACAATCCTGACCTAGTATAAATTTGCATTTTTTCTGTGACAGACAGGAAAACTCTATTTTTTCATTATTACACACACTTATCTTGCTAAGACTATTTTCCATCCATGTGGTACAATTTTTATTTAGAACAATTTAGACTAAAAATGAATGGAAT
Organism: Manis pentadactyla; assembly: GCF_030020395.1. Taxonomy (NCBI): domain Eukaryota; kingdom Metazoa; phylum Chordata; class Mammalia; order Pholidota; family Manidae; genus Manis; species Manis pentadactyla. Next base: position 47,527,937 of record NC_080031.1, on the reverse strand, counting down.
TTCAAATTTAACCTATGATTAATACACTATTTTCTTGCAGTACGAGAATACAAGACGTTTGCATTTAATAAATCCAGGTGAAATGTGTATAGATGTCTGTAATGGCATTTCGATTTTTCTGTGACATTGTCACCTATCAAAATAAAATATTGGGAAAAATTACACATGGATCATCAGAAATTACACAGTGAAAAATCATTTTAACCCTCTCCCGTCATGCCCACATCCATCCTTAACCTCCCTATTATTTTGGAAAGAGCACAATTCTTTACACCATTGTTTTATTTTAGCAACGTTCTATTTCCATTTAAGCATAATGTTTTGTCTATAAGGAATTTTATGTTTCCCTTCTTTCATTTTTTACATTTCTTTACTCAATCTGAAAGATTTATAATACGTTTTAGATTTCTACATGGTTTCTTTTTTACTTTAGTAAACAGATTTTTAATATCAATTGCTTTATATGTTTCTTTCACCCTTAGGGCCTTTGGAAAGTAGAAACAGAAAACCTGTTATAAAGTAAGGGAAAATGCTTTTACATTTCCTCCCGCATCCTCTAAATCTTACACCCTCTTCTGATGGAATTTGTTTTATTATTGTACTTATTGGTATTTATAATACTCTTTAACCTAAGCACATTCCTCAAATGTCACTTTATTAAGCACAACTAGAGGCTTTTCTTCTTCCAATCTAAAGAAGGGCAGAGGTGAAGTGCCATATCCAGACATTGCCATGCGCCTGGGCTCTGTCAGGCCCTCAGTGTTCTGAGCACACAGCTCTGATTCCCAGGAAGCAAAACAGGCAGGGCCCCTCCGACCATCCACGGAGAGCTCCATATTTCTGCTCTATCAAAACGTAGAAAATTCTGACAGTGTTAATCTGTGTATGTGTTGTGCTCGATACTGGAGCTGGATGAGCCCCTTGCTATCACACAACTTATATTCTCTGCAGAAGAGAGGGAGTAAAATACTATCAAGCTTTATTTTATTGACTTCACCTTTCTCCTTAGTCTTCCCAATGACTGACATCTCTTTTGGCAACAGGACCTTTCCCAATACTTAATTCTGGATTCCCTGCTCAGATTTCTTTAGAAGTGTGAAAATTAAGAAAGCAGAACCTCACTAAAGTGGAGTTGGGAGGCCAGCAGGGATTCTCAGAAGTCTGCCAATCCTCCACTGCAGTCCTCACCAGAAGAAAAAGACACCTTACATGTCAAATTGTTTTAACTTCTTTAATCCCCAACAGGAGAAGAGTTTCCACCTCCCCTGGCAACAGCCCCACCAATGAGAGATGGTCACAACCCTGCCAGTGAGAAGACATGACACATGGGACTCCCAGTTTCTTCCAACGGACCTTTTGCTTGTAACAGCCATCCTAATTTGCCCTTCCTTCTGCAAAAGAGCATTCCTTTGATTTATCTCAAATGTGTTCTGCCATAGCTTGCTTCTCCCAAGTTGCAATTCTCTGCTTTTCCAAAATAAAACCACTTTTGTTGTTAAGATAATTGACAAGTTATTTTATTTTACATTATTTTATTTTATCATTAATCTACTATTACACGAAGAACATTATGTTTACTAGGCTCTCCCCTAACCCAAGTCCCCCTACAAACCCATTTACAGACACTGTCCATCAGCATAGTAAGATTTGTAGAATCACCACTTGTCTTCCCTGTGTTGAAAAGCCCTCCCCTTTCCCCCAACCCCCACATTATACATGCTAGTCATAATACCCCCTTTCTTCTTCTCCGCCCTTATCCCCTCCCTACCCTCCCATTCTCCCCATTCTCTTTCCCTTTGGTAACTGTTAGTCCATTCTTGGGTTCTGTGATTCTGCTGCTGTTTTCTTCCTTCAGTTTTTCTTTTGTTATTATGCTCCACAGATGAGTGAAATCATTTGGTATTTGTCTTTCTCCACTTGGCTTATTTCACTGAGCATAATACAATCTAGCTCCATCCATGTTGTTGCAAATTGTAGGATTTGTTTTCTTCTTATGGCTGAATAATATTCCATTGTGTATATGTACCACCTCTTCTTTATCCATTCATCTACTGATGGACACTTAGGTTGCTTCCATTTCTTCGCTATTGTAAATAGTGCTGCGATAAACATAGGGGTACATCTGTTTTTTTCAAACTGGAGTGCTGCATCCTTAGGGTAAATTCATAGAAGTGGAATTCCTGGGTCAAATGGTAAGTCTATTTTGAGCATTTTAAGGAACCTCCATACTGCTTTCCACAATGGTTGATCTAATTTACATTCCCACTAGCAGTGTAGGAGGGTTCCCCTTTCTCCACAACCTTGCCGACATTTGTTGTTGTTTGTCTTTTGGATGGTAGGAATCCTTACTGGTGTGAGGTGTTATCTCATTGTGGTTTTAATTTGCATTTCTCTGATAACTAGCGATGTGGAGCATCTTTTCATGTGTCTGTTGGCCATCTGAATTTCTTCTTTGAAGAACTGTCTGTTCAGCTCCTCTGCCCATTTTTAATTGGATTGTTTGCTTTTTGTTTGTTGAGGAGCATGAGCTCTTTATATATCGTGGATATCAACCCTTTATTGGACCTGTCATTTACGAATATATTCTCCCATACTGTAGGGTACCTTTTTGTTCTATTGATGGTGTCCTTTGCTGTACAGAAGCTTTTCAGCTTGATAAAGTCACACTTGTTCTTTTTTGCTTTTGTATTCCTTGCCTGGGGAGATATAATCATGAAGAAGTCGCTAATGTTTATGTCCAAGAGATTTTTGCCTGTTATTTTCTAAGAATTTTATGGTTTCATGACTTACATTCAGGTCTTTGATCCATTTTGAATTTACTTTTGTTTATGGGGTTAGACAGTGATCCAGTTTCATTCACTTACACGTAGCTGTCCAGTTTTGCCAGCACCATCTGTTGAAGAGACTGTCATTTCTCCATTGTATGTCAATGGTTCCTTTATTGAATATTAATTGACCACATGTGTTTGAGTTAATGTTTGGAGTCTCTGTTCTGTTCCACTGGTCTGTGGCTCTGTTCTTGTGCCAGTACCAAATTGTCTTGATTACTGTGGCTTTGTAGTAGAGCTTGAAGTTGGGAAATGAGATCCCCACCACTTTATTCTTCTTTCTCAGGATTGCTTTCGCTATTAGGGGTCTTTGGTGTTTCCATACGAATTTTTGAACTATTTGTTCCAGTTCGCTGAAGAATGCTATTGATAATTTGATAGGGATTGCATCAAATCTGTATATTGCTTTAGGCAGGATGGCCATTTGACGATATTAATTCTTCCTAGCCAAGAGCATGGGATGAGTTTCCATTTGTTAGTGTCCTCATTAATTTCTCTTAAGAGTGTCTTATAGTTTTCATGGTATAGGTCTTTCACTTCCTTGGTTAGGTTTATTCCTAGGTATTTTAATCTTTTTGATGTAATTGTGAATGGAATTGTTCTCCTGATTTCTCTTTCTATTGGCTCATTGTTAGTGTATAGGAGAGCCACAGATTTCTCTGTGCTCATTTTTTATCCTGCCCCTTTGCTGTATTCTGATATCAGTTCTGGTAGTTTTGGAGTGGAGTCTTTAGGGTTTTTTATGTACAATATCATGTCATCTGCAAATAGTGACAGTTTAACTTCTTCTTTAGCAACCTGGATTCCTTGTATTTCCTTGTTTTGTCTAATTGCTGTGGCTAGGACCACAGTACTTTTTGAATAACAGTGGGGAGAGTGGGCATCCCTGTCTTGTTCCCGATCTCAGAGGAAAAGCTTTCAGCTTCTCTCTGTTAAGTATGATGTTGGCTGTGGGTTTAAGGTATATGGCCTTTATTATGTTGAGGTACTTGCCCTCTATACCCATTTTGCTGAGAGTTTTAATCATGAATGTCTGTTGAATTTTGTCGAATGCTTTTTCAGCATCTATGGAGATGATAATGTGGTTTTTGTCTTTCTTTTTGTTTATGTGGTGGATGATGATGGATTTTCAAATGTACCATCCTTGCATCCCTGGGATTAATCCCACTTGGTCATGGTGTATGATCCTATTGATATTTTTTTGAATTCGGTTTGCTAATATTTTATTGAGTATTTTTGCATCTACATTCATCAGGGATATTGGCCTGTAATTTTCTTTTTTGTTGGTGTCTTTGCCTCATTTTGGTATTAGGGTGATGTTGGCTTCATAGAATGAGTTTGGGAGTATTCCCTCCTCTTCTATTTTTTGGAAAACTTTAAGGAGAATGGGTATTATATCTTGTGTGTATGTCTGATAAAATTCTGAGGTAAATCCATCTGGCTCAGGGTTTTCCTTCTTGGGTAGTTTTTTTATTACTGCTTCAATTTCTCTGCTGGTAAATGGTCTGTTTAGATTTTGTGTTTCTTCCTTGGTCAGTCTTGGAAGGTTGTATTTTTCTAGGAAGTTTTCCACTTTTTCTAGGGTTTCCAGCTTCTTAGCATATAGGTTTTCATAGTAGTCTCTAATAATTCTTTGTATTTCTGTTGGGTCCGTTGTGATGTTACCTTTCTCATTTCTGATTCTGTTGATGTGTTTTGATTATCTTTTTCTCTTAATAAGTTTGGCTTGAGGCTTATCTATTTTGTTTTTTTCTCAAAGAACCAGCTCTTGGTTTCATTGATTTTTTTCTATTGTTTTATTCTTTTCAATTTTGTTTATTTCTTCTCTGATCTTTATTCTGTCCCTCTTTCTGCTGACTTTAGGCCTCATTTGTTCTTTTTCCAATTTTGATAATTGTGACGTTAGACTATTCGGTTAAGTTTGTTCTTCCTTCTTTAAATATGCCTGGATTGCTATATACTTTCCTTTTAAGACAGCTTTCGCTGCATCCCACAGAAGTTGGGGCTTTGTGTTGTTGTTGTCATTTATTTCCTTATATTGCTGGATCTCCATTTTAATTTGGTAGTTGATCCATTGACTATTTAGAAGCGTGTTGTTAAGCTTCCATGTGTTTGTGAGCCTTTTTGCTTTCTTGGTTCAATTTATTTCTAGTTTTATACATTTGTGGTCTGAAAAGATGGTTGGTAGGATTTCAATCTTTCTGAATTTACTGAGGCTCTCTTGGTGACCTAGTATGTGGTCTCTTCTGGTGAATGTTCCATGTGCACTTGAGAAGAATGTTTATCCTGTTGCTTTCAGGTGTGGAGTTCTATAGATGTCTATTAGGTCCATCTGTTCTAGTGTGTTGTTCAGTGCCTCTGCGTCCTTACTTATTTTCTGTCTGGTGGATCTGTCCTTTGGAGTGAATGGTGTGTTGAAGTCTCCTAAAATGAATGCATTGCAGTCTATTTCCTCCTTTAGTTCTGTTAGTATTTGTTTCACATATGCTGGTGCTCCTGTGTTGGATGCATATACATTTATAAAGGTTATATCCTCTTGTTGGACTGAGCCCTTTATCATTATGTAATGTCCTTCTTTATCTCTTGTTACTTTCTTTGTTTTGCATTCTATTTTGTCCGATACTTGTACTGCAACACCTGCTTTTTTCTCCCTGTTGTTTGCATGAAATATCTTTTTCCATCCCTTGACTTTTAGTCTGTGCATGTCTTTGGGTTTGAGGTGAGTATCTTGTAAGCAGCATATAGATGAGTCTTGATTTTTTGTCCATTCAGTGACTCTATGTCTTTTGATTGGTGCATTCAGTCCATTTACATTTAGGGTGATTATCAATAGTTATGTACTTATTGCCATTTCAGGCTTTAGATTTATGGATACCAAAGGTTCCAGGTTACTTTCCTTACTATCTAAGAGACTAACTTAACTCACTTAGTATGCTGTTACAAACACAATCTAAATGTTCTTTTCTTTTTCTCCACCTTTTTCTTCCTCCTTCATTCTTTATATATTAGGTATCAAATTCTGTACTTTTTCTATATCCCTTGATTGACTTTGGGGATAGTCAATTTAATTTTGCATTTTCCTCAAAATCAGCTGCTCCACCCGCCCTACCATGATTTTACTACCTCTGGTGACAGCTATCCAACCCTAGGAACACTTCCATCTATAGCAGTCCCTCCAAAATAGGCTGCAGAGATGGTTTGTGGGAGTTAAACTCTCAGCTTTTGCTTATCTGGAAATTGTTTAATCCCTCCTTCAAATTTAAATGATAATCTTGCCAGATAAAGTAATCTTGGTTCCAGGCCCTTCTGCTTCATGGCATTAAATACATCATTCCACTCCCTTCTGGCCTGTATGGTTGCTGCTGAGAAGTCTGATGTTAGTCTGATGGGCTTTCCTTTGTATGTGATCTTATTTCTGCCTCTGGCTGCTTTTAACAGTCTGTCATTATCCTTGATCTTTCCCATTTTAATTACTATTTGTTTTTGTGTTGTCTTCCTTGGGTCCCTTGTGTTGGGGGATCTGTGGATATCCATAGCCTGAGAGACTATCTCCTTCCCCAGATTGGGGAAGTTTTCAGCAACTGTCTCCTCAAAGACACTTTCTATCCCTTTGTGTCTCTCTTCTTCTTCTGGTATTCCTATAATGCGAATATTTTTCTGCTTAAATTGGTCACATAATTCTCTCAACATTCTTTCATTTTTAGAGATCCTTTTTTCTCTCTGTGCCTCAGCTTGTTTGTATTCCTCTTCTCTAGTTTCTATTTCATTTATTGTCTCTTCCACCATATCCAACCTGCTTTTATTACCCTCCATCGTGCTCTGTAATGATTGGATCTCTGAACTGAATTCATTCCTGAGTTCTTGGATGTCTTTCTGTACCTCCATTAGGAAGCCTATGATTTTTATTTTGAACTTCCTTTCAGAATGAGTCACAAGGTCCATATCATTTAAATCTTTCTCGGGTGTTGTATTAACAATTTTACTCTGGACAAGGTTCCTTTGGCGTTTCATGTTTGTATATGGCGCCCTCTAGTGTCCAGAAGCTCTATTCTGGAGCTGCTTAGCCCCTGAAGCAATGTTGGGGATCGTAGGGGAGCGGTACTGGTGCCTGAGGGGGAGGAAAGAGCTGTTCCCCCCTCCCAGCTGCTGTGCCTGTCTCCAACTGCCTGAGCCAGTGGGCCGTTCACACAGGTATAATTTTTTGTCCCAGAGCAGCCAGATATGGATCCCTGCTTTCCACAAGCAGCCAGAATCCCAGTCTCCCCAGGAACTCTGCCTGTATTAAGTTTCCAACCTGGTAGTCATGTGAGTCTCATGAAAGCATGATGAAATGCAGGTATTTTCTCCTATAGCAGATCTCTGGAGCTAGGTATTCAGCAGTCCCAGGCCTTCCACTCCCTCCCTGCTCCTTTTCTCTTCCTCCTGCCAGTGCCCTGGGGTGTGGGTGGGGCTTGGGTCCCGTGGAGCCACAGCTCCGGTACATTACCCCTTTCGCTGAGGTCTGCTCTTTTCTCCAGGTTTGTGCAGTCTGACGCGTCCTCTTTCCTGTTGCTCTCTCAGGATTAGTTGCTCCAATTTAACTTTCTAATTGTATCCAGTTTTAGGAGGAAGCTTCTGTCTACCCTCTCAAGCCACCATCTTTAATCCTCCTCCAACCTTTTCTTCCTGAGAAGTTTTTTTTAAGGTTAAGAGAAACAATCTGGGACACGTGAAATTCTGAATTTCAATTCAAAATTCAAAGAATATACCTTATAGTTTTAGGGTTAGAATCAATAAAAAACTCTGAAATCCTAAATACATTAATACTACTTGTATTTCTTTTTCTGTAGCATACGTTATTGTATGATCAGCCAACTGCACCATGTATGACTGAGAAAAATTGTTCCAAGTGCCACTCCAAATGATTTACAAAGTGCTAATGAAGTATTTTATTTTCACAGATAACTATGGCAATATTAGGATGGATTTGTTTTTATTTCTTGTATGTCCACAAATTAATCATTGCTTCTCAGGATCCTCATTTTAAAATTTTTGTATTTTAAATTAATATTAAAACAATGTTAATGTCCTTTTGGTGTACAATTCTGTAAGTTTTAGCTCATGTATAGATTCTCATAGCTAACATAACAGATAGTTAACAGTTTCCCCCCAAACTCACTGATACCCCTTTGCAGCAACACCCTGATTGAATATTTTATGCTTGTATCACAGGTTGCTCATGTATTCTCCAGTGACATGCCTTTGGATTGTTTATTGATTTTGAGGATTATGAATAGAATGGCTATAAATACTCATATTCAGGTTTTGGTAAGAACAGTAGGTTTTATTTCTCAGAGGTAAACCCAAGGAATGTAGTTTTTGGTCAAATGATAAATATGTTTAACTGTAAAATAAACTAAAACATTTTTCAGAGTGGCTTTATCTTTTTACCAGCAGCAAAGGTGGCAGTTCCAGTTGTTGTACACCCTCACTTTCATTTGGCACTGTCAATATGTTCAATTTTTATATTCATAGTATTATTTTATTGAATTAGTTGGTGTACAAGAGTATATTGGTTTGAGATTTACAACATAAGATTCAACAGTTCTATACATTACTAAAGGCTCATCCCAATACGTGTAGTTACTGTCAACATACAAAGAAATTATACTATTATTGACTATATTCTCTGTGCTGTACTTCTGTTACAGTGACTAATTTATTTTATAATTTGAAATTTGTAACTCTGTATTACTTCATCTATTTCACAACTCCCCCTTTCCAATGGCAACCAACAGTCTATTTTCTGTGTTTATGAGTCTACTTCTGTTTTATTTGTTCATTTTTTTGGATTCCACATATGAATGAAATCACATATTTGCCTTTCTCTGTCTTATTTCCCTTATAATAATAGTGTCTATGATCATCCATTTGTTTAAAATGGCAATATTTCATTCTTTTTTATGGATGATTAATCTTCCATTATGTGTATGTGTGTGTGTGTGTGTGTGTGTGTGTACTACATCTTTATTCATTTATTTTTCAATGGACAGTGTTAAGGACCTATTTTTTAAATATTTTACTACTGTAGAGTTTTAAGTGTTTAAAGGTTTATGTTTTTTAAGTGTTTTAAGTTTTAAAAAACCTAGAAGGAGATGATGTCACTGTTGAATTTTACCATTTTTAGTCAAGTTGTTAGTTGTCTGTTAATGTTTAAATATACTTGGAATGATTTAAATAACAGTCTTTATCATGTGTTTTTACAAATATTTTCTCTATGTGGCTTCTCATTCTCTTGATATGTACTTTGTGTAGCAGAAATATCTAATTTAATTAAGTCCAGCTTATCAATCACTTCTTACATGAACGGCATCTTTGTATCTTTGTTGTACCTAAAATGTGACTGTCATGCCCAAGGTCATGTAGGGTCCTTTGCACATTGTCTCCAGGGGGCTTTCCAGTTTTCCATTTCATGATTATGTGGCTCATTTTGAGTTAATTTGTGACAGGAATATAAGTTCTCTGCTTCAATTATTTTTATTTTTAACACTTTTTGACATTTGAAACATTTTTCTAAAACTTTGGAAATTGCCGTGTGAAGGACTCCTTATCCACCTTCATACACACTCAACATGAATCTAAGATGTTTTTTCTAAATTTATCCCACAGTTTTTCTACTCATTCCTTTCTGAGATCACTGGTATATGTAAAACATTTTTCAACTTATAAACCTTCTTTAAAAGCATTTTAAAGGCAGCAATCATCAGGGACTATTGTAAGTTTTATATTAGTACTTTACATTGTATGCTAATATTTTCCTGTTTTATTCCATGATGTAGTTTTTCATAATTATTAAATGCATTTATTATTAATTTTGGTTCTGTGATATTTTTTTAGAGGCTGCTGTTTAATTTAGTTGAGATGTGAAAGTTTAATATTTAGAGAAGTTTTCACTACATCTTATCCATAAATATTTCAAATATATTTCTTTAACTGAGCTGCCAAAGATCTAGAAATAATAATGGGAAACTAGTGCTTTCTCAAGTTTATATATTTTTATTCTAAGGTTACCTTTTAAGGAAACTGCTGCCAATCTAATTAATCTCAATGAATTAGTCCAACCTATATATGAAAAATGAAGCATAAAATGCCTTCATGTTTTTGGTAGGCTGTAATCACTAATTCTCTTGCATCTTCTTGGGGATATAAGCACCACAGTGAGACACAGAGAGAGATCACCAAGCAAAACAAAGGAAACCCGTGCACTCACCTTCCTGTGCTCCAAGTAACATTCATCTCTGAGGAGGACTCCCTAGGTCAGGCTAAATGAAGAGAATTGCAGACTAATGGTATTAGGCTTTATTAAAATATGTTTTTATGAGAAACAGTGCAGTGAGTGAAGATGGCATATTTCAAGTTCAAATATGCCTCTGTTTTTGAGGCTAATTCTTTTATGGCACTACATTTAAAATTTTAATTTATACTGAACAAAACTCTAACTCTTAAAGCATATTAATAGCATTCAAAGTGATCATTCTTATATTTTTGCTATCCTGATTGTTTTGTTTGACCACTTAATCACACTACAATATTTATCAATGTTTAATGAGGTATGGCTATTTAAGCAGAGTAAATCAAATCAATGCCACATTTTTCATATCATACTACAAAATATTCTTTCTGACCAGTAGTCCCCACAGCATGTTAACAGGTATGGGCAATCTCACCATGCTCCCAGAATTCCTTCTCATGGACATCTCAAGCTCCAAAGAGCTCCAAGTCTTGAAAGGTCTGCTGTTTCTAATAATTTATTTGGGGGCCCTGGCTTGAAATTTTGTGACCTTTACTGTAATTGTAATGGACACACATCTTCACTTCCCATGTACTTCCTCACAGGTAATTTATCATTGTCAGACTTTGGTTACATCTCAGTTACTGTTCTCAAATCCATCATAATGAATTAACCATAATTAACCTTTGGACAGAACTTAACTTCAATAAAATAAGTATAATAACAATGATAATAATAATAATTATAATTACAATTATAGATGTTTCCTGTTCTCACTCTTCAAATGCCCATATATGTAATAATTAATGGATTCTTTCTAGGCAACTATTTCTATGGTATTATAATTCAGGAATTGTCTAGAAAGATAAATCATATCCCCTAGTTCACCCTGACTGGGAACAAAAGCTTGCATGAAAGGACAGTTATATCTAAATGTAAAAATATGTAAATTTCACCTTTGGCAACACATAATTTATTTTCACTGTTTCATGTTTATTTTTTGATCATGTAAACTCACTATGTAAAACATTTTGTATATGGACATTTATTTCAACATACATATATACATATATCTATGACCATTCAATTTACAGTTAGTAGATAATAACAGAAATACTTAAATATAACCCTGTAAACAAGTTTATCCATCAATAGCAAAAATATACTTCATAAAATCTATTTCACAGTGACCATGTATCAGAGAGGTTGCAGCTAACTTAAATAAATTGATACAAAAACCATGGAAGCACTTCTGTCTTGAAGTCCGGAACAAAATAAAGATGAACAATATATAAAAATGACCAATGTATTAAATGTACATTTCTGTTAAGTTTTGAAACTTAAAATAAATCATAATTTAGAGAAACAAAGAATACAGCATAGAAATAAGGTGACTGAGTTCAGTTGCTGACATTCTTACAGATGAGAGATGGGTAGCACATGATGGAGGAAGGTACTGGGAATCCAAAGGCTGATACAGAAGCCAGCAGAGATGCAAAAAGAACAAGAAAACAGTGTTGAACTCCCACTATATAACTAGTTATATAAAATACATTCTTCTCACTATCCCTAGAAAATGCTAATGAAAATATTGATTGCTTAATGCTTATTTCAGCAGATGTCAATAATGGGAAGGGATTTATACTTAGGAAAAAAACTTTTGCGATGTTCTTTATATAAATAAATAAATAAATAAATAAAATAACATGTGAACAATGTAACTTAATGGTGCTGATCCCTGTTCAATCAAAAAACAATGCATAACTTTTGACTCCCTGAAAACTTAACTATTATCTTACTGTTGACCTAAAGACTTACCAATTTAGACAGTAACAGTGAAGTCAATTAGCACAATGTATGCTATATATGTGTTCTTACAGAAAAATATGCTAGAGAAAAGAAAAAAATAAAATCATTATGAATGTCAAAAATATTTTCCAATTTATTTACTGAAAGAAATCCTCACATAAGTGGACCAATTGTGGGTAAAACTGCAATATTTCCAGAATATCTTGCCTGGCCATAGTGCATCTCCATACCAATAGGTGTTTCCAAGGGGTGGAAAGAAGTAGTCCACCTCCATATCAGTAGGTGATTACAAGGAGGAGTGAGGGAATATCTGGATGGGAGAGGCTGGGTGGGACACCCTTCTTCAGCAGCCAGGACACAAGAGACACTGACAAGCAGAGTGGATGACTGCTTGTCAGCAATAAATGGGTTTCTTCCACTTTATTTCTCCCTTTTACTGGTTTCAGTTTCAAACGTATTTTGCCTCGGGATTTCCCTCAGAGTCACACCAGTGGGGTTTAAACCCATGTTCTGTAGGACCAACTGTAACCCTCATGACGTGAGGCACCACGGAGGTAAAACACACAAGAAATTTTCCTTCAAATACAATAATTGCAATTATTCATATTGAATGTGGCTCTTTTTGTTTTTGTCTTCTGTTAATTTTGGTAAATGTTACTGTAAAACAAATTTGATTTTTTCTTTGTTAATTCAGATCAATTGGTGAGAGTTTATGAAAATATGACTGTTTCAATTTGTTCAAAAAGCAGGGCTTTTTACCTCATAGCCTTCACCACATTACATTTATTTACTCTGTGATTCATGAATGTCTAAACTCTTTTAACTTCCAGATGATGAAATGATTTTGTTCAAAATAGAGCTATACCCATTTGTACTCTCAGCAGCAAGCACCAGCATGATACTTTCTTTAGATCTTGCTTAAGTATGGTCTAGCCTAGCTTTCCAGTCATTGCCATGGTACATTTACAAAGCTGTGTACCATTTTTGTCTGATAAGTACTTTTTTAATTGTTAGAGACTAGAGCATCTCATAATTGCTAAATGCTATTCTTTGCCGCACTTTATTGAGTCTCTGGCCATTACCTTTGATGTGAAAATGTCATTACCCTATTCATTAGAATGTGTATACACACACATATATATATGTATATATATACATATATATACCCTTTGTTAATAACAAGCAAAAAAAACTCTTATTTTCCTACTTGTACTTAACCATACACTTCTGAAGATGTAAATTTTATTTTAATACCAGCATATTCTTTTAACTGTACCTTCTAGATTTTAGATGTTGCTTTGGGAGTTTAAAAAAATGCCAGATTATGAAATTCTTTTATATGATTTATGTAAGTATGTCATTTAAATATTGACTCTTAACATATTCATTCACCATTTTAAGACTTAAAGAAAGAAGTAGGTGATTTTCCCTCCTTTGAGGATTTAGTGATCCTGTCATGACCTACAAAACAATTCACTTCCCTTTTTCTTTGGGAAAACCCTTTATCAAGATATTAAATTACCATGAATATACTTACTTATTTGTGAGAACTCTTTTATGTTTCTTTGATTTATTTTTTTCTGCATCAGAAATGGTACTGTATTATTTATGAAGTATTTAATAATATTAATGTAATCATATTTGCAATGATGTATTTCAATAATTGAATATTTTATAAGACCAATATAACTTAATGAACATATAGAATGAAATTCTTCAATTCCAAAGAAATTAACTGCAGCAATGAGATTTCACTTAATTTATTAATGCTTCTGAGTGAAGCTTTCAATTATGGTATGTTTTAGTCTTACCTCTGAATGTAGAATTTTCTCAAAGTGCTATGTACATATTTTTGAAAATTTGAAATTTTTTCCAAGATAGATTAATAATTACCCTGCAATGTTATACATACTTGATATATCATGGTTTTAACAGTACTTGTAATATTTGAAGCATTTTTGGTGTGCTCATAAATAATTCAGAAAATATATTTTATTATTTTCTTTTTTTATGGAAAAGATTCTACTTTCATCATATATTAGATTAAAGATTTTAAAATGTGTTCATTTTTTAGGTATTTATGTTTTTTAACTTCAAGGTAAAATTTATTGTACTGAAGATTTTTATTGTGGTCATGTAAGTTTAATTATTAGTGTATTTTAAGACAGATATGTGACTATTAAAGAGAAAAAGGAAATTGGCATAATAATTGAATCATGTATGCAGGTTGGAATTTTTTTTAAAGATATCAATTTGGCTAAGATATATACAGTACCTTTGTCATACTGTTCTACTATATGAGAGTTTGGAAGGTTGGAACAAGGGGTTAACTGGATTAGTTTAAGTAATTGTTAGTCATAAAAATAAAATGTGAGTTTGTTTGGCAGATTCAATGTGTTCACATTTCCCACTTTTAAAACAAAAATATTCATGAAAAAGAGTAAGTATATCACAGGAGAAAAAGATGGTGACATGAGAAGTGAGACAGAAACCTCTTCTCAAAACCACATGTAACACAAAAATACAGCAAATACAACTAATCCTGAAAGAGTGACCTGAAGACTGCAGAACAGACTGCCAAAATCTGTGTAAAAAAGACCTCACAGGAAAGATTTAAGTAGCAAAGTCATGATATGGTGGAACCCAAGCTCTCACCCCACCCCAGCTCAAAGGTGGGAGGAAGATAAATGGAGTGGGGAGGGAGTAGAAACCCAGGACGGCTAAACACCCAGACCAAGAAACCTGCTCCAGGAGCACAAACCCACACTACATGGTGTTCTGGATATTAGTGGGGTTGGAAAGCAAAGACAGGCAGAATGCTCAGAGATACTGAGATTTCAGCTGCTTGTGGAGAACAGGTGTCCACAACTGGCTGCTCTGGAACACAAGAAAGGCAGGGACGTGGAAAGCCTTCTCGACAGCAATATGGGTGCTAAAGGGACAAAGATCACATAGCTTGCTGCTCAGGAGAGAGGACAGGGGGATAAAATCATCCCATCACACTCAGCCCAACAGGTTGGGAACTTTCAGGAGCTTTAGATGCTCCATCCCCTGGCTGGCAATGCAGCACCAAGGCACCCCACTACAATACGCAGGTGCCACTCCTTCATCCTGGCAATCAATGACCTACACATCTGCTGACACTACAATTGTGCCAGGCCAGCTGGATGGTAGCCCTGCCTACGGCAGCCAGAGGGGATGAATACAGTGGCTCCTCCCTGCATGCACAGACCATTGGACCTGGCAATGGAGGCAGGCACTGCATCTGGGAAGCAAGAAGGAGCTCTTACCTCCTGGCAGGTGCCAGTAACATGTGCCTGTGAGCCCTGCCATCGCTCCAGGTGCTGGGCAGCTCCAGAGAGGAGAGCTCCTGGGCACTAGAGGGTACCATCTACACAAAGTTAGTACTCCATAGGAATCACTAGAATGAAATGGCAAAAAATAAATTGTACAAACAAAAATTCAAATGGCAGAAACAGGGCAAGGTGAACCTGAAATCACCAATTGTCTTGATGAACATATCCAAATAAAATTATAAATATGCTCACAGAGATACAGAAAATATTCAAGATCTCAAGGGGGACTTCAACAAGAAGATAGAATCTTTGAGAAAATATAATATCTGAAATGAAACACACAATGGAGGGGTTTAAAAGTAGATTCAATGAGGTAGAGGAGATGGTAACTGAAATAGAAATTAGAGAACAGGAAAGCAGAGAAGCTGAGGCACAGTGAAAAGAAGGATCTGAGGAATGAAAGAATACTGAGAGAATGGTGAGACCCATCCAAACGGAACAATACTCACACTATAGGGGTACCTGAAGAAGAGAGAGAAAGAGGGATAGAAAGTCTCTTTGAGGAAATATTTGCTGAAAACTTCTGCAGTCTTGGGAAGGAAATAGTCTCTCGATCATGTAAGTGCAAAGCTCTCCCAACACAAGGGACCCTAGGAAGACAACACCAAGACATATGATTAAAATGGAAAAGATCAAGGACAAGGGGAGAGTGCTGAAAGGATCCAGAGAGAGAAAAAGATCATGTATAAGGGAAAGCCCATCAGGCTGACAGCAGACTTCTCAGCAGCAACCAAATGGGCCAGAAGTGAGTGACATGATAGATTTAATGCAATGAAACAGAAGGGCCACAGAGAATACTCTACGTGAAAAGATTATCATTTAAATTTGAGTCAGTGATTAAACAACTTCCAGATAAGCAAAAGTTGAGGGAATTTACCTCTCACAAACCATGTCCACAGTGTATTTTAAAGGGACTGCTATAGAGAGAAGTGCTCTTAAGGCTAAATAGCTGTCACCAGAGAAAATAAAACCACAGTAAAGGAAGTAGATCAATTAATTAATAAGCAAATGCAAAATTAAATCAGCTACCCACAAAGTCAGTCAAGGGATACACAAAGAATACAGAATATGACACCTAACATATAAAGAGTGAAAGAGGAAGAGGACAGAAAAAAAGAACCTTTAGATTGTGTTTCAAATAGTATAAAAGGGTGTTAAGTTAGACTATTAGATAATAAGGAAGCTGACCTTGAACCTTTGGTAACTACACATCTAAATCCTATGATGACAATACGAACATATCTATCAATAATCAGCCTAAATGTAAATGGACTGAATGCACCAATCAAAAGTCATAGTGTTACAGACTGGATAAAAAACAAGACCCATCCATATTCTGCCTACAAGAGACTCACTTCAAACCCAAAGACATACCCAAATAAAAAGTGAAAAGATGGAAAAGGATATTTCATGCAAATAATAAGGAGAAAAAAGCAGGAGTTGCTGTACGTGTATCAGAGAAAAGAGATTTCAAAACAAACACAATAACAGGAGACAAAGAAGGACATTACATAATTATAAAGGGGTCAGTCCAACAAGAGGATATAGCCATTATAAGTAGGTATGCAACCAACATACAAACACCTACATATGTGAAACAAATACTAATAGAATTAAAGGGGTAAACAGATTGTAACACATTCATTTTAGGAGACTTCAACACACCACTTACTCCAAAGGACAAAATAACCAAACGGAATATAAGTAAGGAGACAGAAGCACTGAACAACTTCTCAGAACAGATGGACCTAACAGACATGTACAGAACAATCCATTCAAAAGCAGCAGAATACACATTCTTCTCAAGTGCCCATGGAATGTTTTCCAGAATGGATCACATAGTAGGTCACAAGACTAACCTCAGTAAATTAAAAAAGATAGAAATTGTGTCAACCAGCTTCTCAGACCACAACAGTATGAAACAAGAATAAAATTATGCAAGGAAAACAAAAAAAGCCCACAAACACATGGCAGCTTAACAACATGCTCCTAAATAATCAATGGGTCAGTGAGCAAGTAAAAACAGATATCAAGCAATATATGGAGGCAAATGAGAACAACTCAGTGCCTTCACTGTGGGAAAAGCGAAGGCAGTTCTAAGAGGAAAGTATATAGCAATACAGGGTTACCTCAGGAAAGAAGAATAATGTCAAATAAACAGTCTAAACTCACAATTAATGAAACTAGTAAAAGAAGAACAAGTGAGGCCCCAAGTCAGTAGAAGGAGGGACATAATAAAGATCAGAGCAGAAATAAATAAAATTGGAAAAAATAAACCAACAGAAAGAATGAAAGAAACCAGGAGCTTATTCTTCTAAAAAATAAACAAAATAAATTATCCCATAGGCATACTTATCAAGGAAAAAAGAGAAGGTATACACATAAACAGAATCAGAAATGAAAAAGGAACAATCATTACGGACACCACAGAAATAGAAAAGAATTATTAGAGAATACTGTGGAAAAGTATACGCTAACAATTTGGATAACCTAGGAGAAGCGGACAACTTTCTAGAAAAATACAACATTCCAAGACTGACCCAGGAAGAAACAGAAAATTTGAGAAGACCAATTACTGTCCATGAAATTGAATTAGTAATAAAAAAACTACCTAAGAAAAAAAATCCCAGGCTGCATGGCATCATTTCTGAATTTTATCAAACAATTAAAGACCTAATAGTCATCCTTGTTAAAGTTTCCCAAAAAGATGAAGAGGGAATACTCCAAATGTGTTCTATGAGGCCAGCATCACTCTAATGCCAAATCCAGGAAAAACACCACAAAAAAAGAAAATTATGGACCAATATCCCTGATGAACAAATATAATGACAAAAGCCTGTGGGAACAAACCAGCAACCATTGGAATTCAAACTAGAAAATGTTCGCTTGAAGGACAATAACTAGCTTTCCATTGCCTTTAATGAGAATGTCCCTCTATGATGGAAGGACAAAAAAACAAATATTGAAAACCAAAATAGTCATAATGTCCAGGGTGATGTTGGAAAAATACTCTAATTGGAAGGGCATTTTCCAAATGAGTTCCATAATAAAATGGAAATTACTCTGCAGGAATCTGTTAATGGGAGAATAAAAGCACTCATCACATTCACAAACAGGTGGTATCTTTTCCTCTAGGGACAATTATGGAGCATCAATGAGCTTCTGGTCCCTGTTATCAATGGACAGTACCCTTCAAATATTCTGTATTGATAAGAATGATAATTAGGTTACATGGCTGTTCACGTGACTGGGCAGCATCCAGTTTAGAAGTCTATCACACAGTTTGGAGAACATAAAAAGAAAATTAGTTAAATGGGCAGAGTTGAGTGCTGTTTTCTACTTATTTTTCTGATTCATGGATAGGGATTAAAGGTCTGGTCATATTATGATTCAGAGGAACAATGGAAAACTAGACTCCTATAGGGATGCTCATATTAAAATTGTCTTTATGGAAATTGTTATTCTCTATATTTCTCATGTGGGAATTTAAGGGGTCTATTAAACTAGGACATGTTCATGGGCACCAGAAGGACCGACTCCAACATGGAAGTTGTCTGGGAATATCAAGCGGGTGCCCTGGAACTCTCATTTGAGGTGACCACCAGGGTCACAGAATGCCTATGCAAGGGGACCTGTATCAGTGAGGACTGGGCAGATGGGCACCATAATTTTATCATGATTTCTTTGATATATAATGCAAGCAACTCAGTTCTGATTCCCAGGGAGAAGAAAACAGATGTCATGGGGAAGATTCTTGGCAAAGAAGATACTGCACAAAGATGTCACTCTGGACAGATGCTGGAACTCTGGGAGATGACAAACAGGACCTGCCAGGTATAGAAACTTGTTTTGGATTTGGTTTTGCATACTCAGTGCTCTATGCAAATGCCAAGATTGGAACAGCAGATGTTGTAGCACCAATGGTGTAAATAGGTCATACCAAATAAACACATAATTTGCACATCATCCTCAGAGTAATTGTTTGACTGACAATTGAAATGCTCAGGTGAAGCACTGGTTTTATGAATCTAGGGAAACAGGAATACAGAGCAGGTCTCACTCATTCACAGGTGTGTTCTCACATTCAACATGAGATGGCAAGAGAGGATGCCCAGTAGGTGGAATCCTGCATTTCTTGACCCGTTGGTGGAAGAGAGTGTGGAAAGGAAGCTGGCATGATTGTGCAATTCTTCCTATATAACCTCAAATTTAATTTTTCCCTACCTCACCTAACCTTTCTGTTTCCACCTGGGCAGTGGTATCAAAATTAGGTCTACCCATGTGAGTGCCAGAAGAAAGAATGTCCTTAACAATGAAAATTTTACTTCAGTTTTAAAACTTTATATTAGAATTCCTGAGTGCATGGTAGGGTAGATAAGCCCCCACCTCTCTGACAATATTGGAATTGAGAATAAATGCAGTTATATACCCTGGTGGATGAGGTAGCCGTGAATTCTCTGCCTATGGAAGCCTACCCTAGGTGCATGGGAATGGGCTGAGGAGGAAGAACTGACTAAACTAGCATTCCTGTCAGCAAACTCTGCAGGAGAATTGACTGGATCTGAAATCTCTTGCAAAGGTAGAAATCTTAGAGAAAAAAATATAAATGGATAGAATTAGAAATTTCAGTTGAGGGAAAAATGAATGAATAAAAGCATTGTATAATGAGGAAATGCAATATTATATTTGTAATATAATAAAAGCTCAGAAAAAGAGGTAATACTGTCTCTTAGCTTAAGTGTATCTGATGCTTTAAGATGAACACATGTGTTTCTGTGGCTTTTCAAACCTGGTACATTAGAACAAATGCCTGCAACCTAAGTGTTCTAGAGTAATATATATATATATATAAAAGGTTGTAGTCTGAAAATTTACAAAATACCTTGAAAACTTGGTACATTTACAAGGGGTCAAATTTATCTGGTTTTAAAAACTGTCAGAGATAAGAGAAGATCTTTGAAATATGAGTATGCTACTACTTAATTTTGATGACTTAGTTATTGTTTTTGTATGTGAACATTTAAATGGAATCTGTTTAAAAAACATTTACATATTTAAAATATAATCCTTGATAATTCATCATTTTCAGTTATGTAATTGATTTTTTTATGCAATTGATTTTTAACTATTAAATTGGTTGCCTTATTCTGAGTAATTTCTATGTGTTTTTGTTCAACTACAGTTACTATTTCTACTGATCTTTTGTCTTTTGTTTTCCTTCTTCTGACAGCCCCTTTGGGTTGGATGGAATATCTTTATTTGGAGGCATGTCAGCTCATTTCTTTCACTTCAGATTCATCATTATGACTTCTTGAGGCCAGATCTAATTTGGAAGTAGTAAGGAACCCGTCGATCACAGAGCAGCAAATCCCTCAACTTTGGAGCACAAATAACCACTGATATGGTCTGCATAAAATCATCTGTCTCTAGTCTGACAGCCATGAGCAGAGCCCCGGGGGTAAAAAAAGCCACAACCTTAAATCTCTTCACTCAGAAATTACCAAGAAGATTTAAAAAAAATAGATGACAAGTAGGACTGAACAAGCAAGCCCATAATAACCAAAACCAAAACCAAAACCAAACCAAACCCATCTTATTTCTATTTTTTTTTTGAGAGGGCATCTCTCATATTTATTGATAAAATGGTTGTTAACAACAATAAAATTCTGTATAGGGGAGTCAATGCTCAATGAACAATCATTAATCTACCCCAAGCCTAATTTTCATCAGTCTCCAATCTTCTGAAGCCTAACAAACAAGTTCTTACATGGAGAAAAATTCTTACATAGTGAATAAGTTACATGGTGAACAGTACAAGGGCAGTCATCACAGAAACTTTTGGTTTCGCTCATGCATTATGAACTATAAACAATCAGTTCAAATATGAATATGCGTTTGATTTTTATACTTGACTTATATGTGGGTACCACATTTCTCTCTTTTATTATTATTTTTAATAAAATGCTGAAGTAGTAGGTAGATACAAGATAAAGGTAGAAAACATAGTTTAGTGATGTAAGAGAGCAAATGTAGATGATCAGGTGTGTGCCTGCAGACTATGTGTTAATCCAAGCTAGACAAGGGCAATAAAACATCCACGGGTGAAAAAGATTTCTCTCAGAACAGGGGGGGTGAGGTTCTAAGCCTCACCTCTGTTGATCCCCAATTTCTCACCTGATGGCCTCCCTGCGACTGTGCCTGTCTTAGGTTGTTCCTCCCTTGAGGAATCTTACCCGTCTCTGGCTAACCAGTCATCTTCCGGGGCCATACAGGGAAATGTAAAGTTGGTATGTAAGAGAGAAGCCTTCTTGTTTGAAAAGGTTAGCTTTTTACTTCTTTGCAGATTTATGCCCTGTGGCTTCTATGCCCAGCATTTGTCTTGAGGTAGGTATCTTTACCACTTGGAAGAATTATTACACTCGGTAAATTCGATATGAGGCATAAAATCTATTTAAGGGCTGTAATTAGGAAGGAAGAAGAAAAGCTATAGAAGTAGCAGGCGGAAGAAAACATGGGAAGATTGATTATTTCTTTGACATATCTTCTTGTAGAGTAACTTCAGCATGTGTAGGTTTTAAGCTACTACTTAAATTGCACACACACATTAACATAACAGGAGTATAGTTACATAACCAAAGCATACCTGTAATTACCAGCCATCTCCAGTGAAACCAAGAAAACCAGTTAGGCACCTTAGGCATTTGTGAAAACTTATCTATGATATGGTGGATATTGTCCAACTGAACTTGAACAGTCTGAGAGAAATCAGACAAATTAAAACAACCCATTCCTGGGGAATATTCACATCCCTTATGTTCTTTTAACAGTGAATAGTCTGTAGTTGTAAGATTTTGGAGCGCTACAATTTGCACTTCTCCTAATTCTTGGTTGAGTTCCAACAGTATAGATCCAGTCAAATTTGTTGTTTTACTGTATGCACAGGCCAGCTTAGATATCTCCTTCTTCATTTCCATGGCAAGTCCAGGAACTGGTGGGATGAGTGCATCTATACCTGTAGCAGTGCATGAATCTTTGTTGGGGTTTTTCGATGATCATCTTCTGGCATTAGTCTTCCAGAGAGTGCTGATGTTGGAAGTTCTTTTTCATATCGTATCTTAGTTCATTTTCGGGGTAGCCAAATTAGGCTTTGATCCTTTGTATAAACACAAACAGACCCTTTGCCTACACTTTTATATGCCCTTTGTACCATTGTGTAGAACTCATTAGAGGTCAGCACACAGGAAATGCTTTTTTTTGTTGTTGTTGTTATCATTAATCTACACTTACATGACGAATATTATGCTTACTGGGCTCTCCCCTATACCAAGTCCCCCCTATAAACCCCTTTACAGTCACTGTCTGTCATCATAGCAAAATGTTGTAGAATCACTACTTGTCTTCTCTGTGTTGTACAGCCCTCCCCTTTCTCCCACCACCCCATGCTTGCTAATCTTAATACCCCCCTTCTTCTTTCCCCCCCTTATTCCTCCCTACACACCCATCCTCCAGAGTCCCTTTCCCTTTGGTACCTGTTAATTCATTCTTGAGTTCTGTGAGTCTGCTGCTGTTTTATTCCTTCAGTTTTTCCTTTGTTCTTATACTACACAGATGAGTAAAATCATTTGGTATTTCTCTTTCTCCACTTGGCTTGTTTCACTGAGCATAATACCCTCCAGCTCCATCCATGATGCTCCAAATGGTAGGATTTGCCCTTTTCTTATGGCTGAGTAGTATTCCATTGAGTATTTGTACCTCATCTTCTTTATCCATTCATCTATCGATGGACATTTATGTTGCTTCCAATTCTTGGCTATTGTAAATAGTGCTGTGATAAACATAGGGGTGCATCTGTCTTTCTCAAACTTGACTGCTGCATTCTTAGGGTAAATTCCTAGGAGTGGAATTCCTGGGTCAAATGGTATGTCTATTTTGAGCATTTTGATGTACCTCCATACTGCTTTCCAAAATGGTTGAACAAATTTACATTCCCACCAGCAGTGTAGGAGGGTTCCCCTTTCTCCACAAACTTGCCAACATTTGTTGTTGTTTTTTGGATGTTAGCCATCCTTACTGGTGTGAGGTGATACCTCATTGCAGTTTTAATTTGCATTTCTCTGATAATTAGTGGTGTGGAGCATCTTTTCATGTGTCTGGTGGCCATCTGTATTTCTGTTTTGGAGAATTGTCTGTTCAGTTCCTCTGCCCATATTTTAATTCGGTTATTTGTTTTTTGTTTGTTGAGGCGTGTGAGCTCTTTATATATTCTGGACGTCAAGCCTTTATCGGATGTGTCATTTTCAAATATTTTCTCCCATACTGTAGGGTTCCTTTTTGTTCTATTGATGGTGTCTTTTGCTGTACAGAAACTTTTCAGATTAATATAGTCCCATTAGTTTTTTTTGCTGTTGTTTTCCTTGCCTGGGGAGATATGTTCAAGAAGAGCTCACTCATGTTTTTTTGTCTAAGAGATTTTTGCCTATGTTTTTTTTCCAAGAGATTAATGGTTTCATAACTTACACTCAGGTCTTTGATCCATTTTGAGTTTACTTTTGTATATGGGGTTAGACAATGGTCCAGTTTCATTCTCCTACATGTAGCTGTCCAGTTTTGCCAGCACCATCTGTTGAAGAGACTGTCATTTCGCCATTGTATGTCCATGGCTCCTTTATCAAATATTAATTGACCATATATGTCTGGGTTAATATCTGGATTCTCTAGTCTGTTCCATTGGTCTGTGGCTCTGTTCTTGTGCCAGTACCAAATTGTCTTGATTACTATGGCTTTATAGTAGAGCTTGAAGTTGGGGAGTGAGATTCCCCCTACTTTATTCTTATTTCTCAGGATTGCTTTGGCTATTCAGGGTCTTTGGTGTTTCCATATGAATTTTTGAATTATTTGTTTCAGTTCATTGAAGAATGTTGCTGGTAGTTTCATAGGGATTGCATCAAATCTGTATATTGCTTTGGGCAGGATGGCCCTTTTGACGATATTAATTCTTCCTAACCACGAGCATGGGATGAGTTTATATCTGTTAGTGTCCCCTTTAATTTCTATTAATAGTGATTTGCAGTTTTCAGAATATAAGTCTTTCACTTCTTTGGTTAGGTTTATACTTAGGTATTTTATTTTTTTTGATGCAATTGTGAATGGAGTTGTTTTCCTGATTTCTCTTTCTGTTGGTTCATTGTCAGTGTATAGGAAAGCCACAGGTTTCTGTGTGTTGATTTTGTATCCTTCAACTTTGCTGTATTCTGATATCAGTCCTAGTAGTTTTGGGGTGGAGTCTTTAGGGTTTTTTATGTACAGTATCATGTCATCTGCAAATAGTGACAGTTTAACTTCTTCTTTACCAATCTGGATTCCTTGTATTTCTTTTTTTGTTTGATTTCCATGACTAGGACCTCCAGTACTATGTTAAATAACAGTGGGGAGAGTGGGCATCCCTGCCTAGTTCCCGATCTCAGAGGAAAAGCTCTCAGCTTCTCGATGTTCAATATAATGTTAGCTGTGGGTTTATCATAAATGGCCTTTATTATTTTGACGTAATTGCCCTCTATTCCCATTGTGCTGAGAGTTTTTATCATGAATGGAACTTGAACTACGTCAAATGCTTTTTCAGCATCTATGGAGATGATCATGTGGTTTTTGTCTTTCTTTTTGTTGATGTGGTGGATGATGTTGATGGACTTTCAAATGTTGTATCTTCCTTGCATTCCTGGGATGAATCCCACTTGGTCTTTATGCATGATCCTTTTGATGTATTTTTAAATTCAGTTTGCTAATATTTTGTTAAGTATGTTTGCATCTACGTTCATCAGGGATATTGGTCTGTAGTTTTCTTTTTTGGTGGTGTCTTTGCCTGGTTTTGGTCTTAGTGTGATGTTAGGTTCATAGAATGATTTTGGGAGTATCCCCTCCTCTTCTATTTCTTGGAAAACTTTAAGGAGAATGGGTATTATGTCTTCCCTGTATGTCTGATAAAATTCCGTGGTAAATCCATCTGGCCTGGGGGTTTTGTACTTTGGTAGTTTTTTTATTACTGCTTCAGTTTCATTGCTGGTAATTGATCTGTTTATATATTCTGTTTCTTTCTGGGTCAGTCTAGGAAGGTTGTATTTTTCTAGGAAGTTGTCCATTTCTCCTAGGTTTCCCAGCTTGTTCGCATATAGGTTTTCATAGTATTCTCCAATAATTCTTTGTATTTCTGTGGGGTCCATCATGATTTTTCCTTTCCCGTTTCTTATACTGTTGATTTGTGTTGACTGTCTTTTTCTCTTAATAAGTCTGGCTCGAGGCTTATCTATTTTGTTTATTTTCTCTAAGAACCAGCTCTTGGTTTCATTGAATTTTGCTATTGTTTTATTCTTCTCAATTTTATTTTTTTCTTCTCTGATCTTTATTCTGTCCCTCCTTCTGCTGACCTTAGGCCTCATTTGTTCTTCTTTTTCCAATTTCGATAATTGTGACATTAGACCATTCATTTGGGATTGTTCTTCCTTTTTTAAATATGCCTGGAATTGCTATATACATTCCTCTTAAGACTGCTTTTGCTGTGTCCCACAGTAGTTGGGGCTTTGTGTTGTTGTCGTTTGTTTCCATATATTGCTGAATCTCCATTTTGATTTGCTCATTGATCCATTGATTATTTAGGAGCGTGTTGTTAAGCCTCCATGTGTTTGTGAGCCTTTTTGCTTTCTTTGTTTATTTCTAGTTTTCTGCCTTTGTGGTCTAAAAAGTTGGTTGGTAGGATTTCAATCTTTTGGAATTTACTGAGGCTCTTTTTGTGGTCTAGTTTGTGGTCTATTCTGGAGAATGTTCCAAGTGCACTTGAGAAGAATGTGTATCCTGTTCCTTTTGGATGTAGAGTTCTGTAGATGTCTATTAGGTCCGTCTGTTCTAGTGTGTTGTTCAGTGCCTCTGTGTCCTTACTTATTTTCTGTCTGGTGGATCTCTCCTTTGGAGTGAGTGGTGTGTTGACGTCTCCTAGAATGAACGCATTGCATTCTATTTCCTCCTTTAGTTCCGTTAGTATTTGTTTCAGGTATGTTGTTGCTCTTGTATTGGGTGCATATATATTTATAATGTTTATATCCTCTTGTTAGACTGAGCCCTTTATCATTATGTAATGTCCTTCTTTGTCTTTTTTTACTTTCTTTACTTTGAAGACTGTTTTGTCTGATACCAGAATTGCAACACCTGCTTTCTTCTCTCTGTTGTTTTTATGAAATATCTTTTTCCATCCCTTGACTTTAAGTCTGTGCATTTCTTTTGGTTTGAGGTGAGTTTCTTGTAAGCAGCATATGGATGGATCTTGCTTTTTTATCTATTCTATTACTCTCTGTCTTTTGATTGGTGTATTCAGTCCATTTACATTTTGGGTGATTATTGAATGGTATGTACTTACTGCCATTGCAGGCTTTACATTTGTGGTTACCAAAGGTTCAGTGTTAGCTTCTTTACTATCTTACTGTCTAACTTAACTTGCTTGTTGAGCTATATAAACGTGGTCTGATGATTCTTTATTTCTCTCCCTTCTTATTCCTCCTTCTCCCTTCTTTGTATGTTGGGTGTTTTGTTCTGTGCTCTATTTAGGAGTGCTCCCATCTAGAGTAGTCCCTGTAGGATGTCCGGTAGAGGTGGATTGTGGGAGGAAAATTCCCTCAACTTTTGCTTGTCTGGGAATTGTGTGATCTCTCCTTCATATTTAAATGATATTTGTGCTGGATACAGTAGTCTTGGTTCGAGGCCCTTCTGTTTCATTGCATTAAGTATATCATGCCATTCTCTTCTGGCCTGTAGGGTTTCTGTTGAGAAGTCTGATGATAGCCTGATGGTTTTTCCTTTGTAGGTAACCTTTTTTTTCTCTCTGGCTGCCTTTAATACTTTGTCCTTGTCTTTGATCTTTGCCATTTTAATTATTATGTGTCTTGGTGTTGCCCTCCTTGGATCCCTTGTCATGGGAGTTCTGTGTACCTCTGTGGTCTGAGAGGCTATTTCTTCCCCTAGTTTGGGGAAGTTTTCAGCAATTATTTCTTCAAAGACACTTTCTATCCCTTTTTCTCTCTCTTCTTCTTCTGTTACCCCTATAATGCGGATATTGTTCCGTTTTGATTGGTCACTCAGCTCTCTTAAAATTCTTTCATTCCTGGAGATCCTTTTATCTCTCTCTGCATCAGCTTCTCTGCGTTCCTGTTCTCTGTTTTCTAGTCCATTAATGGTCTCTTGCATCTCGTCCATTCTGTTTTGAATTCCTTCTGGAGCTTGTTTTATTTCTGTATTCTCCTTCCTTAGTTCTTGCATATTTCTCTGCAAGTCCATCAGCATGATTATGACTTTTGTTTTGAATTCTTTTTCAGGAAGACTGGTTAAATCTATCTCCCCAGGTTCCTTCTCAGGGGAAGATGTAGCAGTTGCCGAAGCTGTCTGGGTTAGTCTTGTCTGGATCAAATTTTTTTGCCTTTTCATGTTGACAGGTGCTATTGACTGTCAGCTGGGAGGGCCAAACTTTCACTTGCTACTGGCCTTTCTTTACTGGGACAACTGTGACCCCTAGTGGCTTGTGTTGGGTAATTGCGTGTAGGCTGGGTCTTTGTGTCTTCCCCAGCTGGTATGGAGGAATTTCCCTTTCTGTGGGCATGGTCTGCCTTAGGCTGCTTCTCTGCTTTCGCAGCGCCCGGAGGGGTAATGGACGGGGGTGCTGTTTGGCTGTTTACCTCCATGAGGGGTCTCAGAGATTGTGCCCAGGGGGTTAGTGCACCTGGTTTTCCCTGTAATTTCCAGCCACTGGGCTGTGACCTGTGTTGTTTCTGTCCAGCTGTTACGTCCCTGTCCCTTTTTAGACTTTCAAAAAGCACTAGCTTTTCTTTGTCACAGGGGCATCAGCTTTGGAACCCGCTCAGAGGTCTTGCTGCCCTGTTTCCCTAGTTTCCAGCCCTCCACGCATGCACTGTTTCTGCACTCTGGTGCGGGTGGCTGGGGCTGGGTGTTTAGCAGACCTGGGCTCCCTCTCCCTCCCGCTGGGTGCTGGGGTAAGCATGCTCAGATCCCGCCAGGCCAGGGGTTGTATCTTACCCCTTTCACCTGGCGCTGGGCTGTCGCACGTGTGGATGTAGTCTGGCTGTTGTCCTGTGTCTTCTGGTCTCTCTTTTAGGATTAGTTGTATTTGTTGTATTTTCAAAAATATATATGTTTTTGGGAGGAGATTCCCACTGTCCTACTCTCGCCGCCATTTTGGCTCCGCCCCTTAGTCTATGCATCCAAATTCATCTTATTTCAACCATGGAAATAAATATTCCGAGATGTGAATCCCATAAAATGTATATTCAGCTATTAAGCTGGTAAATTATAAATTGCTTTATCTTTTATTAAGGTGAAAGTATAGAGAGAAGTATCTCTAGCCAGAATTACTCAGCATCTCAAAATAGGTAGACAAGAACTAAACAACAGAGGGGCATTGCAGTAATACACAGCACTAGGACACAGTGTTGCTGTTTGCAGAGAGGATGTTTGCCAGCTCCTGTACACCCTGAAAGCCATAATGGAATAACACCATTGTTGTCAATTGCTTGAAAAGTTTCTGCACTCAGTCCTTTACCCCATATTGATTGAGAGAGTGGGGAGGTCAGTTCTCACTGATTATTTCTCAGTGCACTTCGATATTTGCCCTGTCACTTCCATTCAGAGTAATTTTGTGTGCTGTAATTTGCACAGATGGTCCCAGGAGTTTTGAGACCACAACAAGCAGTTTCTTTGAAGAGTCCAAAAAGCAAACATTTAAAAATCTCCAAATACAAATTTTTCATTCTCCTATAAAAAATAAGTTATGTAGTAAAAAATGAACGTGTTTCAGGTTAATAAACAAGTACAGAATAATGATGAAAAAGCATCCATGTGTTCAAGTGAATGAAAAAGGGATCTATAGGTTTTTTAGTGAAGATCTTTTTATATCATAATAGCCAAGAAGTCAAACACAGTGAACTGTACCCTAAAAATTTGTGTCAGACATCTATTTGTTCTCTTAATTAAAAATATCATTTGTAATTTGTATTTGACATATAACAGCTTTTAATAGACATTTATCTATGCTTCATGGGGAAATGTATCAAAGAGCATTTTCAGTTTATGGTTCTAAATAAATGTGTTGTTTGTATTACTTGTTGTTTCTTCTTGGATTGGGTTTTCATTACCCCCAGGATGTTTCCTGTGGTTAATTGGTAAGCTTTGTCATGTTAATTCAGAACTAATGGGAGACTGACATTTAGGTATCTTTTATAGTATTAAAATTATGCTTTCTATTTCCTAAACTTTGAAGAAGAAATGATATATTTTTCACCATGACCTTCTTGAAGGGGTATTTTTATATTGAAATTATACTATCTGGAGTTAGTTTTAATATATGGAGATGTTCCTGGAGAACTGAAAGCTTGGGTATCCTCTCAGTATTATAACTTAGGATTTTCCCCTATGTTCTCTTCCTGGAAAGCTACTCCAGAAGAAGATGAAAGATTTTACTTTTTTTAGGCTATTCATCGTATCTGGTGGGTCCTCATTGGCCCCACTCAGAGGTCTGCAGAGAACTTCTATCAGTGTATATAAAAATGGCTAAGTAAGCATGCTGGAGCAGAAATGCAATTTTCAATCCTAAGGGCTTATTCAGTACCTCCAAAACATTCATTCTTACTTGAGTCTCATGAGCTAGAGTCAGCATTTATGATTATTGCTAGCAAAAGTAGCATACAGCACAAATTATTTTTTCTTTTGATTGAGGTATAATGGACATGACAGTATAAAGTATGTTTAAGTGTATAATAGAACATTTTGATATTCACATATATTATAAAATGATCACTGAATTAAGTCCAGGTAACATCCACCACCATAAATATATATATTTTTTCTTGTGATGATACCTTTCCAGGTCCACTCTCCTAGTTACCCTCAAACATGGAGCATAGTATTGTTAACCACAGTTTTAATTAGACTCATGGAGCCTCGGTGCAGCATGGGGAGAGCACAAAGGTAGTTCCAGGCCTTCTAGGTGTTTGGACAGTGGTGTGTGTAATTAGCAGCTTGCCCTTCAGATTGCAGCTATGATGATGATGCCGGGGGTTCTTGTTCACAGAGTCTTAAAATGAACTTTGCAAGGTAGGAGAGCAAGGCAGAGGCTTTTATTTAGAGAGAAAGTGAGAGAATAGAGCTCCTGGCTCATGCCAGGAGGGGAAAAGAGAGCCCTGGGGTGGTGCATTGTTTAGGGGATTTATAGGCCATTGAGAGACAAAGGGCTAGGGATGCAGATCTGCTAAGTGGTCCCAAAATGTTTATATTTGAAGAAACATTTTTTAAATTAGTTTTATTGGTTATTTATAAGAAATTTACTGTTCTGATTTCCTCCCAGGATAGCAGCTTCCTGGTCAGGGAGCATATCCATTAACACTGCTTGCTTTGCTTCCAAGGTGGGTTGAGTTATTTGTCTGTTGGTTAAAGAGAATGTAAAGAAAGTTACTTTATTTTTTTCTTTTTAAATATTTTATTGATATTCACATAACATAGAATCAGCAATTTTAAAAGGTACAATTCAGCACCATTTAGTACATTCACAATGATGTACAACATCACCTCTGTCTAGTTCTAGAACATTCTCATCCCCCCAGAAGGAAACCCCGTCCCTACTATGTGGGTGCTCCTCGAAAATTACTTTTTAAAATTGGGTTTTAAAATGCAACCTTCAAGATGGAATCCTTCCTGTTTTTACGAGGTTGTTTACTAGGTGCTTGCTGAATCAATTGCCCAGGTTGCAAATTACTTAATCAGTGGTGGAGGAGGAAAAGCAGCACCTGGGTGAAGTCAAAACACAAGCCCCAGCAGGCTACCACAAATTCCGCGTTGTCTTGCTTTCTTTTTTCCCAGAGGCCCTCACCCTTCTCTGAGCCCCGGATGCCGGATGTATTAGCAGAAGCTGGAGCAAAGCCGTGAGCGGGCAAAGACTGCTTCCGGGCCTGGCTGCCATTTCAAAGCCCGCACCTCGGCGAAGCTCCAGGACAAGCAGACAGGCAAGGCTGGAGGTGTGTTTTAGCCTGGTGCCTGCGGTGCCCTGACTGCAGCAGCCAGCCGAGAACTGTCTCCCTGCGGCGTGATCTCTGTGGACAGCGCCCCAGGCTTCCAGGGCCAGGCAGCCCCTGCTCCACAGGCCAAAACCCCGCCCATGGGTGAGTACCGCTCCCCAGAGGTCCCGGCAAGCTGCAGCACAGCAGAGGGAGCGTGTGTAGATGCTGCTCCCTGTAGAGAAAGGGAAAAATAAGTTTGTCTTTAAAATAAATGTGATGGCGCCCGCCCGGGAAGACCACCAAGATGGCGCCCACCCGGGTACTGCGCCAAGATGGCACCCGCCTGCCGAGGGGCCAGGTGGGGAGTCCACGGCCAGCCTGTGGTCCCGGGCGTGCCCTGGCTCGGGTGCCTGCCACCCAGGCTGACCCCGGCGGGGGAGCAGGTGAGCCTCGTCTGCGGAGAGTCCCAGCGCTCCTGGATCGGCAGCCCTGCCGGGTGAGTCCCGTGCAGCCTCCCCAGGCTGTGAGCCTCCGCCTCGCGTGCTGTTTTCCAGGGTCCCCAGGGCACCATGTTTGGGGCAGTGGGTCCTCAGCGGTGCTGCCTGCTGTAGCTCACTTCACAGCCCACGTTTGGCTCCCCGGCCCTCAAAGTCCAAAACTCGGGAGACAAGGGTTGATGAAAAGGGAAGGTTGCTCTATTCAGGAGGCGGGCAACCGGAAAAGTGGCAGACTGGGACCTGGGGCTTTCCCTGCCATGCCCTTCATCCCAAGAGCCTTTCTAAGGGGCATGGTGGGGACGGGAGTGGGTGACTCTGCCCAGGATCCACAGTTACTCAGGGGCCCACAGGCAGACTTGTGGGCTCATTCTCACACCTCATTCTCATCATGATTTTCTGATGTATTGGTAAATACATTTGAACAATTCTCTTGTGCGCACTCTAGCGCAGTTATGTATCAATTGTTTTTCAGGGAAAGATGGCATTGGAATTATTTGTTGTCTTTTTAATCAACTGGTACTTAAGTTCAGGGGAATATTTTATGCTGGTTCTGTATAAGTGTCTCTTAGATTTTTTTTGGTTTGGGCATAGGTAACGAAGGATTGTTTATTGGGTGTGGTGGTAAGATCCAGGTATCCACTGAGGCTTTAATAGAGTAAATCAGTATGCACATAAAATTAAAAAGTAAATACGTAATCAAGTAGATTTATGAGTTTTCCCATAAAATATGCAGGCCCCCAAGATTATATGCATTTGCCTACCCACACTCAGACTTTGATCCTAGGCTAGTTACAAATGCATACATTAACAGCAGAGGTGAAAAAATAGCACACTTAATGGTATGCAGTGCAATAATCCATCAGAAAGAGGGTAGTCTATACTTTTCAAGACATTTCAGTCTTTGTAATAATAAAGCTAATCCATTAACAATAATTTAACCAACTTTCGTGATCAGATGGACTTTCTGCAGCATGGGCACATAAACTCTGTACGCTTCCTTCGGTTTCTCCCGGGAAGTATATAAATCATTCAAAAGTGTTTCTTCTTATCCAGTGTGCAGATTGAATCCACAATTTGCTAATCCAATGTATATTTCCAAATAATTTCCATGTTTCTATCGTGGACGCAGATATCGTTGAATAACTTTTAGCACATTAAAAATAATTCCTTTGGAAGGCAATATTTTACCATAATCCAAACACTTGTAAGTCCTTGATTTAGAACACTTAGAAATGGAGGGAAAGGAGCTTGGGATTGAAAAGGGGAAGGTGTACAGAATACTATTTTAAATACGAGTTTTCACTTTATCTTAAAAATGTTTAATTCACTATTATATAATTTTAAATAATACAAAAAAGACAATAGTTCCCATTTACCACCAATTGTCCACCCCACTCCTCGAAAGGGAAACACTGTTGACACAGATACAAATACCAATAGAAGATTATGGTATTGGTGTGTATATGGACATGAATATGTGTTTGCTTAATATCAGTGGCATCATTTATATAATGTTCTACTGCCTAAATGTGTTCTACTCGAATAAATCTTGGAGGTCTTTCCACATTGTTACTTTATCTCAGGGTAATTCTCTATAGACTGTAATTACTCGTTCACCTCTGTTTGGGTGTTTAGATTGTTCTCGCCCTTACAGTCAGTTCTGCATGCAGCGCCAGTGTAGCTGGTTCCCTGTGCACATGTCCCACTCAGGTGGAAATTGAGATCATTGTTTTCTTTATGAATACACATGGCCAAAGTTATAGTTTTTAGAAGTGTTACAGATTTTTTAATTTGTTATTATTTGGTAGTACTAGTAGTGGTATGTGAAAAGGCTCTTTCATATCAAGAAATTCTACTCACCAGCAAAAAAATGTGTAAAACCCAGATCTGTAAACCTAGAGACAGAACATGAGATTTCACTCGTGAGGTGTCATTTGGCACAGTAATTGTTATTTTCCAAAATTACAGATCTAGGCATTACTTTATAAAACATGAAGGTAGAAGATATTTCAAGAAGCAAAACATGCTCCTTAATTATGCTTACAAAACATTGGAAAGTGTTAAATGGTACTTGCTGTGTGATTTCAGGTTGTGTTGAGGCTTCCTTTTAAAGGTGCCACTAAAATTCTCATTTTTGGAATGACATGCCTTTAAGACAAAACAGTTCAATTTTATAATGGGACAGAATTTTATAATGTTTCTTGTTTCATTTGTTTTTATTTTGGAATATAATTTTAATCATGTAGAATATTCACCAAGAAGTCTAATACTTCTTTTAAATGAAAATATAAAAGAAGATTCTGTTTGTACATTTAACATATTGTAATGTTCTCCCAAATAATGACTACATAACATAGTTATTAAAATCATGTTACCACAGACAACAGGTGGTTAAGAAATTAAAATCATAAATTTTTGCAGACAAAAATCCACCCTAACTCCCCCTATCCTGCCCCCACTCCCCCAGAAAAGAAAAGAAAGAGAAAAAGTTCTAAACTCCCTCATCTGAAGTGCATTTATTTGCAAGGAGACTAAAAGGTGGTCTGAAGTAGAAATAGCCTTTGGCAATAGATTTTCTTTTTGCGTAATTATTTTCTCTAGCATGTGTAATATAAACTGGACCTTCAAATGCTATTCTGAGTAAAATAATGCATTTTTATTGAGAAAATTAGGATAACTGGAGCAAACCAAACAGCAAAAGAGAGAAGGGGAAAAAATGGTTGCTTTCAATCAAGATTTGAGAAGCAGCCTCCCTCTTAGAGTGAGGAAGCTCTTTTTAGATTTAAGTATTTCTGAGCAGAAAATTTCTATCAACTTTACCTGCTGGGAATATTGGTTGAGATAACCTGGATGTTAAATCTGTGAAGGACTCCATAAAGTGCTCCCTCTGTCTATTCTGGAGGTGAATTACCTTAACCTGAGGGAAGCTTCAACTGCCCTGAGTCTCCATATAATTCAAAATTTTCAGGCCATCTGTGCTTTTCCTCCAAACCTGTAATCCTTGAATTTAGGAAAGGTCCAATTTAATGCCTTGCTGTTGACTATTCTCCTTTACTCTTTGAACATTTATGGAGGGGATATTATGCTCCCAATTTGCATTGCTCAAGCATAAAATTTAGCTTGGAGCTTCCTGGAAGTCAGGGCAAAACTGAAAAATTGCTGTGTAATTCATTAGAAGAGGAAGACAAAATGTCAAGAAATTAAATAAGAGCCAAGAGCGTAACAATGAAGTACTGTGCATTTCAGTGAAAGAAGTTTTGTGAGTTGGTAAAATGGCAGTCTGTTGATTGTTTCTTTTATTTCCAAGACCAAAATGTGGAATAACCAGAAGGTTGGGTGTGAAAGCTTGTCTTTTGTGTGAGCCAAATTTGTGTTGCTTGGGAGTTCCCAAATCCTCTAGGTTTCTGAGTTGGTTCCCCCACCTTGTGCTCCCTACTCCTAGTGGGATAAACTAGCTCCTTCCCAGAGACTCTGGGTTTCTCTTCTTTCCCAGTGGCTCCACTTGCCTGCTTCCTCTGGCCTCCTGGTCCTGCATCTTACCCACTGGGCCCTATGTCCCCTTCACACAGTTTCTCCTCAGGCTGAACACCAGCACCCCATTCTCTTCTTGCCAAAACAACACACAAGATTTTCCAGGTCTAGCGTATTTCACTGAAACTAAGGAGAAAGTGGAGGATTATAGCTTAGTTCAAGTGTCCACACTCATTTTAGATTGTGCATTAGATAGCATTAACCCAAAATTGCCCGTTTTGTATTATACAAGGGTGGACTTCTCTTTGGTCACATCCTCCTCTTCTTTTCCCTTCCCTCTCCAAATTACAGCAGTCTCCTTAGCTGATCCTCCTTTGAGACCATTCTGCCTTTCTAGCTGCCTTAGTCCCCAATTTCTGTCATTTTCTTACCCAGAGAAGTTTACTATTAAGACCTCCTTTTGCAAAGCCAAGAAAACTGATAAATTTTCTTCAGTAGAAACCCATCTATCCTAAGCTTCCCACTAAAGCTTAGAGATGGAGAGAGTGCTTTTTAACCTGATGAAATTCTTAGGTGCCTGGTAGGATGGCAGTAGGAGTATTTACCTTATATTTGTTCAGAGAAATTCCTCAGAGGTTGTGGTGCTGGGATTAATGATTTTGCTGTTGTTCTGTTTTTCTCCAGTTATGTGAGTGCTCTGGATAAACTTACACCCTCTGGTGGTATGATGATTAACCTGACCGCTAACCTTTTTTTTTTAATGTCTATGTTTTATTTGAGGAAAAACCTTAATGTATTTGGAGATCTGTGTTTTGTTCATAGTAATGCTTAAATTATGTTTTCTGGGAATGGCAAAGACAATAGCCAAATGTTTGCACAATTTTATTAGATGGGGCAGAAGTCATTTGAGAGAATACAATGTTTGATTACTTTAGAAATATATTAATTATGTAAGAAATGCATCTGTTAGAATTCCAGCAATCTATGCTACCTTTCCTATAAAATTCATTAGTGGATTAACAAATATATTTAGTCAGTGTCTGTTAGGCCAAGGCACCATTCTAAGTGCTGGGATACAATCACAGAAAACAAAAATGCTTGCATTCTAATGGATGTAGGTAGATAGTAAGTAAATACAAATTTAGTAACAAATGTAGAATATGTCTGATGTCAATAAGAAATTTGAAGAAGAATACAAGAGTGAGAGGGGAATAGGAAATGATGGTGGTGGGGAAGTTCCTCTTATCTACAGGATTTAGGAGGACTTTGTTCATTGACATATGAACAGAGACCCAGAGGAACTTTGAGGGACAACCTTGTGTAATCTGTGGGAGGGGCGTTTTAGGAGGAAAGAGCATGAGTGAGGGTCCTGGGTGAGGAACCTGCTCAGCAAGTCAGAGGAAAAGTCATTTAGCTTAGAGTGGAGTGAGTAAGAGAAGAGAGGTGGAGATGAGCAAAGACATGGCACGGCGAGTGTCAGATTCTGTAGAATCTCACAGTGATTTTCCAGATTTTGGATTTTTTCTCTGAGTAAGATGAGAATCTGTTCTAGGGATTATATGTGAGAAGTGGCAAGACCTAAGGAGCAAGGTGATTTATCTTTTAAGTGGGTCACCCTAATGTGCAGATGGGCCTTGGGACAGAGTGTGAAGCCAGGGACAGCTTAGTGGCCTATTGCACTGACCCTAGGAAGAGAAGACGCTGTCCTGGAACTAGGTGGGTTGCAGGGAACGTAGTGAGAGGTACTCTGCGCTGGATCTGTTTGAAAGTTCAGTGGAAGGCACTTGTTTATAGATTGGTGGAATATGGGTTAGAGAGAAATCAAGGCAAGATTAACTCAGCATTTTTGTTTATTTTTCTGGGTCTGAGCAAATAGAATAACAAAGTTGTTTATTCAGATGGGTGAGTCTGAAGTGGAAGGAACAGCAAGTTTAGGAGGGGGAATCAGGATTTGGTTTAGGCTATTTTAAAGGCTAAAATGTACAATAGATAACCCAGTGGACATGTCCCAAGAGGCAGCTAGAGTTCCAAGTAGATCTAACAAGGGGATATACACTTGTGATTCACCAACAGGTAGATAGATGAGAGTAAATCCACGAGCCCAGATGAAATCATGCAGACAGGGAGTGTAACTAGAGAAGTTGAATGATGGTGTTGGCTTACGAGCCAGCACCTTGGGAACCTCTCAGGTGTAGTCTGAAACTGATACCCCCTTAAGCAGAGGTCAGGGAGAGACCAAAAAAGAGGCAGACCACTCCAGTTTGATAGGTGGCAGGTTTAATAAGCAGAGGAACTTAATACACTTGGACGGCTGCACGACGAATGGATCTCCGTAGCCACCCACCAAAGCTTAACTTTTATAGAAGCCTTAGCTGGGATTAACCATGTACACTGTCCAGGTGGGCTCCATACCACATCATTATTTTCAGGTTATGTCCTTGAGGCAGCCTCTGGGAGTGAGGAAGGCAGGCAGAACCCACATTCCAAGAATAGGAGGCAGCATGAGGACCCTCTGATTGCTGGGGTCACTGATGGTCACATATTCTAGAGGACGTGCCCCAACACTGCACCCCTTGAGAACAGCTCTTACAATCTCATGTGCCCCCTCTCCTGCAACATGCTTTAAGTGTTCAGCAAGGGGTTTCACTATACGTGAAAGTGCTCCTCTGGCAGCTCAGGCTGCTGGGGAGGCAGATTCCCAGGAAAATTATGGATACAGGTAAGAGAAGCATATGTTAAGACAGTGGTTCCCCAAATCAGTGACAACCTTTTCTACCAAGAGCCCTATGATCCAAACCACTGATTTCTTAAGTCACCTAGGCTGGGGGTCAGCTCCAGGGCATTCACCTGTGTCTTCTCGTGATTTACTAGAGATGATGCATTTGCAGATTCCTTAGGTGTAAACACACAGCATTTTGTTTGGATAATGGCACAGATGCCGTCTTGTGAAGTAGTACTATCGAAGCCCATCTTATTTAGGAAAACAGCTTTCTTCATTAGACATGTTTTAGTATTCAGTAAGTAAAGGCTTTGTTGCTGTCATTCGAGGCTTGTTAGGTGAATTTAGTAAGAGCTCTGTGTGTGCTATAATGTCCTTTAGATCAACAAGGGGAACAAAGACTGTGGCCAAATGATCATATCAATGAAAAACAGAATGTGCCCACCTGGCCTTGAGGAGAGAGAGGCAAGCAGTTTCGGGAACTTCACCTGGGTGTGTATACCACACATATTGGCTGGGGGAGGCAGCACCGTCAGGCACAAGGAGGAGGCCTAGGGGTGGGATATGCCAGGTGAGGTCCCCCACCTTTCCCCCTCTTCTAATGGTGCCTGTTCCATGTCAGGTCCAGTGTATTTTAACAGGTCCAGCAGGACAATAGGATCACCATGGAGATTGAGTAGTTCCCCCTCACCCAGGGGTGCGAAGTAGCTGCCTATGCAGATGGGAAGTCCCATTGTAAGTTTTAGCAGGTAACATCTTTTCTGTTTGGTGCTTTCTGCAGCATGGCACTCTGGTCCACAGTGAGAGACAGTACAATGGCTGATTCCCATGACTTCTGTACTCTAATGGTATTGGGTGCCTCAGCAAGGCTCCCCCGTCTGGCATCTGGGGCAATAGGCCCTACCGCTTGATGATTTAAATATGTTAAAGCTTGGAGCAGTGCTTTAGTCCATCCAGCAGAAGTGGCCTCATTTTCTCTGTACTTGATCTGTTGTATCCATTGAAGAGTCAGTCGTTGGGGCTTGTCCCCAAGCTATATCACCAGCTGTGGTTTGTTAGGGGCTGTCAGTGCCTTATGATCCTGGACCTGGAAGACAGTGAGGATGGCCTCAGTCTCTGTAGGTGGGCCCAAATGTCTCTCCACATATCCCCACAAGGGCTTTTTTATGATCACCCACTCCTGGGCTTCCCGATGGCCAAGCCACAGAGTTAATGTCTTTAGATCAGCCTGTGACTGCAAAGGGTTAACAGCCAGGGCTACCTGCCAAGCAGCTCTGGGTTCAACCTGCTGGCTGCAGAGCTGGCTGCCAGGTGAGAGGCTCTGCTTGGAAGAGCACCGTGTACCCGCTAGGAGCTCTTACTTTGTTCTGTGTCTTTCAAGAGCTGGGACCAAAATCCTGGGGGCATTCTCCTTTTCTGTTGTCTCTGTCACAGTGTCTGACCCATACTTTCTGGAGTCACAGACACAGCTAACTCAAATGGTCATCTTGTTTGGGAGATGCCCTGAGCTTTAACCTGTTTCACTAGTATTTTTGTCTTCTCAAAGGCAGCGTGAGATCTACTCCCTGCTCCCTCATGTGCCCTTTCTTTACCAGGTGGCATGAGGGAAAGAGTCACTGTGCCAGGTGAGGAATGAAAGTCTTCCAAACCCCCAAGTCCCTGTGAAGGCTTGTATCTCTTTCACATTCTTAGGGTTTGTTAAACTTTTAACCAATTACAGCTTTTGGGACAATATGTATCTTACCCAACCAAATGGCTCCCCAAAACCTTATGGTGTTGCATAGGCCTTGAATTTTCTGTTGGTTCACTGTCCACCCTTTCCCTTGAAGATGTTCCAGGAAAGCCTGCAGGGTGTCCTGCAGCGGAGGCAATTCACATGTTAACATTACATCAGTGTGATGGGCCCATTTTGCTCATGTGGGGAAGGAGAAAAGGGCGTCTTGAGCTACCATCCTCAATAGGACTGTAACCCTGAGGCCTCTGCTGGAGCAGGCAGGGCATCAAAGACAATAAGGATGAATGGAACTGGTCTTGAACTGTTGTTCAGGTTTTAAGGCTTTTCCAGCATCCTCTCTGTCTTGGGCCTAATCCACAGTCTATACCAATTCCCGAGATTTGTCAGTTTTTTTCAGATCACTAGTGGATTATGCAGCATCATGAACATCTTATCCTACTACTGGCTCTGCATGGATATCATTGTTCTATATCAGGTGCTAGGGGCAGGCTGGATAAATCAAGCTTTTGTTTCCGCAGTGAACGTGGCTTGGAAAGGTGAAAGGCAGACATCCAGGTTGCCCATATTGTTAAATGGCAGAGAATATATTGGACAACTTGAGGCAACAGACAATCTTTATTATTTTATAAATAGTTTCATGTAGTAAAACCAGATGTATTATAACAGGCAAAGTATGAAGGAACAAAAGAAGCACCCAGCATTGATGGTGGGAGGTGATGTTTCATGGATGGAATTCCTGCGCAGGGCTGCTGTTTGTGGTGCTGATCTGCACACTGGGAGGGGCTATAGCAGCTAATAAGAGAGAAGTGGCTGGAACCACGTCAGGTCAGAACGCAGGGTCTCAAATGAAGGGTTGTGTGATTTGGTAAAACTTGGGGATAGTTTGTGAATGGAGTGGGTTGTAAAGATCCTTTTACCAGGGTGGGATTGATAATGGATGAGCGATCAGGCAACTTTGTTAGAACATCCTTGAAGAACTCAACCATGTTGCTTTGGTGCTCATTCTTGCTGCAGCCCCAGAAAGCCTTTCGCAAGCTGGTCTTCTATCCCAGGTGGTTCCCTTTTTTCTACGCAACGTTATTAGCTGTCAGACTTGTTAGAGCAGTGCTCAGCTGATTTTGTCCTGGTCAGATCATCCTCCCACTTCCCTACCCATGGTGAGTTTGGGAATAATGTGTAATATTGCTGTTCTGGGTACAATTAAGGCATTATATAGAGGAACAAACAGCAAGAAGCCATGAGGTACTGTGAATGAAGACGTTTCAGATGAGTGTCAGTGGCCTCTGGGTTTCTTTCAGCTCTCTTAGCTTATTGACCACAAGGGAGGCTGCAAGGAAATAAGCTTACTTGGTTTAATTTTACCATTACTACTGGTAAACAGCAAAGGAATGTTCTGAGACCTGAGTACCAAGAACACTACATTTACAACAGAAGAACATCCCAATGTTGATTTTATTTTAATGACTGGGAGAGAGTCACGGGACCATTGGCAAATGATAGAAATGGAAGAGTTTAATATGTTTCCCACCCTTCATTTAAAGTTTTGAATTCTTGGATTCATCATACATTAAAATCTCACTTGGAAGAACATTACAGATCTTGTAAATTATATAGCAAAAAAAAAAAAAACAAACACAGAGATAATTAAAGGTCTAAATAATGAGACTGATACAAAAAAGAATTGCACAATTAAATTTGAGAAGCAACAGTTTAGACAAACTGACAATTTTCAAATGTGTAAATAATCCTTTAAAAAAAAACTATTGAGTAGTGTAGTTTCCATGAGGACAAAGTAAAAAAAACTGGCTTCATTAAGCCTTGTATAAGTAAACTATTAGGTAGATTTTTGAAAAAAGAATTCTTCCTGGTGGTATGTTCTGTACTAAACTTTGATTTATTGATTTTTTATCAGTCTTGTACTGATTTTTTTTTAGTGTGGTTTCTCCCATCCAGAAGTAGGAGAAGAAGAAGCAATTCAAATTTATAGCATGGACATTAAGGCACCTGCCACATGTAGGAAATATTACGAAATCTACCTATGATGAAAACTACTTGGAGCCAAAGCATACAATCTGAGCATCCATCTGGCTGCCTCTTAAAATGATGTTTAATGCAACTCACCTTTGTAGTCCTAAGTGCAGAGTTTGGGGCATGAAAAAAGAAGAGGTTCTTGTCTAATGGCTTTCCAAATAATGACCTTTTTCTATTGCCTTGTTCCCTGAGGAGCTATTCTGTTTTTCTAGTGATGCTTCCATATCTGTACTGTTTTCACAGCTCACCCGTGTATCTTTGATGACTGCTCTAACCAAATACAAGAGGTACTGTTGTCATAAAAAATACTTATATTTATGTCCATGAGATTTTTGCCTATGTTTTATTCTAAGAGTTTTATGGTTTCATGACTTACATTCAGGTCTTTGATCCATTTGGAGTTTACTTTTGTGTATGGAGTTAGTGATCCAGTTTCATTCTCTTACATGTAGCTGTCCAGTTTTGCCAGCACCATCTGTTGAAGAGACTCTCATTTCCCCATTGTATGTCCATGGCTCCTTTATGAAATATTAATTGGCCATATATGTTTGGGTGAATGTCTGGAGTCTCTATTCTGTTCCACTGGTCTGTGGCTCTGTTCTTGTGCCAGTACCAAATTGTCTTGATTACTGTAGCTTTGTAGTAGAGCTTGAAGTTGGGGAGCGAGATCCCCTCCACTTTGTTCTTCTCAGGATTGCGTTGGCTATTCGGGGTCTTTGACGGTTCCATATGAATTTTTGAACTATTTGTTCCAGTTCATTGAAGAATGCTGTTGGTAATTTGATAGGGATTGCATCGAATCTGTATATTGCTTTGGGCAGGATAGCCATTTTGATGATATTAATTCTTCCTAGCCAGGAGCATGGGATGAGTTTCCATTTGTTAGTGTCCTCTTTAATTTCTCTTAAGAGTGTCTTGTAGTTTTCAGGGTATAGGTCTTTCACTTCCTTGGTTAGGTTTATTCCTAGGTATTTTATTCTTTTTGATGCAATTGTGAATGGAATTGTTTTCCTGATTTCCCTTTCTGCTAGTTCATAGTTAATGTATAGGAAAGCCACAGATTTCTGTGTATTAATTTTGTATCCTGAAACTTTGCTAAATTCAGATATTAGATCTAGTAGTTTTGGAGTGGATTTTTTAGGGGGTTTTATGTGTAATATCATGTCATCTGCAAAGAGGGACAATTTGATTTCTTCCTTACAAGTCTGGATGCCTTTTATTTCTTTGGGTTGTCTGATTCCCATGGTAGGACCTCCAGAAGTATGTTGAATAAAAGTGGGGAGAGTGGGCATCCTTGTCTTACTCCCTATCTTAAAGGAAAAGCTTTCAGCTCCTTGCTGTTAAGTATAATGTTGGCTGTGGGTTTGTAATATATGGCCTTTGTTATATTGAGGTACTTGCCCTCTATGCCCATTTAGTTGAGAGTTTTTATCATGAATGGATGTTGAACTTTGTCAAATGCTTTTTCAGCATCTATTGAGATAATCATGTGGTTTTTGTCCTTCTTTTTGTTGATGTCATGGATGATGCTGATGGATTTTCGAATGTTGTACCATCCTTGCATCCCTGGAATAAATCTTACTTGATCATGATGGATGATCATTTTGATGTATTTTTGAATTCGGTTTGCTAATATTTTGTTGTAT
Source organism: Manis pentadactyla (assembly GCF_030020395.1). Lineage (NCBI taxonomy): Eukaryota > Metazoa > Chordata > Mammalia > Pholidota > Manidae > Manis > Manis pentadactyla. The sequence goes on along the minus strand of NC_080031.1, from coordinate 47,484,532 downwards.
TTTTGCATCTGTGTTCATCAGGGATATTGGCCTGTAATTTTTTTTTTGTGGTGTCTTTGCCTGGTTTTGGTATTAGAGTGATGCTGGCCTCATAGAATGAGTTTGGAAATATTCCCTCTTCTTCTACTATTTGGAAAACTTTGAGGAGGATTGGTATTAGGTCTTCACTAAATGTTTGATAAAATTCAACGGTGAAGCCATCTGGTCCAGGCGTTTTGTTCTTAGGTAGTTTTTTGATTACTAGTTCAATTTCATTGCTTGTAATTGGTCTGTTCAGATTTTCTGCTTCTTCCTTTGTCAGCCTTGGAAGGTTGTATTTTTCTAGAAAGTTGTCGCATTTCTTCTAGATTATCTAGTTTGTTAGCATATAATTTTTCATAGTATTCTCTAATAATTCTTTGAATTTCTGTGGTGTCTGTGGTGAATTTTCCTTTCTCATTTCTGCTTCTGTTTATGTGTGTAGAGTCTCTTTTTTTCTTGATACGTCTGGCTTGGGGTTTATCTTTTTTGTTTATTTTTTCAAGGAACCAGCTCTTGCATACCAGCTCTTGCTTTCATTGATCCTTTCTATTGTTTTATTCTTCTCGATTTTATTTATTTCTGCTCTAATCTTCATGATGTCCCTCCTTCTACTGACTTTGGGCCTCATTTGTTCTTCTTTTCCTAGTTTCATTAAATGTGATTTTAGACTGCTCATATGGGATAGTTCTTCTTTCCTGAGGTAGGCCTGTATTGCAATATACTTTACTCTTAGCACCGTCTTGGCTGTGTCGCACAGATTTTGTGGTGTTGAATTATTGTTGTCATTTGTCTCCATATATTGCTTGATCTCTGTTTTTATTTGGCCATTGATCCATTGGTTATTTAAGAGCATGTTGTGAAGCCACCATATGTTTGTGGGATTTTTCATTTTCTTTGGGTGATTTATTTCTAGTTTCATACTTTGTGGTCTGAGAAACTGGTTGGTACAATTTCAGTCTTTTTGAATTTACTGAGGCTCTTTTTGTGGCCTAGTATATGATTTGTTTTTGAAAATGTTCCATGTGCACTTGAGAAGGATGTGTGTTTTGCTGCTTTTGGGTGTAGAGTTCTGTAGATGCCTGTTAGGTCCGTCTTTTCTAATGTGTTTTTCAGTGCCTCTGTGTCCTTACTCATTTTCTGTCTGGTTGATTTGTCCTTTAGAGTGAATGGAGTGTAGAAGTCTCATAGAATGAATGCATTGCAATCTATTTCCCCTTTTAATTCAATTAGTATTTGTTTCACATATGTAGGTGCTCCTGTGTTTGGAGAATAAATATTTATAATGGTTATATCTTGTTGTTGGATTGACCCCTTTATCATTATGTAACGTGCTTCTTTGTCTCTTGGGACTTTCTTTGTTTTGAAGTCTATTTTGTCTGATACAAGTACTGCAACTCCTGCTTTTTTCTATTAGTTCCATGAAATATCTTTTTCCATCCCTTCACTTTTAGTCTGTGTATCTGTTTGGGTTTGAAGTGAGTCTCTTGTAGGCAGCATATAGATGGGTCTTGTTTTTTTATCCATTCAGTGACTCTGTCTTTTGATTGGCACCTTCAGTCCATTTACATTTGGGGTAATTATCGATAGGTATGTACCTTTTGCCATTACAGACTTTAGATTTGTGGTTACCAAAGGTTCAAGGTTGCCTTTCTTACTATCTAAGAGTCTAACTTAACTCACTTAAGTATGCTCTTACAAACACAGTCTAAAGGTTCTTTTCTTTTTCTCCTCCTTTTTTTCCCTCCCCCATTCTTTATATATTAGGTATCATATTCTATACCGTTTGTCTATCCCTTGATTGACTTTGGGGATAGTTAATTTAATTTTGCATTTGCCTAGTAATTAGCTCTTCTACTTTCTTTACTGTGGTTTTATTTCCTCTGGTGACAGCTAGTAAATCTTAGGCACACTTCCATCTGTAACAGTCCCTCCAAAATAGACTTTGGAGATGGTTTGTGGGAGGTAAATTGTCTCAGCTTTTGCTTACCTGGAAATTGTTTAATCCCTCCTTCAAATTTAAATGATGATCTTGCCAGGTAAAGTAATCTTGGTTCCAGGCCCTTCTGCTTCATTGCATTAAATACATCATGCCACTCCCTTCTGGCCTGTGAAGTTTCTGCTGAGAAGTCTGATGTTAGCCTGATGGGCTTTCCTTTATATGTGATCTTATTTCTCTCTCTGGCTGCTTTTAATAGTCTGTCCTTATCCTTGATCTTTACTGTTTTAATTACTATATGTCTTGGTGTTGTCTTCCTTGGGTCCCTTGTGTTGGGAGATCTGTGGATCTCCATGGCCTGAGAGACTAGTCCTTCCCCAGATTGCACAAGTTTTCAGCAATTACCTCCTCAAAGACACTTTCTATCCCTTTCTCTCTTCTTATTTTGGTATCCCTGTAATGCAAATATTGTTCCATTTGGATTTGTCACAGAGTTCTCTCAATATTATTTCATTCTTAGAGATCCTTTTTTCTCTCTGTGCTTCAACTTCTTTGTATTCCTCTTCTCCAGTTTCTATTTTATTTATCGTCTCTTCCACTGTATCCAATCTGCTTTTAATATCCTCCATTGTGCTCTTCAATGATTGGATCTCTGATCGGAATTCATTCCTAAGTTCTTGAATATCTTTCCATATCTCCATGAGCATGTTAATGATTTTTATTTTGAACTCCCTCTCAGGAAGAGTCACGAGGTCCATATCATTTAAATCTTTCTTGGAATTTGTATTAATAATTTTACTCTGGACTAGGTTCCTTTGGCATTTCATATTTGTATATGGCGCCCTCTAGTGTCCAGAAGCTCTACTCTCTCGAGCTGTTCAGCCCCTGAAGCAATGTCGGGGGTCACAGGGGAGCGGTATTGGTGCCTGGGGGGAGGAAAGAGCTGTTTCCTGCTTACTGGCTTCTATGCCTGTCTCTACTGTCTGAATCAGTGGGCTGAGCCACAGGTATGAGCTTTTGTCCCAGAGCAGCTAGATATGGATCCCTGCTTTCCAGAAGCTGCCGGAATCCCAGTCTCCCCAGGAACTCCACCTCTCCCAGCTTTCTAACCCCGTAATCATGAGAGTATGATTAGGGCACCATGAAGTGTATGTTTGTGCTCCCAGAGCAGATCTCCAGTGCTAGGTATTCAGCAGTCCCAAGCTTCCACTCGCTCCCCACTCAGTTTCTCTTCCTCCCAATGGTGAGCTGGGGTTGGGGAAGGGCTTGGGTCCCACTGGGCCACAACTTTGATACGTTACCCTGTTCTGTGTGGTCTGCTCTTTTCTCCAGGTGTATGCAGTCTGGCGCAGTCCTCTTTCCTGTTGCTCTCTCAGGGTTAGTTGTATTAATTACATTTTCATATTATATGCAGTTTTAGGAGGAAACCTCTGTTTCACCTCTCACGCCACCATCTTTAATCCTCCATTAGAGTTATGGAGTTCGGCAGTAATCCAGTTTCATTCCCTTACATGTAGCCGTTCAGTTTTCCCACCACCATTTATTGAACAGACTGACTTTTCCCCCATGGACTGTATATTTGTAGCTCCTTTAACATTTGTTATTTGGCCATATATGTATTGGTTTATATCTGGGCTGTCTATTCTGTTCCATTGATCTATGGGTCTGTTCTTGTACCAGTACCAAAGTGTTTTGATTACTGTGGCATTGTGGTAGAGCTTGAAGTTAGGGAGTGTAATTCCCCCTGCTTTGCTCTTCTTTCTCAGGATTCCTTTGGCTGTTCAGCATCTTGGAGTTCCATATGAATTTTAGGATTATTTGCTCTAGTTCATTGAAAAATGCTATTTGTATTTTGATAGGTATTACTTTGGGCAGAATGGCCATTTTGAAAATAATAATTCTTCCTAGCCATGAGCACAGGATAGATTTCCATTTATTTGTGTCTTCTTTAATTTCTCTCATGGGAGTCTTATAAATTGCAGAGTGTAAGTCTTTCATTTCCTTGGTTAGGTTTATTCTTAGGCATTTTATTATTTTTGCTGCAATTGTAAATGGAAGTGTTTTCTTGACATCTCTTTCTGATAGTTCATTGTTAGTCTATAGGAATACAACAGATTTCTGTATATTAATTTGAATCCTGCAACTTTGCAGAATTCAATTATTAGTTCCAGTAGTTTTTTGGTGGTGTCTTTAGGGTTTTCTATGTATAACGTCATGTCATCTGCAAATAGTGATAGTTTAACTTTTTCCTTACCAATTTGGATACCTTTTATCTCTGTTTTGTCTGATTGCCATGACTAGGACCTCTAGTACTATGTTGGATAAAGGTGGTGAGAGTGGATATCCTTGTGTTGTTCCTGATCTTAGAGGAAAAACTTTCAGCTTTTTGCCATTGTGAATGGTGTTAGCTGTGGGTTTGTTGTATATGGCCTTTATTTGTTGAGGTATGTACCCTCTATACCCATTTTGTTGAGAATTTTTATCATGAATATTTGTTAAATTTTGTCAGATGATTTTTCAGCATCTCCTGAGAGGATCATGTGGTTTTTATCCTTTATTTTGTTAACATGGTGTAGGATGTTGATTGATTGACAAATATCATACCATCATTGCATCCCTGGAATAAATCCTACTTGGTTGTGATGGATGATCATATTTTTGAATTTGGTTTGCTAATATTTTGTTGAGAGGAATTTTGCATCTATGTTCATCAGGGATAATGGTCTACAATTTTCATTTTATGTGGTGTCTTTGGTTTTGATATTAGAGTGATGCTGGCCTCATAGAATGTGTTTGGAAGTATTCCCTCTTGTACCTTTGGACTACTTTAAGATGATGGGTATTAGCTCTTCTTTAAATGTTTGTGTAGAAATCAGCCATCTGGTCTTGGACTTTCGTTTGCTGGGAGTTTTTTGATGACCAGATAAATTTTATTGCTGGTAATTGGTTTGTTCATATTTCCTGTTTCTTCCTGGGGCAGTCTTGGAATGTTGTATTTTTCTGGGAATTTTTCCATTTCTTCTTTGTCCAACTTATTGACATATATTTTTTCATAGAATTCTCTAATAATTCTTTGTATTCTGTGATAGCCATTGTTGACTATTCCTTTTTCTTTCTGATTTTATTTGTGTCCTCTCTTTTTCTCGATAAAGCAGCTGGGGGTTTGTCTATTTTGTTAGTTTTCTCAAAGAACCAGCTCTTGGTTTCATTGAATTTTTTTCTATTGTTTTATTCTTCTATTTTATTGCTCTTATTTTTAGTTCATCCCTCCTATTAACTTTGTGTTTAATTTGTTCTTCAGTTTCTAGTTTCTTTAATTGTGAGTTTAGACTGCTTATTTGGGATTGTTCATGTTTCTTGAAGTAGGTCTGTATTGCTACTTTTGTGTTGTCCCACAAATGTTGGACTGTTATACGTTTGTTTTCATTTATCTCCATGAATTGCTTGATGCCTGTTTTAATTTGTTCTTTGATTCATTTATTATTTAGAAGCATGTTGTTTAGCCTCCATGTGTTTGTGAGCTTTTCTGTTTTCTTTGTGTAATTTATTTGTAGTTTCATACCGTTTTGGTCTGAGAAGTTGCATGATACAATTTCAGTCTTTTTTAATTTATTGAGACTTTTCATCCCTTCCCTGTTCTCTTCATTCTTCTGTGTCCTGTTTCCTTTGGAATTTTGCTATAAAAAATAATACCTATCATGGTGAAACAGGTACATAAAATAGAAAGTCCAAAAACCAATAACCTTTAAAAAAAAAACAAAAGTTATTTTTCCCTCTAACAAGTCTGCAGGTGGGCAATCCCAGGCTGTTGTAGAAGCTCCAGGAGGTTGTTAGACACATGGTTCCTTTTTTCTTTCTGCTCAGTCATCTGTAACAACTGTCCAACATCCTCACAGTTGCCTCATAGCAGCAAATGGCTGCAGCAGCTCCAGCCATCAGGGTCATATTCTTGGCTGGAAGAAGGTGAAAGGGGGATAGGATAGAAGGTGTAAGCCAGCTGAATCTGTTCCACTTTAAAAGAATTTTATGGGAAGCCCTTCTCAGTGACTTCTGATTACCACTGGCTTCCACTTTCTGAAGGGGCTTTGGGAAATTTCACTTTTTAGCTGTATTTAGCTAAGTACATTGTTATTTCCAATAATCTATTGTTAAGGAAAACAAGAATAGTTTTGGGGTTTGCAGATAGCACTTTCACACTGTTACTGTAGGAGTGAGGAGGCAAACACAGGCTCAGCCTACTATCTTGAGCTGGAAGTGCTAATCTTTGGAATGTTCAAGAGCCTTTTTTCATGATGTAGGACAAATTTCAGCCTACAGTGGTTGATGGCAAATGTATTCTTATGGATGAAAAGGATTTTTTACTCAGTGTTAACTCCTGTGTTTGAACTGTGTGCATTTTCTTAGGGATTGTTATGCTCTTTCTTTGCATGTATAGTAAAAAGATAATCTGTAATGAGAAAGGCACGTTTCATTTTTCTGAGTTTTTGAAACTTTTGAAAAACAACTTTGTTTTTCCGAGTTGCTGCCTAGGCATTTTACAGTGCTCACACCCAGTCTCGATATTTAGACAGGGACTTGAGTTTAACATACTAGCCACAGGTTTTGTTCTACACGGGTACCTTTAAAAATAACCACTTAGACAGTGGTTCTGTAACATCGTTTTATGTTGACAGTAACTATACTAGTTGGGGTGAGCATTTAATAGTATAGTTAATTGTTGAATAAACTATGTTATATACTTAATAGTGTATGTCAACTGTACTTTAATAAAAAAATTATATAGCATAAATAAATAAGATAAAATACCACCTAGAATTAACCCCACGACAAGTTAGTGACCTGCGCACCAACCACCATGTGAGTAACTGGTTCTTGCTGCCCTGCTATGTCCTGCTCACTCATGATGGGAACAGAGGACTGCCCTTCCTCTGTTTCATTACCCTACCCACCCAACTTCTGGGATCTGTAAATAATAAATCATGTGACTCTATTTTATTTGTGTAGATTTATTGAAACTATACCTTCAATCAAAATGACCTTATGGGTTTCACTTCCCCAAAGAGGGAGCTCGGTTGCTACGGGAGCCACTTAACAACCCCGTGTGGGTGGCTCATGCCTCCTCAATCAGCAGGTCATAATCTGCATGTTCTTCATTAAGTACACTGGCTCCAGCTCCCCAACAAACAGTCTCAATAAGTTTTCTAAGCTTTTAATTGGAACATTAAAATTCATTACATTTTACAGGCAGTGCATTACTTTAGTATTGCTGCTGTAACAAATTAACACCAACTTAGTGTCTTAAAATAACACAAATTTATGATGTTATGCTTTCTGAGGTCAGAAGTCCAAAATTAGTTTCCCTGGGCTAAATTCAAGGTGTTGCAGGCTGTATGAGAGAATCCATTCTGTCCCCTTTTCCAGCTCCTAGAGGTCACCTGGGCTCATGACCCTTCCTTTCTCATCAAAGCCAGTCACGTCCATCTTCCAGTCTGTGTCTGTCTGACCTGCTGCTTCCTTTTTATAAGGATCTTTGTGATTACATTGAGCTCCCCTGGATAATCTGGGCTAATCTCTCCATTTTAAGATCTCTTATTTAATACTATATGCAAAGTACCTTGCCATGTAAGGTGACATTCCCAGGTTTAGGATGTGGATGTGGTGGGATGTGCCTACCACAGGTAGCTCCAACTCCATTTGCAGTAGGCATTATTTATTTATTTATCTAGTAGCTTAAGACTGCTGCCCAGGAAGACTTAGTTAAGAGCCATCACTTTCTATGAACAGAATTTGGATCCAATTCTTAGAAACATTGGAAGGATCAGTCTTCTGTTTTAAAAAACTGAAGTTCATTCTATTATAGAACCTTCAAGAAACTTTGCAAATGGTGTGGTCTTGTTCTTGAAGGTATTGTCAGGGTAATCGTTATAAACAATTATATCTTACTTTAGAAAAACTTTTCAATGGAAAAGTACTTCTTCCAAGCAAATGTCAGTGTATTCATTGACTTGGGGAAGTCTAAACTTCTTTACTCCCTTTATAGTTCATATACTGAATTTTAATTTTTCAGGAAAAATGTAATTCCAATCTGAAATAACAGATGATGTACAGTAATAACAATAACTACCAAAAACACAAAACTATTATCCTGAGACCTGAACATTTAGAACAGTTTAAATAAGTTTTTGGCAAAATTTCATTTTAATTATATTTTTCTCTATCTTAATACCGAAGATATCAGTGGTTCACGTTTTTTAATTGACTTTTTCTCTCAAATAATGTCTTTATAATTAAGTGATATTTTCCGTTTCTTTCTTTATAGCTTAAGAAATGTATAAAAACTCCAGAAATCCATTCTAAACATGTTAGGAACTGGGTCCCAAAAGTCTTGGAACAATGACAATGAGGTTTGGAAACATATTTACAGGTAAGATGTGTCTCAATCAATATAAGGTAGCTTAATTATTAAGTAACAACAGCATTTCAGTATTTTGTCTCAGAACTTATGGGTGAGTTGCAACATATACCAAGCAACCAAACATTCTAGATTAAGTGAAATTTAAAATTAGAAATATGCTGTTGGTTGGTTCTTTTAACTTTAATTAGATTCTGTTTAAAATTGGTTTTTGGATCAGGAAAGTGAAAATTTAAAGGTTACAATGGATGTAGAAAGGGTCCGTCCATTTTTTTATTCAACTGTACAGATTACGTTGGTTTTGTATGTTGTTTTCTGCTCCAAGATGTGTTGCTTTCTCATGGTATTCGCATCCTTTGGGATTGGGTGTTGAGGAGTTAGCAAGAGACTGAATTCCACATCTATGGAATTGAATTGAGAATGAGTGTGTAAAAACTGCCTGTGATGAAGTGCCAATTAGGATTCATGTTTCTAAGAGAATGCTTCAGGATGGTCTTTCCTGCAGCTGAGAGGAACAAGCAGAAAGAGCTATGTAAGGTAAAACAAAAGTGTCCTCTCTGCCAAGTGATGGGAAACACCAAGGAAAGGATAGAACAGTGTCAGCTTTTCTGAGTTTAAAAACGAAAAGGGCTGGAGGCCTCAGGTGAATATTCAGTACAGTCACGAATCCAGAGAGCACTACACAGGGCTGGTGCTCAGAAGCAGCAAGCCTTGTGTTCACCAGGGCACCTGGGTCTATCTGTTACCTTCACAATTCCTATTATTTTGGGTAACATGCTCTCCTCTTTGAAGACGAGAGCACTGACCCAAAGTGTGCAAAGCTGCTAAGAGCTGGTAAAGAATTTAAGCCGGGTTCTACTCTAGTGGAGTCCAATTATTATGTATACATATGTAAACGTTTTCAACACAGCTTCCTAACTAATCAAGAATGTAGTATATATACCAAGTGTTAAGTATATACCCCTTATTGTTTCAGTACAAACTCAGAGGACTATAGTGTGCTACTCCTTTCTACCTATTATCATTTCAGTGATTAAAAATAAAGAAATTATCATGTTAAAGCTAATTTGCATCTGTTAAGGTACATTAGATTACAATCAACAGTAAATGACTCAGGCTAATTGAGGCAAAACAAAGATGTATTGAAGGGCTAGTAAGGATGCTTAATCAATTAAAGTAACAGCTAAAACAGTTAAGTCCTAAAAAGAGGAACTCAAAGAGGTTCAGTAGTAGTGGTTCATAAACCTTAATTTGAGTGACAGAGGATAAGGTATTGGCACAGGTTGGCCCAATACAGATTGTGATGTATGATGCTTACCCCTACCTAGGTCTAGTTTGAGATCCCACTCACACCCAGGAATCATCTTGATTTTCCTCCTGCCAGTTCTCGTTTTCTTTTCTTGTACTGCTGAGCATCTGAGCAAAGGCACAGTTAAAAATGTGGCAGCTGAAGCCCTCATGGAACCCATTTTCCACATGCGCCTGCAGGACCTCCAAGCTGCGGAAAACCCGGCAGTAGCCCAGGCACCTGAAGCCGCTGTCCTGGGTCCCCAGCTCCTCCAGTGTCTTGGCCCTGGAACCCTCCTCCTGGGCTGGAGGCTCCCCTCCACTGCCAGCCAGCTCCCTCCCCTGCGGGGCATTGGTATCCGAGCTGCACTCCCTGTCAGGCATTTTGGTGGAGACACATAAGAGGGTCTCAGAAAAACCGTATTCTGGCTTTTTGATATTAAAAAGCCCCCAGATGTTTTTTGGGCCGCTTGAGAAAACACACATTGTACCATTTTGGTCTTTTTTGAGGCGGGCTACAACACTTCCGCCCCACCCCACCAGGAAATAGTAGCCTAGCCAGTTACATCATCACACCTCTTTTCAGTCAGACATGCCTGTAATAAATTTTCTTGATGGTTACCCCATGCCCGTGTGTTGTGGGAACAGAGAGGATTCCCTCTGCTGACCCACATGGACTGGAGAGGAGGAGGCAGAGGAGGAGGAAGCTTCCTGTTCCTTCAAGACCTGGGGCAGAGTCATCTCAAGGGCCCCAACTTGAGGAACATCTTGAGGGAACTGAGTGATTCCTGGGAAAAGAAATTTCAAACATAAGAAAACTAGAATAAGTGTGTGAAGTCTGTGGGAGTTGAGATAGTCATGAGAATATTCCTATGTGGGCATATGGCCCCCAGGTACATATGTGTGTGAAGTCAAAGAATGCCGTGTGGTACATTTTATCTGACAGCCTTCTACTGCAATGTTTACTAAGTTTTCCATATCACATAGGAGCAAGTTTCATGCAAGGGGAACTTGACTGAGCTCTCAATATAGTGCAGTAATAGTTTATTGCCTCAAAGTGAGGAAATGGTAGCCTAGCCACTTACATCAGGTGGTTTAAGTTCAGGGAGGATCCTGGCCATAGGAACCCCAACTTTCCCACAGAGATTTATCCTGGAATATTTTGTTCAAAGATAAGAATATTCTGTTTCCAAATTTGGTCTTCATTTTCCTGTGGTTAAGGGAAGTTCAGGTAAATTTTGATCTCAGTGAGAATATCATCTATGAGTTATTGGATAATATATTCCCCATTAGCTGATTCCCCTTGCTTTAAAGATAAGGGTAACTCTTTCCCTAAGCCTAACACTTACCAAGACCACAGCCCTAACCCAAACCCACAAGCACTGTAACCCTATCTGTTACATCCTAATCCTGCACTCACCTCTACGCCAAATTCCAGAACCCACAAATCCCAACCCTAAGCCCTGAACAAGTAATCCAATTCTGAACCACAGAGCCATGAACTCAAACCCAAATCCTAAACACTCCAACCAAACCAAACCCCAGGTCTGGAATGAAACTGACACCTGAATACAACCCCAAACTCCTAAGCTCAAATATAAAACCTACCCCCTGAATCCCACGGAACAATGAGCACTATACCCTGACACAAACCCTATATCCTGATCCAGACTGAGGAAAATGGATCCCTGTGTGGCTTGATGGATACTGGAGGTGTTGAAGGTATGCCAGGTGTTCACTGACTTGGAGCGGGTATGGCAGAGTTATGCACAGATGTGACCAAGACCCTGATGTTCGACATCTGACATGATGCAGCTTCTCAGGGCTCTGCAGTGTGTGCATACGATGGGAAACACTTCCGTGTGGAGCATGTGCATGAGAAACAGTGCTGTCCTAGATCCATGACATCACATGTGACTGTGATGACTGATTGCTTGAAACAGAGATGGTCTGGTGAGCTCAGCAGGTTCCCCTGTCAGGGCCAGGGGCCTGGGACTCAGCAGTGGGTGTAGACCTTGGTGAGATCAGGGCTCATTGCCCTGTCAGCTGTAAAGAAAATGGATCCGAGATCCTAGGTGCTCTTTTCTTTTGTTTTGGGCCACAGTGACTGGTATGGCTGCTAGAGAAGGCCGTTTTGTTCCAACCCGACTCTGGTGATTGTGTTTCTGCTCCTGGGCTGTCGTGTAGCCAAATGCCAAAAAAAGGCATATCAGGGGAGGAAAGCCAAGTGACCCATCTCTGACCTCACCATTCTACTCAGCAAAATGGGGTTAAGAATACTCAAACTTCAGCCTAAACCTCACTCTAACAGTCATCCTGGAGCTAAACAAAATGTTGACCCTAAGCCTAAACACTCACGCTACTCTAACTAAAGCCATTATGTCACCCTATACCTAACCCCAAACCTAACTCTTACCCAGGCTGAAAACCCTAACCTCACAATCACCAACACATCACTGTTAACTGAAAGATGAACTTAACCCTTCCTCTAACCTAATGCTTTACCCTAACCCTATCTATAACCATAACTTCACCATAAATTTAACACTTAACCTAACCCTAATCCGAGGCATAGCCATAATCCTAACACACCTCACCCTCACTCTGGCCCACAACACACTGTTGATCAAAAAGCTAAACTGAACACTTTACCTAAATCTTACAACTTACTCTAATGATATCCTCACCATAACTCTAACCCTAAACACACCCATAAGTTTAACATGTAATACTGCCATGGATCCCAAATAACCAAACCTATTAACCCAGACTCTAATGACCCTTTTACCAGAACCCACGGTTGATCCTGAACCCCAAACCCTGAACACAAACACAAAACTTAACCCTTTTACATGAACACGGAAATGAACCCTGACAACTCATACTGAACCTGAAACCCTTAATCCAATGTGGAACACTGGACCTATATCAGAGCCCTAACGCTTACCACTGAAGCCTAACCACAGACTTTCACACTGACCCCTTACCTAGAGCCTAGGTAAAGGAAAGAAACAACCATGTCCTCCTTAGAACCCAGTTTCATTTACAGAAGGACTGCAGGAGGACCATTATTTAGTTCCTTCAACCTGCCCTTTAGGTGCATGTCTCTCTTGGTAGTCCCATGTTTATATACATGATATCTTTGTGGGATACTGGTGAAAATAGAAATGAATGTAGTATGGAGGTTCTTCAGAGGTAAAATAGAAATACCATTTGTCCAGGAATTCCATTCCTAGGAATTTACCCTAAGAATGCAGGAGCCCAGATTCAAAACACATATGCACCCCTTTGTTTATCGTAGCACTATGTACAGTAGCCAAGAAATGGAAACAATCTCAGTGTCCATCAGACATAGATGGATAAAGAATATGTGGCACATATATGCAATGGAATGTTATTCAGACATAAAAAGAAAACCCTACTATTTGCAACAACATGGATGGAGCTAGAGGGTATTATCTCAGTGAAGTAAGCCAGATGGAGAAAGACAAGTACCAAATGATTTCAATCATCTGCGGAGTATAAGGACGATTTTCTCTAGTTTGTTGAAGAATGCTGTTGGTATTTTGATAGGAATTGCTTTGAATCTATAGATTACTTTAGGCAGCATGGCCATTTTGACAAAATTAATTTTTCCTATCCATGAGCATGGGATGTGTTTCCATTTTGGTATCTTCTTTAATGTCTCATGAGTGTCTTGTAGTTTTCAGAGTATAGGTCTTTCACTTCCTTGGTTAGGTTTAAAAATATGGAACGCTTCATGAATTTGCTTGTCATCCTTGCACAGGGGCCATGCTAATCTTCTCTGTATCATTCCAATTTTAGTATATGTGCTGCCAAAGCGAGCACTTTAACCTTCATAATAGCTTTTAAAGGGCTTGTGTACTATCTTTATTATATGTTTGCATTTACAAGAGAAAATTTTCCCATTCATAATTTTCTTCTAACCATGGCCTTTTCTTTTCCTCTTAAAGAAGACCCTTCAACATTTCTGTTAGGACCAGGTGACTTATATTTATCTGGGAAAATCTTTATCTCTCTTTCAATTCTGAATGATAACCTTTGCAGGGAGCCATGCTACTCAAGTTGTGTAGCAAAGCTTAGGCTAAAGGAAGATCTCCACAAAGCAGGGGCCTTTACAGCTGGCTCCCCCTATTACCCACCTTGATTTTGTTATTCTCTATTATACTATTGGCTTTGTTTTTGCTTGCATTTTTGCCAAGGACTAAGCTAACCTTTGGTAAGCCACATGGAAAGGAGGAGAACATAAATTTCCCAGGAGCTTTTCAGGACAGTGCTCCTGAAGAATGGAACACACAGGGGCCAGATGGTGATCTTGGCAGGGAATACTGAAACCTGCAGTCAGTCAGTCAAACATTGACTACCCCATCTCCACTAAGTGGGAATGCTCCCCTTGTTTGCAATGCTAGTGAGATTAGTGATGAAGAGTTTTATAGGAAAATTGGAGAAATAGAGTTAATAGGGGAATACTGAATAGAATAACCCTGTCTGACACTTAGTCAATCTTCTCATGCTTTCTTCTATTTGCTACTTCTATGGCATTTCCTCTTCCTTCCTAATTACAGCCCTTTACTAGAACCTGTGCCTCATATCTGGAATTACCAAGTATCATAATTCTTCCAAGTAGTAAAGATACCTCAAGACAAGTGCTGGGCCTGGAAGCCATGGGGCATAAATCTGCAAAGAAGTAAAAAGCTAACCTTTGTGAAGAATGTTACTTCTCTCTCACTTAGCAGCTTTACATCTCCCTGTATGGCCCCGGAAGATGGCGGGCTAGCCAGAGATGGGTAAGATTCCTCAAGGGAGGAACAACCTAAGACAGGCACAGTCGCAGGGGGGCCATCAGGTGAGAAAATGGGGACCAACAGAGGTGACGCTTAGAACCTCACCCCCCAGTTTTGAGAGAAATCTCCTACACCCGTGGATGTTTTGTTGCCCTTGTCTAACTTGGATTAATACCTAGTCTATAGGCACACACCTGATCATCTACACTTGCTTTCTTACAGCACTTAATCATGCTGTCTTTATCTTGCATCTACCTATGTAGGATTCACATATAAATAATAGAAATCAAATGAATAATCATATCTGACTTGATTGTTTATAGTTCCTAATTCATGAGTAAAATAGAAATAGTTTTTGTGATATGAGTGCTCCTGCTTTGTTCACCATGTAAGAGATTGTTTAGTCCCTACAGTGATGAGGCCATGGGGACCTGCATAGTAGACATCAGGGAAATTTTGGTATCTGCCCAGAAGAAAGAGAAATATGGATAGGATAGGGAAATTTATTTTGCTGTCTACTGTGCCCTATGAGGGGATAAAATGTACTCATTGCATTAGAAATACAGATGATGATACCTGCCTAGCTAACTGTAGCAGTGAGTGACCTGTATTTCACCCTGAGCTGATAGACTCCATAGTCATTGCTACATGCTGCATGCTTCTGCAGTCACATGCCTTATTTAGAAACTGCATTGCAAAGAAACTAGACACAATAGAGTACATGTTGCTAAGAAAAGTTTCAGTCAAGGAACAGAAAAAGATCACCTAACACTTGACTAACCATGTATAGATTAGAAATAAACAAAGAAAAAAGCTTGCCTATGCTTGTTAATCAAAAGAACAAATAAAAAATAATCATATCATTGTGCAAAATGTTATAAACAAAGCTGTCATTGGCACTTTGTCGAGATACCTCCTCCAACTGACTCCGTGTCCTGTCTCTCCATGTACCGACTCCATTTCATCCTTTTGGGCAACACCCTCCCCCGTGGGAGCTAGATTCCGGCAAACCTTGGTGGGTAGAGTATATTCTTGGTTGTAGGTTTTTTCCTTTTCGCACTTTGAATACATCATGCCACTCCCTTCTGACCTATTTCTGCTGAACAATCAGCTGATAGCTTATGGGGTTTCCCTTGCACGTGACTCATTGCTTTACTCTTGCTGTTTTTCAGATTTTCTCATTATTGTTAATCTTTGACATTTTAGTTATTGTGTCTTGGCACGGACCTTTATGCTCATCTTGTTTGGGGTTCTGTGTACATAAACCTGGATATTTGTTTCTTTCACTGGCTAGGGATTTTCAGCTATTATTTCTTTAAATAATTTTTTTACCCCCTCTCTTCTCCTTCTAGACTCCTATAATTTAAATATCAGAATGTTTGATGTTGTCCCAGGGGGCCCTTAACCTATCCTCATTTCTCTGTGTTCTTTTCCCTTCTTCTCTTCAGCATGAGCGCTTTCTATTACTGTCTTCATATCACTGATCTGTTCTGCATCCTCTAATCTGCTCTAGATTCCCTCTAGTGTATTTTTCTTTTCCGTTGTGTTCTTCAACTCTCATTGGTTCTTTTTTGCACTTTCTATCTCTTTGTTGAAGTCCACTCTTAGTTTATCCACGCTTCTCTCCAGTCCAGTGAGCATCTTTATAACAATTACTTTGAACTCTATATCAGGTAGATTGTTTCATTCCTTTTCATTTAGTTCTTTTTCTGAAGTTTTGTCTTGTTTCTCATTTGGATATTTCTCTGTTTCCTCATTTTGTTTGACTTTATGTTTTGGTTTCTATGAATTCAGTGAAATAACTACCTCCCACACTCTTTAAGGAGCAGCCTTGTGTAGGAATGTCCCCTGGTTATATTGTGGGTGACTTGTGGTTTTGGCTGGCTGGGTGGCTGGGGCCTGGGTGTGTGCAGGCCAGGGCTGTCCTGGTGAGTGCCACCTGGGGCAGTTCACTCTGAAGTGGCCAGAACCAAGAGGGTGTGGCCCCGGGGTGTCCCAGTAAGCACTGGGCCAGGGATGCATCAGCAGGGCTGCTGGGGCCAAGGGGCTACTGTCTGGGAGGGCACTGGCAGGTGTGGGGGCATGAACCAAGGAAGTCTAGGAGAATGTGCCAGTCCTGGGCATAATGACTTCTAGGAATTTTCTGAAATAAAATAAAATATATTTAAAATGATATGTACGCCCTTATGTTTACTGCCACATTATTTACAATAGCCAAGATATGGAAGCAACCAAAACAGTCCATAACAGATGAATGGGTAAAGAAGAAATGGTACATATACACAACAGATTCAGCCGCAAAAGGAGAGAAATCCTGCCTTTTGTAACAACATGGCTGGACTTAGAGGGTATTATGTTACATGAAAAAGGCAGGCAGAGAAAGACATATGATTTCACTTATTTTTGGAATCTGAAAACAAAACCGAGCAAAATAAACAAAACTGCTGTAGACTCAGACACTGATCAGTGACCAGCGGCCACCACAGGGGAGCATTTGGGGCAGGTGCTGGGGTGTATGAGGGCGGGAAAGAGACACAGAATCTCAGTCACAATATGAGGTGATCACAGGAATGGGAGTGAGGCAGAGAGAATACAGTCAGTGGTACTGTGACAGTGTTCTGTGATGACAGAGAGTAACTGCACTAGTTGGGGTGAGGATTTAATAATATGTGTAACGGTTGAATCACTGTGTTGTACACTTGAAACCGATATAATATAGTATATTAACTATTTTTCTGTTGCAGTCGGGGAGTGGGAAAAGGAGAGACCAAGTCAGTATGAGGTTTAATGCAGAGGACTTAGACGTCCTTGAAGAGATAAAGAAGCAACGATCTAGAGTGCCCCTGCATCTTTATTAGGTCACAGCAGGCAGTGAAACAATCATTGGTTAATAATTATTGAATGTACTTTCTCAACGAATCAACCAACTGCGAACTAGATATATTTTTATATTCGTATTGTGTTAAGTCATCCGGTTAGTGAGTTTCACAGTATGTTCCTTGTCTGCGTTTGCCACAAAAAGGATCACAGGAACCGTTTGCAGGACCTGTTGCACACTGTTCATAACTCACCAGTTTCCAGGAATTAACACTTTGTTCTTTCTATTAGGTTAGTTTTGGCTATTAATCAAACGTAATCAGTATAGATACTGTACTTTTCTCTTAGATTAGTTTTGGTTATAAATCAAGCTTTACGCAGAAACTAAACTATAGCAAAGTTAATTGCTGGGGTGTCTACATTTTTCAATTAAAAAAGGGAAATTTTTCCATGTAAAACATTATTAAGGAATTGAAATTAGGATCTCCCAAAAGTGTTCAAAACAATAAAGATATGGATGCACATTATTTCCAAAGCTTCTTGGAAATTATCACTGCATTACTGATTTCATATTTAATTTCATTATGGTCAGATGACTGGTCTAAAATATCACTTCCATGAATTATATTGTTCTTTTTGCAAGTGTATATTAACTTTTTATTAGACTGTTACATTTTTTACATACAGTATTCAACCTGTGGCTTTTTTCTTTGAGTTTTTTCCTATAATTTAGGCTCAGTAGTCATCCTGTTTAACTATTTTATTGTAACCAAATTTAATAGGCTTAATATGCCACTTTCTAAATGATATGTTCCAAAATACATCTTTCTGATGACAAATTAACCTGGGATAAAAAGTCAAATTTCCATGACTGAATTTAGTTGTGTCAACTTCAGCCATCTTAGGAGATGAAAATACTTTTGATGGCATAATTGACAGAATATTTGCAATTACTTTCATTTTTTTTATCCAGCACTGGTTGAGGAGGATAATAAACAAGGAAAACAAACTCTCACTCTTGAAAAGTTAACTTCCTTCTCCTCACATCCTCGGTTTCTGAGGTTTTTAGAGTTTACTAGATAATCTCTCTGGACATTTGTCCAGGTTCTACATGCACTGTTTAAAGTAATACCATAAACATGCATGCACATGATATTGGTATTTCCTACTCATTGTGAAGATGGAGATTTCCTATATTGCTGTAAGACATTTGTTTTGGGATTGAAGCCTGTTGAAATAGTATTTATATCTCAGACACTCACATTGGATTGTCATTGGCCACGGAAGCTTTTTCAGCAGTTATTTCTCTCAGTGTTTGAAACCAAATTCATTCCTTGTTTGTTGTAGCTGTAAGGAATTTAGGTTTGTCATAAAATTATCTAAGCCAACTTGTTATGAAATCTCTAATTACAATTTGGTTTTGATGATCACTTTCTGCTGTATCTGTCTGGCTGTGTCTCCATCTAACGGAAGAAATAGGCATGTTTCTTCTCTTTTCAAAGTCCCCAGCACTTGAGAAGTGCCCATATTTTGTATGAGAAATAGCTCAAGAGCTGCACATGTGCAATGGTAAAGGGACCCACACATCTTTTAAGAAACAGTGGTTGAATCTTACTCAGCTTTGATAGCACATTAAAAGTAAGCATGTTTATTATGTATTTGAGTTCATATCAATGGACCTCATATTCATCATTAGTCAACAGAACCGTTAAACATTATGTCACAACAGTTCCAATAAGGAGTACTTGGTTGTGATATAAAATAGATTGGTCATTGTGACTACAACTAGAGTCTGGGGAAATCCATATATTTCTGTGTGCGTGTGTATACATATATATAACTTAAATAAAAATTTGAATGAATTACAAAGGTTTGCCTTCAAACACCAAGTAAAACAGGCTGGGAGAAAATGTAAAAACAATGACAATGTAACACTTACATATAAGTGGTTTACTTCCCCCTTTGCCAGGGCTTATATTTTAAATTACTGCTAAAGAGGATTGTTCTCATTTGTCTGATAGAATTCCTACACTTAGATCTTAGAAATATATGGAATAAAGGAATAGTAAACAATGTTCAAAATAAATTACTGGACATAAATAAAATGTGTCAGCTTGGGGAACAAGCTTTAAAGTCACATTTTAACATTTATTTGATGAGTGACACTGGGAACAATATTTAATTTTACCATCCCTCCATTTCCTCATTCAGAAAATGGGATTCAGAGCACTTACAGAGTTCTTACAGAATACAAAATAATCCATAAAAACTGCTTAGTGTGAGTAAAGTGTCCATAAGTAGATGAATAGATAAAGAAGAGGTGGTAAACATATACACGGGAATATTATTCAGCCATAAAAAATAAATCCTATTTTTGGCAATATGGATAGACCTTAAGTGTATTATGCTCAGTGAAATAAGTCAGGCAAAGAAAGAAAAATACCACAATTTCACTTATTTGTGAAACACAAAAACAAAGCAGAACAGAATGAACAAAACAGTAGGAGACTGATTGAAACTAAGAAGTGGCTAGTGGTCACCCTGAGAGAGGGGTTAGGTGGGTGGAAGACAGAGGGGGAGGGGATGAAGTGGTGCAAAATCTCAGTGTAATATCAGCTCATCATGGGGATGGTGGTACGACATGGCGAATATAGCCGATGATTGTGTAATGTCTTTCTCTGTTGACAAATACCCATTGCATGAGTTGTGTTGAGCATTTAGTAATGTAAAGTGTCAGATCCAGAGTACATCAGCTATACTGCAATAAAATAGTTAACAAAAGCCACACAAACACAAAAATAGAAATGATATCTCAATACAGTATGGACACAATTCTTAACTTCCTATTATACCAATCAACAAACTTAACCTTCACTTTACATATCGCTAAAGGAGAGGTAATTACAATAGTTTAAAATGTTAATGACTTCATAAACTTAGATTAATTTGACACTGTGTAACCTTGAAGAGTGAGTTTACATTTGCTGAGGTTTTAAGTTTGCATGTTTCCCGAGCCACCTTTTCAAGGCTCCCTAGACCTCATTGTTCCTCAGAGTGTAGACAAGGGGATTCAGCACAAGGGTTAAGATAGTATACAATGCTGACAACCTTGTCATGCTTTGCTGGCCTATAGGATTTGGGTCTCCTTTAGATAAATAGAGCAGCTCCAAAAAGTCCCACCAAAGCCGAATGTAAGGAGCAGGTAGCAAAAGCCTTTTTGCGGGCTTCTGGAGAATGCATCTGGACAACAGCAGCCAGGATGAGACTGTAGGAGGTCAGGATGAGGAAAAGTGGGACCAGGAGCATTAACACACAGTAGGTGTACATGGCGTACTCACAGACAGAAGTGTCAGCACAAGCCAAACGCACAAAAGCAGGCGCCTCACAGAAGAAATGGTCAATCTCATGAGACATGCAAAACAGGAAGCTCAGGTGGCAGCAGCCTGCATGAGCCCATCAGCTTCCCCCAGGAACCAGGGCTCCACAGGTCATTCTCAGGCATAATTACCAGCTCATGAGGATGGGGTATCTCAGGGGGTGGCAAATAGCCACATAAGCCGTCATAGGATATGGCTGCTAAGAGGAAGCACTCTCCCCCCTTCCAGAGTGATGAAGAACAATATCTGTACACCACATCCAGTGGGGGAGATGGACTTTCTCCCTGTCATATAGTCAGCAGCCATTTTTGACACCATAATGAGACCAGCATTATGTCCATGAGGGAGAGCAGGCTCAGCAGGAAGTACATGGGTGTGTGCAGCTGGAGATCCTGGTGAATCAGGAAAAGCATGGTTATTTTCTGCACCACTGTGAAGAGGAAAAGGTGGGGTCTTGTGTAAAGAGTCCTAGAAGAATGAAATCTGATGTGCTGTTTCTCTTCTCCAAGTTTTCTGCATGTGTGATGATGAATTGTTTTACCATTTACAATTGGGGTCCCTTGGGTTGTGAGGAATCCCCTTTCCTTCCAGATCACTGCATGGCTGTGTGCGATTAGGAAAGCATACTTTGAGTCTGTGTAAATGGATACCTTAAGACCCGCCACCAACTGGAATGCTCAGTTAAGAGCTACTAGTTCTGCCTTTTGGGAGGTGGTCCCCATCAGCAGGGGAGCCACCTCCACTATTTCTGAGGAGGAGGAAATGACCACAATGGCCACCCATCTGCACCCATTTGAATCTCTGACTGAGCTTCTATCTATGAACAAAGTTAAGTCTGGGTCAGTGAGAGGCGTGTCCTGGATATCCTCATGTGGGAGTCAGAGGGTGTCCACCAGCTCCGTGCAGGAGTGGCTGGGAGTGGCAGACGAACTGGTGGGAGGAACGTGGTTGGGTGTAATGATGGTGACACCTGTAAAGTTAACTGGGGGTGTTTAATAAATAGGAGGTGAAATTCCTGCACTTGTGATGGGCTGAGAGAGGACAAGGATTTGTGGCCCAGAAGGTCCTGTTTACAAGAAGAGTACACGGTTATAGCCTGTAGGAGGGTTAGTTTCAGAGCTTCTTTGGTGAGGCACACTGCCGCTGCCAGGGCAGTAAGGCAGGGCTGCCCCCCCTTAGCAGTGGGATCCAGTTGTTTTGACAGGAAAGCAACCAGTTGGTGTCTAGGTCCTACTGGCTAGACCAGCACCCCAGTTGCTATTCCAGTCTTTTCTGTAGTATATAAGAGAAAAGGTTTGTTAGGGTTAGGCAGCATAAGCGGGGGTGAGGAGAGGAGGGCATTTCACAGTTCTTCAAAAGCATGGGCCACTGCTGTAGGAGAGGTGAGTGGCCCAGAGGGTGTTTCTTTGGCAGCAGCATACAGAGGCTTAGCTAATAAGGCAAAGTTAGGGACCCAGTGTTGGAAAACCCCACCAGTCTGAGAAACGACAAGATCTCAGCTCCTGAGGTGGGTGGTAGAAGAGCTCTAATGGAGGCTGTTTGGTTCACTGTGAGTACCCTGGAAGAAGGAGTTAGGGCCACTCCCAATATACGTAACTTGTGGGGTGGATAACTGAGCTTTTGATGGGGAGACTGTATATCCCCACTGAGCCAGGAAGTTTAGGAGGGAAGCCGTGTCTTGAACAGAGGCCTCTTTTGTGGGGCTACATAGGAGGAGATCATTGACATAATGGAGGAGAGTGCCGACTTCCATGTCATGATGGGACATCTTCCGCTAGCGCCTGTGCAAAAAGGTGAGGACTGTCCCAGAAGCCTTGAGGGAGGACCACCCAAGTTAGTTGTCTAGCTCGGCAGGTGTCTGGGTCCTCCCAGGTAAAGGCAAACAAAAGCTGGATTCAGGGTGTAGAGGGATGGTGAAGAATGCATCCTTAAGGTCTAAAACTGTAAAGTGGGAGGTGTCTGGGGGAACCTGAGACAAGAGAGTGTAAGGGTTAGGGATGACTGGGTGAAGGGGGACTACAGCCTCATTGATTATCCACAGGTCTTGAATGAGCCGGTAGGCCCCCAGTGGCTTCTTGACTGGAAGGGTGGGAGTGTTACAGGGAGACTTAGTACCAGAAGCCCTTGGGAAAGAAGATGGTTAATGATAGGTTGGATGCCCTTGGGATGGGCTTGGGAAATAGGAAATTGGGGCTTGGAAGGAAAGGAGGATGGGTCCTTGAGGCGGATGAGGACTGGAGGATGATGGCTCGCCACTACAGGAGTAGAGGTGTTCCAGACCATCGGGTTAACATTGGTTGACAGTACAGGAGGATCTGTGGAGGACTCAGGGCTACAACTTATACTGGCTATGGTGATGAGTGAACTCGGTTGGGGATGACTAAGTGACAGGGAGATAGAGGCACCAAGCTTGGATAGGAGATCCCTCCCTAACAAAGGGATGGGACAGGACAGGATGACTAGAAATGAGTGGGTAAGAGGATGGCTCTCAAATGTGCAGGCTACTGGACCTGTCTCCAGAGCCTTAGAGGGGACTCCTGTGACACCCACGACTGAGACCTGGGAAGGATGTAAATGCCCATGAAAGGAAGTTAAAACAGAGTAGGTAGCCCCAGTGTCCACCAAAAAGGAGATGGACTTATCCACTACCCGCAGCATGGTACCTGGGTTCGGCAAGGGTGATAGAGGTGTTCAAGTCCAGGCAGCTTCAGTCTTCGAGTAGGCCTAGCAGGTCCAGAGGGAAGTCCCTCAGGAGGGCCTGCCTCCTGTGAGACTCTCATGGGGGGACGACCTTCTCCAGCCAGGCACTCTACCTTCCAATGACCTCTCACCACAAACCAGGCAGGGTTTAGTCAGCTTATTGGTCGAGTTGGGGCATCTCTTTGCCCAGTGGCCTTCCTGGCCACACCAGAAGCAAGATCCTGGAGGCTCACGAGCTCTGGGCCAGTCTTTGGTGTGATGAGACACCTGTTCTGCTGGCCGCAGGACTGCCATGAAGGCTTGGGTCCGGAATGATATCCTCTCATGTTCTTCATCACGGGTATTAAAGACTTTAAAGGCCATGGTTGCCAGGTCATGGAGTGGAGTCTGGGGCCCCTCCTCTGCCTTTTTTAACTTGCATCTTATGTCTGGGGATGACTGGGTAATAAAATGAGTAGCTAACACCGTGGACCCCAGTGATGAGTTGGGGTCAAGGTGGGTATGTATGGAGAGAGCCTCAGTGAGCCAGTTAAGAAAACAGGCTGGGTTCTCATCAGTTCTCTGAGTAATCTTTCTCAGCTTATCATAATTAATGGCCTTTTGAGACATCTTATTCACACCTGCCAGTAAATACCGGAGCACTCGGACCCGCTGAGTTCCCCCGTCTTGGGTATTATAGTCCCATTGGGGGTCCGTGAGAGGAACCGCCTCCATCCCAATTGGCTCGGCCTGATCTGTGTTGTGTGCCTTGTTTGCACAACGTTGGGTGGCGGAGGTAACACGATCATATTCCTCAGAGGTTAGGATAACATGTATATCATGCCAGGTGAGTTCGTAGGCCTGAGTTAGGTAGTCAAACTCTGGTATAAACTGTGGGGTTAGAGGAAAAAGAGCCCAGGTGTTTCTCAATCTGGGATAAGTCTCCTAGGGAAAAAGGGGCATGAACCCAGACAACCCCTTCTGACTCCGCAACCTCTCAGAGAGGGGATACTAGTTGGGCCTTTGGGGCGGCTGCTGGGCCTTGGATCTGGTGACCAGAGGGCTAGACCAACTGGGCACTAAGGGTGGCATGGGCACATAAGATGGTGGCGGGGGGGGAATAGGAAGTGAAGGACAAGGTGGCGGAGATGCCGGAAGAGGAGGATACAAATGGGGAACGGTGGGTGTGGGGAGGGGTGTAGGGTCGGGAGAGAAAGGAGGCGGGTCTGTGCTGGGAGGAGTCTTATCCAGGCTTCGGGAACCAGAGGGCAAAATGAGCCTGTTGCGGTGGGGAAAGAGGGCAGTGAAGGCGGAAGGAGGGGGACGGGGTGGCATGGACACCAGAAGAGAGGAGCAGGAAGACTGCGTGACTGAGAACGAAGGACCTAAAGATGGCGGTGATGCATGTGAGGACAAAGGACCTAAAGATGGCCATGACACATGTGAGGACAAAGGACCTAAAGATGATGGTGACATGTATGAGGACAAAGGACCTAAAGATGGTTGTGATGCATGTGAAGACAAAGGACCTAAGGATGGCGGTGGAGAGAGGGGGTGCAGATCACAGGCTGAGGGAGGTGGGGAACCAAGGTCCTCCGGTGGATCTGAAAAGGAGGAAGGACTGGGCAGAGTAAGAGGCTGACAATCCTTAACTGGAGATCAGGCCAGGAGAACCTGGGTCATTGAACACTTAACGTAAAGGTCAGGGCAGGAGTGCAATGTCCAAAAGGCCTGGACATATGGGACTTCAGACCACTTCCCATTTCGGTGACAGAAGTTAGGTTAGTGAGGAGGCTAAAATCAAAAGTTCTCTCTGGGGGACAGTGAGATTGATTTTCCAGAGGATATTGGGGCAAGTCTGAGAACAGTTGGACCAGTTTTTGTTTACGGATATCTTCTACTATATCTAGAGTCGCCAGATTGGATATGAGACACTGCAGAGGGGTCTGAGCCTTCGATTTAGAGGACTGGTTCCCCATGTCTGTGACCCATTTCCCAGAGCCCCTAAACTGGCAAGGCCAGTGTCCCAAACTCCCTCAGGTTAGGAGGAGACAGGGAAGTATCGTACTCTTCCCCGGAGATCTGGGAGCCTGGATGAGTTCGTCTCCTCTATCTCAGGACCAGGACAGGCTCAATGCCTAGAGAACCTGGACATAGCTACAATTTTGAAGTTAACTGAACCAGGTGGAGACAGGACTGGGAAAACAGATCAGGGGAAAGGAGGGACTCACTGAATCACTGTCCGAGTTGCTGAGAGTAGGTGGAGGTCCCGAATCGGGGAACAAGGGGTGGGAGCTACTGGTGGCTGGCCAGAGCCCCACACCTTGTCTCCTTCCCAGGTTTCAGCACCGGAAGTAAGGTAAAATCGAGCCGAAATGACCAGGCGAGGAGGCAACAAAGGAGCCAAAAGTTTAATAAGGCACAATTCTGGGTGATGTTTGCTGGTCTGGTTAGTCACAGGCCAGGGAAGTCGTGCCCAGCAGGGCAGAGAGTGAGTTTATAAAAAAGTTAGGGGGAGGGAGAGCAAAGGTCCGAAATGGCATAAGGATTGGCTAGCCTAAGGCACTTGTCATTGGCCCTTACACTAGACAAAGGACTAGAAAGTTACTACTCCTTTTCCAGGTTGGGAGGGGACAGAAGCTAGGGATTTTGGCACGTCATCAGGCTGGAATCTGTTGGTCTCTTTCCCTTACTAGGCTGGGGTTGGGGGCTTTGCTGCCCCTTTATTTGGTGAGGGCTGAGCTCGTCTGACATGCTCACCCCTCCCTCCGGTGCCTCTAGCCTTACACCTTCCTTTTGGCCTGTAAACTGTGGACCTTTCAGCTCCAACGGCCTCCACTTTTGGAGCTCTTCCCATTTATGGGGGGTCTTTTATTCTTTCCTTTCACTCCTCATTAAAAACTTTTGCTGGTTGGTCCACACTCTGGTCTGCTGGCTTCATTCTTCTTCACCTCCAAGACATGATCCTGGGAAAACCAGCATCCCAGCCAGAACAGCACCATTATAAATAAGGTTTGTGTTCCTTCTTCTAAAAAATATGTATGGTAACATTACTTATTCATAACATTGCTACAAGGATTAAGTGAAATAGTTATAAACTACCTGGAAGAATATCTAGTTTATTATAATCATCACAACTTCAAATGGGAAAACATACCTATAAAGCAGAGTTTGTGTTGATTCTAGCTGAAGTACTATGAAAAATTATCTAAAACATAAAATAAGGTGAAGGGAGAACAGTCTCTCCTCTCAGTATTACACTAGGACCCTGTGTGTCAGACCCATGCAAAGATTATTTAGTTCCCTGGTGTGTAATCATCTGTGTTTGCCTCAATATTTACCACTAATTGGGGCCCAGATTCTGAGGAAGCACATGTTAATGAGACAAGGACTGTGGGTGTAGTCAGAGTAGAGTGAGGGCCTCCTGAAAAGCAGGGCGGAATATTTACAGTCAGAGCAGTGTAACAATGGGCAACAAAGTCCCCATTGAAACTCTGTTAAGCATTATGCAAAGTCAAGGTCACACTAAATTTCTAGGGAAAGATACCTAAGAATATAGACATCTTCAGTGAGATCAGTTAAAGGTCAAAAGGCCAGAAGCAACTTGGCCTGGAATGTTTTGAGTGTTCTGCAAGGGTATCAGTATAACCTGTGACTCTGCTATCAGCCCTGGCAATCAGACATGACCCAGCCCACCTTGAGGACAGTGCAGGCGATGCAAGTCCACACCCCTAAGTTTTTTCATGTTCTCAAATAATCCTCAACTACCTATAAATCCCCCTAGACAATGCACCACTATGGGCTCTCTTGTTCCCTCCTGGCATGAGCCAGGAGCTCTTTCCTCTCACTTTATTTCTAAATAAAAGCCTGTACATTGCTTTCCTACCTTGAGTGTTTGTGAAGCTCATTCTTCGGCTTCGTGAACAAGAACCCGGGCATCATATTTGGGGGCTCGTCCGGGATAACTTTGGAGGTGAGTATTGGCATCCAAGCCTGCCTTTTCTTTCACTGCCCTTATAGAAAAAATCCATCTATGGCACACAAAATCAGGCACTTGTCAGCCACTTAGATGGGATCAGCCTGGCTGCCGATCTCAAAGTCTCAAGCGACAGGTTCCCCTGCATTTCCCTCAGTGGATCCCCCATCTTCCTTGAGAGCCTGGAATGTCAGCTGAGTGGAGGCCAGGATTCCCCTTCAGAGGCATCTCCTCGGATGCAAGGCATTGAGGAAAGCCGTGGGCAGCTGCGAGAGTCTAGGCTACACTTCAGTGGCTTCTCAAAGGCCTGCATTTCTGGAAGCAGACCCCGCCAGCCCGACTGGGTATCCATGAGGGGTGTCTCTTTCTCTGTCTCTGACTTCCAGCCTGCTTCTTCAGGCTTCCCTGGCCTCAGTGAGGCAGGGGGTGTTACGGTCTCCTAACTTCATCAATTTCACAGAACCCAATGCTTACCACTGCAAGGTAGGAGATCCACACTTTGCTCTTATTCCTAACTAAATGCTGTACTTTTTATCTCATAAAAATGTGTCTGGGCACCCGTTAGACACTTAAAAGACAATTAGCATCGGCTACCAGTCTTAAGTCTCAGGCGAAAGATTTCCTGGTGTCTGCCGCTGCTTGATCCCCTGCCTCCAGATGGACGGGAATGTTGCGGAGTGGCTTAGCTAATTTCCTATTTTCCTCTCCTAATCTGCGGACTCTGAGGGCAGACTGGATCAGTAGACCATGGTCTTAGGTCTCAGCTCCGGTTGATTGATCTTATGACACTGAGTGAAGCTCCAGCTAGGCTGCTGCCTATGTGTGAGTCACAGATGACCCCCAACCTCTTGTTTCACAGATCAGATTTGTTATAGTGGGTGACTGGCTAAGTCCCAGGCAGTGGCATAAACTGGTGTTTGAGTATAGACACCCCCCCTCCATAACTACATGTAAATGGCCCTGTTTAAATTCTAGCCATGGCTCTATTCTATTGATCTCTCTTCCTTGAGGTAGTCTTTCTGGGGCTATGGCATTTCCTTATCCACAGCTTGAGTGGACTGTGCTAAAGCCTGTGCAAAGAAACTAGCGTCTGGATCAGGACTTCCAGAGGTGTAAAGTAGGAGCATACGTAAGGTTCCCACTAGATCCAGGGCTCTGAAGCAACTCTTGCTCAGTGGGAAGGCAAGAGGGGAATCAAGGCAAGGCACAGGCCATGCTGATAAGTGGTTAAATCCAGTAGGCCTGGCAGAAGAGGTGACTGACCACTGTCACCCAGGCTCCAAGGAGAGAGGACACTCTCACACAGAAAGGCTGACCAGGTGTCACACACCTGTCTTTCTCTCTTCCAGGTGAGAGCTTCCTCTTCAAGTTTAAAGCCAGACATGCCTCTAGCTTGCATTCTAAAGAACTGGGAACAAAGTTGATCCCCAGACCCTGAAAAATTGCTTTATCTCCTGCACACAAGCCTGACTCAATACAAATTCTCTAATGGAAGGCCTTGGCCCCTGAGAGAATTATACAATACAATAAGGTTATGCAGCTAAGTTAATTTTGATGCAAGGAAGGAAAATAGTCAAAAGTCCTGTGAACTACTAAAATATGGAACTAGTTTTCTAAATTATTTTGGTGAAAATCTACTTATTGGGTTTATTATCTTCAGAAACTGGGAGGTTTTTAAACTAGACTCCCTGAAACAGAAGAAATTTATCTTCTGCAATGCAGCCTGGTTTTAAATGACTGGAGCTAGAATTGTACTTGCGTTTCATTTCCAGCCCCCTGGAGACACACAGTCCCTATAAGTTCATAGCTTTCATCAGCCCTGTTAGTCTGGAGCCATCTAAACATTAACCTAGTTATATAAACTGCTTGCCTGTAGAGGGTATTCTTGGAAACTGAGATACTTTTAGTCAAATAAGCTAAAAGGGAAGGCAATTGGATATCAGTAACTCAAATCACTGTATCAGTTTATCTGTGTATATGCTTTTTTATGAAAAGTGTTGCTAACTATAGTCATTATGTCTCAATCTGTACGTTTGTGTAAGTGTATAAATGGAAGATTTTTCTCCTTCCAGATGGTATTAATAAAATTGATTTAAAGACAAGCACTTGTGAAAACTGGGCATTCTAAAACTTCCAGAAAATTCTAATAGAAAATATTAAGCATTAATGATAATTTAAGTTGAACTGAAATACACATTTCCTTATGGTTATCAGCTGCCTAAGTTTATCTAAAGTTAATTTAAGTTGATGTTATCTGCTAAATCTTTCAGGAATAAAAGGTTTAGAGGCTTGACTTTGTCTAATATTCAGTAAAGGTTTTATAAGTAATCTAGCATAGTTAGGAATGAGTGAACTAAGTAAGTGTGGCAAGTGAACACCTTACTAATTGTGTTACAGTGTGTATACCTACCTACAGCCTGAGAATCTTTGTGGTAACCTGAAACCTTAAAGTTTTGCTAAGTTAAGAAGATATACTTTGTGCTTAGTGAGAGATTGTGCTGTAAAGCTCATGGTTTCGGAAATTATAAAATGTTCATAAATTTGTCAATCTAAAGAATGCTAGTGTAACAGTTTACAATAGCCTGCTTCTCAGTGTTCACTAAAAACTAAGGTACCTAATGGTTTTAAGTTCTAATTAAAACTACGTAAAGTATTAAGGAAAACATTTATGCATGCTAAAGAACGTGTCTTTTGATAAAAGAAAGTAACTTTGTTCTAAAGTACAGCTGTTTATTTAGAGGGAGAAATCTAAATGTAAAACGAGGTTGTAGAAAGTTTTGGAAGAATTTAATGTGGTCATGCTATATAAAATTAAAGCAAATGAGTCTTGGTATCAAGCACACAGCAAAATTAGAATTTTGTTTTCAGTTAAAAAGACAAAGTTTTCTTAACTGTTAGTCTGCTCTTAGTATTGAGAGATTGCAAAGGGTTCTCTAATTGTTTTATCAAAGCAATTTCTCATGCTTAAAATCTCAATGAGTTGTCAGAGTACTTAAGAAAATGAGATTTTAATATTAAAAGGTCTAAAAGCTAAAGTTTGCTAACAAGTATGTAACCTTCTTTATTTGCCTTTGAGGTATGTCATTCTGGCTAAATGGGTAAGTATTGCTTCATGGCAACCTATAATCCTATTTAAGAAATTTTCTTCTAACAACTTCCCAAAATCAAATTCAAAGCAGTACTTTTACCTCTAGTTAACTCTGATATTTTCCAGAGGGCCCCTGAAACATGTCAGAGAAATTTTTCTCATTGAGGAAAGTTATTTTGCTAATTTGGCTTATTTATCTGATATATAATTACCTGCTTAATTACCTGGAAAGCACTGTCAAAGGGAATGATGCTAAACTTTGTTACCGAATGTTTTGTGTTACAGAAATATCTGAATTTCCTTATGTCAACTGTCTTACAGTAAGCTCTCGTCAGATCTTTAAGCATTGTCTTTGTAAGTCTTTTGTCATTTATAGTCACTGTTTTATTACTCCTAAAAGAGTAAAGAACTAGATTTCAGCAGAACAGGTATTGGTTACATAGTATTAAGTAAACTAAGGAAGATGACTTTGTGGCTTTTTGTTTCAAATGTTGCTGACAAGTGTTTTAAGCTTTTTCTCTTAAGCTGACAACAGTTTATTAAATGACTAATTTTTATAAGCAGAATTGAAACTTATCTTTCTCTCTACCAGATCCCTCCAGAATTTAAAAACTTTCAGTCACTATTTTTATATTTCATGGCAGTATGTTTATTTGTATAAGTTCAATAATAGCCTGCTTTGCTTGAAGAGGACCAATTAAAAACACAGGTTATTCTACTAAGGCTTTGACCGGAATGTCATATCTGAGAGACATGAGCATAAACTCAGATATGAGCAGCTTTAAGGAACTAAGGTTGACTTTATGAAAAGCCCCTTCGAAGAATTGGCCTGGTACCTTGCTTACAGGTTTCCCAGCAGCATTCCCAGGTGAGTAAGGAAAGTCACTTCCTGAAAGGTGCAGGAACTTCAGAATGTCTTGGGGACCTCAAGAAAAGATTAATTTGCCCAAATCTACAGGTACTGCAGGCAAAACCTGATGGCAAGTCTGGCTTGGCTTTCTGGCCTCAAGAGGCCTTTAAAAGTCCAATCTGAAATTCCTTATAAAAAGTTCTGAGGGTGGAGCCAAGATGGCGGCATGAGTAGTTCAGTAGAAATCTCCTCCCCAAAACATATATATTTATGAAAATAAAATAAATACAACTATTCCTAAAAGAGACACCAGTAGATACAGTACAACAGCCAGGCTACATCGACATCTGCGAGAACTCAACATCACACAAAGGGGGTAAGATATAAGCCACGGCCCAGCGGGACTGGAACACCCCCCCACACCAGAACCTGGTGGGAAGAAAGGAGTCAGAACCAGAAGGGAGTGAAAGCCCAGGACTGCTAAACAACGAGCTCTAGAAATCCGTATCCAGAGTGTAGACACATGGTGCACGGGGTACTGGATATTAGAGAAACAGAAAAGCAAAACCTGCGGACAGGTCCCCGCAACTGGTGACCCTGAGACAAACCAAAGGCTAGTGCTTTCTGCAAGTCTTAAGGAGACAGGGACCTCACAGCTGGATGAACTCAACCTGGCACACTTAGCCAGCAGCTGGGAATCCCACGGAACTTTAGGCGCCTTAACCCACTGGGCGGCAGCGCAGCTCTGAAGCCCGTCACGGCAATAAGCAGCCTGCCAGTCGTTTCCCCTACTGGCGCAGAACCCGACACACCAGCCCAGTAGTGTGAGAGCGGCAGCACATGCTGGTGGTGGAGGCGCCAGTGGGGGCCAGGAGAGGCCAGTGTGAGCCCACCGTGGCAGCAACCAGGTGGCTTGGGAGCAGCCCATGCATGCTAGCATCTGCGGCTCCAGAGGGGCACCAGAGTGGCCCATGGGAGCTGGCGGCAGCGGCAACTGAGCACCTGGGAACGGCCGGCGCACACCAACGGCCATGGTGCCAGGGGGGCCTGAGAGTGGCCCATGCATGCTGGCAGTGGCGGTGCGAGAGGGACATGGGAGCAGCCCGCCGGAGCCAGCAGTGGTGGCAGAGAAGCAGCTCAGGAGCAGCTGTGCCCCCAGAAGCCACCCAAGATCCCAGCCCGATGCATAGCCACCCGGGCCAGACCTAAAGGCTGCTGCTGGCACACAGCTGCCCAGCAGAGATGCCACATTCACAGAGGAGCAAACCTGGCATGTCTACCACTCCCCGCAGGGCTCCGCACTGCTCTGATGGAGACCCCGACCACAGCAGCTTAGGGGATTAACATGGTTGCTGCTCCAGGAGTGCAGGTAACTGACACAGGCAGTGGACAAGGGCAAGGCATCCAGCAAGCAGGAAAGGACTTTCTTCTCCCAGCTGAAATATGCTCTACCTGCCTACAGCCACTGATATCACCATGAAAAGGCAGAAGAATTTAGTCCAGTCCAAAATAGTCCAGACAACCCCTAAGTGAGGACCTGTGGAGATAGATCTAACCAGTCTCCCTGAAAAAGAATTCAAAATAAAAATCATAAACATGCTGATGGAGCTGCAGAAAAATATTCAGAAGTTAAAGGAGCAAGTACAGAGGGAGAATACAGAAATAAAACAATCTCTGAAAGGACTTAAAAGCAGAATGGATGGGATGCAAGAGGCCAATAATGGAATAGAAATCAGAGAACAGGAATGCATACAAGCTGATGCAGAGAGAGATAAAAAGATCTCAAGAAATGAAACAATATTAAGAGAACTGTGAGACCAATGGAAAAGGAACAATATCCGCATTATAGGGGTACCAGAAGAAGAGAGAGAAAAAGGGATAGAAAGTGTCTTTGAAGAAATAATTGCTGAAAACTTCACCAAACTGGGGGAGGAAATAGTTGCTCAGACTATGGAAGTACACAGAACTCCCAACAGAAGGGATCAAAAGAAGACAACACCAAGACACATAATAATTAAAATGGCAAAGATCAAGGTCAAGGTCAGAGTATTAAAGGCAGCCAGAGAGAGAAAAAAAGTCACCTACAAAGGAAAACCCATCAGACAATCATCAAACTTCTCAACAGAAACCTTACAGGCCAGAAGAGAATGGCATGATATATTTAATTCAATGAAACAGAACGGCCTTGAACCAAGGATACTGTATCCAGCATGATTATCATTTAAATATGAAGGAGGGTTTAAACAATTCCCAGACAAGCAAAAGTCAAGGGAATTTGCCTCCCACAAACCACCTCTACAGGGTATTTTAGAGGGACTGCTCTAGATGGGAGCACTCCTAAAAAGAGCACAGAACAAAACACCCAGCATATGAACAATGGAGGAGGAGGAATAAGAAGGGAGAGAAATAATCATGAGACAGTGTTTACAATAGCTCAATACGTGAGTTAAGTTTGACAGTAAGATAGTAAAGAAGCTAACCTTGAACCTTTGATAACCACAAACTTAAAGCCTGCAATGGCAATAAGTACATATCTTTTAATAATCACCTAAAATGTAAATGGACTGAATGCACCAATCAAAAGACACAGAGTAATAGAATGGGTAAAAACCCATCTGTATGCTGCTTACAAGAGACCCACCTCAAACCCAAAGACATGCAAAGATTAAAAGTCAAGGGATGGAAAGAGATATTTCATTCACACAGAGAGAAAAAAGCAGGTGTTCCAGTAATAGTATCAGACAAAATAGACGTCAAAACAAAGAAAGTAAGAAGAGATAAGGACATTACGTAATGATAAGGGTCTCAGTCAAACAAGAGGATATAACCATTATAAATATATATGCACCTACTATGGGAGCACCCACATACGTGAAACAAATACTAACAGATTTAAAGGAGGAAATAGAATGCAATGCATTCATTTTAGGAGACTTCAACACACCACTCACTCCAAAGGACAGATTAACCAGACAGAATAAGTAAGGACACAGAGGCACTGAACAACACACTAGAACACATGGACCTAAGAGACATCTATAGAACTCTACATCCAAAAGCAACAGGATACACAGTTTTCTCAAGTGCACATGGAACATTCTCCAGAATAGACCACCATACTAGGCCACAAAAAGAGCATCAGTAAATTCCAAAAGATTGAAATCTTACCAACCAACTTCTCAGACCACAAAGGTATAAAACTAGAAATAAATTGTACAAAGAAAGCAAAAAGGCTCACAAATACATGGAAGCTTAGCAACATGCTCCTAAATAATCAATGGATCAGTGACCAAATTAAAATGGAGATCAGGCAATATATGGAAACAAATAAACTTAACAACACAGAGCCCCAATTACTGTGGGACACAGCAAAAACAGTCTTAAGAGGATAGTATATAGCAAGCCAGGCATGCTTAAAGAAGGAAGAACAATCCCAAATGAATAGTCTAATGTCACAATTATGAAAATTGGGAAAAGAAGAACATATGAGGCATAAGGTCAGCAGAAAGAGGGACATAATAAAGATCAGAGAAGAAGTAAATTAAATTGGAAGAATAAAACAATAGGGAAAAGCAATGAAACCAAGAGCTGGTTCTTTGCGAAAATTTAAAAAAATAGATAAGCCTCTGTCAGACTTTAAGAGAAAAAGAGAATCAACACACATCAACAGACTCAGAAACGAGAAAGGAAAAATCACGACAGACCCCACAGAAATGCAAATAATTTTTAGAGAACACTATGAAAACCCATTTGCTAACAAGCTGGAAAACCTAGGAGAAATGGACAACTTCTTAGAAAAATACAGCCTTCGAAGACTGACCCAGAAAGAAACAGAAAATCCAAACAGACCAATTACCAGCAACGAAACTGAAGCGGTAATCAAAAAACTACCCAAGAACAAAACCCCCAGGCCAGACGGATTTACCTCGGAATTTTATCAGACATACAGAGAAGACATAATGCCCATTCTCCTTGAAGTTTTCCAAGAAATGGAAGAGAAGGGAATACTCCCAAACTCATTCTATGAAGCCAACATCACCCTAATACAAAAACCAGGCAAAGACCCCATCAAAAAGCAAACTACAGACAAATATCAATGATGAATGTAAGTGCAAAAAATACTCAACAAAATATTAGCAAACTGAATTCAAAGATACATCAAAAGGATCATACCCCACGATCAAGTGGGTTCATCCCGGGGATGCAAATATGGTACAACATTCGAAAATTCATCAACATCATACACCACATCAACAAAAAGAAGGACAAATCCACATGAACATTTCCATAGATGCTGAAAAAGCATTTGACAAAATTCAACATCCTTTCATGACATAAACTCTCAACAAAATGGGTATAGAGGGCAAGTACCTCAGCACAATAAAGGCCATATATGAGAAACCCGCAGCTAACGTCATACTGAACAGCGAGAGGCTGAAATCTTTTCCTTTGAGATCAGGAGCAAGACAGGAATGCCCACTCTCCCCACTGTTATTCAACATAGTACTGGAGGTCCTAGCCACAGCAATTAGACAAAGCAAAGAAACACAAGGAATCCAGATTGGTAAAGAAGTTAAGCTGTCACTATTTGCAGATGACATGATATTGTACATTAAAAACCCTAAAGACTCCACTCCAAAACTACTAGAACTGATATTGGAATACAGCAAAGTGGCAGGATACAAAATTAACACACAGAAATCTGTGCCTTTCCTGTACACTAATAATGAGCCAATAGAAAGAGAAATCAGGAGAACAATTCCATTCACAATTGCATCAAAAAGAATAAAATACCTAGGAATAAACCAAAGAAGTGAAAGACCTATACCCTTAAAACTATAAGACACTCTTAAGAGAAATTTAAGAGGACACTAACAAATGGAAACTCATCCCATGGTCCTGGCTAGGAAGAATTAATATCGTTTAAATGGCCATCCTGCCGAAAGCAATATACAGATTTGATGCAATCCCTATCAAATTACCAACAGCATTCTTCAACGAACTGGAACAAATAGTTCAAAAATTCATATGGAACCACCGAAGACCCTGAATAGCCAAAGCAATCCTGAGAAGGAAGAATAAAGTGGGGTGGATCTTGTTCCCCAACTTCAAGCTCTACTACAAAGCCACAGTAATCAAGACAATTTGGTACTGGCACAAGAACAGAGCCACAGACCAGTGGAGCAGATTAGAGACTCCAGACATTAACTCAAACACATGTGGTCAATTAATATTCAATAAAGGAGCCATGGACATACAACGGAGAAATGACAGTCTCTTCAACAGATGGTGCTGGCAAAACTTGACAGCTACATGTAAGAGAATGAAACTGAATCACTGTCTAACCCCATACACAAAAGTGAACTCCAAATGGATCAAAGACCTGAATGTAAGTCATGAATGCATAAAACTCTTAGAAAAAAACATAGTCAAAAATCTCATGGACATAATCATGAGTGATTTCTTCATGAACATATCTCCCTGGGCAAGGGAAACAAAAGCAAAAATCAACAAGTTTGATTATATCAAGCTGAAAAGATTCTGTACAGCAAAGGACACAATCAGTAGGAAAAAAAAGGTACCCTACAGTATGGGAGAATATATTTATAAATGACAGATCTGATAAAGGGTTGACATCGAAAATATACAAAGAGCTCACATACCTCAACAAACAAAAGGCAAATAATCAAATTAGTCAAAGGGCAGAGGAGCTCAATAGACAGCTCTCTAATGAAGAAATTCAAATGGCCAACAGGCACATGAAAAGATTCTCCATGTTGCTTGTCATCAGAGAAATGCAAATTAAAACCACAATGAGTTATCACCTCACCCCAGTAACAATCGCTACCATTCAGAAGACAGACAACAACAAATGTTGGCAAGGTTGTGGAGAAAGGGGAACCGTCATACACTTTTGGTGGGAATGTAAATTAGTTCAACTATTGTGTAAAGCAATATGGAGTTTCCTCAAAATGCTTAAATATAAATACCATTTGACCCAGGAATTCTACTTCTAGGAATTTACCCTAAGAATGCAGCAGCCCAGTTTGAAAAAGACAGATGCACCCCTATGTTCATTGCAGCACTATTTACAATAGCCAAGAAATGGAAGCCAGCTTAATGTCCATCAGTATATGAATGGATAAAAAAGATGTGGTACATATACACAATGGAATATTATTCAGCCATAAGAAGAAAACAAGTCCTACCATTTGCAACAACATGGATTGAGCTAGAGGGTATTATGCTCAGTGAAATAATCCAGGTGAAGAAAGACAAGTACCAAATGATTTCACTCATATATGGAGTATAAGAACAATAAAAACTGAAGGCACAAAACAACAGCAGAATCACAGAACCCAAGAATGGACTAACAGTTACTAAAGGGAAAGGGACTGGGGAGGATGGGTGGGAAGGGAGGCATAAGGGTGGGGAAAAAGAAAGGGAGCATTACAATGAACATGTCTAATGTGTGTGGGGGGGTATGGTGTGGGCTCTACAACACAGAGAAGACAAGTTGTGATTTTACAGCATCTTACTATGCTGATGGACAGTGACTATGAAAGGGTATGTGGGGGGACTTGGTGAAGGGCGGAGCCTAGTAACCATAATGTTCTTCATGTAACTGTAGATTAGTCATACCAAAATAAAAATAATAAAAATAAATAAGTTCTAGCTAAGCACATTTAAAAGAGCCTATGTAATCAATTGCTCTTCTTACTTCGCTTAGGCAAATAATCATGCCAGGTGTTAATTATTTTCTTTATATAGTTCTAATAAAAGTGAGGGTGTTTTTAGAGAAAAGTATTGTTTCAATAATTCAGCCTTATCCAAACTAAATCCCAGTGCTAGTCATTGGGACATAAACTATATCCAGAATTCCAGATTTTTTAGTTTTCTCCTATCGCAATTAAAGTTTTACTATTTCTAATTCTTGTATTGAAACATGCATTCTTAATCTCATCAAGTTTGTCCTCCCAAAATGGAAATTCCATCCAGATGTTGCTACTTAACCTAATAACATAATTGGTTTTGTTTTGCCTAGAAGCCACAAAACTGCAAATAGTAATAGAAATGGAACCTGGAATAGAAGTGCCCATCTTCCAAAGCCCTCTTGAATGACCACTGATGGAGACCTAACTGCAGCTTTTACTGCACCCCTTCTCAGCATCAAGCAACCAGAGTGGTCATCACCCACTTTCCCTATCAATAGCTAGGGTCTCCATCTGTAGAGGGAATGAGACAGGGATGGTGGGTTTAGTCAGTAGAGGGTTTCCTGGAAATGCAGGGCGGAATATTTACAGTCAGAGCAGTGTAACAATGGGCAACAAAGTCCCCATTGAAACTCTGTTAAGCATTATGCAAAGTCAAGGTCACACTAAATTTCTAGGGAAAGATACCTAAGAATATAGACATCTTCAGTGAGATCAGTTAAAGGTCGAAAGGCCAGAAGCAACTTGGCCTGGAATGTTTTGAGTGTTCTGCAAGGGTATCAGCATAACCTGTGACTCTGCTATCAGCCCTGGCAATCAGACAAGACCCAGCCCACCTTGAGGACAGTGCAGGCAATGCAAGTCCACACCCCTAAGTTTTTTCATGTTCTTGAAAAAATCCTCAAGTATCTATAAAACCCCCTAGACAATGCACCACTATGGGCTCTCTTGTTCCCTCCTGGCGTGAGCCAGGAGTTCTTTCCTCTCACTTTATTTCTAAATAAAAGCCTGTACGTTGCTCTCCTACCTTGAGTGTTTGTGAAGCTCATACTTCAGCTTCGTGTACAAGAATCCCAGCATCATTAACATGTACCTTTGTGTCCAATAAAAAGGCACAGATGCAAAAACCTTCTGTCTAGTATGAGTTAAGATATTAACCAATTTTACACTGATTTTAAACATAAGTAATGAGAAATTTCTTTTGCCCTCCTGACACCGAATATGTGGAGTCGTTTCCAGTATCTTCTGCAAGTCTCCACTCCCAACTGGATGTCCACTTATTTCAGTTCTGACCCTACCCAGAGGTAGTGCAGAACCCTTACGATTAAGGGCTCCATTCCACATATCACCCCTACTTTAGATGTGAGGTACAAGCATTGGGTTTCACAGGTACCTACACTTCTGTCTGACTTGGCTACAAAGTTGACGATCCCACAGAGTTCTTTTCTGCTTCAATGATTTGTCAGAATTGTAATCGCTGGGTTCATTCTCCTCAGGCCTTGTCCCCACTACAGCAAAGAATTGAAAGGCAAAGACACAGTAGTAAAGCAGAAGAAAGTGTTGTTCGAAACGCACTCCATGGGAGGGGCGGGGCTGAGTCAAGGTGGATGCCAGCCGCGGCCTGATGGGCCAGGAAGCCTACATACTGCATTACGGTCAGGCGGCTCCTCTTTGACGGGTTTGGTGAGGTGTTGTTATCTACAGGCTCATCTATAGTCATCCCCGCAGTGACCCTGTCCCTACTTCATGCTGAGGTGTGGTCTTCTTGGGGGGAAGGTTATCCCCTGCAAAGCCCTTGTCTCCACAGGGACCCCCCCCCCACCTGGGCAGAGTTTGGGTGTTTTTTTCTTTGAACCTTATCTTGGCAGCTTCTTATCTGAGCCTTATCTTCCCCTTTTCCAGCTGTTCATGTCTATCTTCATACCTAACATTCCTAACAGAATGACTCACATGAATCAGGCAAACACTATATTGATTATAGCTTATTATAAAGGGTAAAATGGACAGCAGATGAGGTGGCCCAGGTGAGACGCAGGAGGGTCCGGAGCAGGAGCAGCCGTCCCTGTGGATTCAGGTTTTTCCAGCCTCACAAACTTCTTACTCTGTCAGTCTAGAAAGTGTTTCTATTTAAACATTGTTTTTAAACAGTGAGAGCAGAAATAGTGATTCCCAACAATTGTTTATTAAGTGATGGTTGAGAAAACACCCCCTGTAAAGTCTGGACATTATGTATATATTATGCTTCACAAGATGTATCATCCAGTTGAAAATGTTAAATTACATGGCCTATTGTTTTAAAAACTATTAGGATAGTTCACTTGGAAAAGACAGAATGAAAACTTTTAATGAATATTTCATTGGAAATGCAGCTTTAATCAGAAATATTTGTAAAATAACTGATCTAAAATAGAAAATGAAATAAAAGTAAGTTACATTAGATACCATACGAAAAGTTTATCTCCTATGTAAGAATTGCACAGTGATGTCATCTTCCTTTAATAATGTCAAAAAAATAACTAACAGGAAATCACTGGATGCCTAAAATGGTAGATACTGTAATTCTGATTACAAGCCCAGATATAAATAGAGGGACATCTCCAGCATTTCAAGGCTGTTGAATCACTATGTTGTATACTTGAAACCTATATGATATTGTGTATCACCCATATTTAATAAAAAATATATCAACCATGAAAAGGAAAGATACTCTATGTATCTTTTTATGTAAAAAAATTAGAAATACTTTAGTAAAATCTTTTAAAATTATTTTATTGAAGTATAGTTGATATATAATATTACATTGGTTTAAAGTATACAACATAGTAATTCAATAATTATATACATAGTAATTCAATAACTGTAAGCATCATAAATCTTCACCCCAACTAGTGCAGTTACTATCTTTCAGCATAGAAAGATGTCACAGAACTACTGACCATAATCTCTATGCTGAACTTTCATCACCAGGGCTAATTTATAAAATGTTTGAGATTTTGTGCCTCTTTGCCCCTTCACCCATTTCACCCACCTACCCAGCCCCTCCTGCATGGTAACCACCAATCACCTCTCATTGTCTATGAGTCTATTGCTGTTTTGCTCATTTTGATTTGTTTTTGACTTATTATTTAGTGAAAGCAAATTACACAACAGTATTATACAGGCCTTTGAGGATTTCTTTTCTCTTCCTGACATCGCTTTTAACTTTTGAGTGGTTATTAGGATTCCTGAATTCTTTTCAGCATCAGTTTCACTCATTATTTAATGCATTGTTAATTGAGTAGTCATAGCTTCCATTGAGGAATTGAACTGAAATCCTTGAAGGCATTTACATATATTTCTTAGAATTTGGTAACAGGTTTCTAAGAATGCTCAAATCACTGAAATAGTTTGTGTTGACATTGCAGCTAAGATTGGAATTTAAGAAGTGGTTTAAATTAATCTCAATCACCTAGAGAATCTGCATTCTTAAGTAGCTAGAAATCCTGAAGCTACAATTGTTTTATTCTTTCAGCAGCTCAAGGATATATGCTTGCAATTCTCTGGAGCTTTCATGATCTTTCCTGCATTGTCCTGATAAAGAAGCTGTTTCTCAAGACATCAGATTTGTATTTACTCAGGGGTAACACATTCAGTCCCAGTTAAAGAGGAATAATCTCACTGTGATCTTCCTGTAACTTCTGGGGGAAAATGTGTTCCCAGCCTGGGACAAATTACCCTTGAATCCAAACTCAGTCAAAAGGAGAAATAAAGTGGGAGAAACCCATTTATTGCTTACAAACAGTCATCCACTTCTGCTCTTGAAACTTGGCTGCAAAAAGGGACCCCACCCAACCTCTCTGGTCCAGATATGCCCTCTCTCCCCCTTGTAACCACCTGTTGATATAGAGATGAATGCTTCTCTTCACCCCTTGGAAACACCTACTGATATGAAGATGCACTAAGCCAGGCTAGTGATTCTGGAAATACTGCAATTTTACCCACACTTCCATATTCAAGGAGGCAGGGAACTGTAATGTTTTTACCTGATCACACTGCCATCCACGAAATACAGAGCTAGTATTATCAAAAATAGAACACAGTTACTGGGTAGGAAATTAAGGCTTCTGACATACTGTGGATTACCAAAACACTGAAAATCTAGAAACATGACAGTTTACATGATAAAATGGCTACTTGAAGAGAGTCCTTAAAAAATGGTCTGGTCCAGTTCTCTGGAAGAAGCATGCCTCTATGTCTGTACAATATCCATATCAACTCTATTTCCCATCCATAAAAATACATACCCACCCTTGTTGCTAAGGGTTGAGTTTGTTCTCAGTTCTTGTACCCACTGTAACAAAGAATTCTAAGGCAGAGACACAGTAGGGAAGCAGAGTCAAAGTTTTCTTTGAATCTTCTCCATGGGAGGAGCAGGTCTGAGTCAAGGGCATATCAAGGGCCAAATCAAGACCATGGCCCTGATACAATGGGGAAATGACAGCCTCCTCAACAGCTGGTGTTGGCAAAACTGGACAGCTACATGTAAGAGAATGAAACTGGATTATTGTCTAACCCATACACAAAAGTAAACTCAAAGTGGATCAAATACCTGAATGTAAGTCATGAAACCATAAAACTTTTAGAAAAAATCATTGGCAAAAATCTCTTGGACATAATCGTGAGCATCTTCTTCATGAGCATATCTCCCTGGGCAAGGGAAACAAAAGCAAAAATGAACAAGTGGGACTATATCAAACTAAAAAGCCTCTGTACAGCAAAGGACACCATCAGTGGAACAAAAAGACATCCTACAGTATGGGAGAATATATTCATAAATGACATATCAGATAAGGGATTGACATCCAAATGATGTAAAGAGCTCATATACCTCAACAAAGAAAAAGCAAATAATCCAGTTAAAAAATGGGCAGAGGATCTGAACAGACACTTCTCCAAAGAATAAATTCAGATGGCCAACAGGCACATGAAGAGATGCTCTGCATTGCTAATCA
The DNA here is from genome assembly GCF_030020395.1 of Manis pentadactyla. Taxonomy (NCBI): domain Eukaryota; kingdom Metazoa; phylum Chordata; class Mammalia; order Pholidota; family Manidae; genus Manis; species Manis pentadactyla. The sequence continues at coordinate 47,441,580 of NC_080031.1, read as the reverse complement.
TCAGAGAAATGCAAATTAAAACCACAATGAGATATCACCTCACACCAGTAAGGATGGCCACCATCCAAAAGACAAACAACAAATGTTGGCAAGGATGTGGAGAAAGGGGAACCCTCGTACACTGCTGGTGGGAATGTTAATTAGTTCAACCATTGTAGGAAGCAGTATTGAGGTTCCTCAAAAATCTCAAAATAGAAATACCATTTGGCCCAGGCATTCCACTACTAGGAATTTACCCTAAGAATGGAGGAGCCCAGTTTCAAAGACATATGCACCGCTATGTTTATCACAGCACTATTTACAATAGCCAAGAAATGGAAGCAACCTAAGTGTCCATCAGTAGATGAATGGATGAGGAAGATGTGGTACATATACACAATGGAATATTATTCAGCCATAAGAAGAAAACAAATCCTACCATTTGCAACAACATGGATGGAGCTAGAGGGTATTATGCTCAGTGAAATAAGCCAGGCAGAGAGAGACAAGTACCAAATGATTTCACTCATATGTGGAGTATAAGAACAAAGAAAAAACTGTAGACACAAAACAGCATCAGAATCACAGAACCCAAGAATGGACTAAGAGTTACCAAAGGGAAAGGGACTGGGGAGGATGGGTGGGAAGGGAGGGACAAGGGTGAAAAAGGGGCATTATGATTAGCACACATAATATATGGGTGGGGCACGGGGAAGGCAGTATAACACAGAGAAGACAAGTCATGATTCTATAGCATTTTACTATGCTCTTGGACAGTGACTTTAGTGGGGTATGTGGTGGGGACTTGATGATAGGGGGATTCTATTAATATAATGTTCAAATAATTGTACATTAATGAAACCAAGAAAAAAAAAAAGACAAGGGCCCTGATCTCTTGGCTGGGAGGTCTTTATATGACATTCTGGCTAGGAGGACCCCATTTGGTTGACAAGGTGAGGTCATTTGATTGGGAGGCCCATCTGTCCAGTCCTCCCTCTCAGTGAGCATGTCCAGTCTCATGATGAGGTGTAGAATGGGTATTTCTCAGTTCTGTTCCACAGGGCCCAAGCTGGGATCTGGCTGGGACCCGTTTGGCTTGGTCCCAGTAGGCAAGGAAGTTCCCTCCCTGCAGAGCCATTGTTGTCTTCACAGGGTCCCCTCCCGGGGCGGTGTTTGGGAGATGTTTTCTTTGAGCCTTATTTGGGCAGCTTTTTCTTTGAACCTTATTTTCTCCTTCCCCGGCTGCTCATGCCTATCTTTCTACCTAACATTCCTAACACCATGGCCAAAGTAAACACCAAATTCCAAACCTGTTATTCTATTCATCCAGATATGTGGATGATAGACTCCTCTTCAAGACGTATAGTTTTAGCTGGCTGTTCAGGGAATTCTTAATCTGAAAGAAAATGTGTACATTCCTAGCAACTTTTCATTTAAACTTTCATTTTCTCTACACTCTGGTATTGGAATATTAACTGAGAGAATGAGACAGTGTCTTGGGGGCTGGCTGATTACATTGGTGTGGATATAGTGAGGGTTCCTGTGGCCAGGATTCACACCTGACTGGTCAGCCAGCTTACTCCACACATGTGGGCAATGCTTTATTATTGACTATAAAGAGCTCTGCCCAGTGCTCTGGGCCGCACAGCTGTAGGAGAGCAGAGGCCAGAGTGGGGGCCGCCCCAAGGACAGAGACTGAGACACCACGGGGGCAGAGAAGCCCAGAGGCAGAGACTGGCTTGCTGCATGCAGACTTGCTCTGAATGGATAGGATTCTTGTGCTTGACTTGCCACTGTGGGAATAAAGTTGGGTATTGTAACCCTTTTCAACCCAAGAAGGTTCCATTGTAATTTTTTTGCTCTCATTGAATCCATAGTGAACTTGCCCAGGGCTGAAACTCATTGGCTAGACACAGTGGCTTACAGTTGGCTTATGCTGGGAGTTTAATTAGTAACACAGTCATCCTTGGTGAGGCCAAATTCATGTGGCTGAGCTCGTACACTGACTCCAGACAAGCTGCTATAGTTACCGTGTAAAGGGGCCCATAAAGTCAGCACTGAGTTGGCTGGAAAAAAGAGACTGGCACAGCCTAGGAAGAGCAAATACTCCCAACACACTGCTGGAGACTTGTATGAAGATTTTATCCTGAGGTCCACACATAGAGCACATGGCTATATTCACAATCTCTGCCTCTCCCCAAAAAGTCACCACTTCAGTATTGCTTTCCTCAGATCCTGGATTACTGACCCAGCCATGATCCACAGTGACGATCTCATGCTGTTTGACATCTGGTCTCATCTTCTCCCTGTCCTCTCGTATTACCACGACCATTCAGTATATTCTCTTAGTTAGAGTCTGTCTTCACCAAGGTTTCCTGTACTCACAAAATCATCCTCAAAGAGCCTCCTTACCCCAGGGAACTCAAAACTTGCTTGTCCTTTAAAACTGGTTATTTCATTGTCTTGACTGGACCTCATGGGCTTGATAACAGGTTGAGCCTGGGGTTTACCTGGGTTTAAATTGTGTCATGTACATGCAAAGGGCACTGCACTGCAGGAGGGAGAGACATAGATATTATCAATAAAAGACTAATAAAACATTTGTATGTATGACAATAAAATTAGTAACACTAGAAATATTTGTATGTGTTTATAATGTTTCCCCTCCTCAAATGTAAAGAGGTGAAACTAACATGTCCAACACTGTATTTTATATCTGCATCATATATATGTATATATATATAGTAAACACTGATATTTATTAAGTAAAATCTTGTTAAATACTATTTTTTCATCATTTATGAAGATATGTGACCCCATTTAAAAGAAAATCAAGAGTCCAAATTACTTTAAATGAACACTTCTCTGGAATACAAATCTGTGGATTGAATGGAATAATAAGAGATCCTAAAATCATTTGTGTCCTTCCTCAGCAGCAGGTACTAGGTAAGCATTTGGCATATAGCATCCCATTTGAGTCTTAGAATATCCTTTAGCACAACTTTAAAGACTTGGCAACAAATTGGAATCATAGGTAATTTTTCTCACTCAGCTTCCTAATCAGTGGTGCACCCAGAAGGCTAGACTCTTCTCTGAGTCAAAATCATTTTACTGCACTAAGAGTCAACGTGCCACCTCAGCAGAACAGTTGACTTGTTTAGTATATTCATGAATCCATTGTCTCCCCTACAAACAGAAGAAAGTATTTTGACATAGCAAAATTCAATTTAGTTATAATCATCAGTATTTCCTTCTGCAAACTCCCAAGACAGAGGGCAGCAAACTGTCCCTGATACCAGGTGTGCTGAGCACTCGTAAGCACTTCCTGTGCTTCTCCAATCATCAGATCTCCTACTACAACATTTCAAGAAGCATTATCTGACATATTGAATAGTTCTCAAATCATCAAGAATATCCCTCTTTGATCTGATCCTGGGCATCAGCAGAATACAAAGGCATTGGTTGGGTTAATAGCTTTATTCAAAGTGTGGAAGTTAGTGAATCTTCAAATAAGCAACATCAAGTAAACTGCCCAGGATTTTGGCCCTTGTGGACTTGTACATTAGGAATCAATCACAGGGAAAGAGGAATATCTAAGGCTTGATGATGTAGGGGTCTGCATATAAAATATAACAACTCATGCCTCTGTCAGGAGAACCTGAAGAGATTATGTGTAAAATGTCTTAGTGTGCTTTCAATGTAACAAGATAATAGGAAAGGAAGATGTTTTAACCAATCAATACATATGAGTGGAGAAATATTTAACTAGGGTTAGTTTAACTGTTTTCTGATTCCAACGAGTCCTGGGCAGCAGAGCCCTAAATGTGGCCACAGGTTTTATGTTAGAGATTGATGGGCTACAGGAACAGTAAGGGGTGGCTGATACAAAGCATCCTTGGAAATGTCCTTTTCCTAAATTTTAGCAGGTGAAGAGATTCTTATGTCCAAAAGAGACTTTAGATTTGATGCAAAGACTCTTGATCAGTGACATGCACTTGTGGCATAGCCTGAGAGACAGTTTCAGCAATGTCTGCTGCTTAAACATTTTCAGTCATTCAGTGGACTGTTAGCAAGCAGTGGTGTCATTCATTATAAAGCTACTTTGTCTCCAAAAACACAATCTCAAGAACTATGGAAGGTGAATCACCACAGTGTTATTAAATTGAGTTGTGTTAGCTTCAACCCAGGGAGATATTTTGGAGATGTGGTCTTCCTACCTCAGGGGAATATTCTCTGGTGCACAGAATACAGGTTGTTCCATAGCACATTTGAGAAGCCGAGTGAACTTAAAATGTAAATATAGGTTATACGAACCTGTTAGTATTCTATAATGTGTGGTCCTGGAATGGTGTGTGTTGTTGATGTTGACATTAACCTTCCCTAGATCTGAAGCCTCTCAATAGTTAAGATACAGAATGGACAAAGGGCATTGGCATCTACTGAGGACCCACTCAATGCTCATGGAGCTCATTTAATTCCATCTTTACAGCCCTCCTATAATTTTACTGGGATCGAGTTAGCAGATGTTCAAACAATTTGTTTATTGGTTTTTGACTGTTTGCCTATAAGACTTTTTAAAGTGTCTTTGATCTGTAACTTTTGCAAAATAAATTTAGAACCCTGAGATTGACATATATATAGTAGGTCCTGTAAGTTGAGGTTTTTCAAAAAGCTCATAAATGTCAGCGATATGTTTCCCAAGATGATCAAATGTGGCATTTGTTGTAGACCCAACTTGTAGCCACAGGAACAATTTCTCCAAGTTATAATATAATCAAATGTCCTTCATGTAATCCACTGCATTAAATAAAGTCCATATCCAAAAAAGAAATTGCCCAAATATTGAACATAAGAGGGCATCAGATTCTCCCTCAGACAGAAAAGCACACAGAAAATGGAAGTCCCATCCCACACTGAAACTGACTAAAGGAAGTAAAACATACAGGAAATATAAAAAATACCACAATAAAAATGTGTATGTATTTGGGAGACTGAGTGAAGGAAAGAACAAATTGTCAGAACTGAGATGACATAAAGAGGAAAAGATAAGGTATAAAAAGTTGAATTATAAAAATTCCCAGGGAAAGGTATGGACATAAGAAGCGAGGAAAATTTTCAAGAAAGGAAAATTTATTCATTTTAACCTCTTCTTGATTTATATTCTTAATCATGAGTATATAATACTATTCTGCTGCTTTACTTAAACAAATAAATTTGAAGAGGGTGAGTACAAACATGTAAGCCGCATCTCAGGAATGGCCTCCTGGACATCCCCACTTCTCCAGTGAGCAGCTTGGCGAGTGTTTGATTCTGTTCCAATCTACTGCACAGAAACTAAACTATGGAAGAGAATATCATTCTTTCACAGAATGTAAAGCAGCAATATTTCATGGAGAGTTAGAACCACACTCCAGATGATTTCATTTTGTTGGGGTTGCTTCCCCCGCATCCAGCAGGCCTGCTTCTCTTATTCCCACCGTCCTTGTATTCTTTCCTACCTCTGTGTGCAACGCGGCAACAATGCACCTCACAGGTATAGACTCCAGGCTCCACACCCCCGGGTACTCCCTCCTCAACCAGCTCTCCCTCAAGGACCGCATGGACAGCTCCACCTCCGTCCCCAAGATGGGGTTCCACTTCCTCTCAGGCTGGAAGGCCATCTCCCTCCTGGTATGTGGACTGCAGAGCTGCTGCTTCCTGCCCATGGCATGTTCGGAAGGCTTGCTCCTGGCCTCCGTGGCCTGCAACCATTACCTGGCCGTCCGCCACCCCCTCCACTATCCCATCCGCAGGAGTAAAAGGATGTGTGTGAAGATAGTCACAGGATCTTGGGTCTTGGGGTCCATCAGCTCCCCAGCACACACTGTCCGTGCCCTCCGTGTCCCTTACTGCCACTCTAGGGCCATCAATCCCTTCCTCTGCAATGACCCACCATGCTGCCTCTGGCCTGCATGGACACCGGAGTCTATGAGTACACGGGTTTGTGAGCACAAGCCTCTCTCTGTTCCTTCCTTCATTGGCATCACTGCTTCCTCTGGCCGGATCCTCTTTGCTGTCCACCATAGGCGCTCAAAAGAGGGACAGAAAAAGGCCTTTACTACCTGTTCCACACATTTAACCATGGTGACCTTTTACTGTGCACCTTTTGTCTACATGTATCTTCGGCCCAGGAGCCTCCTCGCACCAGCAGAAGATGAGGTCCTGGCTGTTTCTGCACCGTCCTCACGCATCTGCAGCCTGAGGAGTGAGGAGGTCCTGGGGGCCGCGACTAGGGTGCTCAGGATATTCTCTGCGGGGAAGAGTAAGCACGGCTGCCCTCGGTCTCCTTTCTCTCCCCTTTCCATGCCGGCGACAGCACCCTGGGACAGCTGTCTGGCAGAAATGGCATGGGAGTCATGTGCATTCAACATTTTCCAGCAGCCAATTTTGAAAATGAAGTTGATTTAATAATATACTTATTTAATCAAATACAGTATTATAACCAATATTGATATTAATGATATATGATTATAATACTTTATATGCAATGTATTTATGACATGGATGCACATATTTTTATTAATATAATATTTATCTCCTGACATTATTACTATAAATAGTCAATATAAAATTATTGTGAGATTTTACTTTTCTATCTAATTCATAGTCTTTCATATATTTTCTGCTTACAGCACATTGCAATGTTGACCAGTAGCCACATGGGGCCAGTGGCTACTGTGTGGGACAGCACAGCTTTAGACATCCAATACAGTTTAGTTGTAGCCTTGTCATATATAGTATTTATTATATTCAGGTATGTTTCTTATATATCCATTTTGTTGAGCATATCATGAATGGATTTGGAATTTGTCAAGTGCTTTTTTACCATCTATTGAGATGATCATATGGCTTTCATCCTGCCTTTTGTTAATGTGGTGTATCCCATTGGTTTATTCATATTGTACTATCCTTGAATCCGGAGTTACTCCCACTTGATCATGATGGATGATCTTTTTGATGTGTCTATTTGAATTGGGTGTGCACATGTTTTGTTGAGGATTTTTGCATCTATGTTTATCCATGATGTTTTTCTATTATTTTATCTTTTTTGTATTTTTTATTCTGTTTGGTTATTAGACTGATTTTGACACTCATGAGAGAAATTAAAGAGGGCACAAATAAATGGAAATCTATCCCATGCTCACGATTTGATGTATCTAAATGTCATTGCCATGTTCACGGTCATCTAGGTTTTCCACTGTTCTTCTTCTGTTTTTATTGCTTTCATTTTCTATTTATGGAAATGTTTGTGATTCATTTTAAGTTAATTTCTTGAGGGGTGTAAAGTCTGTGTGCAGATTCTTTATTTCCCCTTGTGATTCAGTTGCAGCACTGCTTGTTGAAAGGATTATCTTTATTCTATTGTATTGCTTTTGTTCCTCTGTCAGAGACCAGTTGACTATATTTATATGAGCCTGTTTAGGGCTCTCTATTTTCTTCCATTGATCTACCTGTTTATTCTTTCACCAATCACACAGGATGTTGATTAAGGTAGCTTTATAGTAGGTCTTGAAAGCAAATACCATTAGTCTGCCAACTTTGTTCCTTTGACCATTTCTTAACCATGTGCTCTCATTGTTTTAGTTGTTGAGTTGTAGCACTTCTTGATATATTCTGGATATTATCTCCTTTTCAGTTATATGTTTTTCAAATATTTTATGCCATTTCTTAGTTTGCCTTTTCACTATAGATGTTTTCTTTAATGTGAAGAATTTCACTCTGATAGATATTATCTCACTTTTCCCTTTCTGCTTTGTTCCCTTTTCTTTTGGTGTCATAACCAAGAAATCCTTGATAAATACAATGTCATGAAACTTTTCCACTACATTTTCTCTAGGAGCTTTTTAGTTTTGGTGTTAAGTTTAAGTCTTTAGTCCATTTTGAGTTAATTTTTGTATTATGTTGTAAGAAAGGGCTCTAATTCCTTTTGTTTGTTACTATCTCCAGTTTCAACAACACCATTCATTGAAAAGACAATCATTTTCCCATTGAGTGGTCTTGGCACCCTGCTTAAAGATCACATGAGTATGTATGTGAGGTTTTATTTTCAGTCTCTTTATTCCATTCCACAGGTCTATATGCCGGACTCTGTAGCAGTTAGCACACTGTTTTGATTCTCTAGCTCTGTAATATTTTGAAATCAGGAAGTGTAAGTCCTTTTATTCCCTTGTCTTTCAAATTTTGGTAACAGCAGTTTTCCCTTTGTGTTTCCCTCACTTAGAGAGCCAGAAAAGTTTTTTCTTTTTTCTTTTATTTGTAATTGTCTGTTCAGTTTTTTAAATTGTTGATAAGATGGAGTGGCAACTCACAAACTCCTTGTATGCAGAACCAGACACTGGAAATCTCTGGGGTTTTTTAAAATTGGGGTTCACTCAAGAAAATTTCCAAAATTAACAGACACAGAAAAACAAATTTGAAAATCTACAAAGATGAAGAAAAATATTTAACCAATTTTTCCCATTTTTCATGATATACATTCAAAGCAAACTAAAAGTAGAGGTGTATTTTTAAATTTGATGTAGTAAGTACCCCACACATGCCTAAGAAGCCTTCAGCAAACTCCACACTTGACTGTGAATCTTTAAAAGACTTTCTTTGACATTTGATATTAGGATAAATAGCACTACCCATCATCTCTTTAGTGTCATATTTAGGATTGCTTTAGGTATTTTACTCTCTTTAGGATTTGTGATATTGTGATTTATATTAAGAAATATATTATTGGCTTCATCCTAATTCCTGAAACAGAACTTCTAAAACCCTTGTAATTTCCTAAATGATAAGACTGATCAATGAAAAAGAGCATCTTTTGCTTTTCATAACAAACCACTTTCCTGCACAACTGGATTTATGTTAATGAGATGGTTTTAGGAAAACTTGGATGAACAGTGTAAGAGTTGGTAGGGGAACAAAAATGTGACTAGAGGGTTGGAACTTTGAGTCCCTCATCCAGGCCTCCCTAGAGGGGAAAGGGACTGGTGGCTGAATTAATCACAGACGGCCACAGATTTAGTCAGTCATGCCTATGTATTGAAGGCTCCACACAATTGTCTAGTGTATGTGACTTGGAGAGCTTCCATGTTGGTGAACAAGAGCGTAGCTGTGTGCTGAGAGAGTGGCATTTCCCAGACTCCACAGGGACAGAAGCTACTGTGCTGGGCTCCCTTTCAGCCCTCATGCTATGCATCTCCTCACCTGCTGTGGCTTTGTATCCTTCAAAACATCCTTTGCAATAAATCGGTAACAGGGCATAAAGCATTTTCCTGAGTACTGTGAGCCATTCTAGCAAATTTTCACAATGGACAAGTGTTGTGCTTACCCCAATTTCTAGCCAAGTCAGACAGAAGTGAGTGACCTGAGCAGGTTCACTCTTTATGATTACTGTCTCAGATGGGGCAGGGCAGACCTGTGAGGTTGGATCCTCAACCTGTGCCTTCGCCTAACTTCAGACAGATGGCATCAGAATGGAGTTGTTAATCAGTGTACACACCTTCAGTTGCCATGTATGTATTCACAAATTCTCATCCTTCTACTCTGAAATAAATTCCAAATTTATGTATTCTCCTGCATAAACAATACAAACTTTGCTGCATCCTAGACACCAAAAAGCTCAACATCTGCAGAATAAATCTAGATTTCTTTCCCTAACAGTTTTATTTTCTGAAGTTAACCATTTATTTATCCACTCAAAATATAGTTATTGGGTTGATATCACCAATCAGAAAATGGTCTTAATATTTGAGATATTACATGAGGAACACAAATACGGCCCCTGATCTCTTGGAATAATTTGATTAGCTGAAAAGTATAATACAATAAATTGGGAGTGTTATAAGCATTATAAAACAAGGGAAATTCAATAGCTTATAAAGAGGGTGGCTCACCATAGCTGAGAAGGTGATAATATGTTCGGAAGAAAAATGGTTAAACTCAAATTATGGAAATACATAGGTTTTGAATCAGATAAGGGAGCATGGTACAGTAAGCATATTCCAGAAAGAGAGAATTTTAGTTGGTCAACCATAATTTTAAAAAGACAGTTTACACTATAATAATAAATAAAGTCCATTAAAGTTGCATTATGGACAATAAGGGAAACGAGACAGGAAATGTGTCAGGAAACAGGGAAAAAAGGAGAAGAGACTCAGAAAAAATATCATGAGGGACACCAAGACTTGGTAATTAATCCTAAAAGCAAAGGAGAAAAAGAAAAAAACAAATAAACAAAAGCATTATGTGAGAAGAATTAGTATTAAATGTGCAGTGCAAAAATAAGATGTATCGTAAGTTTTCATCTGCACATGTATAAGTCTGCCTGAATGATGACATCTCTTGCTGACTGGATTATTCACATGCATACATATATACACATACCAATTTCTGACTTAATTAATAATTTGCCACTGATTTATAAATCAGAAATTTTTCTCTGAAATTTTCTCTTGATAGCTAATCCCAATTGTATTTATATATCCAAAATATATTTTTATTTACTTCATAAAAATATACAGTTTATTTTCTTGTGTGTCATTTTTATTCTTGACTAATTTATATGCCTCTGATGGCATGGATTACTATGTATGTCACACTGAATTAAAATATGTACCAAACTTTCAGTACATGTTAGTAATTTTTAAAAATAATGCTTTGTATTAGATAAATTCATTTTTTTCTGACATGTCACTATTTTTATTTATTATGTGAAATAGTTATGTCAAATCAGTTCTATAATCAATAATCAGCTTGGTATCAATAATACAAACTCTCATACACAGTTTTCATAAAGGTGAAAAGATACCTGTCTAATTTTTAGAAGACTGGCTAGAGAATAGTATTCAATAAATGTCGATGTATTTGATAAATGTAAACAGTCATTACCCAATGTCTGTACACAACATGACGCTGCAGTTAAAGGATTGACTCCTGACCGAAGCATCTCTAATGGTTTTGTCAGATTTCTTTTTGAGGCTCAGTGTATTTTTGATAGAACTTGTATTACAAGTTTTGACTTTTCTTATTTGGGACATTTTTACTTTTCTTTTAATTAGCATTACTCTTATAAATTGTCCTCTTGAGGATATTGTTTCACCAGAAGCCCTGCCCTGGGGAAGCAGCAATAATGAGCTCAGGCTTCCCTCCTGTTTCCAAGGTCCAATCATCTGCAGATGGGACCACCTATACTTCATAGTTTTGAAACATTCATTCCCACAAAGTGCTTATAAACTCTCCTGTTGTCATGGTTCTATTTACTCCATGTTTTTTAACATTCTGAGACTGTCAGGAGGAGAAAGTCAGCTATGGGCGTGACTCTGACCACATTTTATACCCACGTCACACAGTTATAAAGGAGAAAAACTGCAACCATGTACTTGAGCGACCACAAAAATCCTGAGGTGCGTCTCAGCAGGTAGGCAGGGAACCCGGCCTGCTGTTCTTTTTCAATGAATGTTCTTTGCTCACTTTCCTTTCCATTTTCCAGTGCTGTCATTATTTTCCCTCTTCTTTCTCCTGTTCTATTCACACACTGACATCCTGATGCAAAATTTTGGGATTGAAGGGCTCTTTATGGTCTCAACTTGAGTGTGTAGCCTGCCTGGCACTGCTTGTGCCCCCAAGACCCACTGACTGTGCATATTCAAACCACCCATTTACAGTCCCCTGGAAAGGCCATTTCAAGTAATACACTGTGATCCATAATAGTTTTCCCCCACCCAATCCATTAGCATTTCCTTTCTACGATTATAGGAAAGTAAACTGATGCCGGTCCTTCATCCCAAGTTACTAGGTAGAGAAATTCAGTTCCTATAAACTAAACACTACGTTGTTACTGTGGGCATTGTAAAGAATCATGGTGCAAGCTCCAACTTCAATCCAAATTATATCTCTTACTCATCATAAAAAGAATAAATGCCTAAGTCAGAAATGTATCTGTCCTTACTTGCTTCCTCATTATACAGTAAATATGTAAGAATAAAAGTGGGAAAAAAAACTAACAAATATTTTGGGTCAGAAAAAACAGCAAAACCTAATTAGAAAACACAGACCTTGTTTCCAACACTGACTGTCTGTGACAGACGGTGCAGCCGGCCTCTACCATAAGCTTCCATCACACCTACTGAAAAGCAGCAATAAAATTCACCCTTATCTAAAAGTAGCCCTTCTAACATCTGTCAGAATCAAACTTTCATGTGTCTTATCAATTTTATGTGTCTTTTAATATGGGAACTGAAATCACTCCCAGATGCAAACTTTTATTTTTGCCTTCAGTTTGATCAGCTTTGTAGTATTAATATAGATTCTCCAGCTATCAGCATAGCCAGTAAGTAAAAGTTTCCTCTCCTACAATATTCCTGTTTTCTCGGTACTTTCAGCCCTTGATTTCTAATATGAACTACAAAATTGGGCTTTTTTCTGCTTTCTCTTAGTAATATGCAGAATTCAGAAGTTCAATATATCTACTCTTCTTGCCAAGAATTTGCTGTATCTGTCTGAATTCCAACAGGAATTAATCAACAACGATCAACATCATCCGCTTGATCCTTTCCCTTATTCTTAAAAGACCTGTGAGCATCTTATTTACTATGAGATGTGATTCTGTCTGAAAATTACATGACACTGGCTACTTCAGTCAGGGGCCAATTTAACCACAGAGAGGTTGGAACCTGTAAATCTGGGGTCATGAGCCTATTACATGACCGTGTCTAGTTGATTTTTTCCAAAATACCTTTGTTTCTCAATAATAATAAAAGTTTTAGGCAAAGCATTCTTGTGCAGACATGTTAATGTAGAACAAGACTTATTGCAACTCTGTCTGCCAGCACTCTGAATGAATACCTTCCATCTGAATGGATGCTGGACACTGTGGTGCATCTATCCCCAAGAGCATTGTGCATCTGTTCACAATGCTGGTGAATGGATGAATTCACTATTAGATGCCCTACATGGGGGAAGCTCACAGGTCTTTTCAAAGGGCAGTTGTCACAACCTTAGAACTGATTCAGTATTGAGTGAACCTCACACCTGAATTCTTACAAATTACACATTTCATCTCAGGACCTGTTTATACACAACAAAAATAATAATTGGTTATCATTATTATCCCTGCCATAAAAGGCACTTATCTGCTACAGGTAGGGTACTTCCAAGGCTTAGATACAAAGATCAACCCTAAAAATCTTTTTTATTATGCCAGGTGGAAGTGGGGACTTAATGGATCACAGAAACAAGTCCAGAGTCACTGAGTTCATTCTTCTCGGGTTTCAGAATGAGAAAGACATAGAAATTCTTCTTTACTCTGCATTCCTGCTCATGTACATGACATCTGTGATTGGCAACACCATGATCGTCCTGTTGGTGTGTGGGGACTACCGTTTGCATTCCCCCATGTATTTCTTTATCGCCAATCTTTCTTTCCTGGAAGTTGCCATCACATCCACTGTGGTGCCAAAGATGCTGGCCAACACATTTTCCCTCACCAGAGCAATATCCTTTGCAGGATGTCTCACTCAGTCTTTCTTCTACTTCCTCCTGGGATCCACAGAATTCTTCATCCTGGCCGTCATGTCCTTCGATCGATACGTCGCCATCTGTAACCCCCTGAGGTATGCGATGATCATGAACAAGCAGACGTGCATATTGCTGCTTCTGGGATCCTACGTGGGTGCCTTTCTGTCAATCTTGGCATCATCCATCTTAACTGCCCCTCTGCCCTTTTGTGGGCCAAATGTAATCAACCACTTCTTCTGTGACAGCGCCCCTGTGCTAAAGCTGGTCTGTGCAGATATCTCCCTGGCTGAGCTGGCGGACTTTATCTCCTCTGTCCTGTTGCTCCTGGGATCCTTGCTCCTGATAGGATTGTCTTACACATACATTGTCATTACCATCCTTAGAATCCCCTCTGCCCAGGGGCGCCAGAAGGCTCTCTCCACCTGTGTTTCACACATCACCGTGGTTACACTTTATTATGGAAGCTCCATCTCCATCTATGTCCGCCCAAAGAAGGTCCACGTGATGGGTGTTAACAAGTTTGCCACAGTGCTGAACACCATTGTAACACCGATGCTGAACCCTTTCATCTATAGTCTCCGAAATGAGAAAGTCAAAGTATCCCTGAAAGATGCCTTCAGTAAATATGCAGGAATAATAACAAATTTAAGATCTTTATGATCTTTGGAATAGTTATTACAACAAAGATGTCTGGTGATAAAAAGATTTAAATCTGTAACTATGTAAAAGTTTATATTCCTGCATAAGCAAGAAATTCAGTAGAACATATTCTACTTCCTAATCCTTGTCTAGCTTCACTTAACAGTGATTCACATAGATCTAAACATACGAAAATGCCCTCACAGTACATATAGACATCCTGACAGGTAGACAGATAAAATACACATGTGATTATACTGTTCTCATTTTCCCATGCCTCCAGGGTTTTAAAAATCAGATTTTTGTACAATCTAGTGATTTGAACTCTAACAAAGCCAGTATTGGGTGTCTCTGATTTAGGTAGATTCTTAACTTTATACCAAAATTCACATTTTTGTGCTCTTTTTAAAAATATTTGTGGTTTTTTTTGCCTTTTATCCATGTGGATTCCCTTTAGAATGAAATTTCATTGAATATGCTCTGACTTCAACTTTTAAATTTGTATATAAATTGTTGATCCCATTTGTTTATTCACCACTATGTTTATTGCCACATTATTTGCAATAGCCAAAATACAGAAGCAACCAGTTTCCACCAACAGATGAAAGGACAAAGGTGATATTGTACATATACACAATGGCATATTATTCAGCCATAGAAAAGAAAGAAATCTTGCCATTTGTGACACCATGGATGGACCTAGAGGGTGTTATGCTCAGTGAAATAAGTCAGAAAGACAAATATGATACGATTTCACTTATTTGTGGACTCTAAAAACAAAACAAAATGAACAACACAGCAGTAGACTCATATACACTGAGAAGTGACTTGTGGTCACCATGGGGGAGGAGCTGGGGTGGGTTAGTGGGGACGGTGAGGGGCATGAAGGGGCACAAAAATTCTCAATCATAATTTAAATTGGTCACAGGATGGTATTACAGCATGGAGAATGTAGCCAATGATTCTGTATGTCTTCCTATGCTGACAATACCTTTACTAGTGGGAAGAGCACTTAATAATATGGGTAACTGCATATTACTGCATAAATAATATTGCGTGCTGGAAACCAATATTAGTGTATATCAACTACACTTCAGTAAACTTAAAAGAGACCAAGGAGATATCACAACCAAAAGCAAAACTAAAAATGAAAACAAATCAGCTCATTTGTTCTTCTGCTATTGAGTTATAAGAGTTCCTTACGTATTGCTTTGTAATATGTTATGAGTTCCTTACATGTATGCTTTGCAAATATTGTCTTACATTCCATAGATGTCTTTTCACACTCTTTATTGTTTCTATTGTGTAAAGGAGCTTTAGTTTGATTCTGTCCCACTTGTCAATTTTTGTTCTTGTTGCCTGCGACTTTGGTGTCATATCCAAATATTGTTGCCCAGACCAATGTCAAGAAACTTACAGAAAACAATCTGGAGGTTTCTCAGAAAATTAAAAATATAACTACCTTATGATCTGGCAATTTCACTGTTGGGTACACATCCAAAGAAAATAAAAACAGAATCTCAAAAAGATATTTGCACTCATGTTCATTGTTGCATTATTTACAATAACCAAGATATATAAACAGCCTAAATGTCCATCAGTGGATAAATTAATTAAATAAATTGTGATCTTATAGACATTATATATATATATATATCAGCATGTATGTATGTATGTATATCAGCCTTTAAACAAGAAGGAAGTCTTGACATTTATGACAAACATGGATGAACCTGGAGACTATTCTTCTAACTGAAATAATCCAGACACAGAAAGACAAATATTGTACCATCTCATTTTCACATTTTTATGTGGATTCCAAAATAGTCAAATTCATAGAAGCAGAGAATAGAATATTGTTTGCCAGGGTCTGGGAGGGAAAGGAAAATGGGAAAATGTTGATTAAGGGGTACAAAGTTTCTTTGACAAAGATGAATAGTGGATATGTAATGTACAGCATGGTGATTCCAGTTAATAGTAATGAATTATATACTCAAAATTTACTGAGGGTTGATCTTGAGGGTTGTTAGCACCACAAAAAAAGAAGGAAAATAAAAGATAACTATATGAGGTGATAAATGTGTTAACTAGCTTCATTTTCATGATTAATTCACTGCATAAGTATATCAAAACAGTTACATAGCTTAACTACATACCGTTTTTATTTGTCAATTATACTTCAATAAAGCTAGGCAAAAATAAAACAATAATAAGAAAGGAGGAACAAAAATTGCCATTCACGTATAATATGCCCATTGATATAGACTTCTCTTATACATAGAATCTGAAAATACTGAGTTCATAAGAACAGAGATTGGAAGGCTGGTTGCCAGGGGTTGACAGTGGGGAAAATGGGGTGATGTTGGTCATGTGATTACACACTTCCACCCATAAGATGTGTAAGTTCTGGAGACCTAATGTACAGCATGGTGACTATAATAAACAATACTGTATTATATACTGGAAAATTGTTAAAAGTTATCACTACAAATATGTTAATTATTTGAGGGGATACAGGTGTTAACTAACCTTATTGTGTCAATCATTTCATAATATATATTTATCAAATTATCATATTGTACACCTTAAACTTAGATATGTTGATATCAGTAATGTCCCATTAAAGCTGGGAAAAATGCTGAAGCAGCACAGAGGGAAAAATCACAGAGAAAGACCTGTGCCAGCAACCTTAATGAGGAAAATGTTACCCTTACCTCACTTCAAGGACACAAGTTAATTTAACATGAATCATACACCTGATCATAAAACTGAACGAAAGATAATAGAGGAAAACATAGGCCAAGAGACCTTAGAGATGAAACAATCATTAAAAAACCTGGACTTCCTCAAAAAGTCTTCTGCTATTGGCATATTAATACATGAACATGTTCAGCTTCATTAATTATGAAATGTAAATTTAAACCATAAAGATATACAACTTGGCATACTTTCAAATGGTTTTTAGAAGTAAAGGCGCACAACCCTGAACATTGGTAAGTTATGACAGAACAGGAACTTTCATCACTAGTGGCAGTAAATGTTATAAAAGCTTTGAAAATACTCTTTGTCAGCTTCTTATAAAATTTAGCATACACCCATCCTATGAACCAGTAATTACACCTCTAGACATTCAGCAATTTTCGTGGACAGTTTTGTCCATGAAGACTTACTCGTTTCATTTTCCATAATAATCACAACTTTGAAACTATCAAAATCGTAATGAAGAACCGTGAAGGCAGCCCGAGTCCCAGGGAGTTCAGGGCAGCGTGCGTAGGGTGCATCGGGTCAGCGCCGCCAACAGAGCGCCACCAGCCGGGGTGCTCACCCCTGCCCAGGGCTGGACGCCGCCCCAGGGGCTCCACCAGCCGCCCAGCTCCCAGGGCCACAGGCACAGGCAGGGTGAGAGGGGGTTCCAAACCGCAAGGCAGGGAGGCCACGCAGTGGCCGGATGCTCAGAGCCAAGACCACCTACCGCGCCTCCCTGCACACCCCACGCAACCTCAGGCACAGTCCAGATCCATGAGCCCCTGCTGACCAGGGACCCCCCACCCCCACTCCCTCGCCAAAGGGCCCAGAGTGCGCGCTGCCATTCAGCCTGAGGCTGGTCCAGGGTCAGGACACAGGTCACAGTCAGGGCCTGCTTCACTTTCCCCATCTGGGTCCAAAGAAGATGTTTTGGAGCTCCTGGGACCTGAAGACCTGTCCTAGCTGGGAGTCGGGCTTCAGCCAGAACCGGTATCTCCCAAGGCTGGGCTGGCTCCGCTCAGAGGGGCCCCGGGCCGCCCCTCCCTGCACCAGCTAGACGGTAGGGGGCCCCATGTGTGCTGGGACTCCTGGCTGCCGCCCAGCCCTTGTGCCTCCCAAAGCAGGTGGCTGGCCTCCGCCTCACTGCAGGTCTCCGGCCTCTGACCCAAGGACATCATCTCGGCCAGAGCCCCGGGGGGCAGCAGACACAGCCAAGCTGGGCCAGGGGCTCCGACTCGCCTTGTGGGACTCAGGGAAACCACGGGCTTGGCCCCAACATGGCCCGGCCCCAGCTTTTTCTTTTTATGATGGACTTTATTTTTTAAACAAACTGCAGAGAATGGAGAAAAAAATCGGCTATTTACAGAAAAGAAGATCTGCATACGTACCCAGAAATACACATTTGGTAACAGAAGAGACGTGCTTGCTGGCCTCTCAGAAGCATTTTTCAAAGAGCTTTGTTTTATCATCTTGGTTTTTAAGAAAGCCCTAAACTGTTTTAAATAGTTCTTTAAATGTCTCAACCAAGTGATACGTGAAATTGAGCTTTACTCTAAACTATACTATTACTTCAATTGCTGCTACCTACCACCACCTATTTACAACTACAAATGAAAAGTTTAATTATTGTAACACAACCTTCAAATCTGTCATGTTCATGAAATCAGTAAACTTTGACATTAAAATTAAAGATACTTTTATAGCTTACATTTTCTATTAATTAACAAGCATCATGGGACTTTCTGGATCATTGGTAAAGTTGAGTGTCACCAGGATTAAGATGATTCTCACAGACCTTGTCACTTGGACCTGATCTCCTTGGGGAAGGTTGGGCCCTTGGCCAAGGTGTCCTTCAGAGCATCTTTCATGCATTCATGCAGGCTGAGGATAAAGGGCTTCAGCACTGGGGTGACTCTGGAGAACAGGAAGAGGATCTTGCTGAGATGCAGGCTGCTTTTCTGGGAGCAGCAAAGAAGGAGATCCCGCAGCCTGAGGGGACTGTGGTGAAGGGAGAGGAGCCAGGTGGCCCAGGCTTCGTGCTGACCTTGACCTGGGTGTTATCCTCAGAATGGTGGAGATGGTATGGACACGGAACCACGGTGAGGAAGAGGGAGCTGAGCAGTGGGACGGTGGGCTGAGGAAGTGCACCAGGTCAGGGGCACGGATGCAGGCGCAGCCCCGTGGAGGCGGGGACGCTGTCACAGAAACGTGACCGGTCACTTTTTGCCACAGAGAAGCAGCCCTGCCTTTGGGACAGTGGGCGGGTAGATGAGGACAGAGCCACCCCACCGGGAGAGGACGACGTGAAGGCGGAGAGGACGACATGAAGGCGTGAGCTGGTCAGAGTCACAGGGCCCCGCAGGAGGTCGCAAAGAGCCGCCAAGGGGTGACGGCCCACGACAGCAAAAGGGCGTACCCAGTCCTTCTGACATGATGTATTTTTGGGTGATGAATCTTTAGGAAAAGAGACATATGACCACACAAGAATGTGTCAGGATGTGGCTGCAATCATGTGGTTTAAGTTCACCATTAGCTCTGTTTGCCCCAGACTGGAGCAAATAATTACTTACATCAGGGAACCACATGTCAGTTGGTGATGACATGGGTGACGCCATCTCTGCAATGTTCTCCCTGTGTGTGTGTGGATAGGTGTTATTTAGGAGATGGTCTTCAGTAATCAGAAAGTGTTGGGGTTTTTTTTTAAAGTATTTTTAATGAACTAAATTCAAGTTTAAAAATACACTGAGTTGGACTCATTCTTTGAGACACAGACTAAAACCTTAAAGGTGAGAAGAGAAAGCTTAGAGATGGGACAGAAAATAGATTTTGAAATACATTCCTCATATCCAGTTAGTAAAAAAAAACAAAACTTATGAATAGGATATAAGATTAGGCGTCCAACAGAAAATTTTTTTCACATGTCATTCAGTTTTCTTATCTTTGTAATAAAACCTGTGTTACTCAGTGGTTAAGAAGAATAAAGTTTAAAGGGATGTTAGTAATGTCTTTTTTCCATGATTTTCATGAAAATGGATATTTTTCCTCTTTTTGCACAGCTGAATATCAATACTCTTTCTTTGCCACCATTAAATTATTGGTAAAGTGATAATATTTGACCAAAAAGCTGACATTTATATCATAATCAATGTGTCATTTTTATTCTGTGTCCTTAACAGACATATCAACCACATGATTATTAGATTATTATTTTTTCAACAACATCCAGGAAAACTATGTATTGTTTGGTTTCATTGGTAAAAATGCCATTGTGGGGATTTGTTCACAGTAGTAGGAATGGACTTTATGGAAACTTCCAGATTCACAGTCTCTTTTCAGGTTCCTATTCTATACTTAAAATTTGTGTTTTAAATTCCTCCATGCTCTGTACTTCTCTCTGTTAATCTCTTTTTCTTTTTTGGTTTACACTTCCCCTGGGAAATCTTACTCATTCCCATGTTTTCATATATGATCAATATGTTGAAAATTTCATGTTTCTCAGCCAGGTTACTCCTCTGAGCTCCAGATTCATACATCCAAATATCCATCTGGCATAAGTTCTTAAACTCCTTATATGTGGATCAATAATGTTTTCCTCCCAATATGCAGAGCCAGGTACCTACCATTTACAATTAGAAAGAAACTTTTGGAAAGATGTTTGTTAAATACAAGGCACAATCAATATACTTATTGGAAGTGAAGATTTATAAGGTAAGATATGTTATAGTTTGATATTCTGCCCGAAAGCCCAGACCAGTGACGCTCTCCTATCTCTATCACTCAGCTCCTGTCCTCTGATTCCAAGGCACCGTGTTCCTTCTACCCAAAATCTGAAACAGATGGTAAGGGTCTGATAGGGACTAACAGCAGTCCTCCACGTCCAGTCCCAGGAAGAAGGAACTTGAGGGCTGGGAGGGAAGGTAAAAAGAGCCAGGGGCCTGTGGTGAGAGGAAGTTACATGAGCTAAAGCGTCAGAGGTGACTTATACCTGAAGCTCAGAGGAAGATGGAGGAAACACCGCAGGTCTGAGAAGAACCCGCCGACTGGCCCCCTGCACGGGAATGAGTGAGTGCCTCCCCTGACCTCTCTTTCTGAGGGGCTCTTCCTATGCGGGCATCCATCTCCAGACCTGAAGCCAGGCCGGCCTCCTGTCCCACGCAGGCTACGCTTTGTTTGGGTCCAACCACTCTTGCTAGCTCTCAGTCTTTTCTCTAAAAATCAGTCTGATTTTCAAATAAAAGATGTATCACATCATTCCCAATTGATGCCATTGATAATCGATCATTTTTCTCAATGTAATATCCAAAAACCCGACAGGGCTTTTCACTCCCTGTGTGGACCAGCTCTGGCCTTTCTCTCCACCCTCACCTCCCTCCTCCATCCCCAGGGTCCCCAGGATCCTCTCCTGCCATTCATACCATCTTCTCTGCCTGGGCTACTACTGCCGTTCTTATTCTCCTCATCCCTGAAGTACAGGTTAGAGCACTACAGGAGCAGAAGCTTTCTGTGTTGATTCAGACCTTATTGTTCTGCGTTCAGGTACAAGTCTGCACTTTGCTTCACAGCAGTCACCACAAACAGGAGTAATTGAGTATCCCCAGGTGAGGGGTTACATATTATTTTCCCCTTCACAACAGAGGCTCCATTAAGGCAAAGTTTCCCTCGGTCATTTCTATATCACTGTGTCCTTGGGGACCAGACTGCAGTAAGGGACTGGCATATACCAGAGAATCAAAAAAATATGTTGAATAAATGAATATAATAATGGGCAGGATTTGTAGAGGTTTTCTCAGTTTTGGCTGAATGGAGGAAAATACAAAAATGATTAAGCTTCTTAATGTATAGCCTTTGACTTCCAAGGCTTATAAACACATGTAATACTTTGGATTCTTCTTTGCCTTCCTTCCTGTTCTTTCTGGATTTCTCCTTCTCCTTCTCTTTCCACCTGTCTCTCTCCTTCCTCCTATCCCTCTTTTTCCCTTCCTCCCTTCCTTTCTTTCCTAGAATTTCATTAAACAAGAAACATGAAAAAGTCTAAGTTACTATAGATAAGTCTTTAGCACTTCAAAAATATGTCCTTCTTTCTGTTGCTAAAAAATAATTTCAGTCAACACACATTCATATGTCTTTTCTTTTTCCACTCATTCATTCCATAGATATTTAAGAAACACCAGAGCATGAGGAATTGAGTCTGCAGGGCCAGGCTCAAGCAGTGCTTAAAGGATGTGTGACTTTCTGCACATAGGCTTTATGAGCTCCAGAGAAGTCGTACTGTAGAATCTGAAAATAATGTGCATGCCATCACACCCTGGGATCGCACAGTCAGATTCCCATCAGAGGGCAGAAGAAAGCTTCTAAGGACAACATTGCCCCCGAAGTGACTTGATGAAGGTGGTGAGCCTTCTGAGCTGCCACTGGCACGGGGCCGTGAATAAGCTGTGGGACTCGGTGCAGGGTCAGCAGCGGGGTCCAGGTTTGGAGGCCCCGAGTACGCCACGCACTTATCCCTGAACTCAGTCCACCAAGGAACTTCCCTTGACTCACTCCACAGAGGCCGCGCGTCCTTCTCCTGACTTCTCTAATGGCTGCTTTGAAGTCTTTGTTCCGCAAGCTATAGATAACAGGGTTCAACAATGGGGTGACCGCGGTGTAGAAGACAGAAATGATCTTGCTGATTTCAGGGGACAGGTGGGTGTGGGGGGAACATACGTGGAGATCATGGTCCCATAATATATACTGACAACAACCAAGTGGGAGCCACATGTGGAAAATGTCTTCATCTGGCCAGAGGCTGAAGGAATCCTCAGTATGGAAGACACAATGAAAACGCAGGACACAAGTGTAAGAGAAAAACAAATGCACAGCACCACGATCGACAGGACACTGATGGCCATCTCGGTGGTGTGAGCCCCAGAACATGAGAGCTGCACAAGGGGAGGGAGGTCACAGAAGAAATGATCCATCTGGTTAGACCCACAGAAATCCAACTTGGAAATCAGGGAGGGCAGAAACCCTGTGCCGACCCCTGCCGACCAGGAGATCGCCACCAGCTTGGTACAGAGCTCAGCACCCATCAGGGGAGAGCAGTGCAGCGGGCTGCAGATGGCCAGGTACCGGTCATACGCCATCGTGGCCAGAAGAAAGCACTCAGTGGATCCAAGAAACACGAAGAAGTAAAGCTGTGACATACAGGCTGGGAAGGAGATGGCACGACCCCCTGACAGCAGGGTGGCCTGGAGAGGGCGTGTACCAGACCTCCAGGAAGGACAGGTGCTGGAGGAACGTGTACATAGGCAAGCGCAGTCGCTGGTCCTGGATCACCACTGCGATGATGACAACGTTCCCCGTGACTGTGAGGAAGTAGATGAACAGGAAAATGGCAAAGAGCAGGGTCTGCCGCTCAGGCAGGCTCTGGAATCCCAGCAGCTGGAACTCAGTGACAGTGGACACATTCTGAGGCCCCATTCCCTGTGGAGGGGAGGGGAAACATTTTGGGAAAGCACCGTACCTGAAGCATGGAAGTATTAATAACTGTTGATGTTTGGAACTTCAGAGACTAATTGTTAAAAATAGCTGAGCTCTTTATGGACAGCGTTTTAGAGGAACAAATACACAATTTCATTGCACTTTTATAAGACTACATTTTGATATCAGAGGCCAAATGTGGATATTAGATTTCGGAAAGATACCCAGCAAATTCAATTTGTTAGGTTTTCTGACATCCAGAAGAAGCCTCAGGCCACAGATACAGGCTAGAAAGGACTTTGAAACCAAACTCAGAAACTAACAAAACAAAAAAGCTAACAAAAATTCCAGCATATATGGAAGCAAATGCCTTTCTTTTCCCATCTGTGGGCATTGTCTGAAAAAGAAGTCAGACAGAGCATATCTCCTGTGACATCTTGGGAAAGCTTATTCTCCCATCAAGCAATATTTGTGGGTACTTTCTGCCATGTTTATGTGCATGTGTGTGCTTGTGAAGTCCTGGGTTGAGCTAGCCCACACCTCCATCGATGTCCTTTCCTGCCTAGTTGGACACCATGCTCAGCCACTGTAACCGTTTTCTCCTCTATACATTCAACATGTCCCCTTTCCTTCACTTTCATGTAATTCATTGTCAGACCCAGTTCTGGTTAAAGCCAGCATTCACCTGCCATACATAAGATTCCACACACTAAAGGGGCTGTTAAATAAATAGCATGTAATGTCACCACCCTAAAATTCATGACCAGTGACCTCCCCTGTGAGCACAGTGCTGTGGAGAAGCCCGTCTACACATCTGTTCACTCCTCCATTCCCCCCAGTGACTGTGTCATATGTGCTCTTCTCTTCCCAAACTTCCAACACTGACTTGTCTGTTTGTACACATCGGTATACTCAGCAACAGACCTATCGAACTGGAAAAAAAACCCTGAAATCCTCCAATGGGACTATCCAGATGCTCAGTCCACTAAATTCCCCACCGACTACATTTTGTCCCTGTGCATCTGCTTCCCACCTCCTCCTCTGATAACGGATTCTGCCCAGGTAAGATGAACACATTCATGCATATTCTAGAGATATTGACATTTCTAAAGCTTTTGATGAATCTTCCTGGACTATCCATCTCAGACATCTGCAATTCTGTACATGTATAGAAGTTGTACATTGGTGCATTTTTCTGCTAATACAAGATACTTGGCTTCTTAAAGTTATGTGCTATCTTGCTCTTTAAGAATTTACAAGTTTTGTTCTTATTATGAGTGTGGCAAGCGGTAGCAGTGAAAAGTCTTCATTATATTCAGGGTATAACAGCTCTTAACCTGCAAACCCTTCCTAGTGAAGCTGTGCTCATTTCTGTGGGCTCAGTCATTTCTGCTGTGTCTCCTAAGAAAATATATCTGTTTTGTTGAATATTAAAAGCTGTCTTCAAAAGACAAGCCAAATATCTAAGTTAGATATTTTTAAATAAAATTCATTTTTTCTTTCCAAATGTATTTATACTTTATCTGTGACTAATAATTATGCTCCATTATAAATGTAAGCTTTGTAATAGCATTGTGTTAAAACTGCCTCTGTGTCTTTCAGTCACCTCACTCCTTGTTGAGCCCCTGATATTCTCGCCAAGCATTTACGGACATCCAGACCCTCTCACAGGCCCTGCCACGTTTCCTCATCATCCTGAGTCTCCACGGCAGTGACGCATGAGGAGAGCTGGGCTGCAGGCAACGTCTCTGAACCCTCGGAAGACCAGGAAATAATTTTCCTTTTATTTCAAGTGTGATGGGAAGACACTGAAGGTTTCAGAGGAGGGACTGGTGAACTGGGATATCTGCATTTTAAAAATCAGGGAAATAAAAAAATTTTTAATGAGTGGAGAAAGAATGTTTTCATCAATTATTGGGAATATAATCTTCCTTCACTAGAGAAATCTTGTTTTACTTATATTCATCCGTTCCATTCTGTGGTCCTTAAGATCCATAATAAAACAATTAAAATCTATTTTATATTAAAAACCTTATTTGAATATGTTAAGATTTCCAAAATTTGGAAAAGTTAAGTGCAACTCAAATATAAATGAACAAACTTCTATATGTTTATTTTCTCAACTGGCGAATTTGGTTTCAGTATACATAATGAAAGAATATTAATAGAACAAATAATATAAAAATAAACAAGTGTAATTACATAGTCCTCAATAGTTTTTTCTATTTTTGATATACTTTGATCCATCATCTCAATTAATCACTATGTTTTTGTGTTAAGTATATAGTATGTCCTCATATAAAGTATGCAAATGAGTCATAGAGAAGTAGAACAATATCAGGAAAAAAATATTTTTTTCACTTTTCTGAGATATAGTTAATCTACAATCCATTGGTTTCACATATACAACATAGTGATTTAACAATTATATGCATTACTAAATGCTCATCATGGTAAGTATACTTATGATATGCCAACATACAAAGAAATTGTAATAGTATTGGCTATAGCCCCTATGCAGTGATTCCAACCCATCCTAAGTGGAAGGTAGGGTTTGAATCTGGACCTTGGATTTTATATACAGTATTGCCCAGACATCGTGATGTCAAACCAAGGTTTTTAAATGAGGAAAACGCCTTCATTCTCTAATTTTCCATTTTCAGGGGCACATGAGCAGAAATCATGAAGAGAAACACCACATCAGATTTCAATCTTCAAGGACTCTTCAAATACACAAGACGCCACCTTCTCCTCTTCACGGTGGTGCTGATAATAGTCATTGCTTCTTTCACTGGCAATGCTCTCATGCTTCTCCTGATTCACCGGGACCCCGGCTGCACACACCCATGTACTCACTGCTGAGCCAGCCTCCCTCATGGACATGATGCTGGTCTCCACTATTGTGCCAAAACAGCTGCTGACTATTTGACTGGCAAGAAGTCCATCTCCCTCACTGGTTGTGGGCTACAGATCTTTGTCTCCCTCACACTGGGTGGTGGAGAGAGTTTTCTCTTAGCAGCGATGTCCTATGACAGCTTATGTGGCTATTTGCCACCCCCTGAGATACCCCGTCCTCATGAGCTGGTGATTATGCCTGAGAGTGACCTGGGGGTCCTGGTTCCTGGGGGCAGCTAATGGGCTCGTGCAGGCTGCTGCCACCCTGAGCTTCCCATTTTGCAGAGCTCATGAGATTGACTGTGAGGCACCCGCTCTTGTGTGTTTGGCTTGTGCTGACACGTCTGTCTGTGAGTACGCCACGTACCCCTGCTGTGTGTTAATGCTCCTGGTCCCGTTTTCCCTCATCCTGACCTCCTACAGTCTCATCCTGGCTGCTGTTGTCCAGATGCGTTCTACGGAAGCCAGCGAAAAGGCTTTTGCGCCTGCTCCTCACATTTGGCTCTGGTGGGACTGTTTTTTTTGGAGCTGCTCTATTTATCTACATGAGACCCAAATCCTACAGGTAAGCTAATCCTGACAAGATTGTCAGCATTGTATACTATCTTCACCCCTTCGTCTACAGTCTGAGGAACAGTGAGGTCGAGGGAGCCTTGAAAAGGTGGCTGGGGAAACATTCAAACTTAAAACCTCAGCAAATGTAAACTCACTCTTCAACGTTACACAGTGTCAAATGGATCTAAGTTCATGAAGTCACTAACATTTTATACGACTGTAGTTACCTCTCCTTTAGCGATATGTAAACAGAAGGTTAAGTTTGTTGATTGGTATCATAGGAAGTTGCTAAGAATTGAGTCTGGGCTGTATTGAGAGATATCATTTCTTTTTTGTGTGTTTGTGTGGCTTTTGTTAACTATTTTATTGCAGTGTAATTGATGTACTCTGGTATTGGTCTCAAGTATGCAGTATAGTGGATCTGACGGTTATCTACATTATTAAGTGCTCACCCAACTAGTGTAATGAGAATTTGTCAGCACAGAAGGACATTACACAGCACTGGCTGTGCTCCCCATGCCGCGCCACCTTACCGGTGATGAGCTGATGTCACACTGAGGTTCTGCACCACTTCATCCCCTCCCCCTGTGTCTCCCACCCACCTAACCCCTCCCCCGCAGTGACCACTAGTACGCCACGTACCCCTGCTGTGTGTTAATGCTCCTGGTCCCGTTTTCCCTCATCCTGACCTCCTACAGTCTCATCCTGGCTGCTGTTGTCCAGATGCGTTCTACGGAAGCCAGCAAAAAGGCTTCTCAGTGTCTATGAGTCTCCTGCTGTTTTGTTCATTCTGTTCTGCTTTGTTTTTGTGTTCCACAAATAAGTGAAATTATGTGGCATTTTTCTTTCTCTGCCTGGATTATTTCAATGAGCATAATACACTTAAGGTCTATCCGTATTGCCAAAAATAGGATTTCTTTCTTCTTTATGGCTGAATAATATAATATTCCCTTGTATATGTTCACCACCTCTTCTTTATCCATTCACTATTTATGGTCACTTTAGTTGCCCACACTAAGCAGTTTTTATGGATTATTTTGTATTCTGTAAGAACTCTGTAAGTGCTTGAATCCCATTTTCTGAATGAGCAAATGAAGGGATGGAAAATTAAACATTGTTCCCAGTCTCACTCATCAAGTAAATGTTAAAATGTGACCTTGAAGCTTGTCCCCCAAGCTGACACATTTTATTTATTTCCAGTAATTTACTTTGAACATTGTTTCCTATGCCTTTATTCCATATATTTCTAAGAATTAAGTGTAGGGATGCTATCAGACAAATGAGAACAACATTCTTTAGCAGTAATTTAAAATACAAGCCCATGGCAAAGGGGGAAGTGAACCACCTAAATGTGTTATATTGTCATGGTTTTTACATTTTCTCCCAGCCTGTTTTACTTGTCGTTTGAAGGCAAACCTTTGTAATTCATTCAAGTTTTTATTTAAGTTATGTATATGTATAGACACACACAGAAATATATGTATTTCCCCAGACTCTAGTTGTAGTCACAATGGCCAATCTGTTTTATATCACAACTAAATTCTCTTTCTTGGAACTGTTGAAAAATGATGTTTAAAGGTTCTGTTGACTAATGATAAATATGAGGTCCATTGATATGAACTCAAATACATAAACATGCTTACTTTAAATGTGCTACCAAAGCTGAGTAAGATTAAATCTCTGTTTCTTAAAAGATGTGTGGGTCCCTTCAGACTGCACATGTGCAGCTTGTGAGCTATTTCTCATACAAAATATGGGCACTTCTCAAGTGTTGAGGACTTTGAAAAGAGGAGAAACATGACTATTTCTTCTGTTAGATGAAGACAGAGCCAGACACATAGGGCAGAAAGTGCTTATCCTCAAAACCAAGCTGTCATCAGAGATTGCATAACAAGTTGGCTTAGAGAATTTTATGACAAACCTAAATTCCTTATAGCTACAGTGAACAAGGAATGAAATCAGTTTCAACCATTCAGAGAGAAATAACTGCTGAAAAAGCTTCCGTGGTCAATGACAATCCAGTGTGAGTGTCTGTGATATAAATACTATTTCAGCAGACTTCAATCCCAAAACAAATGTCTTACAACAATATAGGAAATCTCCATCTTCACAATGAGTTGGAAATACTCATAGCATGTGCATGTTTATGGTAGTACTTTAACCAGTGTGTGTAGAACCTGGACACATGTCCACAGAGATTATCTAGTAAACTCTACAAATCTCAGAAACCAAGGATGTGAGGAGAAGGAAATTAACTTTTCAAAAGTAAGAGTTTGTTTTCCTTGTTCATTAACCTCTTCAACCAGTGTTATGATAAAAAAAAGGAATGTAATTGCTAATATTCTGTCAATTATGCCATCAAAAGTATTTTCATCTCTTAAGATGGTTGAACTTGACACAATTAAATTCAGTCATGGAAATTTGATTTTTTTTATCCCAGGTTAATTTATCATAAGAAAGGTATATTTTAGAATATATTAATTAGAAAGTGGCATATTAAGCCTATTAAATTTGATAAGGATAAAATATTTAAACAGGACAATTATTGAGCCTAGTTTATAGGAAGAAACTCAAAGAAAAAAAACAGGATGAATATTATATGTAAGCAAATGTAACAGTCTAATAAAAATTTACTATATACTTGTAAAAAGAACAATATAACTCATAGAAATATTTTAGACCAGTCATCTGACCATAATGAAATCGAATATGAAAACAATAATGCAGTGATAATTTCCATATAGCTTTGGAAATTATGTGCATCCATATCTTTATTGTTTTGAATGCCTTTGGGAGATCCTACTCTCAATTCCTTAATAGTGTTTTACATGGAAAAGTTTTCCTTTTTTAATTGAAAAATAGTTGATATACAATATTACATTGGTTTCAAGTATACAACACAGTGATTAAACTGTTACACACATTATTAAATCCTCACCCCAATTAGTGCAGTTACTCTCTGTCAGCATAGAAAACTGTTACAGAACCATTGACTCTATTTTCTGTGCCGCACTCCCATTCCTGTGACCACCTTATATTGTGACTGAGATTCTGTGTCTCTTCCTGGCCCCTGTGCAGCCCAGCACCCACCCCAAATCCTCCCCTATGGTAACCACCAGTCACTTTCAATGTCTATGAGTCTACTGCAGTTTTGTTCATTTTGCTCAGTTTTGTTTTTAGATTCCAAAAATAAGTGAAATCATGATATTTGTCTTTCTCTGCCTGCCTTTTTCATATAGCATAATACCCTCTAAGTCCATCCATGTTGTTACAAAAGGCAGGATTTCTTTCTTTTTGTGGCAGAATAATATTCCATTGTGCATATGCACCACCTCTTCTTTTTTTTTTTTTTTTTTAAATAATTATTTTTTATTGAAGGGTAGTTGACGCACAGTATTACATTACATTAGTTTCAAGTGTACAACACAGTGGTAGAACATTTATATACATAATTCTAGGTTCCAGCTATCACCCTAACAAGCTGTTACAATATATTGACTATATTCCTTATGCTATACATTACATCCCGGTTACTTATTTATTTTACCATTGGAAGTCTGTCCATTTTTTTTTTTTTTTTTTGTGAGGGCATCTCTCATATTTATTGATCAAATGGTTGTTAACGACAATAAAATTCTGTATAGGGGAGTCAATGCTAAATGCACAATCATTAATCCACCCCAAGCCTAATTTTCGTCAGTCTCCAATCTTCTGAGGCATAACAAACAAGTTCTTATACATGTAGAACAAATTCTTACATAATGAATAAGTTACATAGTGAACAGTACAAGGGCAGTCATCACAGAAACTTTTGGTTTTGCTCATGCATTATGAACTCTAAACAGTCAGTTCAAATATGAATACTCATTTGGTTTTTATACTTGATTTATATGTGGATACCACATTTCTCTCTTTATTATTATTATTTTTAATAAAATGCTGAAGTGGTAGGTAGATACAAGATAAAGGTAGAAAACATAGTTTAGTGTTGTAAGAGAGCAAATGTAGATGATCAGGTGTGTGCCTGTAGACTATGTGTTAATCCAAGCTAGACCAGGGCAATAAAACATCCACGTATGCAGAAGATTTCTCTCAGAACAGGGGGGGTGAGGTTCTAAGCCTCACCTCTGTTGATCCCCAATTTCTCACCTGATGGCCCCCCTGCGACTGTGCCTGTCTTAGGTTGTTCCTCCCTTGACGAATCTTACCCGTCTCTGGCTAACCAGTCATCTTCCGGGGCCATACAGGGAAATGTGAAGTTGGTAAGTGAGAGAGAAGCCTTATTGTTTGAAAAGGTTAGCTTTTTACTTCTTTGCATATTTATGCCCTGTGGCTTCTATGCCCAGCATTTGTCTTGAGGTATCTTTACCACTTGGAAGAATTATGATACTCGGTAAATTTGATATGAGGCACGAATTCTATTTAAGGGTTGTAATTAGGAAGGAAGAAGAAAAGCTATAGAAGTAGCAGGCGGAAGAAAACACAGGAAGATTGATTATTTCTTTGACATATCTTCTTGTAGAGTAACTTCAGCGTATATAGGTATTAAGCTACTACTTAAATAGCGCACACACATTAACATAATAGGAGTATAGTTACATAACCAAAGCATATCTGTAATTACCAGCCATCTCCAGTGAAACCAAGAAAATCAGTTAGGCACCTTAGGCATTTGTGAAAACTTATCTATGATATGGTGGATATTGTCCAACTGAACTTGAACAGTCTGAGAGAAATCAGACAAATTAAAACAACCCATTCCTGGGGACTGTTCACATGCCATATGTTTTTTTAACAGTAAATAGTCTGTAGTTGTAAGACTTTGGAGCGCTACAATTTGCACTTCTCCAAATTCTTGGTTGAGTTCCAACAGTATAGATCCAGTCAAATTTGTTGTTTTACTGTATGCACAGGCCAGCTTAGATATCTCCTTCCTCATTCCCATGGCAAGTCCAGGAACTGGTGGGATGAGTACATCTACAGCTGTAGCAGTGCGTGGATCTTTGTTGGGGTTTTTTGATGATCATCTTCTGGCATGAGTCTTCCAGAGAGTGCAGATGTTGGAAGTTCTTTTTCATATCGTATCTTAGTTCATTTTCGGGGTAGCCCAATTAGGCTTTGATCCTCTGTATAAACACAAACAGACCCTTTGCCTACACTTTTATATGCCCATTATACCCTTGTGTAGAACTCGTTGGAGGTCACCAAACAGGAACTGCCTCTTTTTTTTTTTTTTTTGCTTTGTTTTTGGTATCACTAATCTACACTTACATGACGAATATTATGTTTACTAGGCTCTCCCCTATACCAGGTCTCCCCTATAAAACCCTTTACAGTCACTGTCCATCAGCATAGCAAAATGTTGTAGAATCACTACTTACCTTCTCTGTGTTGTGCAGCCCTCCCTTTTCTCCTAGCCCCCCATGCATGTTAATCTTAATACCCCCCTACTTCTCCCCCCCTTATCCCTCCCTACCCACCCATCCTCCCCAGCCCCTTTCCCTTTGGTACCTGTTAGTCCATTCTTGAGTTCTGTGATTGTGCTGCTGTTTTGTTCCTTCAGTTTTTCCTTTGTTCTTATATTCCACAGATAAGTGAAATCATTTGGTATTTCTCTTTCTCCGCTTGGCTTGTTTCACTGAGCATAATACCCTCCAGCTCCATCCATGTTGCTGCAAATGATTGGATTTGCCCTTTTCTTATGGCTGAGTAGTATTCCATTGTGTATATGTACCACATCTTCTTTATCCATTCATCTATTGATGGACATTTAGGTTGCTTCCAATTCTTGGCTATTGTAAATAGTGCTTCGATAAACATAGGGGTGCATCTGTCTTTCTCAAACTTGATTGCTGCGTTCTTAGGGTAAATTCCTAGGAGTGGAATTCCTGGGTCAAATGGTAAGTCTGTTTTGAGCATTTTGATATACCTCCATACTGCTTTCCACAATGGTTGAACTAACTTACATTCCCACCAGCAGTGTAGGAGGGTTCCCCTTTCTCCACAGCCTCGCCAACATTTGTTGTTGTTTGTCTTTTGGATGGCAGCCATCCTTACTGGTGTGAGGTGATACCTCATTGTAGTTTTAATTTGCATTTCTCTGATAATTAGCGATGTGGAGCATCTTTTCATGTGTCTGTTGGCCATCTGTATTTCTGTTTTGGAGAACTGTCTGTTCAGTTCCTCTGCCCATTTTTTAATTGGGTTATTTGTTTTTTGTTTGTTGAGGCGAGTGAGCTCCTTATATATTCTTGACGTCAAGCCTTTATCGGATGTGTCATTTTCAAATATATTCTCCCATACTGTAGGGATCCTTCTTGTTCTATTGATGGTGTCTTTTGCTGTACAGAAGCTTTTCAGCTTAATATAGTCCCACTTACTCATTTTTGCTGTTGTTTTCCTTGCCCGGGGAGATATGTTCAAGAAGATGTCACTCATGTTTATGTCTAAGAGGTTTTTGCCTATGTTTTCTTCCAAGAGTTTAATGGTTTCATGACTTACATTCAGGTCTTTGATCCATTTTGAGTTTACTTTTGTATATGGGGTTAGACCATGGTCCAGTTTCATTCTCCTACATGTAGCTGTCCAGTTTTGCCAGCACCATCTGTTGAAGAGACTGTCATTTCGCCATTGTATGTCCATGGCTCCTTTATCAAATATTATTTGACCATATATGTCTGGGTTAATGTCTGGATTCTCTAGTCTGTTCCATTGGTCTGTGGCACTGTTCTTGTGCCAGTACCAAATTGTCTTGATTACTATGGCTTTATAGTAGAGCTTGAAGTTGGGGAGTGAGATCCCCCCTACTTTATTCTTCTTCCTCAGGATTGCTTTGGCTATTCGGGGTCTTTGGTGTTTCCATATGAATTTTTGAATTATTTGTTCCAGTTCATTGAAGAATGTTGCTGGTAGTTTCATAGGGATTGCATCAAATCTGTATGTTGCTTTGGGCAGGATGGCCATTTTAACGATATTAATTCTTCCTAGCCATGAGCATGGGATGAGTTTCCATCTGTTAGTGTCCCCTTTAATTTCTCTTGAGTGACTTGTAGTTTTCAGAGTATAAGTCTTTCACTTCTTTGGTTAGGTTTATTCCTAGGTATTTTATTTTTTTGGATGCAATTGTGAATGGAGTTGTTTTCCTGATTTCTCTTTCTGTTGGTTCATTGTTAGTATATAGGAAAGCCACAGATTTCTGTGTGTTGATTTTGTATCCTGCAACTTTGCTGTATTCCGATATCAGTTATAGTAGTTTTGGGGTGGAGTCTTTAGGGTTTTTTATGTACAGTATCATGTCATCTGCAAATAGTGACAGTTTAACTTCTTCTTTACCAATCTGGATTCCTTGTATTTCTTTATTTTGTCTGATTGCCGTGGCTAGGACCTCCAATACTATGTTAAATAACAGTGGAGAAAGTGGGCATCCCTGTCTAGTTCCCAATCTCAGCGGAAATGCTTTCAGCTTCTCACTGTTCAATATAATGTTTGCTGTGGGTTTATCATAGATGGCCTTTATTATGTTGAGGTACTTGCCCTCTATGCCCATTTTGCTGAGAGCTTTTAACATGAATGGATGTTGAACTTTTTCAAATGCTTTTTCAGCATCTATGGAGATGATAATGTGGTTTTTGTCTTTCTTTTTGTTGATGTGGTGGATGATGTTGATGGACTTTCGAATGTTGTACCATCCTTGCATCCCTGGGATGAATCCCACTTGGTCATGGTGTATGATCCTTTTGATGTATTTTTGAATTCGGTTTGCTAATATTTTGTTGAGTATTTTTGCATCTACGTTCATCAGGGATATTGGTCTGTAGTTTTCTTTTTTGGTGGGGTCTTTGCCTGATTTTGGTATTAGGGTGATGTTAGCTTCATAGAATGAGTTTGGGAGTATCCCCTCCTCCTCTATTTTTTGGAAAACTTTAAGGAGAATGGGTATTATGTCTTCCCTGTATGTCTGATAAAATTCCGAGGTAAATCCATCTGGCCCGGGGGTTTTGTTCTTTGGTAGTTTTTTGATTACCGCTTCAATTTCGTTGCTGATAATTGGTCTGTTTAGATTTTCTGTTTCTTCCTGGGTCAATCTTGGAAGGTTATATTTTTCTAGGAAGTTGTCCATTTCTCCTAGGTTTCCCAGCTTGTTAGAATATAGGTTTTCATAGTATTCTCCAATAATTCTTTGCATTTCCTTGGGGTCCGTCGTGATTTTTCCTTTCTCGTTTCTGATACTGTTGATTTGTGTTGACTCTCTTTTCTTCTTAATAAGTCTGGCTAGAGGCTTATCGATTTTGTTTATTTTCTCGAAGAACCAGCTCTTGGTTTCATTGATTTTTGCTATTGTTTTATTCTTCTCAATTTTATTTATTTCTTCTCTGATCTTTATTATGTCCCTCCTTCTGCTGACCTTAGGCCTCATCTGTTCTTCTTTTTCCAATTTCGATAATTGTGACATTAGACCATTCATTTGGGATTGCTCTTCCTTTTTTAAATATGCTTGGATTGCTATATACTTTCCTCTTAAGACTGCTTTTGCAGTGTCCCACAGAAGTTGGGCCTTTGTGTTGTTGTTGTCATTTGTTTCCATATATTGCTGGATCTCCATTTTGATTTGGTCATTGATCCATTGATTATTTAGGAGCGTGTTGTTAAGCCTCCATGTGTTTGTGAGCCTCTTTGCTTTCTTTGTACAGTTTATTTCTAGTTTTATGCCTTTGTGGTCTGAAAAGTTGGTTGGTAGGATTTCAATCTTTTGGAATTTTCTGAGGCTCTTTTTGTGGCCTAGTATGTGGTCTATTCTGGGGAATGTTCCATGTGCACTTGAGAAGAATGTATATCCCACTGCTTTTGGATGTAGAGTTCTATAGCTGTCTATTAGGTCCATCTGCTCTACTGTGTTGTTCAGTGCTTCCGTGTCCTTACTTATTTTCTGCCCAGTGGATCTATCCTTTGGGGTGAGTGGTATGTTGAAGTCTCCTAGAATGAATGCATTGCAGTCTATATCCCCCTTTAGTTCTGTTAGTATTTGTTTCACATATGCTGGTGCTCCTGTGTTGGGTGCATATATATTTAGAATGGTTATATCCTCTTGTTTGACTGAGCCCTTTATCATTATGTAGTGTCCTTCTTTATCTCTTGTTACTTTCTTTGTTTTGAAGTCTATTTTGTCTGATATTAGTACTGCAACCCCTGCTTTCTTCTCACTGTTGTTTGCTTGAAATATGTTTTTCCATCCCTTGACTTTTAGTCTGTACATGTCTTTGGGTTTGAGGTGAGTTTCTTGTAAGCAGCATATAGGTGGGTCTTGCTTTTTATCCATTCTGTTACTCTGTGTCTTTAGATTGGTGCATTCAAACCATTAACATTTAGGGTGACTATTGAAAGATATGTACTTATTGCCATTGCAGGCTTTAAATTCGTGGTTACCAAAGGTTCAAGGTTAGCCTCTTTAGTATCTTACTGCCTAACTTAGCTCGCTTATTGAGCTGTTATATACACTGTCTGGAGATTCTTTTCTTCTCTCCCTTCTTGTTCCTCCTCCTCGATTCTTCATATGTTGGGTGTTTTGTGCTGTGCTCTTTCTAGGAGTGCTCCCATCTAGAGCAGTCCCTGTAAGATGTTCTGTAGAGGTGGTTTGTGGAAAGCAAATTCCCTCAGCTTTTGTTTGTCTGGGAATTGTTTAATCCCACCGTCATATTTGAATGATAGTCGTGCTAGATACAGTATCCTTGGTTCAAGGCCCTTCTGTTTCATTGTATTAAATATATCATGCCATTCTCTTCTGGCCTGTACGGTTTCTGTTGAGAAATCTGACGTTAGCCTGATGGGTTTCCCTTTATAGGTGACCTTTTTCTCTCTAGCTGCCTTTAACACTCTTTCCTTGTCCTTGATCTTTGCCATTTTAATTATTATGTGTCTTGGTGTTGCCCTTCTTGGATCCTTTCTGTTGGGGGTTCTGTGTATTTCCGTGGTCTGTTCGATTACTTCCTCCCCCAGTGTGGGGAAGTTTTCAGCAATTATTTCGTCTAAGATACTTTCCATCTCTTTTCCTCTCTCTTCTTCTTCTGGGACCCCTATAATACGGATATTGTTCCTTTTGGATTGGTCACACAGTTCTCTTAATATTGTTTCATTCCTGGAGATCCTTTTGTCTCTCTCTATGTCAGCTTCTATGCGTTCCTGTTCTCTGATTTCAATTCCATCAATGGCCTCTTGCATCCTATCCATTCTGCTTATAAACCCTTCCAGAGTTTGTTTCATTTCTGCGATCTCCTTTCTGGCATCTGTGATCTCCTTCCGGACTTCATCCCATTTCTCTTGCGTATTTCTCTGCATCTCTGTCAGCATGTTTATGATTCTTATTTTGAATTCTTTTTCAGGGAGACTGGTTAGGTCTGTCTCCTTCTCTGGTGTTGTCTCTGTGATCTTTGTCTGCCTGTAGCTTTGCCTTTTCATGGTGATAGGAATAGTCTGCAGAACTGGGACGAGTGACGGCTGGAAGGACTTCCTTTCTTGTTGGTTTGTGGCCCTCCTCTCCTGGGAGAACAGCGACCTCTAGTGGCTTGTGCTGGGCAGCTGCGCGCAGACAGGGTTTCTGCTTCCTGCCCGGCTGCTATGGAGTTAATCTCCGCTGTTGCTGTGGGCGTGGCCTAGCTCGGGCAGCTACTCCAAAATGGTGGAGTCGCGTTGGAGCAGGAGCTGCTGGGAGGCTATTTATCTCCGTAAGGGGCCTCCCTGCTCCCTGCAGCCCAGGGGTTAGGGTGCCCAGAGATCCCGGATTCCCTACCTCTGGATTACGTGACCCGCCCTGCTCCTTTAAGACTTCCAAAAAGCACCCGCCAAAACAAAACAACGCCCACCAAAAAAAAAAAAAAAAAAAATTTTTTTTAATTAAAAAAAAAAAAAAATTTTTTAATTAAAAAAAAAAAAAAAGGTGGTTGTTCGTTTTTCTTTATTCTCCGGTGCCAGCCTCAGGCCTCTGCTCACCGGTCTTTCTGCCCTGTTTCCCTAGTATTGGGGTCCCTATCCCTTTAAGACTTCCATAAACAAAAGAGAAAAAAAGCCAAAAAAAAATGGTCGCACGCTTTTCTTATGTCCTCTGTTGCCCAGCCTCCAGTGCCAGCTCACTGTTCTTGCTGCCCTGTTTTCCTAGTATCGAGCGCCCTGCACTCCGGCCCGGATGGCTGGGGCTGGCTGTTCGGCAGTCCTAGGCTCCGTCTCCCTCCCGCTCTGCCTGCTCTTCTCCCGCCGGGAGCTGGGAGGAGGGGCGCTCGGCTCCCGCCGGGCTGGGGCTTGTATCTTACCCCCTTCGCGAGGCGCTGGGTTCTCTCAGGTGCAGATGTGGTCTGGATATTGTCCTGTGTCCTCTGGTCTTTATTCTAGGAAGGGTTGTCTTTGTTATATTTTCATAGATATATGTGGTTTTGGGAGGAGATTTCCGCTGCTCTACTCATGCTGCCATCTTCCGCCAGTATCTGCACCACCTCTTCTTTACCCATTCATCTGTTAATGGACACTTTGTTTGCTTCCATATCTTGGCCATTGTAAATAATGTGGCAGTAAACATAAGGGTATACATATCATTTTAAATATATTTTATTTTATTTCAGAAAATTCCTAGAAGTCAGTTACTAGGTTGTATGACATTTCTATTTTTCATTTTCTGAGGAACCTCCACACTGCTTTCTGTAGTGGCTGCACCAATTTACATTCCCACCAGCAGTGTAGGAGGGTTCCCCTTTCTCCACAATCTCGCCAACATTTGTTGCTGTTTGCCTTTTGGCTGGTGGTGATCCTTACTGGTGTGAGGTGATATCTCATTGTGGTTTTAATTTGCATTTCTCTGATGACAAGCGATGTGGAGCATCTTTTCATGTGCCTGTTGGCCACCTTGGGAAAATATCTGTTCCTGTTCTCTACCCATTTTTAGTTGGATTATTTGGTATTTTTGGTGTTGAGTTTAGAAAAATTTTCCAAAATTACTGCTGATATGTTTGTCATAGA
The DNA here is from genome assembly GCF_030020395.1 of Manis pentadactyla. Lineage (NCBI taxonomy): Eukaryota > Metazoa > Chordata > Mammalia > Pholidota > Manidae > Manis > Manis pentadactyla. The sequence goes on along the minus strand of NC_080031.1, from coordinate 47,402,760 downwards.
TGTCTAGAAAATGTGGAGGCAGTATATCAGAGAGCATGAATGGTAAGGTTATGTGATGTGGGGAGTTATTTTGAATAAATCTTCTTCAAGGGGTAATTTACTCACACTTGGTGGGTTTTAGTTAATACAATAAATACAAATCTCAGGTGTACAGCTTGGTGAATTTTACGTATGTAATGCCTATGTAACTATGATGAAGATCAAGATTTAGAGTATTCCAGAACCCTGCAGTCTCCCTTTTTCTTCCTTCCAATCAATACCTCCAAAAAGGTAATCACTACTTTAATATATCCTTGTTAATTACATCATATTTCTTTGGCCTAATAATTTTTTGGTGATTCATCTATATTGTGTTTATCCCTTATACATTCCTGTTCAACATTATGGTATATGTCATGCTATTAATATACTATACTTACTTATTAATTCTACTCTGGATAGGCATTTGGTTTGTTTCTGGTTAGGAGCTACTGTGAACTAAACTGCTATCAGCATTTCTGTATCTGTCATTTAATGGACTCAACCTTCGTTTCTGCTTGGGAAAGACCATAGTGGAGTTATTGGACGACGTTACAAAAGCATTGAGCTGTACCACATAATACCAAACATTTTCCCCAAAGATTTTATGCCAACTTACATGCAAGTTGTTGCACATCCTTGCCAGCCTTGGTATTGCCAGTCCTTTTTATTTTTTAGCCATTACAGTGAGCAGTTTTCCATTGTAGTTTCATTTCTCTTTCTCTGAGTTTTCTGTATCACATTTTATATGGTTATGAGATATTGGATATCATGTATAACTGTCTGCCAGTATTTTTTTAGGTTGGGGAGGGAGAGCTAGCCCTCTTTATTCATTGATTTGTTAGAATTCTGTATATGTTTAGGATACCAGTAGTTTACCCAATATATGTAAAACAAATATCTTCCCATATACTTATGTTTTAGCTTATATTTTTTCTTCTAATGGTGAGCGGAAAACATAAACTTTTAGAAAGATGAATGTATAAAAATGTATAAAATCTCATATTACACTTTGAACTTAATAAATATTTATGACTATAAAAATTCATGCAGATATTCTGCTATGTTAGTTCTATAGTCCCTTGGAAATCAATTTATACATGTGCTTTATAAAATCACTCCCAATCAACCCAGAGCTGCAGAAAAAACTTTCAGTGTCAGCTTTGTCACAGTGAGTCATCTGTATGGGGCAATTAAGGGTTTTTTCCCTTAATTTTCAACTTTTCTATTCTTACACAACACGTTGTGTTAATTTGTTACCTCATTACAAGTTTGGACATTAAGCTGTGTAAATATAGTATTTTTTCATTTTATATTCATGTCTTCCTATTTTTATGGTATTTTGTACTTCTGTAGAAACTTTATAATTTCCAGATTTATTAACTGTAATTGTAAGTTTAACATTGTATAAGCTTGAGATATATAACAATTACTTGATATGCTTATGTATTATGAATTGCTTACTATTAAGGGGAGCTGAAACATGCTTTCCCTCCCGTAGTTACCTTGAGTGTGTGTGTGTGTGTGTGTGGTTGTGTGTATGGTGAGAACATTTAAGATACAATCTCAATAACTATCAAGTATACACTAATGTATTAAAAGTAGTCATCACATTGTGCATTTGATCCCAAAACTCAGTCATCTTATAACCGAAATTTAGCACCCTTTGAACAATATCTCCCAATTTCCCCACCCCTCAGCCCTCGGTGACCTACCTCTGATTTGAGTTTGCCTTCTTGAGGTTCCACATGCAAGTGAGCTCATGTAACATTGCTCTTGCTCTGACTTTTCTTTAACATAATGCCCACAAAGTCAACAAATATGACAAAAGGCAGTTTACTTCTTTATTCTAACTTATTAAATTATATATGTACATCCCACATTTTTTATCCATGCCATGGACAGAAACTTAGGTTATTTCCAGGTGTTTGCTGCAGTGAATAATACTGCAGTAAACATGTGTGCAGATATCTCTTAGAAATCCAGATTTAAATTTCCATAAGCTGTAGTGCTTTATCAAATTGTATTTTTAAATATTTGAGGAAATGCCATAGTTTGCCATACTGTATATATCAATTTACATTAGCACCAACAGTATACAAGTTTTGTGACCCTCTTTTCTCCACATCCTCACCAACACTTGTTATTTTTTTCCTTTTTGATGTTAGCCATTCTAACAAATGTGAGATGATGTCTCATTGTGATTTTGATTTTCATGTCCCTGATGATTTACTTTTGGCCTATGGGAAAATGTCTATTCAGGTCCTTTGTCATTTTTCTAATTGGGTTTATATTTTTGCTACTGAATCTTAAGAGTTGCATATGCATTTTGAATATTAACCTCTCATCCAATAAGTGTTTTGAAAATGCTTTTCTTCTTGGTTGGTTGTATTTCCATTTTTTTAATAATTTTTTTTTTGCTGTGCTTCACTTTTTGGTTTGATGCGGAACTTGTTGACTTTTTGCTTTTGTTGTTTATGCTTTTGGTGATATATCCAAAATAAACGACTGCCCACACTAATGGTAAGTTGCTTTTCCTCTATATTGTCTTCTAGGTGTTTTATGGCTTTAGATAGTATATTAAGGTATTTAATACATTTCCAGTTAACTTCCATAAGTGGTTTAGGGTAGAGTCCAATTTTATTCAGTTGTGCGTGAATATCCAGAATTGAAGATACTATATTTTTCTTATTAAGTAATCTTGGCTCCTGTGTCAACTATTATTTGACCATATATGCATTGACTAATTTCTGGGCTCTTGGTTCTGTTCCACTTATCTGTGCATTTAATTTAATCTGTGCATTAATTAATTTAATTAACCATTTTTTTGGTTATTAATATAGTTTGAAATCAGGAAGCGTGATGTTTCCACCATGTGCTTCCTTCTCAAGATTACTTTAGATGTTTAGGGTAATCTGTGATTCCACATGAATTTTAGGATTTTCTAATTCTGCAAAAACTACCATTAGAATTTTATAAGATTTGCATTAAATATACAGATTGACATTTTAACATCATTACCTCTTCTGAACCATGAATATGGGAAATCTTTTAATTTGTGTCTTTTTCAACTTCTTTCATCAGTGATTATGATATTTCATCATATAGATGCTTGTTAACTTTATTACTACATATTTTATTATTTTTATTGAAGTATAATTGACATAAAACATTACTTTCAGGTGTACAAGATAACGAGTCCACATTTGTGCACATTGTGAAATGAGCACCACAGTAAGTCCAGTTACACTCTGTCACACTTATACAAAGTATGCTTTTTCCCTTGTGATGTGAGGGTTTAAGATTTATTTTTTAGCCTCTTTCAGATCTGTAATACAACACTATTGACTATAGTCACTAACCTGTTTATTAACTCCCCATGATTTTATTTTATAACAGGAAACTTGTACTTTTTTTTATTGAAGCATAGTGAATGGATAATATTATACTGGTTTCAACGATATAACACAGTGATTGAACAGTTACATACACTGGGAAGTCCTCACCCCAACTACTGTACTTACTACCTGTGATTATCAAAGATGTTGTATAATCATTGGGTATATTCTCTACACTGTACTCTCACCACCATGACTAATTTATATTATGATTGAGATTTTGTCTTTTTATTCCCTTTACCCACCCCACCCACTGACCCCAACTCCTCGCACATGGAAACTACCAGGCACTTCTCAGTGTCTATGAGTCTACTGCTGTTTTGTTCATTTTGTTTTCTTTTGCTTTCAGATTTCACTTATAAGTAAAACATTGTATTTGTCTTTCTCCACCTGGCTAATTTCACTTAGCATAGTACCCTCTAAGTCTATCTATATTGTCACAAATGGCATAATTCATTTTTATTGGGTGAATAATATTCCCTTGTGTTTATGTACCAGCTCTTCTTTTTCTATTCACTTATTGGCAGACACTTTGGTTGCTTCCATATTTTGGTTATTGTAATATAATGTGGCAATAAATTTAGGGGGTACATATATCTTTTTAAATTAGAGATTTTGTTTTCTTTGTGTAAATTTATAAAATGGAGTTTATTAGTTGTATGGTATTTCTTTTTTTTCTCATATTCGGGGACTGAGAGGAGGGAGCTGGAGGCCAGTGAGAGCATGAGAGGAGAAAAGTTTTTACAAGGGTTTGTATGTTTAATCTTCTTTTAAAACTACCAAGTCCTAGCAAATGGTCAAAATGAGAACAATTGAGATAATTCCAGGGAAACTTATGGGCTCAAATAGCTGTATTAAATGACCATACTTGTACTGGATAGACTTGGAAAGGAACTACTTCAAAAAGAACGGACAGAGTGTTCTCAGATGAGATGATCAGGGGAAGCATACAAGGCAGAAAAACAGGGTTAATGTGCAGAACATGGAGGGAGAGTAAAACAATCACCCATAACACAGAATTTCTGTACACAAATTGGTCATGCAGTTTACTGAAATTATTGTTCTAAGTAGCATATTCCCATTAACATATAAACATTGGTCTACCTGCTTAAATGAGTTTTACTGAAAAATATGCCTTCTATTTAACAATTAATTGTTCTTTATTATTTTTTTAACGTGATTGTGATATACACTATTCAAATTATTTTAAAGTATTCCATTTAACATGTTTGAAAATAGAAATTGGTGAATAATTATCAAATGAAATGACATATTTGTGATTTAATTCATAAGCCAGGATATTTTATTATTCTTCTAAGAAGAAACTGTTAAATGACCATTTATTATTTAATTATTTATATTTTTAATTGAAGTATAGTTGATATACAATATTATATACATTTCAAGTGTAAAACCAAATAATTCAAAAGTTGCTCATATTATTAAATTCTTACCCCAACTTGTGCAGTTACTACCTGTCAACATAAAAAATGTTACAGAACCATTGACTATATTCTTCATTTTGCCCTTCTATCTCCATTTATATTAATGCACATTTCTAATGTGAACACCAGGGAAGATACAAATGATACAGAAGACATCACATCTGTACCCAAAGCATTTGCAATTCATAATTCAAATAGTAAAACAAGAGAGAGAGAAACAGTATAACAGGAATTTATAACAAACATTTCTGACTGAATTCTATGAATGTTAATGTCATATAGTAAAACTTATATTACACTTCATTCATTGAGAATTCTCAGAAGTCAAAGTGGAATATAAATGTTAGGAGACAGATAACTTAAAGGTCATGGACAGCTACTGATTTGTCAAATTCATACTATTCATTAGATTTTTAATTAAAATATGGGGTTTTACTATGTGACGAAAAGCCTTTCCAATACCTATTTCAATATCCTCAAAACATCCTTGTCTCTTGAGCTATAAATAAATGGGTTCAACACAGGATCAATGTTTGAAATAAAAAAAACACTGGTACCGTCTGGTCCTGAGCAGGCCTATGTGAGAAACCAGGATTCATGTAGGTGAGACGACACGGCCATAAACCAGGCTTACTACTATCAGGCGGTGGGAGCATGTGCCCAGGCTTTGTTCCTCCTCTTGGGGGAATTCTTGTAAGATGGTGGGTAGGAGGTAAAGATGACTCCAAAGGGAATAAAGAGTGGCACAATGCCTAACACAAGTCCTGCAAACCTACAGGAAGAGGTATCCTCACAGGAGAACTTCAGAATAGCTCTAACTTCATGGAAGTAATCATCTATCTCCTTGTAACTACATGTAGATAACTGCATAGTATCTTCAGTCTGTTTTAGAAAATTTAGAACACCCCATCATTTGGCAGAACCTCGTGCTCATGATGACTGGGTACCTCAGTGGGTGACAGATGGCTGCACAGTAATCACAGGCCATGAGAGTCCATAAGAGTCAGGAGAGGGGGCAGAGCCAAGACGGCGGTGTGAGTAGGACAGTGGGAATCTCCTCCCAAAAACATATATATTTTTGGAAATACAACAAATACAACTAGCCCTTAAAGAGAGACCAGAAGACACAGGACAACAGCCAGACTACATTCACACCTGCAAGAACCCAGCACCTGGTGAAAGGGGTAGATAAAAGCTGTAGACCTGCGGGATCCGATGACCCTCACCCTAGCTCCCGGCGGGAGGAGAGGAGTCAGAGTGAGGAGGGAGAGGGAGCCCAGGACTGCTAAACACCCAGCCCCAGCCATCCACACAAGAGCACAGACACAGTGCGTGCGTGGTGTGCTGGAAACTAGGGAAGCAGGACAGTGAGACCTGTGAGCAGGTCCCACAGCTGGCGCCACTGGGACAAAGAAAAGGGAGTGCTTTTTGAAAGTCTTAAAGGGACAGGGACCCCACTGGATGAAGCACCCCGGGTCACAGTCCAGCAGTTGGAAATTCCAGGGAACTCCAGACACAGTAACGCCCTGGGCAACAGCTCTGAGACCCTTCACGGAGGTAAACAGCAAAACAGCACGCCGTCCATTACCTCTCCGGGGCCCCGCCATAGCAGAGCAGCTGCCTGAGGCTGGCCACGCACACAGCAAGGGAGCTTACTCCATACAAGCTGGGAAAGTTACAGAGACCCAGTCTACACACAATTGCCCAACACAAGCCACTAGGGGTCACAGTTGTCCCAGTAAAGAAAGTTCAGGAGCAAGTGGAAAGAATCTTGGCTCCCCAGCTGACAGATGAGTCAATAGCTCACCACTGCACCTATCAACAAGAAAAGGCAAAAAAATTTGATCCAGAAAAGACTAAACCAGACATCTTTGACATCTTCTACACTGTCCCCTGAGAAGAAACCTGGGGAGTTAGATTTAACCAATCTTCCTGAAATATAATTCAAAACAAAAGTCATAACCATGCTAATGGACGTGCAGAGAAATATGCAAGAACTAAGGAGGGAGAATGCAGAAATAAAACAATCTCTGGAAGGACTTCAAAGAAGAATGGACGAGATGCAATAGACCATTAATGGTCTAGAAAACAGAGAAGAGGAACGCAGAGAAGTTGATGCAGAGAGAGATAAAAGATCTCCAGGAATGAAAGAATATTAAGAGAACAGTGTGACCAATCAAAATGGAACAATATCCACAATATAGGGATACCAGAAGAAGAAGAGAGATAAAAAGGGATAGAAAGTGTCTTTGAAGAAATAATTGCTGAAAACTTCCCCAAACTAAGGGAGGAAATGGTCTCTCAGACAACAGAGGTACACAGAACTCCCATGACAAGGGATCCAAGGAGGGCAATACCAAGACACATAGTAATTAAAATGGCAAAGATCAAAGACAAGGACAGAGTATTAAAGGCACCCAGAGAGAAAAAAAGGTCACCCACAAAGGAAAACCCATCAGGCTATCATCAGACTTCTCAACAGAAACCTGACAGGCCAGAAGAGAATGGCATGACATAAATTAATGCAATGAAACAGAAAGGACACGAACCAAGAATACTGTATGCAGCACGACTATCATTTAAATATGAAGGAGGGATTAAAGAATTCCCAGACAAGCAAAAGTTGAGGGAAATTGCCTCCAACAAACCGCCTCTACAGGGCATCTTACAGGGACTGCTCTAGATGGGAGCACTCCTAGAAAGAGCACAGAAGAAAACACCCAACATATGAAGAATGGAGGTATAGGAATAAGAAGGGAGAGAAATAAAGAATCATCAGACCATGTTTATAATAGCTCAATAAGCAAGTTAAGTTAGACAGTAAGAGAGTAAAGAAGGTAACCTTGAACCTTTGGTAACAACAAACGTAAAGCCTGCAATGGCAATAAGTACATACCTTTCAATAATCACCCAAAATGTAAATGGACTGAATGCACCAATCAAAACACACAGAGTAATAGAATGGATAAAAAAAAGCAAGACCCATCTATATGCTGCTTTCAAGAGACTGACCTCAAACCCAAAGGCATGCACAGACTTAAAGTCAAGGGATGGAAAAAGATACATCATGCAAATAACAGAGAGAAAAAAGCAGGTGATGCAATACTAGTATCAGACAAAATAGACTTCAAAATAAAGAAAGTCACAAAACATAAAGAAGGACATTACATAATGATAAAGGGCTCACACCAACAAGAGGATATAACCATTATAAATATATATGCACCCAATACAGGAGCACCAACATATGTGAAACAAATACTAAAAGAATTAAAGGAGGATATAGAATGCAATGCATTCAATTTGGGAGACTTCAACACACCACTCACTCCAAAGGACAGATCCACTGGACAGAAAATAATTAAGGACACAGAGGCACTGAACAACACACTAGAACACATGGACCTAATAGACATCTATAGAACTCTACATCCAAAACTAACAGGATACACATTCTTCTCAAGTGCACATGGAACATGCTCCAGAATAGACTACATACTAGGCCACAAAAAGAGCCTCAGTAAGTTCCAAAAGATTGAAATCCTACCAACCAACTTTTCAGACCACAAAGGCATAAAACTAGAAATAAATTGTACAAAGAAAGCAAAGAGGCTCACAAACACATGGAGGCTTAAAACATGCTCCTAAATAATCAATGGATCAATGACCAAATTAAAATGGAGATCCAGCAATATATGGAAACAAATGACAATAATAACACAAAGCCCCAACTACTGTGGGATACAGTGAAAGCAGTCTTAAGAGGAAAGTATATAGCAATCCAGGCATATTTAAAGAAGGAAGAACAATCCCAAATGAATGGTCTAATATCACAATTATCGAAATTGAAAAGAGAAGAACAAATGAGGCCTAAGGTCAGCAGAAGGAGGTAAATAATAAAGATCAGAGAAGAAATAAACATAATTGAGAATAATAAAACAATAGAAAAAATAAATGTAAACAAGAGCTGGTTGTTCGAGAAAATAAACAAAATAGATAAGCCACTAGCCAGACTTATTAAGAGGAAAAGAGAGTCAACATACATCAACACAATCAGAAACGAGAAAGGAAAAATCACGACGGACCCCACAGAAATACAAAGAATTATTAGAGAATACTATGAAAACCTATATGCTAACAAGCTGGGAAACCTAGGAGAAATGGACAAATTCCTAGAAAAATACAACCTTCCAAAACTGACCCAGAAAGAAACAGAAAATCTAAACAGACCAATTACCAGCAATGAAATTGAAGCTGTAACAAAAAAACTACCAAAGAGCAAAACCCCCGGACTAGATGGGTTTACCTCGGAATTTTATCAGACATACAGAGAAGACATGATACCCATTCTCCTTAACGTTTTCCAGAAAATAGAAGAGGAGGGAATACTCCCAAATTCATTCTATGAAACCAACATCACCCTAATACCAAAACCAGGCAAAGACCCCACCAAAACAGAAAACTACAGACCAATATTCCTGATGAACGTAGATGCAAAAATACTCAACAAAATATTACCAAACTGAATTCAAAGATACATCAAAAGGATCATACACCATGACCAAGTGGGATTCATCCCAGGGATGCAAAGATGGTACAACATTCGAAAATCCATCATCATCATCCACCACATCTACAAAAAGAAGGACAAAAACCACATGATCATCTCCATAGATGGTGAAAAAGCTTTCGATAAAATTAAACATCCGTTCATGATAAAAACTCTCATCAAAATGGGTATAGAGGGCAAGTACCTCAACATAATAAAGGCCATATATGATAAACCCACAGCCAACATCATACTGAACAACAAGAAGCTGAAAGCTTTTCCTTTGTGATCGGGAACAAGACAGGGAATGCCCGCTCTCCGCACTGTTATTCAACATAGTACTGGAGGTCCTAGCCACGGCAATTAGACAAAACAAAGAAATACAAGGAATCCAGATTGGTAAAGAAGAAGTTAAAATGTCACTATTTGCAGATGACATGATATTCTACATAAAAAACCCTGAAGACTCCACTCTGAAACTCTAGAGCTAATATCGGAATTCAGCAAAGTTACAGTATACAAAATTAACAAATCTGTGGCTTTCCTATACACTAACAATAAACTAATAGAAAGAGAAATCAGGAAGACAATTCCATTCACAATAGCAGCAATAAGAATAAAATACCTAGGAATAAACCTAACCAAGGAAGTTAAAGACCTATAACCTGAAAACTATAAGACACTCTAAAGAGAAATTAAAGAGGTCACTAACAAATGGAAACTCATCCCATGCTCCTGGCTAGGAAGAATTAATATCATCAAAATGGCCATCCTGCCCAAAGCAATATACAGATTCGAGGCAATCCCTATCATACTACCAAAGCATTCTTCAATGAACTGGTACAAATAGTTCAAAAATTCATATGGAAACACAAATCCGAATAGCTAAAGCAATCCTGAGAAGGAAGAATAAAGTGGAGGGTATTTCACTCCCCAACTTCAAGCTCTACTACAAAGCCACAGTAATCAAGCCAATTTGGTACTGGCACAAGAACAGAGCCACAGACCAATGGAACAGAATACAGACTCCAAACATTAACCCAAACATATATGGTCAACTAATATTCAATAAAGGGGCCATGGACATACAATGGGGAAATGAGAGTCTCTTCAACAGATGGTGCTGGCAAAACTGGAAAGCTACATGTAAGAGAATGAAACTGGATCACTGTCTAACCTCATACACAAAAGTAAACTCCAAATGGATCAAAGACCTGAGTGTAAGTCATGAAACCATAAAACTCTTAGAAAAAAACATAGGCAAAAATCTCTTAGACATAAACATGAGTGACCCATTCTTGAACATATCTCTCCGGGCAAGGGAAACAAAAGCAAGTATGAACAAATGGGACTATATCAAGCTGAAAAGCTTCTGTAGAGCAAAGGACATCATCAATAGAACAAAAAGATATATTACAGTATGGGAGAATATATTCATAAATGACAGATCCGATAAAGGGTTGACATCCAAAATATATAAAGAGCTCACAAACCTCAACAAACAAAAAGCAAATAATCCAATTAAGAAATGGGGGAGAGGGGCGGAAGATGGCGGCGTGAGTAGAGCAGCGGAAATCTCCTCCCAAAACCACATATATCTATGAAAATATAACAAAGACAACCCTTCCTAGAATAAAGACCAGAGGACACAGGACAATATCCAGACCACATCCGCACCTGAGAGAACCCAGCGCCTCACGAAGGGGGTAAGATACAAGCCCTGGCCCGGCGGGAGCGGAGCGCCCCTCCCCCCAGCTCCCGGTGGGAGAAGAGCAGGCAGAGCGGGAGGGAGACGGAGCCCAGGACTGCCGAACAGCCAGCCCCAGCCATCTGGGCCAGAGTGCAGGGCGCTCGATACTAGGAAAACAGGGCAGCAAGTACAGTGAGCTGGCACTGGAGGCTGGGCAACAGTGGACATAAGAAAAGCGTGCGACCATTTTTTTTTTGCTTTTTTGCTCTTTTGTTTATGGAAGTCTTAAAGGGATAGGGACCCCAATACTAGGGAAACAGGGCAGAAAGACTGGTGAGCAGAGGCCTGAGGCTGGCACTGGAGAATAAAGAAAAACGAACGACCACCTTTTTTTTTTTTTTTTAATTAACAAAATTTTTTTTTTTTTTTTTTTTTTTTTGGTGGGCGTTGTTTTGTTTTGGCGGGTGCTTTTTGGAAGTCTTAAAGGAGCAGGGCGGGTCACTTAATCTAGAGGTAGGGAATCCGGGATCTCTGGGCACCCTAACCCCTGGGCTGCAGGGAGCAGGGAGGCCCCTTACGGAGATAAATAGCCTCTCAGCAGCTCCTGCTCCAACGCGACTCCACCATTTTGGAGTAGCTGCCCGAGCTAGGCCACGCCCACAGCAACAGCGGAGATTAACTCCATAGCAGCCGGGCAGGAAGCAGAAACCCTGTCTGCGTGCAGCTGCCCAGCACAAGCCACTAGAGGTCGCTGTTCTCCCAGGAGAGGAGGGCCACAAACCAACAAGAAAGGAAGTCCTTCCAGCCATCACTCATCCCAGTTCTGCAGACTATTCCTATCACCATGAAAAGGCAAAGCTACAGGCAGACAAAGATCACAGAGACAACACCAGAGAAGGAGACAGACCTAACCAGTCTCCCTGAAAAAGAATTCAAAATAAGAATCATAAACATGCTGACAGAGATGCAGAGAAATACGCAAGAGAAATGGGATGAAGTCCGGAAGGAGATCACAGATGCCAGAAAGGAGATCGCAGAAATGAAACAAACTCTGGAAGGGTTTATAAGCAGAATGGATAGGATGCAAGAGGCCATTGATGGAATTGAAATCAGAGAACAGGAACGCATAGAAGCTGACATAGAGAGAGACAAAAGGATCTCCAGGAATGAAACAATATTAAGAGAACTGTGTGACCAATCCAAAAGGAACAATATCCGTATTATAGGGGTCCCAGAAGAAGAAGAGAGAGGAAAAGAGATGGAAAGTATCTTAGACGAAATAATTGCTGAAAACTTCCCCACACTGGGGGAGGAAGTAATCGAACAGACCACGGAAATACACGGAACCCCCAACAGAAAGGATCCAAGAAGGGCAACACCAAGACACATAATAATTAAAATAGCAAAGATCAAGGACAAGGAAAGAGTGTTAAAGGCAGCTAGAGAGAAAAAGGTCACCTATAAAGGGAAACCCATCAGGCTAACGTCAGATTTCTCAACAGAAACCCTACAGGCCAGAAGAGAATGGCATGATATATTTAATACAATGAAACAGAAGGGCCTTGAACCAAGGATACTGTATCCAGCACGACTATCATTCAAATATGACGGTGGGATTAAACAATTCCCAGACAAACAAAAGCTGAGGGAATTTGCTTTCCACAAACCACCTCTACAGAACATTTTACAGGGACTGCTCTAGATGGGAGCACTCCTAGAAAGAGCACAGCACAAAACACCCAACATATGAAGAATCGAGGAGGAGGAACAAGAAGGGAGAGAAGAAAAGAATCTCCAGACAGTGTATATAACAGCTCAATAAGCGAGCTAAGTTAGGCAGTAAGATACTAAAGAGGCTAACCTTGAACCTTTGGTAACCACGAATTTAAAGCCTGCAATGGCAATAAGTACATATCTTTCAATAGTCACCCTAAATGTTAATGGTTTGAATGCACCAATCAAAAGACACAGAGTAACAGAATGGATAAAAATGCAAGACCCATCTATACGCTGCTTACAAGAAACTCACCTCAAACCCAAAGACATGTACAGACTAAAAGTCAAGGGATGGTAAAACATATTTCAAGCAAACAACAGTGAGAAGAAAGCAGGGGTTGCAGTACTAATATCAGACAAAATAGACTTCAAAACAAAGAAAGTAACAAGAGATAAAGAAGGACACTACATAATGATAAAGGGCTCAGTCCAACAAGAGGATATAACCATTCTAAATATATATGCACCCAACACAGGAGCACCAGCATATGTGAAACAAATACTAACAGAACTAAAGGGGGATATAGACTGCAATGCATTCATTCTAGGAGACTTCAACAAACCACTCACCCAAAAGGATAGATCCACTGGGCAGAAAATAAGTAAGGACACGGAAGCACTGAACAACACAGTAAAGCAGATGGACCTAATAGACAGCTATAGAACTCTACATCCAAAAGCAGCGGGATATACATTCTTCTCAAGTGCACATGGAACATTCTCCAGAATAGACCACATACTAGGCCACAAAAAGAGCCTCAGAAAATTCCAAGAGATTGAAATCCTACCAACCAACTTTTCAGACCACAAAGGCATAAAACTAGAAATAAACTGTACAAAGAAAGCAAAGAGGCTCACAAACACATGGAGGCTTAACAACACGCTCCTAAATAATCAATGGATCAATGACCAAATCAAAATGGAGATCCAGCAATATATGGAAACAAATGACAACAACAACACAAAGGCCCAACTTCTGTGGGACACTGCAAAAGCAGTCTTAAGAGGAAAGTATATAGCAATCCAAGCATATTTAAAAAAGGAAGAGCAATCCCAAATGAATGGTCTAATGTCACAATTATCGAAATTGGAAAAAGAAGAACAGATGAGGCCTAAGGTCAGCAGAAGGAGGGACATAATAAAGATCAGAGAAGAAATAAATAAAATTGAGAAGAATAAAACAATAGCAAAAATCAATGAAACCAAGAGCTGGTTCTTTGAGAAAATAAACAAAATCGATAAGCCTCTAGCCAGACTTATTAAGAAGAAAAGAGAGTCAACACAAATCAACAGTATCAGAAATGAGAAAGGAAAAATCACGACGGACCCCACGGAAATGCAAAGAATTATTGGAGAATACTATAAAAACCTATATGCTAACAAGCTGGGAAACCTAGGAGAAATGGACAACTTCCTAGAAAAATATAACCTTCCAAGATTGACCCAGGAAGAAACAGAAAATCTAAACAGACCAATTACCAGCAACGAAATTGAAGCGGTAATCAAAAAACTACCAAAGAACAAAACCCCCGGGCCAGATGGATTTACCTCGGAATTTTATCAGACATACAGGGAAGACATAATACCCATTCTCCTTAAAGTTTTCCAAAAAATAGAGGAGGAGGGGATACTCCCAAACTCATTCTATGAAGCTAACATCACCCTAATACCAAAACCAGGCAAAGACCCCACCAGAAAAGAAAACTACAGACCAATACCCTGATGAACGTAGATGCAAAAATACTCAACAAAATATTAGCAAACCGAATTCAAAAGTACATCAAAAGGATCATACACCAAGACCAAGTGGGATTCATCCCAGGGATTCAAGGATGGTACAACATTCGAAAGTCCATCAACATCATCCACCACATCAACAAAAAGAAAGACAAAAACCACATGATCATCTCCATAGATGCTGACAAAACCTTTGACAAAGTTCAACATCCATTCATGTTAACTCTCAGCAAAATGGGAATAGAGGGCAAGTACCTCAACATAATAAAGGCCATCTATGATAAACCCACAGCCAACATTATATTGAACAGCGAGAAGCTGAAAGCATTTCCTCTGAGATCGGGAACTAGACAGGGATGCCCACTCTCTCCACTGTTATTTAACATAGTACTGGAGGTCCTAGCCACGGCAATCAGACAAAATAAAGAAATACAAGGAATCCAGATTGGTAAAGAAGAAGTTAAACTGTCACTATTTGCAGATGACATGATACTGTACATAAAAAACCCTAAAGACTCCACCCCAAAACTACTAGAACTGATATCGGAATACAGCAAAGTTGCAGGATACAAAATCAACACACAGAAATCTGTGGCTTTCCTATACACTAACAATGAACCAACAGAAAGAGAAATCAGGAAAACAACTCCATTCACAATTGCATCCAAAAAAATAAAATACCTAGGAATAAACCTAACCAAAGAAGTGAAAGACTTATACTCTGAAAACTACAAGTCACTCAAGAGAAATTAAAGGGGACACTAACAGATGGAAACTCATCCCATGCTCGTGGATAGGAAGAATTAATATCTTCAAAATGGCCATCCTGCCCAAAGCAATATACAGAGTTGATGCAATCCCTATGAAACTACCAGCAACATTCTTCAATGAACTGGAACAAATAATTCAAAAATTCATATGGAAACACCAAAGACCCCGAATAGCCAAAGCAATCCTGTGAAAGAAGAATAAAGTAGGGGGTATCTCACTCCCAACTTCAAGCTCTACTATAAAGCCATAGTAATCAAGACAATTTGGTACTGGCATAAGAACAGAGCCACAGACCAATGGAACAGACTAGAGAATCCAGACTTTAACCCAGACATATATGGTCAATTAATATTTGATAAAGGAGCCATGGATATACAATGGCGAAATGACAGTCTCTTCAACAGATGGTGCTGGCAAAACTGGACAGCTACATGTAGGAGAATGAAACTGGACCATTGTCTAACCCCATATACAAAAGTAAACTCAAAATGGATCAAAGACCTGAATGTAAGCCATGAAACCATTAAACTCTTGGAAGAAAACATAGGCAAAAACCTCTTAGACATAAACATGAGTGACCTCTTCTTGAACATATCTCCCCGGGAAAGGAAAACAACAGCAAAAATGAGTAAGTGGGACTATATTAAGCTGAAAAGCTTCTGTACAGCAAAAGACACCATCAATAGAACAAGAAGGATCCCTACAGTATGGGAGAACATATTTGAAAATGACACATCCGATAAAGGCTTGACGTCAAGAATATATAAGGAGCTCACACACCTCAACAAACAAAAAACAAATAACCCAATTAAAAAATGGGCAGAGGAACTGAACAGACAGTTCTCCAAAACAGAAATACAGATGGCCAACAGACACATGAAAAGATGCTCCACATCACTAATTATCAGAGAAATGCAAATTAAAACTACAATGAGGTATCACCTCACACCAGTATGGATGGCTGCCATCCAAAAGACAAACAACAACAAATGTTGGCGAGGCTGTGGAGAAAAGGGAACCCTCCTACACTGCTGGTGGGAATGTAAGTTAGTTCAACCATTGTGGAAAGCAGTATGGAGGTACATCAAAATGCTCAAAACAGACTTACCATTTGACCCAGGAATTCCACTCCTAGGAATTTACCCTAAGAACGCAGCAATCAAGTTTGAGAAAGACAGATGCACCCCTATGTTTATCGCAGCACTATTTACAATAGTCAAGAATTGGAAGCAACCTAAATGTCCATCAATAGATGAATAGATAAAGAAGATGTGGTACATATACACAATGGAATACTACTCAGCCATAAGAAAAGGGCAAATCCAATCATTTGCAGCAACATGGATGGAGCTGGAGGGTATTATGCTCAGTGAAACAAGCCAAGCGGAGAAAGAGAAATACCAAATGATTTCACTTATCTGTATAATATAAGAACAAAGGAAAAACTGAAGGAACAAAACAGCAGCACAATCACAGAACTCAAGAATGGACTAAAAGGTACCAAAGGGAAAGGGGCTGAGGAGGATGGGTGCGTAGGGAGGGATAAGGGGGGGAGAAGTAGGGGGGTATTAAGATTAACATGCATGGGGGGCTAGGAGAAAAGGGAGGGCTGCACAACACAGAGAAGGCAAGTAGTGATTCTACAACATTTTGCTATGCTGATGGACAATGACTGTAAAGGGGTTTAAAGGGGAGACCTGGTATAGGGGAGAGCCTAGTAAACATAATATTCGTCATGTAAGTGTAGATTAGTGATACCAAAAACAAAGCAAAAAAAAAAAAAAAAAGGGCAGTTCCTGTGTGGTAACCTCCAACGAGTTCTACACAAGGGTATAAAGGGCATATAAAAGTGTAGGCAAAGGGTCTGTTTGTGTTTATACAGAGGATCAAAGCCTAATTGGGCTACCCCGAAAATGAACTAAGATACGATATGAAGAAGAACTTCCAACATCAGCACTCTCTGGAAGACTCATGCCAGAAGATGATCATCAAAAAACCCCAACAAAGATCCACGCGCTGCTACAGCTGTAGATGCACTCATCCCACCAGTTCCTGGACTTGCCATGGGAATGAGGAAGGAGATATCTAAGCTGACCTGTGCATACAGTAAAACAACAAATTTGACTGGATCTATACTGTTGGAACTCAACAAGAATTTAGAGAAGTGCAAATTATAGCGCTCCAAAGTTTTACAACTACAGACTATTTACTGTTAAAAGAACATATGGCATGTGAACAGTCCCCAGGAATGGGTTGTTTTAATTTGTCTGATTTCTCTCAGACTGTTCAAGTTCAGTTGGACAATATCCACCATATCATAGATAAGTTTTCACAAATGCCTAAGGTGCCTAACTGATTTTCTTGGTTTCACTGGAGATGGCTGGTAATTACAGATATGCTTTGGTTATGTAACTATACTCCTATTATGTTAATGTGTGTGCGCTATTTAAGTAGTAGCTTAATACCTATATACGCTGAAGTTACTCTACAAGAAGATATGTCAAAGAAATAATCAATCTTCCCATGTTTTCTTCCGCCTGCTACTTCTATAGCTTTTCTTCTTCTTTCCTAATTACAACCCTTAAATAGAATTCGTGCCTCATATCAAATTTACCGAGTATCATAATTCTTCCAAGTGGTAAAGATACCTCAAGACAAATGCTGGGCATAGAAGCCACAGGGCATAAATATGCAAAGAAGTAAAAAGCTAACCTTTTCAAACAATAAGGCTCCCTCTCACTTACCAACTTCACATTTCCCTGTATGGCCCCGGAAGATGACTGGTTAGCCAGAGATGGGTAAGATTCGTCAAGGGAGGAACAACCTAAGACAGGCACAGTCGCAGGGGGGCCATCAGGTGAGAAATTGGGGATCAACAGAGGTGAGGCTTAGAACCTCACCCCCCCTGTTCTGAGAGAAATCTTCTACATACGTGGATGTTTTATTGCCCTGGTCTAGCTTGGATTAATACATAGTCTACAGGCACACACCTGATCATCTACATTTGCTCTCTTACAACACTAAACTATGTTTTCTACCTTTATCTTGTATCTACCTACCACTTCAGCATTTTATTAAAAATAATAATAATAAAGAGAGAAATGTGGTATCCACATATAAATCAAGTATAAAAACCAAATGAGTATTCATATTTGAACTGACTCTTTAGAGTTCATAATGCATGAGCCAAACCAAAAGTTTCTGTGATGACTGCCCTTGTACTGTTCACTATGTAACTTATTCATTATGTAAGAATCTGTTCTACATGTAAGAACTTGTTTGTTATGCCTCAGAAGATTGGAGTCTGACGAAAATTAGGCTTAGGGTGGATTAATGATTGTGCATTGAGCATTGACTGCCCTATACAGAATTTTATTGTTGTTAACAACCATTTGATCAATAAATATGAGAGATGCCCTCACAAAAAAAAAAAAAAAAAAAGGACAGACTTCCAATGGTAAAATAAATAAGTAACTGGGATGTAATGTATAGCATAAGGAATATAGTCAAGATATTGTAACAGCTTGGTAGGGTGATAGCTGGAACCTAGAATTATGTATATAAATGTTCTACCACTGTGTTGTACACTTGAAACTAATGTAATGTAATACTGTGCGTCAACTACCCTTCAATAAAAAATAATTATTTAAAAAAAAAAAATGGGCAGAGGAGCTGAATAGACAGTTCTCTAAAGAAGAAATTCAGATGGCCAACAGACACATGAAAAGATGCTCCACACCGTTTGTCATCAGAGATATGCAAATTAAAACCACAATGAGATATCATCTCATACCAGTAAGGATTGCTACCATCCAAAAGACAAACAACAACAAATATTGGCGAGGTTGTGGAGAAAGGGGAACCCTCCTACACTGCTGGTGAGAATGTAAATGAGTTCAACCATTGTGGAAATTAGTATGGAGGTTCCTCAAAATGCTCAAAATAGAAATACCATTTGACCCAGGAATTCCACTCCTAGGAATTTACCCCAAGAATTCAGCACTCCAGTTTGAGAAAGACAGATGCACCCCTATGTTTATTGCTGCACTATTTACAATAGCCAAGATATGGAAGCAACCTAAATGTCCATCAATAGATGAATGGATAAAGAAAAGGTGGTACATATACACAATGGAATATTACTCAGGCATAAGAAAAAACAGATCCTACCATTTGCAACAACATGGATGGTGCTAGAGGGTATTATGCTCAGTGAAATAAGCCACGTGGAGAAAGACAAGTACCAAATGATTTCACTCATATGTGGAGTATAAGAACAAAGGGAAACTGAAGGAACAAAACAGCCGCAGAATCACAGAACCCAGGAATGGGCTGACAGTTACCAAAGGGAAAGTGACTACGGAGGATGGGTGGGAGTGGAGGGATAAGGGGGGGATAAAGAAAGAGGGCATTACAATTATCATGTATAGTGTGTGTGGGATACGGGGAAGGCTATGCAACACAGAGAAGACAAGTAGTGATTTTACAGCATCTTACTATTCAGATGGACAGTGACTGTGAAGGGGTATGTGGGGGGGACTTGGTGAAGGGGGGAGTCTAGTAAACATAATGTCCTTCATGTAATTGTAGATTATTGATACCAAAAAAAAAAATGAGTCAGGAGAATACACTGTGCTCCTCTCAGCATAGGGAAGAGAAATATCAGGAACCACGGGCTATATTTATGATATTTTTATTCCCTGAGCAAATTCAGCGGCCATGTTGGGGACAGAGTTGGAGATGAACAGCAAGTTGAGGAGGGACAGCCAGCTGAGGAGGAAGTGTATGAGCACGTGAACATGGGAGTCCACCAGCATAAGGGGAATCAGAGCTGAGTTCCCAGTGAGGGCAACAGCACAGATCAGCGTGATCACGCCGATCAAGATGTCACAGTGTTTCCTGTCAGGGAGAGTCCCGGAAGAATAAAATCCATCCCTGATGTCTCATTTCTTCCCTTCATGAAGTAAAATCAACTGTTTGACCTGAAGCCAAATAGGTTAGAAAAGTCATAAAGAACCATAATACCATGTATTAAAATTTTGTTTATAAAAGCTTCAAAACTGCTGTATTAAACCATCATTCCAGTGAACATTAAGGTGTCCTCCAAGCTAGCTATGCAAACTATACTGCATCTATTGCTTTCGCATCTTTACAACAGGATGGAAACTATAGAGAACATACTACAAAGAATACTTTATAGTCACCACTATAAACTATTAACACAACTTGATTTATTATATGTATAATTAACATCTTCATGTACTCAAAATGAGTGTTCTTAATCCACTCTTGATTGTATTTTGAAATAGAGATGGAGTTTATTTTTTAATAATTTACTTCTTTTGTCTCTTGGACACAAAGATACAATGTTTCTTCAGTCTCCTTTGAAATTAGTTGTGGCCATTTATGTCACGCTGCAGAAAGCAATGTAAGGGGAAGTTTTTCTTTTCTGAGATAGGTTACTTGGCAAATGTATGTAGAAACCTATCTATCACCACGTGTAGAAATCAGGTCACTGGCAAGGAAAGACCCCAAATTAGATAATTTCTTAATTAATTAAATGTTAATAGAATATTCTTAACAGAGGTTAAGCAACTAAATGTATATTTTAAAGACCAGATAGTGAGAGTGTACTCATATTATTTATAGAAAAACATGTTACCCTGAAAATGTGTATGTGTTTGCATGCATGTTTAGGTTAAATCTAAAAAAGGTAGTTCCTTCTTCAGTTGTTTTCAATGACATATCTCATTTTATCTCAAATTTATAACGATTGAAGCTTACTTAATTTTGTCCCCACTATTAATCATTAATTTGCCTTCCACATTCTGGATTTTGGTTGCATGCTCAGATATGAAATACCTGGCATCTCTTCTTTAATATAGTAATTGGCCTAAAATATTTAACCGTGCTTGACAATGCCTTTCATCTCTTTCTGAGCTGTGTGCACTTCTCAAAACCACGTGAGTTAATTTGCATTTCCTGTGATTAGCAATGCACAGCATTTTTTCATGTGTCTGTTGACCATCTGTGTGTCTTTATTTTTTAAAATGCCTATTCGAGACTTTTGCCCATTTTTTAATTGGGTTATTTTTTTTGTGGTGTTGATCGTATGAGTTCTTTATGTATTTTGCATGTTAACTCCCTACTTGCTAAATCATCTATAAATATATTCTCCTGTATTGTAGGTTACCTTTTTGCTTTGTTGATGCTTTCTTTCACTGTATAAAAGACTTTTAGTTCAATGTAGTCCCACTGGATTACTTTTGCTTTTGTTTGTGTTGCTGAGGGAAACATGTCAGAGAAAATTACCATGCATATGTTTAAGAGATTTTTGCATGTTTCCCTCTCTGCAGTTTACAGTTTCATCTCTTAAAGTTAGGTTTTTAATCCATTTTCAGTTTACTTATATGTACGGAGTTAGACAGTAGCATATACTGTTAAGTTTTCCCAACATCATTAATTGAGGAGACACGTCTTTTCCCCACTGTATATTCTTACCTTCTTTGTCGTATATTAATTGACCATGAATATTTACTTTATACATATACCAAATTAATTACAATTATGATACAGTGATTATATTTTGAAGTGAGATTTATGCTTTCTTTAATAATGATAAATCAGTCTAATTTATTTCTCATTTTTGAGTTTGAATTAACCTAATTTGGCTTCACACCTTTATATTCAGACACCAGGAATCAGTGTTTTACTGTTAAAAATTTATTATATAACTAGTAATTATTGTACATGCAGCATAGGCAGGCTACAGTTAACTGGTTTGGGGTACAGTTCAGAGAAAGGACACTTCACTGCTTGGAGACTCATTTCTGTGCCACCTGTTATAATGGCAACCACACAACTTTTTCTCCTTTGAGTTTGCTAACAGAGGGTCCTTACTGACCTTTGAGCATTTCCATCAGTTCCTCCAACAGATTAACTATCCAATTAACCACAGTTTCCAAGGGGGAAAAAAAAAGTTTTAAGTCTTGTTAATTTGGAAGCCATGTAACAAGGCTCCATGGGTTATCAATTTAGCCAAAGTCATTAAAAGTTTTCCGTCACAATCCCAGAAGCCTGATTTAATGATCCCCTAAATGCTGTGCTTCCAATTAAGGCCGTAACCTTCTATGCTTGGAGTACATTGTTATCTGTGATTTCTGCCTTGCTGTCTGTTAGTGACCATCCCATCCCCCCTGTAGGAGAAAAAAGTGAATCGAAGATTTTTAGAATATATCTGAACTTCCAGGCAGTTGGAAGTCCATTTAACTTGTATTACTGATTTTATTAAACATATATTCAGTAACAGAAGATTCTACAGTCTCTGTCAACACATTTTAGAATGTAAATAGAATTATACATATGTAAGAGATTTGTTAACAGGTCCAACATATCCAATAGTAATTAGGCAGGATTAGGTGGATACCACCTAAATCAAAAAGGGAGATGCTCTTATTTCTAGTGTCTCTTGCTTCTTTAAAAGCAATTCTATTGAAGTATACTTGATATACAATATTACATTGGTTTAAAGTATATAACACAGTGATTCACAGTTATATGCATTATTGAATGTTCACTCAATTAGTGTAGTTACTATCTGTCAAGACAGGAAGATGTTACAAAATCATTGACTATATTCTTCATGCCTGCACTTCCATCCCCATGACCAATTAATAATATGATTGAGATTTTTGTGCCTCTTTATCCCCTTCACATACCCTACACACCCACCCCAACCCCTCCCCAATAGTAACCTCCAGGCATTTCTCAGTGTCTATGAGTCTACTATTTTGTTCATTTTGTTTTGTTTTGTTTTTATATTCCACAAATAAGTGAAATAATATGGTATTTGTCTTTCTCCACCTGTCTTATTTCACTTAGCATAATACCGTCTAGGTCCATCCATACTATAGCAAATTACAGGATTTTTTATGGCTGAAGAATATTCCACTGTGTGTGTGTGTGTGTGTGTGTGTGTGTGTGTGTGTGTGTATACATACATTACATCATTTTTATACTTTCATCTATTGATGGACACTTTGGTTGCTTACATATTTTGCTAAGCCATTAGAGTTCATTTATTTCTGATGCTTAAATTATCCCTTATTTGTCCACTGGATTCCCTTCAAGTTGACTGCTGTTTCCTTTTGACCTGCCTTCATTACTATCTGATTTATTTTTACTCTCTAAAAATGAGGTTTTATGGTCATTATGTGCATCCCTTTATCAATTGTAGTTGGTGTACCTGGGAATATCATATAAATACTACACAGGGGAACTCTGGTGCCCACTGGTACTGTTGACATGTCTTCAATGCTTCTGCAACAGAGAGTTAGAAAATACATATTGTCTAGAAAGAGAAAATTCAATCATGATTTTTTTTCATATTTCTAATTCAAGTTAAAATTATATAATTATGCACAAAGTATTTCATTCTATATGTTTAGTATATTTTACCCTACTCTGAAAATTATGGTTCTTATTAATATTACCATAAATATTTATTACTTTTCCTTACAGTATGAGTCTCAATATAATATCAACAGAGCTAGTGAAAATATGGCTATTTAACATAGTTGATATTTCTTAATGATTATTCTGCCCTTAGAATATATTACACAAGTCTGTGTTTAAAGATACTGAATTTGTAATATTTACTCTGTGATTATGCCATCAACTTTTACATCTTAGGTAAAAATATCAAATGAAGGTAAAAAATACAGCAGTAATATCCAGGTATTATCTCATAAATGAGAGAATATTGAATAGCTTTGCTATATTTTGTTATTCTGATACTTTTCATTTATCTTTATTTTTTTGATCTGTCTCAAATTGCCAACTTTTGGCCTTTGAGGCCTATTATGTATTTTTCTTTTATTGCATATATTCCTATTCTATCCTTATGATTCCCATTCTTCTTTGGAGATTTTTTTTCAATTATTGACATATTTATCTCAGCACTTACAGTTTTTTTAAAGTATAGTATGCAAATATAGTGCTTTATATTTTCTTCTAGAAATCCCTATCTACATCACACACATTTTTTTTAAAACTAGATTTTTAATGAAGTATGCCATGCACAAAAATGCACACTTTAATGATTACTTTTCATAAAGAAACACATTTATACTCAATAAATAATGTATACCTGCCCTTTCAAAGCACAATGCATATCTTCTAATAGTTCATAAATACTCTTCTCCCTAAAATCGGTGTTTTCATAACTTCCCAAAAACAAGAATCATTTTGCTTGTCTTCAAGTTCACATTAATAGAGTGATACCCTATGCATCCCTTTTTCTGTGCTCTTCAGTTAAAGACTATGTTTTTGAGATTCACCCATGTACTGAGTGTGGCATAGGGTGATAGATACATGTTTAATTACACCAACATAGGCAAATCTTTTTTTGTTTGTTTGGTTTTTTTTTTTTTTTTGGCAAATCTTATCCATCAGGTAGGATGCATGCAAGAGAATGGTCCTGTGATAGAACAGTGGCATAAATGGGATCTGGTCCTGGTCTAGTATACCAGAACTTCACTCCCCTCCCTGTGGGAGTTGCAGATGGGTTAATATATAGGACTAAGGGAGGTACATGCACTGGCCATAAAGATAAAACAAAACTTCACCATAAAATGTTCTTACCTCCCAGATGTTTTGGGTACAATACCATAATCTTTGGGTCCACTCTGGTGTTACCTCAGTAATACACGAGGCCAGCTTCCAGGCCTTTCCCCCAAGGTGCCAGAAGAGCCAACCATTGCTGGTCCATTTGTTGAAATGTCCAGGGCCACGTCCACTCAAGAGTCTCCAGGGTCTAATGCAGTTGGGGCTGGCAGCAGGATGTTGCTCTGCTGGCCATATCCTGGCTTCAGTAACTCCTCTTTGGTTTGCACATACAGTTGTATAGGAGAGGCAGCAATGTGTGTTAGCATGTCCACAAGGCTCAAGGATCCTTTTCAGGGCTTCTCATTCAAACGCCACAGCACTGTCCTTAAGGGAAGTGACCATCTCTGTAAACTATTAGTGTCCAAATTCAGGCTAGATTTCAACAAACCATTGTACCTCTCTCTCATGCTTGCCACAGTAGGGTTATATGGTATATGAAACTTCCACTTTATTCCTAACTGCTGCACTCATTCTTGTAACCTATGTCCAGTGAAGTGGGTGCCTTGATTGCTCTCAACCACCTGCAGCCAACCATAGGCTGCAAAGAGACACTCTAGGCCCCTTTGGTGGTTTGCTGATCTGCATGATGTGCAGGAAAAGCAACTAATAGGCCAGTAGCTATGCCCACACAAGTCATGACATACCAAAGGCCCAGTATAGTCTTTCTGCCACCTGAGGAGGGATATCTGTCCCCTTACTATTGTCCCATGTTGCTGTGGGACTCAGTGTAAATCTCTCTTAAAGCACACAAGGCACTCCTTCTTGGCTTGGCTGACTTCTTCAAAGGGCAGTGGAAAGCCCCACAAAAGGGCTACAGCCCACATTGTTTTTTTCCCCACATGCAACAAATACTGGTGTAGCCATTGGGCCACAACAGAGGCAGGCTTTCCTTCCAGCCAGCACACCCGGGCTAATGTGTCTGCTTCTTCATTCCCTGGGGATGCCAAAGGCAAATGGCCAGTCACATGATTTACAGAACTGTCATAGTCTGACCAAAGCCCATAGGTCTTGACACAATTCTTGCCCTCAATGGGGCCGATGCCCAAACATTCAGTTGGCATGGTATAGTGTCAGTAGCCACAGGGTCAAGCCACTATAGATGGCCCATCTCTCAGTGCAGACAACTACACGTAAGGCTCCTGGGTAATCACAAGCCATGCTGCCCAGGGAAGCCAGTCTCTCCATTTCATAACCAGACATAATATATTCCACCCCCATATCCCAGAGATGCAAAGTCATGCAGACAGATGTTCCCATGGCTTCTGCCAAAACCAGAAGCTCATGTCCACCTACTCATCCTGGGTATAGGTGAGGAACATGGAGGGCTCCACAACCAAGGGAGGTGGCAGCTTCTCCCCTTGAGGAGCCCACTTTTGTTGCATTTTTATTTTCTTAATTACAGCCAGGAGGGCCTTTAATATGGGAAAGGAGGGTGCCTTGGGTGGTGACCTTGGCAACAGCTTGGCCCTCAGCCCCACTCTCTCATCCTCCCCCAGCATCTCCCCTACCATCTTGGGGTGAAGGCATCACTCTTTCCTCCCCCTCCCCACGGCCTCCTGAGAGCAGATTCTCCTGGTGTCTCCTCCCTTGCTGGTAACGGACCTTCCATGAGCATGACCTGTCTTCTCAATAATTCTCTTTCTGAGGGGCATCCCAGAGGTCATTGCCCAGCTCCTCCAAGTGATGCTGATGTGTCTCTCTCTCCTCAATAACCCTTTCCACTATCTCAAGAAATGAAAATCCCACAATCCTGGCTGTGACACAGCCACTCAGGGCCTCTGAGCAGTCTTCTATCTCACAGATGGCTAATGCCATTGCTTCTGGTGTCCCCACCCTTCCCAATTCTGGGGAGGTGCTTTACCCTGGACCAATGTCCCACTACGGGCTCCCAAGCGGAAGCCCAATGGATAAGGGGTTCCTAGGGGAAGCTGCACCCTCCACCACTGCAGAGGTAAGGGAAAGTCACCACCCCCACTGCAGCAGCCACTGTGGCCTCCCCACCATCCACGGGGGACCTGTTGCACCCATGAAGACAGATTTCTGGTGCAGAGTTCCTGCCTGCTGTCCAGGATGTAACTCCAGAGGGAAAATATTTTCACAGGCTGGGGAAAGTTATCTTTGAAACTGAAAATAGTTAAAGGGGGAAATAAAGTTGGAGAAACCTGTTATTTCTTATGAGCAGTCATCCATGTCTGCTCGCCCATGTCTTTTGTAACCTGGCTGCAGAAAGGGGCCCCACCTGACCTGTCCAGTCCAGATTCACCCGCGCTCCTCCTTGTCACTCCCTGTTGATATTTAGATAGACTAATTCTCTCCATCCCTGCAAACACCTCTTGATATGGAAATGCGCTAAGGCCAGGTGAGAGATTCTGGAAATATTAAAATTTTACCCACACCATTTCATGGAATTTTGGTTTTGTAGACCCAGATTGCTGTGCTTGCAGGAGACTTCCACGGAGCAGGTGCGGGCCACCTGCTGGGTGGTTTCTGACTGCAAGCCAGGGTTGCAGGGAGTTCTTCCAACGCAGCCAGCTCCCCCTACCAGCTCACAGCTTGTCATGCCTGGTCAGCACCCTCAGGATCAAACCTCTCGGCTGCTCTACCAGCTCCTGCTGCTCAAAGCAGTTGAGGTATTACAGTTTTTTGTGGTATAGTATCTTTCCTGTGTTGTCACATCCAGCACCTCCCTGCCTGAGTTACACTGTAACTTAATCCATTATATTGGCCTAATGGCCAGGAGGCAGAAAGGGCTTTATGGTGAAGAAGCACACGTCCTGTAGGGTCTCTTCCTCGGAGCTCCACTGCTCACGGCTCCTGTTAGACCCTTTTCCCGGGGTCAGTTTTCTCCGGCTGCCCCTACCGATGAGCCATTCCAAAGAAGCCTCTGTCTTTCAAGTTTAGCCACCAAATGACAATAATTTCTATCCTTTGGTTATCTTTGTAGGTCATCCACAACCTAGCAATAGTCATCCTATTTCAGCTACAGTTACTGTTTCCTCCACATTTCACAAAAGCCTAACATGTTCCATCAGCTCACACAATTCCTTGCACGCATCACCTTGATTCTCCACTCTCAGATGCTTTGAATGTTGGACCTGTATGTGGTAACATAGACCCAGCCCTCTGCATACACCCAGTGATGGGGGCCTCACTGACTTCTGTGTTAAGTGACCTGACACCAGATCCTCAGCCCTGGCTAGTCTGTAGGGAAGCCTGGAGTTGCAATGGCCCTTTAGAGTTGGCTTGCGTTGGCTGACATGATGGGTCTTTATAGGCCCTGATCAGGCACTGGTGGGTCTCTCTGGGAAAGGCAGCTTTCCACAGCTGGAGCCCCAAAAGGGGGCAGCTGAATGTCATTTGCCTAAAGCACTCCTGGCAGCTGGACAGCAAATCATCCAGAAAAATAGGAATTCAGGTGGCATATAGGTGGGCAGTGTATTGGGGACAGTGATGGCCTTAGCATAAGTGTTCTGGAGTTTTTAATAGTATGGAAGTAATGGCATGGAGAAGAATTTTAGACAGAATTGGCCTCAAGGGCAGCTGTTGGAGACTGTGTGGGACTGAGTTCCCAGGGCAGGTCTGAGGTAGCTGCTCCTAGAAAGGCCCCCGTGCATGGCAATCCAGAGGCTGGCGTCCAGGAGCTGGGCTTTCATTATATTCTCAGTGAACAGTTAACTAATGACAATGCTTCACCATGTTTGAACCATTAGCACAATCATGGTTTATGCTGAAAACCGTTTTACCTTCTGGGATAATGAAATTTCATGTGCCCAGCAGAGGGTGCCTAGATGGCCATTCCCCAATAGGAACCTTGGGTTCTGAGTCTCTATGGGATTCCCTGGGCAGAAACATCACACCCCTGTTTGTTTCAAAATATAATTGCTTGGGGGAAGTTCACTCTGTGACACCTTGCAGATAGAGAGAACACGTGAGGAGTCTGCAGGCAGGTTCCTCCGGATTATGTCTTTGCGTTTATGGCCCTACAGGGTATCCCAACTTTACCACCATAATAAATCTTACCTCTGAGTACTGGCCCCTGATGACACTCAGGAATCATTCTTGAGAATCTCTGAATGACTGAATGTTTTAAGGATCCCATTTTGTCACTGACAAAAATGACACTGAACAAGAAAGCTATGGAATTTGTTTCATCAGCACTCAGACTATATAAATAAATTGAACTGTTCCTTCTTTAGCAGGTACAGGACGCTGGAAATGATGGTACTGGACATGAAACGATCTGAACAGTCAATCATGAATAGAAAATAATAAAATATAAAAAGAAGCTGTTAGTAAGGGTTGATGAGGATAAATAATGAATAAGAATTCCTTATGATATTAAATAATAATATTATATAAGCTTGCTTGAAGAATAAATGGTTAAGATTATCATTTAGAAAAGGAGTAATTATTAGTTGTAATATTATAATTTTTTTTCTGATGAGTTCTCTTTCCCATATGCTTAAGTTTGTGGAACAGGCCTGAATAACATAAAAAATACTAATTTTGGGGTAGTTTCCTAAACCTAGCAAGGTCAAATAAAGAAACAAGAGAAAATAGATCAATCTAAACTTAGTCTCTGTATTAGGAAATAAAAAATTTTAAATATCTGTGTTGCCCATATTAATTTGCCAAGTCTGAATGAGATAAAATTATGGCATAAAAACAAGTATATCTTTTATTCTTTTTTGACTGTTCACCTCTAATAATTCCAGAAGTGATTCATCATAAGTAATTTATTTTTTAAACTATTATAGGAACTCCAAATACTGGTTTGGTCATGATAAATATTTTCCTAAAAAAGCTTATATAATGTCAAGATATGTCCAATGACATATTTTTTATTTTCCCTAGAGGATATGATTTCTATTCTTCAGTTTGAAATGAGGCAGTGAAATTGGAATCTTTACACAGCATTTATTTCTGTTTTTATAGGGATGCACTGTATAACTCACAAGCAGCTACATATACGTTTCAATAAATATATGTTCAATGTAACTCAGTTGTGCACCTTAATGCCTACATTTCATTCTTTCAAAATGACTTTACAACCATTCTTTGTCAGAATATACCTATTTATATAAATGCAGAATTGCAAATGCCAACTTTGCAAAGAAGCCATCCCAGGGGTTTCAAATATTAACTGCATTAACTCCCACCCTCTATAATTTTTTAAGTGAACTACTCTAGTGGTCTATATCAGTTTTTTATTCCTGTGTGAAAAATCACTGTAAATTTGGTGTCTTAAGTTAATGCTTATTTATTATTTCACAGTCATGTAGATGAGAAATCCAGGTCAGGTTGGTGGGATTCTGTGTGCAGTTTCTCACAATCCAAAGGCATGACATCAGGTGACTGGTGCTTACCTGGAGGCCTTTCGGAAAGAATCCATTGCCAAGCTCATTCAGGTTATTTGCAGAATTCTGGTCCTCACGGCTCTAGGACTAAGCTCACTGCTTCTTACTGGCTCTCAGAGTGTTGTTTCTAGTGTCCAGAAGTTGCACGTGCACACAGCCCATCTATCTTAAAACCAGCAATAGCATGCCGAATACTCAGGATTCAAATCTCCTTTCCCTTCTTGTTACCAGAAAGAGAACAGTTTTTATTTTAGAGGACTCATGTGATTAAAGTTAGGTATAAGCAAGTAAGATCTTAAATGGCTTATAAACTTAATTACATCTGCAAAATGCCTTTCAGCCATGTGATGAAACAAATAAAGGAGAACATCCAAAATATTAACAGGCAGGGATTTGTGTGAGGAATTACAGGCAGGCATCTTAGAATCACAACCTTTAAAAATGTGCTATAATTTATCTGCATGTACTTTATCTCTCTTGATTACAAACTTCCTGGAATCAGAAATAAAGCAGTGCTTTTTTTACCACCTAAAGAGAGAAGAGAACATATTTTTAATTGTATAGTTGGCATTCAGTAAATATTCATTGAATTGTTGGATAAGAAATAGAAAAAGGGAGTGGGGGATCATGGGAAGATGGCAGCGTGAGTAGTTCAGGGGAAATAACCTCCCCAAAACATATATATTTATGAAAACACAATAAATACAACTATTCCTAAAAGAGACACCAGTGGATGCAGTACAACAGCCAGGATACATCTATATCTGTGAGAACTCAACATCACATGAAGGGGGTAAGATACAAGCTGCGGCCAGGCGGGACCTGAACGCTCCCCCACCCCAAAACCCACTGGGAAGAAAGGAGTCAGAACAGGGAGGGAGTGAAAGCCCAGGACTGCTAAACAACCAACTCTAGAAATCTGCACCCAGAACGCAGAGACAAGGTGCACGGGGTGCTGGATATTAGAGAAATGGAAAAGCAAAACCTGTGGGCAGGTCCCCGCAACCAGCGCCCCAGAAACAAAAGAAAAGCGAGGGCTTTCTGCAAGTCTTAAAGAGACAGGGACCCCATAGCTGGACGAAGTTGTCCTGTCAGCTGGGAATACCGGGGAAACTTAGGCACCCTAAACCCCAGGGAGGCAGTGCAGCTCTGAAGCCCCTCACAGCACTAAGCAGCCTGCCAGCAATTCCTTCAACTGGCACAGACCCCGATACACCAGCCCAGTAGCAGAAGAGTGTCAGTGTGTGCCAGGGACAGCAGCGCCGGAAGGGATCAAGAGCAGATCAGTGCACTGCAGGAGAGGATTCTGCTAGCCCACAGCGGAGTGACCGAACAGGCCGGGCATGCCTCGTGCGCACCGGTGGCAGTGAAGCCAGAGGAACCTGGTAGAAGACTGTGCAGAAGAGGCCTGCGCACACCTGCAGCGTAGACAGAGGGAGCAGGTGTGCTTCCAGCAGCCGACCAGAATCCCAGCCCAACTCACAGCCTCCCGGGCCAGACCCAAAGGATGCTGCTGCTACACAGCTGCCCGGCAGGGTCACCGCTAACATGGAGGAGCGCAACTGGTGTGCATGCCACTCCCCACAGGGCTCTGTGCTGCTTTAACAGACACCCTGCTCACAGCAACTTAGGGGACTAACCCCAGTGGCTGCTCCAGGAGTGCGGGTAACTGTCACAGGCAGCGGAGAAGGGCAAGGCATTCAGCAAGCAGGAAAGGACTTTCTTCTCCCAGCTGACAAATGTGCAACCTGCCTATAGCCACTGCTATCACCATGAAAAGGCAAAAAAATTGGGTCCAGTCCAAGATAGTTACACCTGAGAAAGGATCTGCAAAGGCAGACCTAACCAGACTCCCTGAAAAATAATTCAAAATAAAAATCATAAACATGCTGACAGAGCTGCAGAGAAATATGCAAGAGCTAAGGGATGAAGTCTGGAGGGAGATTACAGACGTCTGGAGGGAGATTACAGAGGTGAAACAAACTCTGGAAGGATTTATAAGCAGAATGGATAAGATGCAAGAGGCCATTGATGGAATAGAACCCAGAGAACAGGAATGCACAGAAGCTGATGCAGAGAGAGATAAAAGGATCTCCACCAATGAAACAATAATAAGAGAACTGTATGAACAATCCAAAAGGAACAATATCCACATTATAGGGAAACCAGAGAAAGAAGAGAGAGAAAAAGGGATAGAAAGTATCGTTGAAGAAATAATTGCTGAGAACTTCCCCAAACTAAGGGAGGAAATAGTTGCTCAGACTACGGAGGCACACAGAAATCCCAAGAGACAGGATCCAAAGAGGAAAACACCAAGACACATAATAATTAAAATGGCAAAGATCAAGGACAAAGACAGAATGTTAAAGGCAGCCAGAGAGAGAAAAAAGCTCACCTACAAAGGAAAACCCATCAGGCTATCATCAGACTTCTCAACAGAAACCTTACAGGCCAGCCAGAAGAGAATGGCATGATATATTGAATGCAATGAAACAGAACGGCCTTGAACAAAGGATACTGTATCCAGCACGATTATCATTTAAATATGAAGAACGGATTAAACAATTCCCAAACAAGCAAAAGATGAGGGAATTTGCCTTCCAAAAACCACTTCTACAGGGTATCTTAAGAGGGACTGCTCTAGATGGGAGCACTCCTAGAAAGAGCACAGAAAAAACACCCAACATATGAAGAGTGAAGGAGGAGGAAAAAGAAGGGAAAGAAATAATCATCAGACTGTGTTTATAACAGCTCAATAAGCGAGAAAGGTCAGACAGTAAGGTAGAAAACAAGCTAACCTTGAACCTTTGGTAACCACAAATCTAAAGCCTGCAATGGCAATAAGTTCATACCTTTCAATAATCACCCTAAATGTAAATGGACTGAATGGACCAATCAAAAGACACAGAGTAATAGAATGGATAAAAAAGCAAGACCCATCTATATGCTGCTTTCAAGAGACTCACCTCAAACCCAAAGACATGCACAGATTAAAAGTCAAGGGATGGAAAAAGATATTTCATGCAAACAACAGAGAGAAAAAATCAGGTGTTGCAATACTAGTATCAGACAAAATAGACTTCAAAATAAAGAAAGCAACAAGAGATAAGGACATTACATAATGAAAAAGGGTTCAGTACAACAAGAGGATGTAAATATTATAACATATATGCACCCAACACAGGACACCAGTATATGTGAAACAAATACTAACAGAATTAAAGGAGGAAATAGAATGCAATGCATACATTTTGGGAGACTTTAACACACGACTCACTCCAAAGGACAGATACACCAGACAGAAAATAAGTAAGGATACAGAGGCACTGAACAACATGCTAGAACAGATAGACCTAATAGACATCTATAGAACAATACCTCCAAAAGCATCAGGATACACATTCTTCTCAAGTGCACATGGAACATTTTCCAGAATAGACCATATACTAGGCCACAAAAAGAACCTTAGTAAATTCTAAAAGATTGAAATCCTACTAGTCAACTTTTCAGACCACAAAGGTATAAAACTAGAAACAAAATTGTACAAAGAAAGCAAAGAGGCTCACAAAAACATGGAGGCTTAACAACATGCTCCTAAATAATCAATGGATCAATGACCAAATTAAAATGGATATCCAGGGAGGGGCAGAAGATGGCGGCGTGAGTAGAGCAACGGAAATCTCCTCACAAAACAACATATATCTATGAAAATATAACAAAGACAACCCTTCCCAGAATAAAGACCAGAGGACACAGGACAATATCCAGACCACATCCGCACCTGAGAGAACCCAGCGCCTCGCGAAGGGGGAGAGGAGGGCCACAAACCAACAAGAAAGGAAGTCCTTCCAGCCGTCACTCGTCCCAGTTCTGCAGACTATTCCTATCACCATGAAAAGGCAAAGCTACAGGCAGACAAAGATCACAGAGACAACACCAGAGAAGGAGACAGAACTAACCAGTCTCCCTGAAAAAGAATTCAAAATAAGAATCATAAACATGCTGACAGAGATGCAGAGAAATACGCAAGAGAAATGGGATGAAGTCCGGAAGGAGATCACAGATGCCAGAAAGGAGATCGCAGAAATGAAACAAACTCTGGAAGGGTTTATAAGCAGAATGGATAGAATGCAAGAGGCCATTGATGGAATTGAAATCAGAGAACAGGAACGCATAGAAGCTGACATAGAGAGAGACAAAAGGATCTCCAGGAATGAAACAATATTAAGAGAACTGTGTGACCAATCCAAAAGGAACAATATCCGTATTATAGGGGTCCCAGAAGAAGAAGAGAGAGGAAAAGAGATGGAAAGTATCTTAGACGAAATAATTGCTGAAAACTTCCCCACACTGGGGGAGGAAGTAATCGAACAGACCACGGAAATACACAGAACCCCCAACAGAAAGGATCCAAGAAGGGCAACACCAAGACACATAATAATTAAAATGGCAAAGATCAAGGACAAGGAAAGAGTGTTAAAGGCAGCTAGAGAGAAAAAGGTCACCTATAAAGGGAAACCCATCAGGCTAACGTCAGATTTCTCAACAGAAACCCTACAGGCCAGAAGAGAATGGCATGATATATTTAATACAATGAAACAGAAGGGCCTTGAACCAAGGATACTGTATCCAGCACGACTATCATTCAAATATGACGGTGGGATTAAACAATTCCCAGACAAACAAAAGCTGAGGGAATTTGCTTTCCACAAACCACCTCTACAGAACATCTTACAGGGACTGCTCTAGATGGGAGCACTCCTAGAAAGAGCACAGCACAAAACACCCAACATATGAAGAATCGAGGAGGAGGAACAAGAAGGGAGAGAAGAAAAGAATCTCCAGACAGTGTATATAACAGCTCAATAAGCGAGCTAAGTTAGGCAGTAAGATACTAAAGAGGCTAACCTTGAACCTTTGGTAACCACGAATTTAAAGCCTGCAATGACAATAAGTACATATCTTTCAATAGTCACCCTAAATGTTAATGGTTTGAATGCACCAATCAAAAGACACAGAGTAACAGAATGGATAAAAATGCAAGACCCATCTATATGCTGCTTACAAGAAACTCACCTCAAACCCAAAGATATGTACAGACTAAAAGTCAAGGGATGGAAAAACATATTTCAAGCAAACAGCAGTGAGAAGAAAGCAGGAGTTGCAGTACTAATATCAGACAAAGTAGACTTCAAAACAAAGAAAGTAACAAGAGATAAAGAAGGACACTACATAATGATAAAGGGCTCAGTCCAACAAGAGGATATAACCATTCTAAATATATATGCACCCAACACAGGAGCACCAGCATATGTGAAACAAATACTAACAGAACTAAAGGGGGATATAGACTGCAATGCATTCATTCTAGGAGACTTCAACACACCACTCACCCCAAAGGATAGATCCACTGGGCAGAAAATAAGTAAGGACACGGAAGCACTGAACAACACAGTAGAGCAGATGGACCTAATAGACAGCTATAGAACTCTACATCCAAAAGCAGCGGGATATACATTCTTCTCAAGTGCACATGGAACATTCTCCAGAATAGACCACATACTAGGCCACAAAAAGAGCCTCAGAAAATTCCAAAAGATTGAAATCCTACCAACCAACTTTTCAGACCACAAAGGCATAAAAATAGAAATAAATTGTACAAAGAAAGCAAAGAGGCTCATAAACACATGGAGGCTTAACAACACGCTACTAAATAATCAATGGATCAATGACCAAATCAAAATGGAGATCCAGCAATATATGGAAACAAATGACAACAACACTAAGCCCGAACTTCTCTGGGACACAGCAAAAGCAGTCTTAAGAGGAAAGTATATAGCAATCCAAGCATATTTAAAAAAGGAAGAGCAATCCCAAATGAATGGTCTAATGTCACAATTATCGAAATTGGAAAAAGAAGAACAGATGAGGCCTAAGGTCAACAGAAGGAGGGACATAATAAAGATCAGAGAAGAAATAAATAAAATTGAGAAGAATAAAACAATAGCAAAAATCAATGAAACCAAGAGCTGGTTCTTCGAGAAAATAAACAAAATCTATAAGCATCTAGCCAGACTTATTAAGAAGAAAAGAGAGTCAACACAAATCAACAGTATCAGAAACGAGAAAGGAAAAATCACGACGGACCCCAAGGAAATGCAAAGAATTATTGAAGAATACTATGAAGACCTATATGCTAACAAGCTGGGAAACCTAGGAGAAATGGACAACTTCCTAGAAAAATATAACCTTCCAAGATTGACCCAGGAAGAAACAGAAAATCTAAACAGACCAAATACCAGCAACGAAATTGAAGCGGTAATCAAAAAACTACCAAAGAACAAAACCCCCGGGCCAGATGGATTTACCTCAGAATTTTATCAGACATACAGGGAAGACATAATACCCATTCTTCTTAAAGTTTTCCAAAAAATAGAGGAGGAGGGGATACTCCCAAACTCATTCTATGAAGCTAACATCACCCTAATACCAAAACCAGGCAAAGAACCCACCAAAAAAGAAAACTACAGACCAATATCCCTGATGAACGTAGATGCAAAAATACTCAACAAAATATTAGCAAACCGAATTCAAAAATACATCAAAAGGATCATACACCATGACCAAGTGGGATTCATCCCAGGGATGCAAGGATGGTACAACATTCGAAAGTCCATCAACATCATCCACCACATCAACAAAAAGAAAGACAAAAACCACATGATCATCTCCATAAATGCTGAAAAAGCATTTGGCAAAGTTCAACATCCATTCATGTTAAAAACTCTCAGCAAAATGGGAATAGAGGGCAAGTACCTCAACATAATAAAGGCCATCTATGATAAACCCACAGCCAACATTATATTGAACAGCGAGAAGCTGAAAGCATTTCCTCTGAGATCGGGAACTAGACAGGGATGCCCACTCTCTCCACTGTTATTTAACATAGTACTGGAGGTCCTAGCCATGGCAATCAGACAAAATAAAGAAATACAAGGAATCCAGATTGGTAAAGAAGAAGTTAAACTGTCACTATTTGCAGATGACATGATACTGTACATAAAAAACCCTAAAGACTCCACCCCAAAACTACTAGAGCTGATATCGGAATATAGCAAAGTTGCAGGATACAAAATCAACACACAGAAATCTGTGGCTTTCCTATACATTAACAATGAACCAACAGAAAGAGAAATCAGGAAAACAACTCCATTCACAATTGCATCCAAAAAAATAAAATACCTAGGAATAAACCTAAGCAAAGAAGTGAAAGACTTATATTCTGAAAACTACAAGTCACTCTTAAGAGAAATTAAAGGGGACACTAACAGATGGAAACTCATCCCATGCTCGTGGCTAGGAAGAATTAATATCGTTAAAATGTCCATCCTGCCCAAAGCAATATACAGAGTTGATGCAATCCCTATGAAACTACCAGCAACATTCTTCAATGAACTGGAACAAATAATTCAAAAATTAATATGGAAACACCAAAGACCCCGAATAGCCAAAGCAATCCTGAGAAAGAAGAATAAAGTAGGGGGGATCTCACTCCCCAACTTCAAGCTCTACTATAAAGCCATAGTAATCAAGACAATTTGGTACTGGCACAAGAGCAGAGCCACAGACCAATGGAACAGACTAGAGAATCCAGACATTAACCGAGACATATATGGTCAATTAATATTTGATAAAGGAGCCATGGACATACAATGGCGAAATGACAGTCCCTTCAAAATGTGGTGCTGGCAAAACTGGACAGCTACATGTAGGAGAATGAAACTGGACCATTGTCTAAACCCATATACAAAAGTAAACTCAAAATGGATCAAAGACCTGAATGTAAGCCATGAAACCATTAAACTCTTGGAAGAAAACATAGGCGAAAACGTCTTAGACATAAACATGAGTGACCTCTTCTTGAACATATCTCCCCGGCAAGGAAAACAACAGCAAAAATGAATAAGTGGGACTATATTAAGCTGGAAAGCTTCTGTACAGCAAAAGACACCATCAATAGAACAAGAAGGATCCCTACAGTATGGGAGAATATATTTGAAAATGACACATCCGATAAAGGCTTGACGTCCAGAATATATAAAGAGCTCACATGCCTCAACAAACAAAAAACAAATAACCCAATTAAAAAATGGGCAGAGGAACTGAACAGACAGTTCTCCAAAACAGAAATACAGATGGCCAACAGACACATGAAAAGATGCTCCACATCGCTAATTATCAGAGAAATGCAAATTAAAACTACAATGAGGTATCACCTCACACCAGTAAGGATGGCTGCCATCCAAAAGACAAACAACAACAAATGTTGGCGAGGCTGTGGAGAAAGGGGAACCCTCCTACACTGCTGGTGGGAATGTTAGTTATTTCAACCATTGTGGAAAGCAGTATGGAGGTATATCAAAATGCTCAAAACAGACTTACCATTTGACCCAGGAATTGCACTCCTAGGAATTTACCCTAAGAACGCAGCAATCAAGTTTGAGAAAGACAGATGCACCCCTATGTTTATTGCAGCACTATTTACAATAGCCAAGAATTGGAAGCAACCTAAATGTCCATCAATAGATGAATGGATAAAGAAGATGTGGTACATATACACAATGGAATACTACTCAGCCATAAGAAAAGGGCAAATCCAATCATTTGCAGCAACATTAATGGAGCTGGAGGGTATTATGGTCAGTGAAACAAGCCAATCGGAGAAAGAGAAATACCAAATGATTTCACTTATCTGTGGAATATAAGAAGAAAGGAAAAACTGAAGGAACAAAACAGCAGCAGAATCACAGAACTCAAGAATGGACTAACAGGTACCAAAGGGAAAGGGACTGGGGAGGATGGGTGGGTAGGGAGGGATAAGGGGGGGGAGAAGTAGGGGGGTATTAAGATTAACATACATGGGGTGTAGGAGAAAAGGAAGGGCTGCACAACACAGAGAAGGCAAGTAGTGATTCTACAACATTTTGCTATGCTGATGGACAGTGACTGTAAAGGGGTTTATAGGGGAGACCTGGTATAGGGGAGAGCCTAGTAAACATAATATTCGTCATGTAAGTGTAGATTAGTGATACCAAAAACAAAGCAAAAAAAAAAAAAAAGGGCAGTTCCTGTATGGTAACCTCCAACAAGTTCTACACAATGGTATAAAGGGCATATAAAAGTGTAGGCAAAGGGTCTGTTTGTGTTTATACAGAGGATCAAAGCCTAATTGGGCTACCCCGAAAATGAACTAAGATACGATATGAAAAAGAACTTCCAACATCTGCACTCTCTGGAAGACTCATGCCAGAAGATGATCATCAAAAAACCCCAACAAAGATCCACGCACTGCTACAGCTGTAGATGCACTCATCCCAAAAGTTCCTGGACTTGCCATGGGAATGAGGAAGGAGATATCTAAGCTGGCCTGTGCATACAGTAAAACAACAAATTTGACTGGATCTATACTGTTGGAACTCAACCAAGAATTTGGAGAAGTGCAAATTGTAGCGCTCCAAAGTCTTACAACTACAGACTATTTACTGTTAAAAGAACATATGGCATGTGAACAGTCCCCAGGAATGGGTTGTTTTAATTTGTCTGATTTCTCTCAGACTGTTCAAGTTCAGTTGGACAATATCCACTATATCATAGATAAGTTTTCACAAATGCCTAGGGTGCCTTAATGGTTTTCTTGGTTTCACTGAAGATGGCTGGTAATTACAGATATGCTTTGGTTATGTAACTATACTCCTATTATGTTAATGTGTGTGCGCAATTTAAGTAGTAGCTTAAAACCTATATACGCTGAAGTTACTCTACAAGAAGATATGTCAAAGAAATAATCAATCTTCCCATGTTTTCTTCCGCCTGCTTCTTCTATAGCTTTTCTTCTTCCTTCCTAATTACAACCCTTAAATAGAATTCGTGCCTCACATCAAATTTACCGAGTATCATAACTCCTCCAAGTGGTAAAGATACCTCAAGACAAATGCTGGGCATAGAAGCCAAGGGCATAAATATGCAAAGAAGTAAAAAGCTAACCTTTTCAAACAATAAGGCTTCTCTCTCACTTACCAACTCTACATTTCCCTGTATGGCCCCGGAAGATGACTGGTTAGCCAGAGATGGGTAAGATTCCTCAAGGGAGGAACAACCTAAGACAGGCACAGTCGCAGGGGGGCCATCAGGTGAGAAATTGGGGAACAACAGAGGTGAGGCTTAGAAACTCACCCCCCCTGTTCTGAGAGAAATCTTCTGCATACGTGGATGTTTTATTGCCCTGGTCTAGCTTGGATTAACACATAGTCTACAGGCACACACGTGATCATCTACATTTGCTCTCTTACAACACTAAACTATGTTTTCTACTTTTATCTTGTATCTACCTACCACTTCAGCATTTTATTAAAAATAATAATAATAAAGAGAGAAATGTGGTATCCACATATAAATCAAGTATAAAAACCAAATGAGTATTCATATTTGAACTGACTGTTTAGAGTTCATAATGCATGAGCAAAACCAAAAGTTTCTGTGATGACTGCCCTTGTACTGTTCACCATGTAACTTATTCATTATGTAAGAATTTGTTCTACATGTAAGAACTTGTTTGTTATGCCTCAGAAGATTGGAGACTGACGAAAATTAGGCTTGGGGTGGATTAATGATTGTGCATTTAGCATTGACTCCCCTATACAGAATTTTATTGTCGTTAACAACCATTTGATCAATAAATATGAGAGATGCCCTCACAAAAAAAAAAAAAGGACAGGCTTCCAATGGTAAAATAAATAAGTAACCGGGATGTAATGTATAGCATAAGGAATATAGTCAAGATATTGTAACAGCTTGGTAGGGTGATAGCTGGAACCTCGAATTATGTATATAAATGTTCTACCACTGTGTTGTACACTTGAAACTAATGTAATGTAATACTGTGCATCAACTACCCTTCAACAAAAAATAATTATTTAAAAAAAAAAATGGATATCCAGCAATATATGAAAACAAATGACAACAGCAGCACAAAGCCCCAACTTCTGTGGGATGCAGCAAAAGCAGTCTTAAGAGGAAAGTATATAGCAATCCAGGCATATTAAAAAAAGGAAGAACAATCCCAAATGAATAGACTAATATCACAATTATCTAAACTGGAAAAAGAAGAACAAATGAGGCCTAAGGTCAGCAGATAAAGGGACTTAATAAAGATCAGAGAAGAAATAAAGATAATTGAGAAGAATAAAACAATAGAAAAAATCTATGAAACCAAGAGCTGGTTCTTCGAGAAAATAAACAAAATAGATAAGCCTCTAGCCAGGCTTATTAAGAGAAAAAGAGAGCCAACACACATCAACAGAAACAGAAATGAGAAAGGAAAAATCACGATGGACCACACAGAAATACAAAGAATTATTCGAGAACACTATGAAAACCTATATGCTAACAAGCTTGGAAACCTAGGAAAAATGGACAAATTCCTAGAAAAATGCAACCTTCCAAGACTGACCCAGAAAGAAACAAAAAATCTAAACAGACCACTCACAAGCAACAAAATTGAATCAGAAATCAAAAAACTACACAAGAACAAAACTCCCGGGCCAGATGTATTTACCTCAGAATTTTATCAGACATACAGAGAAGACAGAACACCCATTCTCCTTAACATTTTCCAAAGAATAGAAGAGGAGGGAATACTCCCAAAGTCATTCTATGAAGCCAACATCACCCTCATACCAAAACCAGGCAAAGACCCCACCAAAAAAGAAAACTACAGACCAGTATCCCTGATGAACGTAGATGCAAAAATACTCAACAAAATATTAGCAAACTGAATTCAAAAATAAATCAAGAGGATCATACACCATGACCAAGTGGGATTCATTCCAGGGATGCAAAGATGGTACAACATTTGAAAATCCATCAACATCATCCACCACATCAACAAAAAGATGGACAAAAACCACATGATCATGTACATAGATGCTGAAGAAAAGCATTTGACAAAATTCAACATCCATTCATGATAAAAACTCTCAACAAAATGGGCATAGAGGGCAAGTACCTCAACATAATAAAGGCCATATATGATAAACCCACAGCTAACATCATACTGAACAGCGAGAGGCTGAAATCTTTTCCTCTGAGATCAGGAACAAGACAGGAATGCCCACTCTCCCCACTGTTATTCAATGTGGTACTGGAGGTCCTAGCCACGGCAATCAGGCAAAACAAAGAAATACAAAGAATCCAGATTTGTAAGGAAGAAGTCAAACTGTCACTATTTGCAGATGACATGATATTGTACATAAAAAACCCTAAAGACTCCACTCCAAGACTACTAGAACTGATATCGGAATTCAGCAAAGTTGCAGGATACAAAATTAACACACAGAAATCTGTGGCTTTCCTATACACTAACAATGAACTAATAGAAAGAGAAATCAGGAAAACAACTCCATTCACAATAGCATCAAAAAAAATAAAATACCGAGGAATAAACCAAACCAAGAAAGTGAAAGACCTATACCATGAAAACTATAAGACACTCTTAAGATAAATTAAAGAGAACACTAACAAATGGAAACTCTTCCCATGCTCCTGGCTAGGAAGAATTAATATCGTCAAAATGGCCATCCTGCCCAAAGCAATATACAGATTTGATGCAATCCATATCAAATTACCAACAGCATTCTTCAATGAACTGGAACAAATAGTTCAAAAATTCATATGGAACCACCAAAGACCACGAATAGCCAAAGCAATCCTGAAAAGGAAGAATAAAGTGGGAGGGATCTTGCTCCCCAACTTCAAGCTCTACTACAAAGCCACAGTAATCAAGAAAATTTGGTACTGACCCAAGAACAGAGCCACAGACCACTGGAACAGAATAGAGACTCCAGACATATACCCAAACATATATGGCCAATTAATATATGATAAAGGAGCCATGGACATAAAATGGGGAAATGACAGTCTCTTCAACAGATGGTGCTGGCAAAACTTGACAGCTACATGTAAGAGAATGAAACTGGATCACTACCTAACTCCATACATAAAAGTAAACTCCAAATGGATCAAAGACCTGAATGTAAGTCATGAAACCATAAAACTCTTAGAAAAAAACATGTTCAAATATCTCATGGACATAAGTATGAGTGACCTCTTCTTGAACATATCTCCCCAGGCAAGGGAAACAAAAGCAAAACTGACAAGTGCAACTACATCAAGCTGAAAAGCTTCTGTACAGCAAAGGACACCATCAATAGTACAAAAAGGTATCCTACACTATGGGAGAACATATTCATAAATGACAGATGCAATAAAGGATTGACATCCAAAATATATAAAGAGCTCACACACCTCAACAAACAAAAAGCAAATAATCCAATTAAAAAATGGGCAGAGGAGCTGAATAGACAGTTCTCTAAAGAAGAAATCCAGCTGGCCAACAGGCACCTGAAAAGATGCTCCACATCACTTATCATCAGAGAAATGCAAATTAAAACCACAATAAGATATCACCTCACACCAGTAAGGATCGCCATCACCGAAAAGACAAACAACAACAAATGTTGGCGAGGTTGTGGAGAAAGGGGAACCCTCCTACACTGCTGATGGGAATGTAAACTAGTTCAACCATTGTGGAAAGCATTATGGAGGCTCCTCAGAATGCTCAAAATAGAAATACCATTTGACCCAGGAATTCTACTCCTAGGAATTTACCCTAAGAATGCAGCACTCCAGTTTGAAAAAGACAGATGCACCCCTATGTTTATCGCTGCACTATTTACTATAGCCAAGATATGGAAGCAACCTAAATGTCCATCAGTAGATGAATGGATAAAGAAGATGTGGTACACATACACAATGGAATATTATTCAGCCATAAGAGAAAAACAGATCCTACCATTCACAACAACATGAATGGAGCTAGAGGGTATTATGCTCAGTGAAATAATCCAGGCAGAGAAAGATAAGTACCAAATGATTTCACTGATATGTGGAGTATAAGAACAAAGGGAAAGTGAAGGAACAAAACAGCCGCAGAATCACAGAACCCAGGAATGAGCTGACAGTTACCAAAGGGAAAGTGACTGCGGAGGATGGGTGGGAGTGGAGGGATAAGGGGGGGATAAAGAAAGAGGGCATTACAATTATCATGTATGGTGTGTGTGGGATATGGGGAGGGCTATGCAACACAGAGAAGACAAGTAGTGATTTTACAGCATCTTACTATTCAGATGGACAGTGACTGTGAAGGGGTATGTGGAGGGGGACTTGGTGAAGGTGGAGCCTAGTAAACATAATGTTCTTCATGTAATTGTAGATTAATGATATCATAATAAAACTATAGAAATAATAAATAAATAAATAAATAGAAATAAATATTATGTTATAAATATAAAGAAAGTGTGGAAGGGAGGAGACGGGGGATTCAAGGATAAAAAGAGTTCAGTCTTTTGGAATTAGGAATTTTGTGTAACATTCATGTAAACGGAGAAAAGAGGAAATGGCGTCCTTAGGGTCTTCTGAGAAGGAATGAGCATGTGGATTCTCTTCTAGAGGCAACAGCAG
This sequence comes from Manis pentadactyla, assembly GCF_030020395.1. Lineage (NCBI taxonomy): Eukaryota > Metazoa > Chordata > Mammalia > Pholidota > Manidae > Manis > Manis pentadactyla. The sequence goes on along the minus strand of NC_080031.1, from coordinate 47,357,776 downwards.
CAATATGTAAGCATAAGAATGTTGCAATATGTCAGTTTTTAATTATTTTCCAGGATCAGAGACTATCATACTGCTGAGGATGTCTCTGAATGTCTGACAGAGGTCAAAGATACACCACATAAAGACAACAGACCTTTAAAAGAAAATTGCTACATTCAGAAAAATATAAGAAGTTGTTAATTCTACATTATTAATAAAATGTTTGATATAAAAGGGTAATGATAAAAGACTTCTGGGTATCAAAAATATAATAATATAATGGATTCAATGAAAAATAAAAGATTGACATTTTAAAAACATAAGGTAATTTAAGAATTGAGATAAGACGGCCCAACATATGCATATGAGCATTCGTAAAAATGCATATGACGTAGAAATCATAGTGGATATTATTAAAGAAAGCATTTTCTCAGAATAGTTACATATGAGCTTCAATATTCAAATACAATGTAAAATAAAAATAAGGAGTAATAATTCATTAAAGAAAAGTTTTCAAAGCCTAAATAATTTCTTAAAAAAGAATGTTCTTGGGAATTATCGAGATTAGTTATAAAGTTAAATCCTGAAAATGTCTTCAGAGAAATTATAGTAATATGATGACAAGAATTTATGCATTAATGGCCAATACGATAGCATCATGTTTTGCAATAGTCATATTTTTATATGCGGCCAATAAATCATGGTATATGGAATAATGCCATCATCCCATTTCCCTAAGATATAAAGTGGGCTGTGCCTATGTTGAGAGCACTCAGGAAGGGAGGATGGTGAAGGGACAGTCTGGGGTGGGGTCAGCCTTCCCATCTGCAGTGGCCCAGGTCCCAAATAATTGTTTGGCATTTGGGACTTAGGAGTCAAGCATTAGAACATATGAATACTTTCTAAAACATTGGCAAAATACTGGGGAAAACTATAAAATAATTTGAAGCATTTGTCTTGGAACTCACAGGGATGGATTTAAGTCAAACAAGAGGACCATTGTTGTACCCTGTGAGTTGTTGATGTCCTAGCCATGCATTATTTCAGCAAAATATTAATGGGATACAATTATTTCAGTTAATAATTTGCATGTACTCAACTTATTTTATATATGACCCACCATATAAATTACAGGGCAATGTGCACTATTACACACAATCCTGGGCAAATGTGGAGAAATTGATTTTCAATTGCTGCCAACAACTTGCAGAGAAAAACTGGGAGAGTTCATTATTTTTTTATAACACGGCATTTGGATTCAATATGAGAACTTCATATTGACCGATTTTGTGGCATATGACCTTATTACTACAAACACTGACAAGATTGAAAATGCAGTATTTGTTATTACCAATTAAGTGCACATTGTATGTATTCCTATCATTTCCATTTTATGCAGGGCTGACTGTGGCAAAGTCCCCCTGAGGTAGTTAATATCACCTCAGTTTAATCATGAGGAAAAAGCACACAGAACAGAAATAATGAATAGCAAGTTAGATGTATTTTTTGATGCCATGTCACAGGACTGAGAATGCGGCAGTATTTGATTGGCTCTGTCCCTCTGTCCTTTAGCATTAAACCTGCATTTGATCATTTAAAGAAGTGTTGCATCTGAAAGGGAAGAAACTTCAGCCATTGGAATATGTTTCAAGGTCTAAGGAAAACAGATTGCTTTTGTTCTCCTGTAAAAATATTACATATTTCCCTTTTATTTTTATCTAAGAAGTAATAATAAGGAATCTTTTAAAGCCCATTTAAATTTGAGTTTCACCTGATTTTATTTTTCACATTCCACTTAACTTGTGATTTGGATATCAGAATTACTGAAAATACACATAGGAGAAAAGCAAAAACAGTGGTTTCTCGGTGATTTGGAGAAACAAGCCTTGACCCTAGATGACTCCCTTACATCTAGGGAAAAGAGGTTCAAGCTGTGAATTTTTACTGACCTTCTGCATTAGGTGTGGTCTGACGTGTGTCAAAATTTGTGTCAGGATTAACTTGACCACTAGCTCTTGAGGCTGATATAATCTGGCAATTTACAGATGACAAGAGTAGATTCGGAGATTTAAGTGGTATTATCTGGTAGCTCTGCTAGTATTTCATATGTTAAAGTGATAGATATAGATATTTACATTTTAATTTTTGTCTAAATAAATATCCCATAATAGCCCATAAAATTTTTTAGGTCAACTCTGAAGTAAATTTATTATGTCTACTAAAAGCTAACCTAAAAAAAATCACATAAAATGAAAACTATTAAAATATGCATTCACTACAGATGAAAATGTAAAGAATGTATATGATTTCCTTTATGCCCAAATAAATTCGTTTTGTGTTCAATTTTAGTCATTCCCAAATCTTTATCTTTTTCCTGATGTCTTACCCCTAACCTGCTTTGTCTCCTGCAACAACCCAAACGTAATGACAGGTGCAGAGAGCATGTGCCTTGCCTTCAGAGCCTCTGAAGGAGCTCCGACTCATAGCTCTGTCCAACACACAAATGACCCTGCCTCGGTGATTCTGATTTAAAGTAAATGCATGTATCACTTCTTGTGTAAATCAAAATGTATATCTACATATTCAGGGTATATTCAGTTTACTTATGATTAATTAAAATTGCTACAGTTAATGGAATACTGTGCAGATGTTCTTCAAAAATGTATGCAGCAACCCCACTCATCAGCATATAGCCAAAGGATATGAAATCACTATCCACACTCCTGTGATTATGGCAGCGTTTTTCATAATAACTAAAATGTAGGAATGACCCTAAATATCCATTGACAAATGAATGAATAGTATATTACAGCCTTAAAAAAGGAAATACTGCCATTTGCAACAACATGGATAAACCTGGAAGGCATCATGCTAAGTGAAATAATCCAGGCTCGGGAAGACAAACACAGCTTGATGACACTGACGTGTCATCAAAAATATCAGAATCATAGAGGAGAGAACAGAATGGTGGTTGTTAGTGGCTGAAGAGAGGGAGAAAAGGTGAGTGCATAAAATCTGCATTACTATTATTAAAATGAATAAACTCTGAAGATCTAATGCACAGCAAAGTGCACATAGTTACATATTGTCTTGTACACTTGAAATTTGCCAGGACAGATTTCACCAGCTGGTGGTGTTCTCAGCAGACAAAAGAAAAAAAAATTATGTGAGATGATAGGTATGTTAACTAGCTTCATTTTGGTGATAGTTTTAATGTGTGCATATATGAAAATATTAGTTGTACACTTCAAATACATAAAATTTTTATTTTGTCCATCATACCTCAGTAAACTAGGAGGAAAACAACCACTTTATGATTGTTGAGATAACAAAGTCTGTGCAATTTCAGTGTGACATGTGGAAGTCATCACTGAACAGCAGCTGTGACATGCGCCATCCTCATCAGCAGCTCTGCTCACAGCATGACCCCATCATAGTCACCGTACCATCTGCTACCTGGATTTCTAAGTGATACAGTTATTGCACTGTTTCTATCTACTATTTCATTTTCACAACACATCCTAGGTTGCTAATAAAGATATCATTTCACTGGAAGCTCCATGATATGCATAGAATATTAAAAATCAAAGGTAAAAATTAAACAGAAAGCAATAAATTCATGGAAATTTGAAAAGAAATTCTTGATAACCATAAAACCTCCACTGTCATTACAAAGGCATGGATTATTTCCCAAAGGTGCCTTTTAAATTCAGAAAATAGTTTATTGTCCCCGTAGGCAGTTCATCTTGCCCATTACTATTTAACTTTAATACTTTTATCCATTTTTTATTTCTGAGTTATCTGGACAAGAAATCATTTAATTAGGAAGAACAGTTTCATATAATATAAAAGAGTGTTTAAGCAATAAGTTACCCTAGGAACCATTTAACCGTGCTGTCCGCTGACTGGGAAATAGAAAGAAAGAAAAAAATCCCACAAACAACCAAGTAAAAATAGGAAATACTATACTCAGCAACTTGTATTGAGGATTTAGACATATAAGTGTGAATTTTTAATTAAATTTCACGTGAGCCCATCAAGAGCCCACCCCAATGTGACTCAACACTGTCTCATACAAAGACCATCACCCACCTTCCCCTCCAGGGAGCATGTTTATGAAACATCCCCCAAATCATTTTATTTTGTAAGAAGTGCAGCCATTCACACCCAAACAGCACTTAAAATATAATTCTGGGCTTGACCAACTCTCACATAGATCATGTCACTCATTTCCTAAACTGATCTCCTTAAATCTGGTAGGATTTCAACCCAGACAACAGTCCACACATTGCATAGCAGTATCAGCAGCTATGCAAGCACCTCCCAGTCTGCCATGAAAACAGCCCTGCTGGTGGGGAATAGTTTCTCTTACCTACACCCTATAAAGCCTCTCCACTATGACGCAATCCTCCCCAACTCCAAGGGATTCGTCACAGACCTGGAGCACAAGGCCCCTTACCTTCCTCAGTAAGTATATTTATCTTTTAAGTTCAATTGCTTTTCTAAGTAAAGTTTTGGTTGAATTATGTACAAATAAATTATCTTCGTTTTTGAAGTACCCTTTGCACCCATTTACTATGTATTTTGTCACACAGTATCTTCTTTTTTTAGTGACCGTATCTTCATGATATGATATAATTTAGTGTAGAACTTAATATTATGTTCCATAAGTCCAGGTAATACATTTACAGGAGTATATAGGTAATATCAGTATTGACTGTATTTTCAATTTCACTGTTTCACTACCGCTTTACAACAGACTATGAGGTGTATCACCAATTCTGTCCAGAATTGTATAATGATTTACAATTTAGGCTCATGGCACATCTTAAAAAATTGTATAAGTCTTTAAGCAGTTCATTCAAATTTAAACTTAACATATACATATATTGCATATTCTATTTTACAGCTAGCAAAGAATTTCTCTGACTTGAGTGGTGAACTAAAAGGCAGTATAGTTCCTCAGATAAGGGAAGACCTGAAGTCTTGGATATTCTTGGGACTAAAGACAATGTTAAATCACAGTGTACATGAGTTTCACATACCCTAGAACTCTTTTCCAAACTTATACAATAAAGATGCTTCCTTAGTTATTTTTAGGAAACATATTTCAATGAAAATGAATCTATAGGCTTTACTAATGCTAGTACTGAAATATAGGTTTATATAACTCTTATATAGATTATGGAAATCATTTCCTAAAATGACAACCTTAAATCTGGAATTATTTCAACCCATATAATCACATTGTCAAAAGACCAAAAGTTATGCAACTATATTACAATCTTTTATGAAAAGTAATCTTACTTGTTAGATCATATTTCCCAGTTCAGTCAAATAAAATTTCATTTTTTAGGTTCCCTGGTTACTGATATCCCTAAATGTATCAACTGTTTATTCTGATAGTTTATAAACAGCAGTTTCTTAATAAATTATAATAAAAATTCTCTTAAATGTTTGTTGAATCATTCATTTCTTCTGAGATCAATAACAGTTAAAACACAATTAGAACATAAACCTTTCATTGTCCCCACACTTTTAAAAACTCACCATATTGGTTAGCTGACAGTGATCTCACAGTCATCACATGAACAAAGTCATTTTTCTGAGTAGAAATCTGTGAATAGTTTTCAAACCACTGTAATACTCAACTCTCATCCCTGCACATGTCATTTGAGATAATGTCATGAAGCATCTGCAGCAGCCATGAATCAAAGACATCTTTTCTTGGAGATTAAGTATAACACCTGTTTTGTGCATGTGTGTGTCCACTTGGGAATGTCCACTGGGAGCTGAATAATGTAGGTTAAGCAACTAACAGGGCAGGGTGGCCTTAGGCCACTGTTGGGAAAGGAGTTCCGATCATTTCTTTAGGTGTTTTCATAGATCAGTTGATGTGTAATTCATTAGGGAAACAAACAAATATACTAACACCATGCACAAAAGTAAACTCAAAATGGATTAAAAACCTAAATATAAGACATGAAACCTTTAAACTCTTAGAAGAAAACATGGACAAAAATCTCATGAACATAAGCATGAGTAATATTTCCTTTAAACATCTCCCTAGGTAAGTGAAATAACAGAAAGCACAAATAAACAAGTAGCCTCACATCAAACTAAAAAGCTTCTGTACAGGAAAGGATATCATCGAGAAAACAATTGTGTGGGAGAATATATTTGCAAATGATATATCCAATAAGGGGTTAACATCCAAAATACATAATGAGCTCATATGCTTCAACATCATATAAACAATAATCTGAACAAAAACTGGGCAGAGGCCCTAAACAAACAATTTTTCCTGAGCATGTATACGGATGGCCAACAGACACATGAAAATAGTCTCCACATTGTTAATCATCAAGGAAATGAAAATCAAAAACACAACAAGATAGCACGTCACAACTGTCAGAATGTACACTATCCAAAAGACAAGAAAAGTATGTTGGTGAGGATGTAGCGCAAAGGAAACCTTCCCACGCCATTGGTAGGAATGTAAATTGGTGCAGCCTCAAGCAGAATGGAGGTTGCTCTGTAAGACCCAACGGCCTTATTCCGGTCTGCGCTTCCCCCGCAGTGAGGAGACGAAGGCCACGGCAGATCGATGCAACAAGCAAGAGGTTTATTGTTATTTCAGCTAGCTGGGGTCCAAGTGTCTGCCTGACACAGCGGGTTTCAACAAGGACCCCGAGCACTCAAAACCAAGGGTTTATATAGTATTTTCAAAACACTTAACTCTTAATAATTTTCTACAGCTGCACATTATCTTTGCAAGACATACATCCTGGGGTTAAGCGAGAGCAAGATAAGACCACTCCTCAATTGTTAGGGAGGTTCTGCACGATAAGCTTGGTATGTAGGATTAACTGACCAAGATTAGCTGACTGAAGGCCACAGCTGCCCCCATCCCGGTGTTCATGATTAACTTGTTTTCCAAGGCCTTACCCAGTTCCAGCTTTTTTTCAAGTCACAACTTCAGAAAACTGCTTCTAGGCCCTTAAGATGGCTACTCTTATGCTAACTTATTCTCATTCTTACAGCTCAAAACACTACAAATATAAATGCCAGAAGACTCAGTTATTCCACTTCTCAGAATTTACCCAAAGAAAACAAAAGTTCTGATTCAAAAATATATGCACCCCTATACTTATTGCCACATTATTTACAGTAGCCAAGGTGTGGAAGCAACTTAAGTGTCCAGCAATTGATGAAAGGATAAAGAAAATATGTACATATATACAATGTAATTTTTGGCCGTAATAAAGAAATCTTACCACTTGTGGCAACACGGATGAACCTAGAGGGTATTATGCTAAATGAAATATGCCAGCTGGAGAAACACAAATACCATATGATTTCACTTATATGTGGAATATAAAAATAAAACAAAACAAAATGAACAGAACAGCAGTAGACTCATGGACACTGAAAAATGACTGGTGGTTACCATGGGGGCAAGATTGGGGTGGGTGGGTGATATAGTTGTTGGGATAAAATCTCAATCAGAATACAAATTAGTCATGGTGATGGAAGTACTGAATAGTGAATATAGCCACTGGTTCTGTAACATCTTTATATACTGACAGTAACTGCATTAGGTGGGGCCAGTATATAATAATGTGTATAATTGTTGAATCACTGTGGTGTGTACTTGGAACCAATATAGCACTTATATCAACTACACTTTAATAAAAAAGAATCCAGTTCATTAGGAGTTGACGTTGCTCTGTGATCAGCGGTGCCCCGCAGCCAGGTGCTCTATGTCTGCCGAGACCCAGCAGCGTGGCAAGAGCTGCTTTTAAATGCCATGTAATTTTCCAGTGTGGATGGTATGAATTCACTCTACCATTTTAGTACTTTTTTTTGTAATTCTCCTATTGGAGCTTGCAGGAAATGTCACCTAATGCCATTTCCTAAAAATAAAATATTCAATATCTTAGATACTAGCAATTGTATGATTCAGGTTGCAAAGTTGCTTGCACTGCACCCTGGAATGCCATAGATCCCTTTCCTGTTATTGATCCTCTAAAAATTCACTATCATTTGTGTAACCCAATATAGGTCAAAACGATAATTCAGGCGTGCAATATGCTGCCTCCAGTACCCAAAAAGGAGTATGATGCTGTGCTCCCTTCTTTGTGCTGAGTAAGATGTGACTTTTCCTTTATTTTGGATACCCATCTCCCTTGGCTGGTGTACAACTTCCTACAAACTATTGTGGCAGTCCTCTGAATGTTGATATAGTTTATCTCCCACACTTTTGAGCACACGTGTCCCACAGGGTCTCCAATATGCTAACCATGTCTTGCTCATTCTTCCAGTAAGCATTTTGTAATCAGTCTGGTGGGCCAAGTTATTATGAGTGAGAGGTTAAGACACCTTGCACTTCTTTTCACTACATTATTGCAAAGGGCAGTAGAATGAACCTAATATTAGGTAAAGTTGTAAATATAAAATGTTCCTTGTGAATGTGAACTCTTCTTGATCCAATTTTGTGATGTGATGAAAAACAGGTCTTTTAACAATTCAATAGTGTGCATTTGTCATGTTAATCAGGGTGGGATAAATTGCAGAATTTCTGGAATCTCCCTCCTGGCCTGAGTTCCTTTACATATAAATAGGTGTTTATCACAGCAGAGCCTCCTGTCAATCTGGGATAAGGGGTGGAGACAAAAGAGCCCTCTCTTCCTGGCGCAGAGTCGGTCTGCCACCTGCCAGTCACCAGGGACCTGCTGATGGAGTTCCCCAAGAGGCAAAATTCTTTAACAAGTAGACAATACTGATGCCGGGGTTCTTGTTTGTGGAGCCAAAGAATAAGCTTCACAAACAGTCAAGGTAGGAGAGCAAGGTACAGGCTTTTATTTAGAGATAAAGTGAAAGGACAGAGCTCCTGGCTCACACCAGGAGGGGACAAGAGAGTCCGTAGTGGTGTGTTGTCTAGGGGGTTTTATAGGCAGTTGAGGATTTTTTGAGAACATGAAAAACTTAGGGGTGGGAACTTGTTAAGTGGGTCCTGAATATTAAAAATTAACTTAACTGTAAGGAATTTCCTGCCTTGATTTCTCTCTGGGACACTGGTGCCTTGGTCTGGGAGTACATCAAAAGGCTGCCTGCCCAGCCCCCAAGGTGGGCTGAGGTATTGTCTACTTGCTAAAGAATTTTGCCTCTTGAACTTCCTGGGTGTTAAAATGCAATCTTATCTTTAAGATGGAATTCTTCCTGCCTTTTACCATGCCGTCTACAGCTGGGTCTGCATGCCAAGTCAGTTGCTCAGTTTGCAGAACCACCTTGTCAGATCTGAAGGAGGAAAGACAGCATATAGGCCTGGGCCTTTTAGCATGCTAAAGTGAATCTTACACATGGTTACACATGATTAGCATAATAAAACATGTGCTACTCTTCTTTATCTGGGGAACATTAACTGATTTCACTGAGGAATGGTTCTAGAACTCAATGTTTAACATAGAGTTTTAGTAGGGGGGTTTCCTTGCATGTAGTTACATTGCTCTGACTGCAAATATCCTGCCCTGCCCCCTCCAGAGGCCTTCACTCTATTTTGACTTCATCTATGATCCCTGTCTCACTATCCCTGTGACCAAATTATCTTATGCTTGAGATTCTTTTTGCCCATTTTTCTCCCTCATGCTCCCCACCACCCAAGCCAGCCCCTCCCCCATGGTAACCACCAGTCACTTCTCAGTGCCTGAGTCTCCTGCTGTATTTTTCGTTTTGTTTTGCTTTGTTTTTATATACCACACTGAAATCATACAGTATTCGTCTTTCTCCATCTGGCTCATTTCCCTCTAGACCCATTCATGTTGTTGCAAATGGTAGAATTTTATTTCCATTTATGGTTCTATGGTTTTTGCAGAACTTAAAGTACTAAATTAATGGAGATGCAATAGGAATCACCATCCCTAAATCATTTAGACAAGTATAATCCAAAAGAAATATAGTCAGATATGTGATTTAAAAATATTTTAGTGACCACATTTAAAAAGTAAAAATAGATGGCAAATTAATGTATTAATATATTTCAAACTAATATATGTACAACTTTTGACAAATAATCAATATTAAAAATTAATAATGATAGTTTACATTTTATATTAAGCATTTAAAATCAACTGTACTGTGTATATTTCCACCTCATAACAATTCAGAATATAAATTCTGATTGAAAATAGTTGGTTCAGTATTTAGTTTTAATAAAATTGACATTTGAAAAATTAGATTCACATACCCAAGAAATGCCTAATGTAGTCAGAATATTTTCAGTCACTGACACACATAACAAGAATTAGAAAATTGATTAAACCTTTTTAGAACACTTAAATTTATTTTGAACAAAATTCATATCCATTTGAAAGTTTTGTGTGTCCACATTAATTTACAGTTCCATTAAAACAGTAATTACAGAAATTAAAAAAGTTAAAACAAATTGAAAAGTAACTAAATTCATCAAAATCAAGAGTTGTTTTCAATGTTTCTCATAGATTGTGCAGACAATTTACATACACTATTGATTACAATTACACTTTTTTCACAGCATGTGTAAATTATAAAATATGTAAAATCATTTTTATCATATCATAAAATGTTTCTGTTTCAATGTAAACACTCATACCTTTCTAGCTAGATCACAAATAAGCGCTGTTTTCTTTATTGATTTTAAATTTAGCTGCAGCATGCCTAATTATGGTCTTGCTGATAAGATATAAATAACTGCATTTTTATTTTAATTACTGACATGTCTGCAGTATGTTTTGTTTCAGAATCTATAAACTGGTGTAATACTACAGAAATCTTTGCAAAACTCTTCCATGACACAATCCATGAACAATGGCTAGGGACACATTGTTAAATTACCTTTCCTCTAGTGTGAAATTTAATTAATTGAATTAAATTGAGCTAACTGGTGATGCATAACATTTACAAGTATATACTGAGTAAGTTAAATAGCTTTACTCATGATACATAGATTATGCTTCAGAAAACTGAGATTAATCATTTCTAATATGTATAACCTAGAGGAATGAAGGAGAAATAAGGAAATGTTATTACCATGTTTTAAAAATTCAGTAAATGTAGGTTTTTTTTATCTGACATAGCTGAAACAACTTTTGTTATGATTGTAAGAAATAGTAATTTATCCTCCATTTGCCCCATGGTCTCAAGCACATAAGCCGGTGAGAATTACACCTGGGACTTGCCTGGGGCTTACCCCGCCTTATCTCTAAACATTCTTACAATGTTATTCACAATTTACACACATAAATAAAACTCAAAGAAAATATAAATGACCACTTCGACAACTTAAAAAAATCATTTCAAACTCATGACACAGAGCTCAAGTTTTCACCTTCCTCTGCAGATTTATTTTTCCTTGCTACTGCTAGGTCAGTTTGTTTTCAGCCTCTTCATCAAAATATGACACATGAATAAATGTGTAAAAGTACATCCCTGTCTGATCTTTTTACCTGGCTTGTCTGTTTATGACATCATTTTGTTGCCTGCATTAATATCCTCTCATGAATTAACTCTCATCTTATATGTATAATTATCTCATATGTTAAAATGTAAATGCCACAATGAACAAGATACATGACTCTAAGTTAGAAACTGTTTCCCTGAAATCTACACATCAACTTCTTGTATGAATGTCCTGCTTACTATATTCCACTTGGTGGAGTCCATGCACAGATTGCTATTTCCTATGATGTGGTTTCTTTCTTGCTTCACCTAAGCCTTCAGCCAAATGCCACCAGATGGACAAGTTATTCTGTGACTCCTGCATTCAAATCTGACAGTCCCATGCAATCAAAACACCCTCTTTTGCTTACCATTTCCACAGCTCAGTAGGGATTTTTGGTTACCTTGTAGTTACAGTGTGATGGGCCAGTGTTTTCTTTTGTGTGTTCTTATTGCTGTTCTATCCCAGTGCCCAACACACAGAGGCCAATACTGTTTGAATGCATGGCATTCAAAGTTCTGTCAATTTCCTTATTTGCATATACTAATTCATGACAGGAGATACTGGGTCTATTATTTCCTTTGTTGGCTTAAAACAGCAGAAATCCGTTGTCCCACGGTAGTGGAGAGCAGAGGTCCAAAATAAAGATGTCAGCTGGGATAGTTACCTCTGTGGTGTTTGAGGGAGGGTCTTGGTCCATGCTCTGTCCTATGTTCTGCTGATCACTGACAATCATTGAAATTCCTTGGTGTATAGATACATTACTACACTCTCTGCCTCCATTATCACAGGGCTTCTCCTTGTTTCTCTGTCTCACACAGCTGTTTTCTTTTAAGGACACCAGTCCTATTGCATTAGAGGCATGCCCTACTCCAGTATGACTGTATTGTAACTAATTTAATCATTTATGACTTTATTTTCCAGTAAGTTCACAATCTGAGGTGCTAAGGGTTAACACCTCAACATATCTGTTTTGGGGCAATGCAAATGCACCCATCACATCAAGCTACAGAAGAAAAGACATATTCATATATTCATATAATTAAGGAATCATTTGTCAGCTCACTTAGTTACTGCATAAAATATTTACTATGAATTACAAACCAAACACTGTAGAATGTAAAGTAATGGGCAGATGCAGAGGTTTGTTAATACCTCTAGTAAAAGTGCCCAGCGTCATGCAAGCAAGGGCTCGCAGCTTATTTTCTGTGATTGTGTCTGCCTCAGGCTGATCCAAGCTGAATGTTCCTATCAGTTTAAGTGCAAAGGATGTCTGATATTTCAAAATAATGTCTAATTGCTTTTGAGAAGTTTCATTTTCATAGAAACACTATCTATCATGTAAGCACATATATTATTATGCTAGCTTTTCAATTAAGCAAAATGATGCTGAGAAGCTGAGCTGAGGGCAGTTCTGAAGCTTTATTGCAGAGGCAGAACCTCTCCATGCTTCTCTCTGATGCTGTACTTCTGGGTCTTTGGGATTTCTAATCCTGGTCGTGCCGTATTGTTCTCAACCTGACTTTAACAGAATCACCCTTTTTAAAACACTGGTAAATGTTTAAAAAATTAATGAAAGAATATCACTTTTTGTTGCAGTTGAAAAACAACATACACATCATGGCATGGGAGAATCAGACCTTCAACTTCAACTTCATCCTGCTGGGCATCTTCGATTACAGCCCCAACCACATCTTCCTCTTCTCACTGGTCCTGGGCATCTTCTCAGTGGCCTTCATGGGAAACACTGCCATGATTCTCCTCATCTACCTGGACACACACCTCCACAGCCCCATGTACTTCCTCCTCAGCCAGCTGTCCCTCATGGACCTCATGCTCATCTGCACCACTGTCCCCAAGATGGCCTTCAGCTACTTGTCAGGCAGGAAGTCCATCTCTTTGGCTGGCTGTGGAGCCCAGATATTCTTCTATGTGACCCTGCTTGGAGCTGAATGTTTCCTGTTGGCTGTCATGGCCTACGACTGCTATGTGGCTATATGCCACCCCCTTAGATACACCATCCTCATGAATCAGAAACTCTGTGTCCTCATGACTGTTGCTTCCTGGATCTTGGGTGCTCTTGATGGCATCATTGTGCTTGCTGCCGTTCTGTCATTCTCCTTCTGTAGCTCTCTTGAAATACCACTTTTTCTGTTATGTAGCTGTTCTTTTACCTCTATCTTGCACAGACACCTCTGCATTTGAAAGACTGCTTTTCATCTGCTGTGTGGTGATGCTAATCATCCCAGTCTCAGTGATCATTGGTTCCTATTCCAGAGTTCTTCGAGCTATCATCCACATGGGCTCTGTGGAAAGTCGCCACAAAGCCTTCGCCACCTGTTCCTCCCACCTGTGTGTGGTCGGACTCTACTATGGTGCAGCCATGTTCATGTACATGAGGCCAGCCTCTCTCCATACGCCAGACCAGGACGAAATGGTATCAGCCTTTTACACCATCCTCACCCCCATGCTGAACCCTCTCATCTACAGCCTTCACAACAAAGAGGTATCCAGCGGATTTCAGAAACTATTGAGGAAAGGAAAATTAGTATAACTTCTTTATAAAGCTTCAGCAAAATCTTTGAGGGACCAGAGTTGTTAACACTCCTTCAAAGAAGCTGGAATTACCTTTTACATTCTCTTCCTCCAGTTTCTCTTTTTTGCCACATTTTTCAATTTAAAATTGCTTTCTTCAGTATACTATTGTATAAACATCACAAGTAAGGTGGGCTATATTTGCACATTCACATAGCCTGCTTCACTCATTAATTTTATTTATGTCGTTGGTTATGAGCCACAAGTAATTGACTTCAGGATCCCTGCCTTTGAATTCAGGTGTAAGTCTGATGACATTTGTTTCATCCAAGAAAAAATGATGGGGTTGATTAACACTTAATGGTGAGCGTCCTGTTTGTTTAAAATTAATTACTTGTCAGCATTTGTCTTCAGTTTTATCTCTCCTTAAATCCAGTTATTGACTGTTTATTCCTGACTCTAATTCTCTTAATTCCAAGCATTAACTTAGTGTCAGCAGTTCTTTCAATCAAATCTTATGTCTATATAAAACAGCTCTTAGAAACCCCTATGTCTATATATTTTTACCTTAAAATTAAGAATGGATATTTTGATGAGACAAGATAAAATATCTATGATTAGGCTGCACAACCTTCACCTTTATCATGATGGATTTTGAGCCTCACTTATCCTTATATTAATAACTAGACTCATTTTAAAGATATTAGAAAATTATCACCATTTCTGGGATTTTCTAATCATGATTTTTCTTATTCATCTCTGAAAAAATAATATTTTGAACATTATCCTACAATACTGAAAAAAAAGTTTTCTTTAAGAGAATATATAGTCTCTAAATGTCCAAAATGACTGCTTTAATGTTCCATGGAGTACCCATGCTTTGGTGTAACAAACTGTTATTAATTTATTACATTTGCATATCTGAATCATCTACATCCTTGAGAATTGAAAGCAATCTTTGCCTGCTTCATGGAGATCACCCATACATTATTTTTAATCCAATTTTCATTGTGTAATATAATATTACTCTAGAAATGCATTTTTAAAACTTAAACTATACTTCATGTTTTAATGACATGCACCTCAGTTTATAATCTGTTGTATCCCTTTTTATCAAAAAAGCAATATTTTGGAAGAAATAAAATATTCTTAGTAAGTTTTTTTGTTCTGAGATGAAGTACACACACAATGAAATTCAATTTTTAAGGTGCACAGTTCAATGATTTTTAGTAGAGTCACAAACTTATGAAAACATCAGTCATATCTAATTCCAACATTTTTATCACCCCCAAAAGAACACTCACACCTGTTATCAGTCACTCCCTGTTTCCTTCTCCTTCAGCTTTTACAATTACTGTATTTTGCCTCTATGGTTTTACTCATTTAGGACATTACATATTAATAAATGCTACATATAAATAGAATCATACAATGTTTTCTTTTACAATTGGCTTTTTTCACTTAGCATAATGTTTTTAAGGCTAATGTTGAAGCATCAGCATTTCATTGCTTATAGGAATATATATAAACAATGTTATTGTAAAGTTATATTATGTTTAGTTTATCCACTCAACAATTGATAAGCATTTGGGGTTTTTCTAATTTTTGGCTGTTATGAATAATGCTACTACAAACACTCACATACACAGTTTTGTGTGTTTTCCAATCTTTTGGGTGTGGGACTAGGAGGAGAATCGCTCAGTCATGTGGAACTAACCTTTTGTGGAACTGCCGAACTGTTTTTCACAGTGGCTACAAAATTTTACATTTCTCTAACCACGGTAAGACTGTTGGGGAGAAAGTCAGTTTGGAGATGGAGGGAAGTCAAACAGAGTGAGACATGAAACCAAAGTTAGGAAGGCAAAGTGAATTTTATTTCAGCCTTGTAACTCCCGGGGGTGGGAATACAGCTTCCCAGCCTGGAGCAAAATATCTTTGAAACTGAAATCAGTAAAAGGGAGAAATAAAGTGGGAGATATCCCTTTATCTCTTACAACCAGCCATCCACTTCTGCTCGGCCGTGTCTCTCATGAACCAGCTGCCAAAAGGGAGCCCACTCTATCTCTCCGGTCCAGATACGCCCTCACTCCGCGTGTAATCACCTACTGATATGTATGTTGAATGCAAGCTTATGATACATTATATGCTCTTTTAACAGGGTAAAATATTATCACTGTATTATTTCTGATTTCAAGAAAATTTTAATAAAGAAAGAAATTAGAAAGTACAGGTAAATTTTAATTCATTTTTAAAGGTTGTAAGTAGCATAATTCTAGTTTGGCCAAGTTTCTTAACCAAATTCCACGGACTATGATACTATGGATGTTACTCCTGGAACTGTTAAATTACATGTCCAAAAAGCATTTTACAAATACAATTGAGGTTAAAAAAGCAGTCGATTTAATATTGGGATATTACATGTTTCTCCCTAATGTAACCCAAGGAGCACTGTAGAGAAAAAATCTCTCTGTGTGGTAATAAGAGTGGAAGGAAGATGGATTTTAATGATGAGAGAGATTTGGCATACAATTGCTGGCCTCGCAAATGGAGGGGACTGTATGCAAACAGCAGGTTCTGGAAGGAGAGAGCAAGCCCTGGATCATAGCTAGTAAAGAAACAGTGACTGCGGTCCTACAGCCATGAGGACCAAAATTCTATAAATGACCTGAATGATCTTGGAATTGGGTTCTGCCACAAAGTCCAGATAAAAGTCAGTCCAGCTGATAACTTGACTTTGGCCTGTGAGAACTAAAGAAATCAAATCATATGTACCGGGATTCTGACCTACATGGCTGTGACATAAAAAATAGGTGTTGGCTTAAAGCCCTAACTTTATGGTAATTTGTCAACAGGCATGGAATTTGTGACACAGGATCTTAGCATAGTTCACTTAAACAATTGGGTTGGAGTAATTGGCACAATCAAGAACAATTGAAACCTTGGGTTGGTTTCCTTACAGAGCTGGACTTTGTGATATTCTACTTATAAAAATAGGAATATTCCTACAAAGAACTGTTGTAAAGTAAATCTAGAAGAATAAATATATGTGCAAACCCACACAGTTGGGCAGCTTTGGCCATAGATTCCTGAGATCATATATTTGACTAAGTTTTGATTGCACAGATTCTAAGGTCTCATTTCACAGTGAGGAATCCAAATTAAATCCTTCAGATAACAATTAAAATGGATCACTGAACATTTGTTGACATAATCAGTTTCAGTAGAATAATATTAATCATAACCTAACCTGTGCTTGGATTTCTAAAACACTAAAAAAAATTTGAAACCAAATATGATTATTTCCATATTGCTTCTGGAATTATGTGGTGAGAACATTCCAAAAATAAACACAAGATTTATTATTTTTGTTAATGCACAATTCTTATTTCTTCTTCTAAGTTGGTGAATTAACATGCACAATGCAGATATTTCAGTTTATTATCTCTCCTACAACAGAGACTGGGTCTAACCTAATCTTCTTTGGCCTGAATCACATCCCTTCGCTAGGTCTAGGAAAATTACCAGAGAAACAAAATGGGCATAATGTGCAGCCATTTATGAGATATGTGAATATTATAGGCACATGTTTTGCTCTAAATTAGATATTTTACCAGAAAAGGGGAAGTTGATATCATAATCTTGAAGAGTAATATTGGAACTTCAGTATCTTTAACCAAAGACTAGTGGAATATATTCTTTTTTTATTGAAGTATTGATGTAATATTATAATAGCATCAACATACAGCACAGTGACTTGACATTTATATACATCACAAAATGCTCACCATAGTAAGTGTAATTATTACCTATCACCATACAGTTACTCAATATTTGATAATTACCATGCTTTACCTTTCACCCCTGTGACTTATTTATTTTGTAACCAAAATTTTGTACCCCGTGATCCCCCCACACCCTCTCACAACCACCAGTTTATTCTCTATATTTCTAATGATAAAATATTCAAAAGTAAATATTAACTACACTGAGTGGCCTTGCTTTTAATAGCATTAATTCTATTATTTAAAGATATACTATAAGAAAAAGCAATAAAGTTATGCTAATGTTGTTAAAGACCCAAGATTTTAATGGTAAGATAAAATGCACTATACACATATAGACAAATAATTTAAGCAAAATTACATAATTGAATTTAAAATATAGTCATGATTTATTTTCCTCTTTCTAGATAATACATATTTTCTATTTCTCTTTCACAGAAGCGTGGAAGCTTTACCAATGAATAGCAACACACACTCTATTTCCCTGAATGTGATGTTTAGATGCAATTTTCAGGCACAACAGTAATTTCTAGGGAAATGCTCATTATGACCTTAAAATATCATCAGCAGGCAAGGGAGATTTCAAAGATGAATGAGGTCAGGTCAAAGGGATCTGGAGTCAATATGAAAGGTTTCCGTTGCCCAAGATGGGATAATTTGAGCATCAAAACCAGAATAACTGTAGTGTCTAAACACGTCAATTTTAAGAAATCTGCCAGTCCCTAATGATCTGCTCTCCTCCAAAAGGGTCATTATTCACTACTGAGTGGACACCTATCCTGCCTTTACCACATGAAATCTGCTAGTGTAACCAAATAACTCTCACAGAAAGTTTTTGTTTTAAAAGCCTGAAAAAAATGACAAATCAAAATCATCATTTTGCCTTTCTTGTTGGAATTATGGATTATCCATGCCCGTAAAAATCATTATTGGAAACCAGAAAAGAGGATTTATAAAGAACTGGTCAAAATGACACCAGGTGAGTACACATATCAAAGGTGACATCATTAAAAGTGAGTGAATGTGACGTCACAGAAAGTGCCCAGAATCACCTTTGAAGTGTTCTTGACAGTAAAATTGAACCAGAATGCTCCAGACTGGATCTAGTTATTAGTTCTCTGAAAGAAAAAATATATATATATACACATATGTATATATCAGGAGGTATGAAAGTCAAGCCAAGGTAAATGACTCCTGAGAAGGTAACCATCCATACGCAGAATATGAGACTCTTTATAGGACAAAGTATCTCTAAGAAATAAATGATATTACCAAAAAGTAGGGAGGGTTAATTTTGTTTTAATTGGGATTCCACAGAAGCAGATTGTAAGACAGAGGTACGGTGGGTGCTGTTTAACTGAGAGTAGAGGGTGTAAGGAATCCACACAGGGGAGTTGGAAGGAAGCTAACAAAGGATGCTCTGTGGAGTAGTCCAGAGTGGGCGCCGCAGCTTAAGCCTCCGGCTCATCTCCAGGAAAGTTCGGAAATCACACGCTCAGACGCACCCCTGCCAGGGGGAGAGGACATGGGCCCTGACTGCCAGGGGTGGATGAGCACTTCTCTAGTGGGGGTGCTCATTCCCTTGCTCTTCTGACCTGTGTATCCAAGGGTAAAGTGGCTTTACATGGAGATTTAAGGGATGCATTTGAGGCTGAGCATGCTGAGTGGACACTCTTATATAATTTAAAATACTCAGTTGGCATGCGACTCAGAGCAACATGTGGAATTTGTTGTGTCCTGATCCAAATAAGCCAATTGTGAAAGGACATAAGATTATTAAAATAAGTAAGGAATATGGCTTGATATTGATGACATTATGGAAAGGCTGTTGATTTTTAAAGTGATAGATATCACAGTAATGCTGAAAGGGAGAAACTTTAAATTGCAGATAGCAATGAAGGGGAAAAAAGTGAAGAATATCCTGTTTTGTGCTACAATATGGATGAAACTTGAGGACATTATGTTAAGTGAATACAGTAGGCACAAGATGACAAATGCTGGGTGATTCCACTTACGTGAGGTATCTAAAGTAATCAAAATCATAGAAACACGTTCATAGAAATATAATGGTGATTACCAGGAGCTGTAGGAGGGGAAAAAGAGGAGCTATGGTTTCAATTCTGCAAAAAAAAACATTCCCAGAGATTTGGTTTACAATCATGTGAATATACTTAGCACTGTTGAACTTAAAAGCAATTTGCATTCCTCTCTGTCTTCCTCTTTATTTTTCATTGCAAGCATCACTTTCTGATATGACATTTTGTTAATTTACTTATTTAATTTAAAGTCTATTTCCCTGCCTTCCCACTAGAGAATTTAAAGTTCCATGATAACAGAGTTGTTTTTTTAACTTCCCGGTTTATCTACAGTTTCTAAAATAGTGCATAGCAAATATTAGGTGCTCAATAAAAATGGGTTAATGATGGTATGACCACCAAGTGGGAAGTACATAAAAGCTGGACAGTGAAAAGACTTAGCATTCCTCAATCCCGAGTTGACCCACCTTGTGCCATCGTACCCATACTGTCCTTATGGGAGCTATGCCAGCTCAGCAAAGTTCTGGAGTTATATCCACTCCCTTCCCCTGGGGAGTCATTTCTCATGAGCTATTTGTATGTATCCTGTACCATAGCTACATGAATGTGTGACTATTAGTTTGTGTACACATGTAACCATCTCCTTTCCACACAGCCAAGGGTTTCTAGATGAAAAGTCTGAGACATTCGGTATTTGATCAATTTGCAGCTGAGGCAGTTTTGCTGACCTTTATTCACCACAGAGCTCTTTCTAGACCACAGAGTGTCAGGAACAACCATGTCCTTCCCTCAGAAACCTTAACTGATGACATAATCAAGGCTTCTATAATCTCTTTCTACAGTGAGTGGGAAAAAGCCATTAACAACAGATAATTCAAGAGATTCACATGTAGCCATACTTCCAAGTATAACAGCAGTGCCCACACATGGAGTCTTGCTTGGCCCACTTTGTTTACAACGAGCAGAAGGAGGCTGAGCTCCTCCCAGGGCTCTGGGGTCTTGTAGCTGTTCAGGACTGCAATCCCAGAAGACTAATTGGAATGGCATAGAAATTGTTCCAAATTTACATATATATATATATATATATGCAAATCTGATAACCATAGTTAGATTCCAGAATTCCTAGTGAAGTCTTTAAATAAAGGAACACACATGTTTTTACCAGTACTCTGAAAAACTGGTTAAACTGCATTTAATCACCATGTGTGGGTGAAATTATCCTAAGAGGAATTGATCTTTTCCAGACATAGTGAGTATATTATTATTATTATCATCATCATCATCATCATCATCATTAATCTTGATGCTTTGTGCTCACTCTTTTGCCACCCCCATTCTGTCTTATTTGGGAAACCAAAATGAGTTATATTTGGAATTCATTCGTGTTGACATAACCTATCTAGTATAACACTTCAGTGAAAGTCACTCAAGCTAATTGCAAAACTGAATGTATATTAGATTATGTACAAACTAAATGTAAATGGAAATACAAATGCTTCATATTGTATTTTGATATTTAAGTATAAAATTAAATATAGAACTGAAAGATTAATTCTCTGGGGGCTTAGGTGGGTTAATGTGTCAAAATTAAATAGGTAGTGTGCTTTGTGATAACTATCAATGGAAGATTTAAAAACCCAGCAACTGTTTATTGCCTATTCAAATATCTGGGCAAAAGGCAGAGTAAACATGTCCATGAGTGCCCTTGAAAAGGAAAATTATTTAAGAGAAAAATAAAAGAGGGGGGCGGAAGATGGCGGCGTGAGTAGAGCAGCGGAAATCTCCTCCCAAAACAACATATATCTATGAAAATATAACAAAGACAACCCTTCCTAGAATAAAGACCAGAGGACACAGGACAATATCCAGACCACATCCACACCTGAGAGAACCCAGCGCCTCGCGAAGGGGGTAAGATACAAGCCCCGTCCCCGCGGGAGCCGAGCGCCCCTCCCCCCAGCTCCCGGCGGGAGAAGAGCAGGCAGAGCGGGAGGGAGACTGAGCCCAGGGCTGCCGAACACCCAGCCCCAGCCATCCGGGACAGAGTGTAGGGCCCTCGATACTGGGAAAACAGGGCAGCAAGAACAGTGAGCAGGCACTGGAGGCTGGGCGACAGAGGATATAAGAAAAGCGCGCGACCATTTTTTTTTTTTGCTTTTTTGCTGCTTTGTTTTGGCGAGCGCTGTTTGGAAGTCTTAAAGGGACAGGGACCCCAATATTAGGGAAACAGGGCAGAAAGACCGGTGAGCAGAGGCCTGAGGCTGGCACCGGAGAATAAAGAAAAACGAACGACCACCTTTTTTTTTTAAATAAAAATTTTTTTTTTTTTTTAATTAAAAAAATTTTTTTTCTTGTTTTTTTTTGTGGTCGTTGTTTTGTTTCGGCGGGTGCTTTTTGGAAGTCTTAAAGGGGCAGGGCGGGCCACTTAATTCAGAGGTAGGGAATCCGGGACCTCTGGGCACCCTAACCCCTGGGCTGCAGGGAGCAGGGAGGCCCCTTACGGAGATAAATAGCCTCCCAGCAGCTCCTGCTCCAACGCGACTCCACCATTTTGGAGTAGCTGCCCGAGCCAGGCCACGCCCACAGCAACAGCGGAGATTAACTCCATAGCAGCCGGGCAGGAAGCAGAAACCCTGTCTGCGCGCAGCTGCGCAGCACAAGCCACTAGAGGCCGCTGTTCTCCCAGGAGAGGAGGGCCACAAACCAACAAGAAAGGAAGTCCTTCCAGCCGTCACTCGTCCCAGTTCTGCAGACTATTCCTATCACCATGAAAAGGCAAAGCTACAGGCAGACAAAGATCACAGAGACAACACCAGAGAAGGAGACAGACCTAACCAGTCTTCCTGACAAAGAATTCAAAATAAGAATCATAAACATGCTGACAGAGATGCAGAGAAATACGCAAGAAAAATGGGATGAAGTCCGGAAAGAGATCACAGATGCCAGAAAGGAGATCGCAGAAATGAAACAAACTCTGGAAGGGTTTATAAGCAGAATGGATAGAATGCAAGAGGCCATTGATGGAATTGAAATCAGAGAACAGGAACGCATGGAAGCTGACATAGAGAGAGACAAAAGGATCTCCAGGAATGAAACAATATTAAGAGAACTGTGTGACCAATCTAAAAGGAGCAATATCCGTATTATAGGGGTCCCAGAAGAAGAAGAGAGAGGCAAAGAGATGGAAAGTATCTTAGAAGAAATAATTGCTGAAAACTTCCCCACACTGGGGGAGGAAGTAATCAAACAGACCACGGAAATACACAGAACCCCCAACAGAAAGGATCCAAGAAGGGCAACACCAAGACACATAATAATTAAAATGGCAAAGATCAAGGACAAGGAAAGAGTGTTAAAGGCAGCTAGAGAGAAAAAGGTCACCTATAAAGGGAAACCCATCAGGCTAACGTCAGATTTCTCAACAGAAACCCTACAGGCCAGAAGAGAATGGCATGATATATTTAATACAATGAAACAGAAGGGCCTTGAACCAAGGATACTGTATCCAGCACGACTATCATTCAAATATGACGGTGGGATTAAACAATTCCCAGACAAACAAAAGCTGAGGGAATTTGCTTTCCACAAACCACCTCTACAGAACATCTTACAGGGACTGCTCTAGATGGGAGCACTCCTAGAAGGAGCACAGCACAAAACACCCAACATATGAAGAATCGAGGAGGAGGAACAAGAAGGGAGAGAAGAAAAGAATCTCCAGACAGTGTATATAACAGCTCAATAAGCGAGCTAAGTTAGGCAGTAAGATACTAAAGAGGCTTACCTTGAACCTTTGGTAACCACGAATTTAAAGCCTGCAATGGCAATAAGTACATATCTTTCAATAGTCACCCTAAATGTTAATGGGTTGAATGCACCAATCAAAAGACACAGAGTAACAGAATGGATAAAAAAGCAAGACCCATCTATATGCTGCTTACAAGAAACTCACCTCAAACCCAAAGACATGTACAGACTAAAAGTCAAGGGATGGAAAAACATATTTCAAGCAAACAACAGTGAGAAGAAAGCAGGGGTTGCAGTACTAATATCAGACAAAATAGACTTCAAAACAAAGAAAGTAACAAGAGATAAAGAAGGACACTACATAATGATAAAGGGCTCAGTCCAACAAGAGGATATAACCATTCTAAATATATATGCACCCAACACAGGAGCACCAGCATATGTGAAACAAATACTAACAGAACTAAAGGGGGATATAGACTGCAATGCATTCATTCTAGGAGACTTCAACACACCACTCACCCCAAAGGATAGATCCACTGGGCAGAAAATAAGTAAGGACACGGAAGCACTGAACAACACAGTAGAGCAGATGGACCTAATAGACATCTATAGAACTCTACATCCAAAAGCAGCGGGATATACATTCTTCTCAAGTGCACATGGAACATTCTCCAGAATAGACCACATACTAGGCCACAAAAAGAGCCTCAGAAAATTCCAAAAGATTGAAATCCTACCAACCAACTTTTCAGACCACAAAGGCATAAAACTAGAAATAAACTGTACAAAGAAAGCAAAGAGGCTCACGAACACATGGAGGCTTAACAACATGCTCCTAAATAATCAATGGATCAATGACCAAATCAAAATGGAGATCCAGCAATATATGGAAACAAATGACAACAACAACACTAAGCCCCAACTTCTGTGGGACACAGCAAAAGCAGTCTTAAGAGGAAAGTATATAGCAATCCAAGCATATTTAAAAAAGGAAGAGCAATCCCAAATGAATGGTCTAATGTCACAATTATCGAAATTGGAAAAAGAAGAACAGATGAGGCCTAAGGTCAGCAGAAGGAGGGACATAATAAAGATCAGAGAAGAAATAAATAAAATTGAGAAGAATAAAACAATAGCAAAAATCAATGAAACCAAGAGCTGGTTCTTCGAGAAAATAAACAAAATCGATAAGCCTCTAGCCAGACTTATTAAGAAGAAAAGAGAGTCAACACAAATCAACAGTATCAGAAACGAGAAAGGAAAAATCACGACGGACCCCACGGAAATGCAAAGAATTATTGGAGAATACTATGAAAACCTATATGCTAACAAGCTGGGAAACCTAGGAGAAATGGACAACTTCCTAGAAAAATATAACCTTCCAAGATTGACCCAGGAAGAAACAGAAAATCTAAACAGACCAATTACCAGCAATGAAATTGAAGAGGTAATCAAAAAACTACCAAAGAACAAAACCCCCGGGCCAGATGGATTTACCTCGGAATTTTATCAGGCATACAGGGAAGACATAATACCCATTCTCCTTAAAGTCTTCCAAAAAATAGAGGAGGAGGGGATACTCCCAAACTCATTCTATGAAGCTAACATCACCCTAATACCAAAACCAGGCAAAGACCCCACCAAAAAAGAAAACTACAGACCAATATCCCTGATGAACGTAGATGCAAAAATACTCAACAAAATATTAGCAAACCGAATTCAAAAATACATCAAAAGGATCATACACCATGACCAAGTGGGATTCATTCCAGGGATGCAAGGATGGTACAACATTCGAAAGTCCATCAACATCTTCCACCACATCAACAAAAAGAAAGACAAAAACCACATGATCATCTCAATAGATGCTGAAAAAGCATTTGACAAAGTTCAACATCCATTCATGTTAAAAACTCTCAGCAAAATGGGAATAGAGGGCAAGTACCTCAACATAATAAAGGCCATCTATGATAAACCCACAGCCAACATTATATTGAACAGCGAGAAGCTGAAAGCATTTCCTCTGAGATCGGGAACTAGACAGGGATGCCCACTCTCTCCACTGTTATTTAACATAGTACTGGAGGTCCTAGCCACGGCAATCAGACAAAATAAAGAAATACAAGGAATCCAGATTGGTAAAGAAGAAGTTAAACTGTCACTATTTGCAGATGACATGATACTGTACATAAAAAACCCTAAAGACTCCACCCCAAAACTACTAGAACTGATATCGGAATACAGCAAAGTTGCAGGATACAAAATCAACACACAGAAATCTGTGGCTTTCCTATATACCAACAATGAACCAACAGAGAGAGAAATCAGGAAAACAACTCCATTCACAATTGCATCAAGAAAAATAAAATACCTAGGAATAAACCTAACCAAAGAAGTGAAAGACTTATACTCTGAAAACTACAAGTCACTCTTAAGAGAAATTAAAGGGGACACTAACAGATGGAAACTCATCCCATGCTCGTGGCTAGGAAGAATTAATATCGTTAAAATGGCCATCCTGCCCAAAGCAATATACAGATTTGATGCAATCCCTATGAAACTACCAGCAACATTCTTCAATGAACTGGAACAAATAATTCAAAAATTCATATGGAAACACCAAAGACCCCGAATAGCCAAAGCAATCCTGAGAAAGAAAAATAAAGTAGGGGGGATCTCACTCCCCAACTTCAAGCTCTACTATAAAGCCATAGTAATCAAGACAATTTGGTACTGGTACAAGAGCAGAGCCACAGACCAATGGAACAGACTAGAGAATCCAGACATTAACCCAGACATATATGGTCAATTAATATTTGATAAAGGAGCCATGGACATACAATGGCGAAATGACAGTCTCTTCAACAGGTGGTGCTGGCAAAACTGGACAGCTACATGTAGGAGAATGAAACTGGACCATTGTCTAACCCCATATACAAAAGTAAACTCAAAATGAATCAAAGACCTGAATGTAAGCCAGGAAACCATTAAACTCCTGGAAGAAAACATAGGCGAAATCCTCTTAGACATAAACATGAGTGACCTCTTCTTGAACATATCTCCCCGGGCAAGAAAAACAACAGCAAAAATGAGTAAGTGGGACTATATTAAGCTGAAAAGCTTCTGTACAGCAAAAGACACCATCAATAGAACAAGAAGGATCCCTACAGTATGGGAGAATATATTGGAAAATGACACATCCGATAAAGGCTTGACGTCCAGAATATATAAGGAGCTCTCATGCCTCAGCAAACAAAAAACAAATAACCCAATTAAAAAATGGGCAGAGGAACTGAACAGACAGTTCTCCAAAAAAGAAATACAGATGGCCAACAGACACATGAAAAGATGCTCCACATCGCTAATTATCAGAGAAATGCAAATTAAAACTACAATGAGGTATCACCTCACACCAGTAAGGATGGCTGCCATCCAAAAGACAAACAACAACAAATGTTGGCGAGGCTGTGGAGAAAGGGGAACCCTCCTACACTGCTGGTGGGAATGTAAGTTAGTTCAACCATTGTGGAAAGCAGTATGGAGGTACATCAAAATGCTCAAAACAGACTTACCATTTGACCCAGGAATTCCACTCCTAGGAATTTACCCTAAGAATGCAGCAATCAAGTTTGAGAAAGACAGATGCACCCCTATGTTTATTGCAGCACTATTTACAATAGCCAAGAATTGGAAGCAACCTAAATGTCCATCAATAGATGAATGGATAAAGAAGATGTGGTACATATACACAATGGAATACTACTCAGCTATAAGAAAAGGGCAAATCCAATCATTTGCAGCAACATGGATGGAGCTGGAGGGTATTATGCTCAGTGAAACAAGCCAAGCGGAGAAAGAGAAATACCAAATGATTTCACTTATCTGTGGAATATAAGAACAAAGGAAAAACTGAAGGAACAAAACAGCAGCAGAATCACAGAACTCAAGAATGGACTAACAGGTACCAAAGGTAAAGGGACTGGGGAGGATGGGTGGGTAGGGAGGGATAAGGGGGGGAGAAGTAGGGGGGTATTAAGATTAACATGCATGGGGGGGTAGGAGAAAAGGGAGGGCTGTACAACACAGAGAAGGCAAGTAGTGATTCTACAACATTTTGCTATGCTGATGGACAGTGACTGTAAAGGGGTTTATAGGGGAGACCTGGTATAGGGGAGAGCCTAGTAAACATAATATTCGTCATGTAAGTGTAGATTAGTGATAGCAAAAAAAAAAAAAAAAAAAAAAAAAAAAAAAAAAAAAAAGGGCAGTTCCTGTGTGGTAACCTCCAACGAGTTCTACACAAGGGTATAAAGGGCATATAAAAGTGTAGGCAAAGGGTCTGTTTGTGTTTATACAGAGGATCAAAGCCTAATTGGGCTACCCCGAAAATGAACTAAGATACGATATGAAAAAGAACTTCCAACATCTGCACCCTCTGGAAGACTCATGCCAGAAGATGATCATCAAAAAACCCCAACAAAGATCCACGCACTGCTACAGCTGTAGATGCACTCATCCCACCAGTTCCTGGACCTGCCATGGGAATGAGGAAGGAGATATCTAAGCTGGCCTGTGCATACAGTAAAACAACAAAATTGGACTGGATCTATACTGTTGGAACGCAACCAAGAATTTGGAGAAGTGCAAATTGTAGCGCTCCAAAGTCTTACAACTACAAACTATTTATTGTTAAAAGAACATATGGCATGTGAACAGTCCCCAGGAATGGGTTGTTTTAATTTGTCTGATTTCTCTCAGACTGTTCAAGTTCATTTGGACAATATCCACCATATCATAGATAAGTTTTCACAAATGCCTAAGGTGCCTAACTGGTTTTCTTGGTTTCACTGCAGATGGCTGGTAATTACAGATATGCTTTGGTTATGTAACTATACTCCTATTATGTTAATGTGTGTGTGCAATTTAAGTAGAAGCTTAAAACCTATACATGCTGAAGTTACTCTACAAGAAGATATATCAAAGAAATAATCAATCTTCCCATGTTTTCTTCCGCCTGCTACTTCTATAGCTTTTCTTCTTCCTTCCTAATTACAACCCTTAAATAGAATTCGTGCCTCATATCAAATTTACCGAGTATCATAATTCTTCCAAGTGGTAAAGATACCTCAAGACAAATGCTGGGCATAGAAGCCACAGGGCATAAATATGCAAAGAAGTAAAAAGCTAACTTTTTCAAACAATAAGGCTTCTCTCTCACTTACCAACTTCACATTTCCCTGTATGGCCCCGGAAGATGACTGGTTAGCCAGAGACGGGTAAGATTCCTCAAGGGAGGAACAACCTAAGACAGGCACAGTCGCAGGGGGGCCATCAGGTGAGAAATTGGGGATCAACAGAGGTGAGGCTTAGAACCTCACCCCCCCTGTTCTGAGAGAAATCTTCTGCATACGTGGATGTTTTATTGCCCTGGTCTAGCTTGGATTAACACATAGTCTGCAGACACACAACTGATCATCTACATGTGCTCTCTTACAACACTAAACTATGTTTTCTACCTTTATCTTGTATCTACCTACCACTTCAGCATTTTATTAAAAATAATAATAATAAAGAGAGAAATGTGGTATCCACATATAAATCAAGTATAAAAACCAAATGAGTATTCATATTTGAACTGACTGTTTATAGTTCATAATGCATGAGCAAAACCGAAAGTTTCTGTGATGACTGCCCTTGTACTGTTCACTATGTAACTTATTCATTATGTAAGAATTTGTTCTACATGTAAAAACTTGTTTGTTATGCCTCAGAAGATTGGAGACTGACAAAAATTAGTCTTGGGGTGGAATAATGATTGTGCATTGAGCATTGACTCCCCTATACAGAATTTTATTGTCGTTAACAACCATTTGATCAATAAATATGAGAGATGCCCTCACAAAAAAAAAAAAAAAAAAAAAAAAAAGGACAGACTTCCAATGGTAAAATAAATTAGTAACCGGGATGTAATGTATAGCATAAGGAATATAGTCAAGATATTGTAACAGCCTGGTAGGGTGATAGCTGGAACCTAGAATTATGTATATAAATGTTCTACCACTGTGTTGTACACTTGAAACTCATGTAATGTAATACTGTGTGTCAACTACCCTTCAATAAGAAATAATTATTTAAAAAAAAAAAAAAAAAAAAAAAAGAACATTATTTAATATAAAGCATATAAAGTAGAGTAGTTTAACTAGTCTAAGTGATTTTTAAAATGGGCTACATGGTATTTATATCTCTTGTTATTACAATATCATGTTTAAAACCAGTTTTTTTTTTCTTATTTACTGTTGAATCCCTTGTATATAATCAAGAACTGAGAAATTTTAGGGCTTAACTATAATTTCCAGAATAACTGAGTAAATAGGCAAATATATAAACAACTGGGTAATTCCATGATTAGCTTAATTAAAACATTAATGAATGAATTATTTTTTTAAGATCTGTAAAACCGAAAAAATGTTTTCTTCATATTGCTACATGAAAGGTTATATATTATTTATTTACTTTGTATTGAAAATGCAGTCCAGCCAGTGACTCTGTGGACAACATTCATTAGATGTTTACAGTTAGAAGAATTATTTCAAATTATTACTTCAGGGTATTTTAAATAAAATTATTTCCTAGAGGGACAAATTTGCTGATCTAGACAGTTCAAGTTACAATTGGTAAATGCATGGAATGGAGTGTTTAAAAATAACATTTGATAATTATTTAGTTAAAATGTAGTAAGAATTGTAATTCCTAAAAGAACACATCTATATCTCATGATCAATAAATTTAAAAGTTTCCTTTAAGATACCTACCTTTTTAGTTGTCCTCTAGCACTGAAAATGCTTCTATACAATAAGGTTGTAAAATGATGTATTACTACCACTTTTTTTCTGGTTAAAACAATTGAGGATAATTTATTGATCTAATTGGTTAAGACAGAACACAAGCCTTATTTTTTAATGTAAACTTTTCTGTTCTGAGACGTTATTTTGCCACATAAAAAGTCAAGTTTAAAGAAGAATTTATTTCATAAAAAATAGCAATAATAATTTAGAAGTAAGAAATCGATGATTTCCAAATGTTCAATGGCTTCAACTTGAGATAGCCTGAAGCTTTTGGCTAATTTTGTCTATGGAGATTTCATACGATGTTATTTTGGAAAAGTCAATTTTCAGAAAATTTCCAACATCCTAAATATAAAGGAAGAATATATGCAATATTTACATTTACAAATTGAGCTATTTTGAAAAACATTGATCATGTACTTCTTTTAAATGTTATAGGAAAATAGACTTTACTGATAGTGAATGACTTTGATTCAGAAAACCTTAGATGTGTCTTGCTTGTATAGATACAACTGCTTTTAACATTTTGACTAATTAAGAAGTGTGGTCTTCAGAAAAAAAAATTAGATAATTTGAATTAGGTATCTAAGAGTGATTGGTATGGAATAAATTTATTCTATTCAAAATAGAAACAGTGTCTATATATCTGCAAGTTACAGCATAATGCTAATAAAATATGAATGGCATCTTACACTAATCATGAACTGCATGTACTCATATGTATATGCATAAACAATTCACTTCTAGTCATTTCATTGGGACCAACACCTGTAGTAACTTTTCAGCTCCTAAACCAGTGAAACAGAAGGTTTAGTTTCCCAAGTGTTAAGTTCACTTAGCAGTAGAATGAAAATGACTGTGGCATTTCAGTGAAATGAATTGCATCTTTATTAGAAAATATTCAAGATAAAACAGAGACACTCTCAGAATGTCAACACTGTAAGGTATGTTAATTGATACATCAAAGAGGATATTCTTTGTAATTCTCTAAGAAATTATATACAAATATTTTCAGATAAGCCAACTCAGAATTAACTAACAATGGAAAAACTTTTTACTGAAATTTTAACTTAAAATTAGTCATCTTATTAAACTTAGTACTTTTTCAGGATTAGAGTATTACATCAAAAATACTTATAATTCTTTTGTGTGATTAGAATTTAAACTCATAATTCAGTGTCTGACTCAAACCAACGTGGGATGAATCAGGGTAGGAAAAATCATTATTTTGTCTGGAAAATCAAATGTTAATTTTATTTATTAAATCAATTCCACAGATATATACAGGGCTTCTTTTTACACAAGACAAAGGGAAAACATTACTTCATTCAGGAAAAGTAAAAAATGTGTCTCTATTTCCATAACGGCTTGCTGGTTTCCAAGCAAGTTAATTTACCTGACCAATCCCAGCTCCCCTCCCTAGTCACACACTCTTTCTTACATGTCTATCACCCCTTTGCATTTTCATCAAAGTACATAAAACTACCTGAAATATTTGATTTCTCCTCAAATATTAACTATTCACTGTCAGTTTCTTCTAACAGAATACAGATTTCATGAGGCTAGGAATTTGTTTTGTTGCCTTTATTATTCACAAAACTTCTGGTCTTAGGTATATATATGTTGAACCACTGACTCAAAGACTAAATCTATGAATGAACATACATTATTAAAATTGAGTATAATAGTTCACGCAGTTATCCTGTTTTGCCAGGTGAAGTGACTACATCTTGGGTGAAGGACAGTTCTAACCTCGCTTGCCTGGTAAGCGGCAGTGACACTTCCTAGATTTCGTGTCTCCTTATTCCACAGATGAGGTCTTCGTGGCTCTTACACAGGAGAATTTATGCTGCTGGAAACTATTTGGATTCATGCTTTAATGCCTAATGTAATCATATATGAAACTTCTGTACAGGAAATTATAATTACTTCATCATCACAAAATTATGAGGACATTATTTGGAAAACTATAGAGATATTGAATCGGCCCATTCCCAGTGCCACTTGGATGCAGCAGGTCCATGAGAACCACAGGGGAGACAGCTCGGAAATATCAGCGGTTAAATGTGCAAGATTTTTGCTCTCTATGAGAAGGGGTTACAGTACTGCCGTTGAGAGATTTAGACTCGATATACAAATTTTATTTAGAAAATATCTGACTACATACACATACATGCTAGTAATATTGGCCTTTAAAATAATGGAACACAGAAATATTAGCAGTATTTATGAAAATGGGATATTTAAGGAGCATTTATTATACTCTCGGTCTTTTTCTAAATGTGTTACATGTAGTCTCATCTGATCCTGACCAGTTTATATGAGAGGTAGTGTACTGCTCCCAATTTGATAAGATACAGAAATTAAGCCTGTAGTTTGAAATGCTCATTTCACTCATGATAAAAATGAGTATTTTGATCCAGATAGCTGGAAATCAAAACCATAACTACAAACTACTTTTCCCTCTATCCAAAGAACCTTGAAAATATTCAGACCACAGATGTTTTAGTTCACTTGTTAAACATGTAGAGGCAGTACCTTGTTGATGAGAGTATTTTATCCTCTGTCCTGGAAGCCATGTGTAGATAAAGAATTAGTGGTAACAATACTTTAGTAATGTAATAGCTTATTCCCCATTTAAAAAAATCTATACTTAATATCAAATACGTTTAAGTAGCTTTACCTGACATTTGAAGGGCATAAATTTTCATAAAATTCGAACCTTGGAGAACTTAAAAGCATTAATAGAACAGGTAGCTCAAAGCACCTGCTCAATTTTTTTCCGCTCTGAAATGTCTGAAGTGTCATAAAATAGATGAGATAAAAAAGAGGTCATGCCTGTGGCTCACATCTCTGAAGACCTTCAGAGGCAGATGTTTGATAAGTTCATGATAGGTGATATTAGCAAAATGATGTCTGAGGGAACAGGTCAGTGTGAATGGGTCTGGATTGTAAGATTTTTGAAGAGAACTTTAAAGACCTTTACTTTCAGACAAAGTGAGAGTACAATAAATTCAACTCTGGACATGGTTATTTGGAGGAACTTAGAAGAAAGAGCTGTGGAAGAGTGATGGCTGAGATCCAGGAAAACACAGGTGGTGTGGCCACGTCCAGACGAGGGTCAGCTGATACGTCCACTGATGAATAAACCGAACAGACCGAGGAAAGAAGATACAAGCCCTAAAGAATTTTTGGCAACAGCCAACACTTGACTTGTTAAGGGATGCAAAAACAAAGACAGATATTTCAGAAAACTTGTTGAAAAAGATGGTCACAGTGAGAAAAAGCAAAATTAGTAATATAGAAGGAGAAAGCTAAATTAGTATTAGAAGGTATTATGCCATTATTTCATTGTTTCATTTTGTTTTTCAGTTAGTAGAATCAAAGAAGTTTTGAAAAGTACCAAGACTGAAGGTGATAATGGGGGAATATTAGGGGTGAGTTTCAGGAGTCTCTAAGGAAACAAGAATATCTGGTTCACTCCTTCTGTCTTCCAAAGGAGAGATGAACAACTAGAAAAATAATGAGATGTATAAAAGTTTAACAGAAAAATGAGGAGTAGATTTGGTGTGGGTAAATATATCAGGTAACATGATCCATTTAAAGTAAGTAAAGTCCCAATGATATTAATATTTAATGTTATAGGGACATCATTATGCATAAAAGGCATGCTCTAGAAGAAAAGGGTACTTTTCCCCATATTGTCTGAACCCTCACATAAAAATGTAAGACTGAAACACAACCACAATATTCTATTTTAATTATCGTATATTTAACAACATGATCTCCCAAACTTATTTTAAAATGTAACTATGTTTATGTAATCTATGCCTATATTTATTTCTATTTGACTATGAGAAAATTGCATTCTCCAATGAAACATATAGAGATGTATATTGAACTTTTATATGTCTGTTGTTTCTGAGCAATTAGGCTGATTGCCACTCCACTACTCCCACAAGAACAAGAATGTCATCCAGACTGATGAAGGGTCACTTAGTTTTCCTTCAAACATACTAGGGACGTCGTTATAGACTGAAATACATAGAGGTCAGGACTGAAACAGCTGAGGGCATCGCCCCATGACTTGACTCTTCCTGGGTTCAGCACATATCTCCTTACTTCCCAGGTGCAAGCTGTGTGACCCACTGATGCCAAATTCCACAACGATGCTGGCATTTCTCCTCATGGGTTTTTCTGATGTATGTGAACTAAGGGCTTTGCACGCCATCTCCTTCTCTCTGATGTATTTGGTGAAGTTAATGGGGAACATTCTCATTGTTACTGTCACCACCCTTGACAGGAGCCTTCACACCCATGTACTTCTTCCTCAGAAATCTGTCCATCCTGGACACGTGCTACACATCTGTAACAGTGCCTAACTCATGCATCAACGCCTTGCTTGGCAGCAGGACCATTTCAAAGGCTGGATGTGTAGCTCAGGTCTTCCTGGTGGTTTTCTTTGTGTATGTGGAGCTTCTGCTCCTCACCATCATGGCCCGTGACCGCTATGGGGCCGTCTGCCAGCCCCTCCTCTACCATGTGATCATGAGCCCTCAGGTCTGTGTCCAGATGACCCTGGCCTCCATCCTCAGTGGTCTCGCCTATGCAGGTGTGCACACAGGTAACACATTCCGGCTGTTGTTCTGTCGGTCCAACGTGGTCCACCAGTTCTTCTGTGACATCCCCTCCCTGCTGAGGCTCTCCTGCTTTGACACCTCCAGCAATGAGATGATGGTCATGGCCTTTGGTCTGGAGATCGGTGGTGGCTGCTTCATCTATATTATCAAATCTTACATTCACATATTTTCCACTGTGCTCAAGATTCCAAATGGAGCAGGCAGAACAAAGGTCTTCTCCACCTGTGTCCCCCACATCCTTGTGGTGTCTGTCTTCCTCAGCTCAGGCTTTTATGTGTATCTGAGGCCATCCGCCATCTCTGCCACCATCCAGGACATGGTCTTCTGTTTTCTACTCCATCATTCCCCCACTCTTCAACGCTATTATCTATAGTCTTAGAACTGAACAAATAAAATTTGGCATCAAGAAAATCATGAAAAGAATGTCTTATTCCGGAAACATATAGGAAATGTTGAAGGTAACCTAAATTACCAAGAGAACTTTATGTTTTCAGCAGTAAAGTAAGGTAACTGATTAGGATTATGTAGATAGAGCTTATGTAAATTGAATAAATAACCTTAAATTGTATCATTGATGAAAATCTTTCCTTTTTGAAGGTTGTGGATTATTTGAATATGTCACTGGGTAAAAGATCGAGTGTTACAAGTAAGAGATCCCACTCCTACCAGTTCCTGGACCTGCCATGGGAATGAGGAAGGAGATATCTAAGCTGGCCTGTGCATACAGTAAAACAACAAAATTGGACTGGATCTATACTGTTGGAACTCAACCAAGAATTTGGAGAAGTGCAAATTGTAGCGCTCCAAAGTCTTACAACTACAAACTATTTATTGTTAAAAGAACATATGGCATGTGAACAATCCCCAGGAATGGGTTGTTTTAATTTGTCTGATTTCTCTCAGACTGTTCAAGTTCATTTGGACAATATCCACCATATCATAGATAAGTTTTCACAAATGCCTAAGGTGCCTAACTGGTTTTCTTGGTTTCACTGCAGATGGCTGGTAATTACAGATATGCTTTGGTTATGTAACTATACTCCTATTATGTTAATGTGTGTGTGCAATTTAAGTAGTAGCTTAAAACCTATACATGCTGAAGTTACTCTACAAGAAGATATATCAAAGAAATAATCAATCTTCCCATGTTTTCTTCCGCCTGCTACTTCTATAGCTTTTCTTCTTCCTTCCTAATTACAACCCTTAAATAGAATTCGTGCCTCATATCAAATTTACCGAGTATCATAATTCTTCCAAGTGGTAAAGATACCTCAAGACAAATGCTGGGCACAGAAGCCACAGGGCATAAATATGCAAAGAAGTAAAAAGCTAACTTTTTCAAACAATAAGGCTTCTCTCTCACTTACCAACTTCACATTTCCCTGTATGGCCCCGGAAGATGACTGGTTAGCCAGAGACGGGTAAGATTCCTCAAGGGAGGAACAACCTAAGACAGGCACAGTCGCAGGGGGGCCATCAGGTGAGAAATTGGGGATCAACAGAGGTGAGGCTTAGAACCTCACCCCCCCGTTCTGAGAGAAATCTTCTGCATACGTGGATGTTTTATTGCCCTGGTCTAGCTTGGATTAACACATAGTCTACAGGCACACACCTGATCATCTACATGTGCTCTCTTACAACACTAAACTATGTTTTCTACCTTTATCTCGTATCTACCTACCACTTCAGCATTTTATTAAAAATAATAATAATAAAGAGAGAAATGTGGTATCCACATATAAATCAAGTATAAAAACCAAATCAGTATTCATATTTGAACTGACTGTTTATAGTTCATAATGCATGAGCAAAACCGAAAGTTTCTGTGATGACTGCCCTTGTACTGTTCACTATGTAACTTATTCATTATGTAAGAATTTGTTCTACATGTAAAAACTTGTTTGTTATGCCTCAGAAGATTGGAGACTGACAAAAATTAGTCTTGGGGTGGAATAATGATTGTGCATTGAGCATTGACTCCCCTATACAGAATTTTATTGTCGTTAACAACCATTTGATCAATAAATATGAGAGATGCCCTCACAAAAAAAAAAAAAAAAAAAAAAAAAAGGACAGACTTCCAATGGTAAAATAAATTAGTAACCGGGATGTAATGTATAGCATAAGGAATATAGTCAAGATATTGTAACAGCCTGGTAGGGTGATAGCTGGAACCTAGAATTATGTATATAAATGTTCTACCACTGTGTTGTACACTTGAAACTCATGTAATGTAATACTGTGTGTCAACTACCCTTCAATAAGAAATAATTATTTAAAAAAAAAAAAAAAAAAAAAAAAGAACATTATTTAATATAAAGCATATAAAGTAGAGTAGTTTAACTAGTCTAAGTGATTTTTAAAATGGGCTACATGGTATTTATATCTCTTGTTATTACAATATCATGTTTAAAACCAGTTTTTTTTTTCTTATTTACTGTTGAATCCCTTGTATATAATCAAGAACTGAGAAATTTTAGGGCTTAACTATAATTTCCAGAATAACTGAGTAAATAGGCAAATATATAAACAACTGGGTAATTCCATGATTAGCTTAATTAAAACATTAATGAATGAATTATTTTTTTAAGATCTGTAAAACCGAAAAAATGTTTTCTTCATATTGCTACATGAAAGGTTATATATTATTTATTTACTTTGTATTGAAAATGCAGTCCAGCCAGTGACTCTGTGGACAACATTCATTAGATGTTTACAGTTAGAAGAATTATTTAAAATTATTACTTCAGGGTATTTTAAATAAAATTATTTCCTAGAGGGACAAATTTGCTGATCTAGACAGTTCAAGTTACAATTGGTAAATGCATGGAATGGAGTGTTTAAAAATAACATTTGATAATTATTTAGTTAAAATGTAGTAAGAATTGTAATTCCTAAAAGAACACATCTATATCTCATGATCAATAAATTTAAAAGTTTCCTTTAAGATACCTACCTTTTTAGTTGTCCTCTAGCACTGAAAATGCTTCTATACAATAAGGTTGTAAAATGATGTATTACTACCACTTTTTTTCTGGTTAAAACAATTGAGGATAATTTATTGATCTAATTGGTTAAGACAGAACACAAGCCTTATTTTTTAATGTAAACTTTTCTGTTCTGAGACGTTATTTTGCCACATAAAAAGTCAAGTTTAAAGAAGAATTTATTTCATAAAAAATAGCAATAATAATTTAGAAGTAAGAAATCGATGATTTCCAAATGTTCAATGGCTTCAACTTGAGATAGCCTGAAGCTTTTGGCTAATTTTGTCTATGGAGATTTCATACGATGTTATTTTGGAAAAGTCAATTTTCAGAAAATTTCCAACATCCTAAATATAAAGGAAGAATATATGCAATATTTACATTTACAAATTGAGCTATTTTGAAAAACATTGATCATGTACTTCTTTTAAATGTTATAGGAAAATAGACTTTACTGATAGTGAATGACTTTGATTCAGAAAACCTTAGATGTGTCTTGCTTGTATAGATACAACTGCTTTTAACATTTTGACTAATTAAGAAGTGTGGTCTTCAGAAAAAAAAATTAGATAATTTGAATTAGGTATCTAAGAGTGATTGGTATGGAATAAATTTATTCTATTCAAAATAGAAACAGTGTCTATATATCTGCAAGTTACAGCATAATGCTAATAAAATATGAATGGCATTTTACACTAATCATGAACTGCATGTACTCATATGTATATGCATAAACAATTCACTTCTAGTCATTTCATTGGGACCAACACCTGTAGTAACTTTTCAGCTCCTAAACCAGTGAAACAGAAGGTTTAGTTTCCCAAGTGTTAAGTTCACTTAGCAGTAGAATGAAAATGACTGTGGCATTTCAGTGAAATGAATTGCATCTTTATTAGAAAATATTCAAGATAAAACAGAGACACTCTCAGAATGTCAACACTGTAAGGTATGTTAATTGATACATCAAAGAGGATATTCTTTGTAATTCTCTAAGAAATTATATACAAATATTTTCAGATAAGCCAACTCAGAATTAACTAACAATGGAAAAACTTTTTACTGAAATTTTAACTTAAAATTAGTCATCTTATTAAACTTAGTACTTTTTCAGGATTAGAGTATTACATCAAAAATACTTATAATTCTTTTGTGTGATTAGAATTTAAACTCATAATTCAGTGTCTGACTCAAACCAACGTGGGATGAATCAGGGTAGGAAAAATCATTATTTTGTCTGGAAAATCAAATGTTAATTTTATTTATTAAATCAATTCCACAGATATATACAGGGCTTCTTTTTACACAAGACAAAGGGAAAACATTACTTCATTCAGGAAAAGTAAAAAATGTGTCTCTATTTCCATAACGGCTTGCTGGTTTCCAAGCAAGTTAATTTACCTGACCAATCCCAGCTCCCCTCCCTAGTCACACACTCTTTCTTACATGTCTATCACCCCTTTGCATTTTCATCAAAGTACATAAAACTACCTGAAATATTTGATTTCTCCTCAAATATTAACTATTCACTGTCAGTTTCTTCTAACAGAATACAGATTTCATGAGGCTAGGAATTTGTTTTGTTGCCTTTATTATTCACAAAACTTCTGGTCTTAGGTATATATATGTTGAACCACTGACTCAAAGACTAAATCTATGAATGAACATACATTATTAAAATTGAGTATAATAGTTCACGCAGTTATCCTGTTTTGCCAGGTGAAGTGACTACATCTTGGGTGAAGGACAGTTCTAACCTCGCTTGCCTGGTAAGCGGCAGTGACACTTCCTAGATTTCGTGTCTCCTTATTCCACAGATGAGGTCTTCGTGGCTCTTACACAGGAGAATTTATGCTGCTGGAAACTATTTGGATTCATGCTTTAATGCCTAATGTAATCATATATGAAACTTCTGTACAGGAAATTATAATTACTTCATCATCACAAAATTATGAGGACATTATTTGGAAAACTATAGAGATATTGAATCGGCCCATTCCCAGTGCCACTTGGATGCAGCAGGTCCATGAGAACCACAGGGGAGACAGCTCGGAAATATCAGCGGTTAAATGTGCAAGATTTTTGCTCTCTATGAGAAGGGGTTACAGTACTGCCGTTGAGAGATTTAGACTCGATATACAAATTTTATTTAGAAAATATCTGACTACATACACATACATGCTAGTAATATTGGCCTTTAAAATAATGGAACACAGAAATATTAGCAGTATTTATGAAAATGGGATATTTAAGGAGCATTTATTATACTCTCGGTCTTTTTCTAAATGTGTTACATGTAGTCTCATCTGATCCTGACCAGTTTATATGAGAGGTAGTGTACTGCTCCCAATTTGATAAGATACAGAAATTAAGCCTGTAGTTTGAAATGCTCATTTCACTCATGATAAAAATGAGTATTTTGATCCAGATAGCTGGAAATCAAAACCATAACTACAAACTACTTTTCCCTCTATCCAAAGAACCTTGAAAATATTCAGACCACAGATGTTTTAGTTCACTTGTTAAACATGTAGAGGCAGTACCTTGTTGATGAGAGTATTTTATCCTCTGTCCTGGAAGCCATGTGTAGATAAAGAATTAGTGGTAACAATACTTTAGTAATGTAATAGCTTATTCCCCATTTAAAAAAATCTATACTTAATATCAAATACGTTTAAGTAGCTTTACCTGACATTTGAAGGGCATAAATTTTCATAAAATTCGAACCTTGGAGAACTTAAAAGCATTAATAGAACAGGTAGCTCAAAGCACCTGCTC
Organism: Manis pentadactyla; assembly: GCF_030020395.1. Lineage (NCBI taxonomy): Eukaryota > Metazoa > Chordata > Mammalia > Pholidota > Manidae > Manis > Manis pentadactyla. The sequence continues at coordinate 47,316,971 of NC_080031.1, read as the reverse complement.
AATTTTTTTCCGCTCTGAAATGTCTGAAGTGTCATAAAATAGATGAGATAAAAAAGAGGTCATGCCTGTGGCTCACATCTCTGAAGACCTTCAGAGGCAGATGTTTGATAAGTTCATGATAGGTGATATTAGCAAAATGATGTCTGAGGGAACAGGTCAGTGTGAATGGGTCTGGATTGTAAGATTTTTGAAGAGAACTTTAAAGACCTTTACTTTCAGACAAAGTGAGAGTACAATAAATTCAACTCTGGACATGGTTATTTGGAGGAACTTAGAAGAAAGAGCTGTGGAAGAGTGATGGCTGAGATCCAGGAAAACACAGGTGGTGTGGCCACGTCCAGACGAGGGTCAGCTGATACGTCCACTGATGAATAAACCGAACAGACCGAGGAAAGAAGATACAAGCCCTAAAGAATTTTTGGCAACAGCCAACACTTGACTTGTTAAGGGATGCAAAAACAAAGACAGATATTTCAGAAAACTTGTTGAAAAAGATGGTCACAGTGAGAAAAAGCAAAATTAGTAATATAGAAGGAGAAAGCTAAATTAGTATTAGAAGGTATTATGCCATTATTTCATTGTTTCATTTTGTTTTTCAGTTAGTAGAATCAAAGAAGTTTTGAAAAGTACCAAGACTGAAGGTGATAATGGGGGAATATTAGGGGTGAGTTTCAGGAGTCTCTAAGGAAACAAGAATATCTGGTTCACTCCTTCTGTCTTCCAAAGGAGAGATGAACAACTAGAAAAATAATGAGATGTATAAAAGTTTAACAGAAAAATGAGGAGTAGATTTGGTGTGGGTAAATATATCAGGTAACATGATCCATTTAAAGTAAGTAAAGTCCCAATGATATTAATATTTAATGTTATAGGGACATCATTATGCATAAAAGGCATGCTCTAGAAGAAAAGGGTACTTTTCCCCATATTGTCTGAACCCTCACATAAAAATGTAAGACTGAAACACAACCACAATATTCTATTTTAATTATCGTATATTTAACAACATGATCTCCCAAACTTATTTTAAAATGTAACTATGTTTATGTAATCTATGCCTATATTTATTTCTATTTGACTATGAGAAAATTGCATTCTCCAATGAAACATATAGAGATGTATATTGAACTTTTATATGTCTGTTGTTTCTGAGCAATTAGGCTGATTGCCACTCCACTACTCCCACAAGAACAAGAATGTCATCCAGACTGATGAAGGGTCACTTAGTTTTCCTTCAAACATACTAGGGACATCGTTATAGACTGAAATACATAGAGGTCAGGACTGAAACAGCTGAGGGCATCGCCCCATGACTTGACTCTTCCTGGGTTCAGCACATATCTCCTTACTTCCCAGGTGCAAGCTGTGTGACCCACTGATGCCAAATTCCACAACGATGCTGGCATTTCTCCTCATGGGTTTTTCTGATGTATGTGAACTAAGGGCTTTGCACGCCATCTCCTTCTCTCTGATGTATTTGGTGAAGTTAATGGGGAACATTCTCATTGTTACTGTCACCACCCTTGACAGGAGCCTTCACACCCATGTACTTCTTCCTCAGAAATCTGTCCATCCTGGACACGTGCTACACATCTGTAACAGTGCCTAACTCATGCATCAACGCCTTGCTTGGCAGCAGGACCATTTCAAAGGCTGGATGTGTAGCTCAGGTCTTCCTGGTGGTTTTCTTTGTGTATGTGGAGCTTCTGCTCCTCACCATCATGGCCCGTGACCGCTATGGGGCCGTCTGCCAGCCCCTCCTCTACCATGTGATCATGAGCCCTCAGGTCTGTGTCCAGATGACCCTGGCCTCCATCCTCAGTGGTCTCGCCTATGCAGGTGTGCACACAGGTAACACATTCCGGCTGTTGTTCTGTCGGTCCAACGTGGTCCACCAGTTCTTCTGTGACATCCCCTCCCTGCTGAGGCTCTCCTGCTTTGACACCTCCAGCAATGAGATGATGGTCATGGCCTTTGGTCTGGAGATCGGTGGTGGCTGCTTCATCTATATTATCAAATCTTACATTCACATATTTTCCACTGTGCTCAAGATTCCAAATGGAGCAGGCAGAACAAAGGTCTTCTCCACCTGTGTCCCCCACATCCTTGTGGTGTCTGTCTTCCTCAGCTCAGGCTTTTATGTGTATCTGAGGCCATCCGCCATCTCTGCCACCATCCAGGACATGGTCTTCTGTTTTCTACTCCATCATTCCCCCACTCTTCAACGCTATTATCTATAGTCTTAGAACTGAACAAATAAAATTTGGCATCAAGAAAATCATGAAAAGAATGTCTTATTCCGGAAACATATAGGAAATGTTGAAGGTAACCTAAATTACCAAGAGAACTTTATGTTTTCAGCAGTAAAGTAAGGTAACTGATTAGGATTATGTAGATAGAGCTTATGTAAATTGAATAAATAACCTTAAATTGTATCATTGATGAAAATCTTTCCTTTTTGAAGGTTGTGGATTATTTGAATATGTCACTGGGTAAAAGATCGAGTGTTACAAGTAAGAGATCCCACTCCTACCAGTTCCTGGACCTGCCATGGGAATGAGGAAGGAGATATCTAAGCTGGCCTGTGCATACAGTAAAACAACAAAATTGGACTGGATCTATACTGTTGGAACTCAACCAAGAATTTGGAGAAGTGCAAATTGTAGCGCTCCAAAGTCTTACAACTACAAACTATTTATTGTTAAAAGAACATATGGCATGTGAACAATCCCCAGGAATGGGTTGTTTTAATTTGTCTGATTTCTCTCAGACTGTTCAAGTTCATTTGGACAATATCCACCATATCATAGATAAGTTTTCACAAATGCCTAAGGTGCCTAACTGGTTTTCTTGGTTTCACTGCAGATGGCTGGTAATTACAGATATGCTTTGGTTATGTAACTATACTCCTATTATGTTAATGTGTGTGTGCAATTTAAGTAGTAGCTTAAAACCTATACATGCTGAAGTTACTCTACAAGAAGATATATCAAAGAAATAATCAATCTTCCCATGTTTTCTTCCGCCTGCTACTTCTATAGCTTTTCTTCTTCCTTCCTAATTACAACCCTTAAATAGAATTCGTGCCTCATATCAAATTTACTGAGTATCATAATTCTTCCAAGTGGTAAAGATACCTCAAGACAAATGCTGGGCACAGAAGCCACAGGGCATAAATATGCAAAGAAGTAAAAAGCTAACTTTTTCAAACAATAAGGCTTCTCTCTCACTTACCAACTTCACATTTCCCTGTATGGCCCCGGAAGATGACTGGTTAGCCAGAGACGGGTAAGATTCCTCAAGGGAGGAACAACCTAAGACAGGCACAGTCGCAGGGGGGCCATCAGGTGAGAAATTGGGGATCAACAGAGGTGAGGCTTAGAACCTCACCCCCCCGTTCTGAGAGAAATCTTCTGCATACGTGGATGTTTTATTGCCCTGGTCTAGCTTGGATTAACACATAGTCTACAGGCACACACCTGATCATCTACATGTGCTCTCTTACAACACTAAACTATGTTTTCTACCTTTATCTCGTATCTACCTACCACTTCAGCATTTTATTAAAAATAATAATAATAAAGAGAGAAATGTGGTATCCACATATAAATCAAGTATAAAAACCAAATCAGTATTCATATTTGAACTGACTGTTTATAGTTCATAATGCATGAGCAAAACCGAAAGTTTCTGTGATGACTGCCCTTGTACTGTTCACTATGTAACTTATTCATTATGTAAGAATTTGTTCTACATGTAAAAACTTGTTTGTTATGCCTCAGAAGATTGGAGACTGACAAAAATTAGGCTTGGGGTGGAATAATGATTGTGCATTGAGCATTGACTCCCCTATACAGAATTTTATTGTCGTTAACAACCATTTGATCAATAAATATGAGAGATGCCCTCACAAAAAAAAAAAAAAAAAAGGACAGACTTCCAATGGTAAAATAAATTAGTAACCGGGATGTAATGTATAGCATAAGGAATATAGTCAAGATATTGTAACAGCCTGGTAGGGTGATAGCTGGAACCTAGAATTATGTATATAAATGTTCTACCACTGTGTTGTACACTTGAAACTCATGTAATGTAATACTGTGTGTCAACTACCCTTCAATAAGAAATAATTATTTAAAAAAAAAAAAAAAAAAAAAAAGAACATTATTTAATATAAAGCATATAAAGTAGAGTAGTTTAACTAGTCTAAGTGATTTTTAAAATGGGCTACATGGTATTTATATCTCTTGTTATTACAATATCATGTTTAAAACCAGTTTTTTTTTTCTTATTTACTGTTGAATCCCTTGTATATAATTAAGAACTGAGAAATTTTAGGGCTTAACTATAATTTCCAGAATAACTGAGTAAATAGGCAAATATATAAACAACTGGGTAATTCCATGATTAGCTTAATTAAAACATTAATGAATGAATTATTTTTTTAAGATCTGTAAAACCGAAAAAATGTTTTCTTCATATTGCTACATGAAAGGTTATATATTATTTATTTACTTTGTATTGAAAATGCAGTCCAGCCAGTGACTCTGTGGACAACATTCATTAGATGTTTACAGTTAGAAGAATTATTTAAAATTATTACTTCAGGGTATTTTAAATAAAATTATTTCCTAGAGGGACAAATTTGCTGATCTAGACAGTTCAAGTTACAATTGGTAAATGCATGGAATGGAGTGTTTAAAAATAACATTTGATAATTATTTAGTTAAAATGTAGTAAGAATTGTAATTCCTAAAAGAACACATCTATATCTCATGATCAATAAATTTAAAAGTTTCCTTTAAGATACCTACCTTTTTAGTTGTCCTCTAGCACTGAAAATGCTTCTATACAATAAGGTTGTAAAATGATGTATTACTACCACTTTTTTTCTGGTTAAAACAATTGAGGATAATTTATTGATCTAATTGGTTAAGACAGAACACAAGCCTTATTTTTTAATGTAAACTTTTCTGTTCTGAGACGTTATTTTGCCACATAAAAAGTCAAGTTTAAAGAAGAATTTATTTCATAAAAAATAGCAATAATAATTTAGAAGTAAGAAATCGATGATTTCCAAATGTTCAATGGCTTCAACTTGAGATAGCCTGAAGCTTTTGGCTAATTTTGTCTATGGAGATTTCATACGATGTTATTTTGGAAAAGTCAATTTTCAGAAAATTTCCAACATCCTAAATATAAAGGAAGAATATATGCAATATTTACATTTACAAATTGAGCTATTTTGAAAAACATTGATCATGTACTTCTTTTAAATGTTATAGGAAAATAGACTTTACTGATAGTGAATGACTTTGATTCAGAAAACCTTAGATGTGTCTTGCTTGTATAGATACAACTGCTTTTAACATTTTGACTAATTAAGAAGTGTGGTCTTCAGAAAAAAAAATTAGATAATTTGAATTAGGTATCTAAGAGTGATTGGTATGGAATAAATTTATTCTATTCAAAATAGAAACAGTGTCTATATATCTGCAAGTTACAGCATAATGCTAATAAAATATGAATGGCATTTTACACTAATCATGAACTGCATGTACTCATATGTATATGCATAAACAATTCACTTCTAGTCATTTCATTGGGACCAACACCTGTAGTAACTTTTCAGCTCCTAAACCAGTGAAACAGAAGGTTTAGTTTCCCAAGTGTTAAGTTCACTTAGCAGTAGAATGAAAATGACTGTGGCATTTCAGTGAAATGAATTGCATCTTTATTAGAAAATATTCAAGATAAAACAGAGACACTCTCAGAATGTCAACACTGTAAGGTATGTTAATTGATACATCAAAGAGGATATTCTTTGTAATTCTCTAAGAAATTATATACAAATATTTTCAGATAAGCCAACTCAGAATTAACTAACAATGGAAAAACTTTTTACTGAAATTTTAACTTAAAATTAGTCATCTTATTAAACTTAGTACTTTTTCAGGATTAGAGTATTACATCAAAAATACTTATAATTCTTTTGTGTGATTAGAATTTAAACTCATAATTCAGTGTCTGACTCAAACCAACGTGGGATGAATCAGGGTAGGAAAAATCATTATTTTGTCTGGAAAATCAAATGTTAATTTTATTTATTAAATCAATTCCACAGATATATACAGGGCTTCTTTTTACACAAGACAAAGGGAAAACATTACTTCATTCAGGAAAAGTAAAAAATGTGTCTCTATTTCCATAACGGCTTGCTGGTTTCCAAGCAAGTTAATTTACCTGACCAATCCCAGCTCCCCTCCCTAGTCACACACTCTTTCTTACATGTCTATCACCCCTTTGCATTTTCATCAAAGTACATAAAACTACCTGAAATATTTGATTTCTCCTCAAATATTAACTATTCACTGTCAGTTTCTTCTAACAGAATACAGATTTCATGAGGCTAGGAATTTGTTTTGTTGCCTTTATTATTCACAAAACTTCTGGTCTTAGGTATATATATGTTGAACCACTGACTCAAAGACTAAATCTATGAATGAACATACATTATTAAAATTGAGTATAATAGTTCACGCAGTTATCCTGTTTTGCCAGGTGAAGTGACTACATCTTGGGTGAAGGACAGTTCTAACCTCGCTTGCCTGGTAAGCGGCAGTGACACTTCCTAGATTTCGTGTCTCCTTATTCCACAGATGAGGTCTTCGTGGCTCTTACACAGGAGAATTTATGCTGCTGGAAACTATTTGGATTCATGCTTTAATGCCTAATGTAATCATATATGAAACTTCTGTACAGGAAATTATAATTACTTCATCATCACAAAATTATGAGGACATTATTTGGAAAACTATAGAGATATTGAATCGGCCCATTCCCAGTGCCACTTGGATGCAGCAGGTCCATGAGAACCACAGGGGAGACAGCTCGGAAATATCAGCGGTTAAATGTGCAAGATTTTTGCTCTCTATGAGAAGGGGTTACAGTACTGCCGTTGAGAGATTTAGACTCGATATACAAATTTTATTTAGAAAATATCTGACTACATACACATACATGCTAGTAATATTGGCCTTTAAAATAATGGAACACAGAAATATTAGCAGTATTTATGAAAATGGGATATTTAAGGAGCATTTATTATACTCTCGGTCTTTTTCTAAATGTGTTACATGTAGTCTCATCTGATCCTGACCAGTTTATATGAGAGGTAGTGTACTGCTCCCAATTTGATAAGATACAGAAATTAAGCCTGTAGTTTGAAATGCTCATTTCACTCATGATAAAAATGAGTATTTTGATCCAGATAGCTGGAAATCAAAACCATAACTACAAACTACTTTTCCCTCTATCCAAAGAACCTTGAAAATATTCAGACCACAGATGTTTTAGTTCACTTGTTAAACATGTAGAGGCAGTACCTTGTTGATGAGAGTATTTTATCCTCTGTCCTGGAAGCCATGTGTAGATAAAGAATTAGTGGTAACAATACTTTAGTAATGTAATAGCTTATTCCCCATTTAAAAAAATCTATACTTAATATCAAATACGTTTAAGTAGCTTTACCTGACATTTGAAGGGCATAAATTTTCATAAAATTCGAACCTTGGAGAACTTAAAAGCATTAATAGAACAGGTAGCTCAAAGCACCTGCTCAATTTTTTTCCGCTCTGAAATGTCTGAAGTGTCATAAAATAGATGAGATAAAAAAGAGGTCATGCCTGTGGCTCACATCTCTGAAGACCTTCAGAGGCAGATGTTTGATAAGTTCATGATAGGTGATATTAGCAAAATGATGTCTGAGGGAACAGGTCAGTGTGAATGGGTCTGGATTGTAAGATTTTTGAAGAGAACTTTAAAGACCTTTACTTTCAGACAAAGTGAGAGTACAATAAATTCAACTCTGGACATGGTTATTTGGAGGAACTTAGAAGAAAGAGCTGTGGAAGAGTGATGGCTGAGATCCAGGAAAACACAGGTGGTGTGGCCACGTCCAGACGAGGGTCAGCTGATACGTCCACTGATGAATAAACCGAACAGACCGAGGAAAGAAGATACAAGCCCTAAAGAATTTTTGGCAACAGCCAACACTTGACTTGTTAAGGGATGCAAAAACAAAGACAGATATTTCAGAAAACTTGTTGAAAAAGATGGTCACAGTGAGAAAAAGCAAAATTAGTAATATAGAAGGAGAAAGCTAAATTAGTATTAGAAGGTATTATGCCATTATTTCATTGTTTCATTTTGTTTTTCAGTTAGTAGAATCAAAGAAGTTTTGAAAAGTACCAAGACTGAAGGTGATAATGGGGGAATATTAGGGGTGAGTTTCAGGAGTCTCTAAGGAAACAAGAATATCTGGTTCACTCCTTCTGTCTTCCAAAGGAGAGATGAACAACTAGAAAAATAATGAGATGTATAAAAGTTTAACAGAAAAATGAGGAGTAGATTTGGTGTGGGTAAATATATCAGGTAACATGATCCATTTAAAGTAAGTAAAGTCCCAATGATATTAATATTTAATGTTATAGGGACATCATTATGCATAAAAGGCATGCTCTAGAAGAAAAGGGTACTTTTCCCCATATTGTCTGAACCCTCACATAAAAATGTAAGACTGAAACACAACCACAATATTCTATTTTAATTATCGTATATTTAACAACATGATCTCCCAAACTTATTTTAAAATGTAACTATGTTTATGTAATCTATGCCTATATTTATTTCTATTTGACTATGAGAAAATTGCATTCTCCAATGAAACATATAGAGATGTATATTGAACTTTTATATGTCTGTTGTTTCTGAGCAATTAGGCTGATTGCCACTCCACTACTCCCACAAGAACAAGAATGTCATCCAGACTGATGAAGGGTCACTTAGTTTTCCTTCAAACATACTAGGGACGTCGTTATAGACTGAAATACATAGAGGTCAGGACTGAAACAGCTGAGGGCATCGCCCCATGACTTGACTCTTCCTGGGTTCAGCACATATCTCCTTACTTCCCAGGTGCAAGCTGTGTGACCCACTGATGCCAAATTCCACAACGATGCTGGCATTTCTCCTCATGGGTTTTTCTGATGTATGTGAACTAAGGGCTTTGCACGCCATCTCCTTCTCTCTGATGTATTTGGTGAAGTTAATGGGGAACATTCTCATTGTTACTGTCACCACCCTTGACAGGAGCCTTCACACCCATGTACTTCTTCCTCAGAAATCTGTCCATCCTGGACACGTGCTACACATCTGTAACAGTGCCTAACTCATGCATCAACGCCTTGCTTGGCAGCAGGACCATTTCAAAGGCTGGATGTGTAGCTCAGGTCTTCCTGGTGGTTTTCTTTGTGTATGTGGAGCTTCTGCTCCTCACCATCATGGCCCGTGACCGCTATGGGGCCGTCTGCCAGCCCCTCCTCTACCATGTGATCATGAGCCCTCAGGTCTGTGTCCAGATGACCCTGGCCTCCATCCTCAGTGGTCTCGCCTATGCAGGTGTGCACACAGGTAACACATTCCGGCTGTTGTTCTGTCGGTCCAACGTGGTCCACCAGTTCTTCTGTGACATCCCCTCCCTGCTGAGGCTCTCCTGCTTTGACACCTCCAGCAATGAGATGATGGTCATGGCCTTTGGTCTGGAGATCGGTGGTGGCTGCTTCATCTATATTATCAAATCTTACATTCACATATTTTCCACTGTGCTCAAGATTCCAAATGGAGCAGGCAGAACAAAGGTCTTCTCCACCTGTGTCCCCCACATCCTTGTGGTGTCTGTCTTCCTCAGCTCAGGCTTTTATGTGTATCTGAGGCCATCCGCCATCTCTGCCACCATCCAGGACATGGTCTTCTGTTTTCTACTCCATCATTCCCCCACTCTTCAACGCTATTATCTATAGTCTTAGAACTGAACAAATAAAATTTGGCATCAAGAAAATCATGAAAAGAATGTCTTATTCCGGAAACATATAGGAAATGTTGAAGGTAACCTAAATTACCAAGAGAACTTTATGTTTTCAGCAGTAAAGTAAGGTAACTGATTAGGATTATGTAGATAGAGCTTATGTAAATTGAATAAATAACCTTAAATTGTATCATTGATGAAAATCTTTCCTTTTTGAAGGTTGTGGATTATTTGAATATGTCACTGGGTAAAAGATCGAGTGTTACAAGTAAGAGATCCCACTCCTACCAGTTCCTGGACCTGCCATGGGAATGAGGAAGGAGATATCTAAGCTGGCCTGTGCATACAGTAAAACAACAAAATTGGACTGGATCTATACTGTTGGAACTCAACCAAGAATTTGGAGAAGTGCAAATTGTAGCGCTCCAAAGTCTTACAACTACAAACTATTTATTGTTAAAAGAACATATGGCATGTGAACAATCCCCAGGAATGGGTTGTTTTAATTTGTCTGATTTCTCTCAGACTGTTCAAGTTCATTTGGACAATATCCACCATATCATAGATAAGTTTTCACAAATGCCTAAGGTGCCTAACTGGTTTTCTTGGTTTCACTGCAGATGGCTGGTAATTACAGATATGCTTTGGTTATGTAACTATACTCCTATTATGTTAATGTGTGTGTGCAATTTAAGTAGTAGCTTAAAACCTATACATGCTGAAGTTACTCTACAAGAAGATATATCAAAGAAATAATCAATCTTCCCATGTTTTCTTCCGCCTGCTACTTCTATAGCTTTTCTTCTTCCTTCCTAATTACAACCCTTAAATAGAATTCGTGCCTCATATCAAATTTACCGAGTATCATAATTCTTCCAAGTGGTAAAGATACCTCAAGACAAATGCTGGGCACAGAAGCCACAGGGCATAAATATGCAAAGAAGTAAAAAGCTAACTTTTTCAAACAATAAGGCTTCTCTCTCACTTACCAACTTTACATTTCCCTGTATGGCCCCGGAAGATGACTGGTTAGCCAGAGACGGGTAAGATTCCTCAAGGGAGGAACAACCTAAGACAGGCACAGTCGCAGGGGGGCCATCAGGTGAGAAATTGGGGATCAACAGAGGTGAGGCTTAGAACCTCACCCCCCCGTTCTGAGAGAAATCTTCTGCATACGTGGATGTTTTATTGCCCTGGTCTAGCTTGGATTAACACATAGTCTACAGGCACACACCTGATCATCTACATGTGCTCTCTTACAACACTAAACTATGTTTTCTACCTTTATCTCGTATCTACCTACCACTTCAGCATTTTATTAAAAATAATAATAATAAAGAGAGAAATGTGGTATCCACATATAAATCAAGTATAAAAACCAAATCAGTATTCATATTTGAACTGACTGTTTATAGTTCATAATGCATGAGCAAAACCGAAAGTTTCTGTGATGACTGCCCTTGTACTGTTCACTATGTAACTTATTCATTATGTAAGAATTTGTTCTACATGTAAAAACTTGTTTGTTATGCCTCAGAAGATTGGAGACTGACAAAAATTAGGCTTGGGGTGGAATAATGATTGTGCATTGAGCATTGACTCCCCTATACAGAATTTTATTGTCGTTAACAACCATTTGATCAATAAATATGAGAGATGCCCTCACAAAAAAAAAAAAAAAAAGGACAGACTTCCAATGGTAAAATAAATTAGTAACCGGGATGTAATGTATAGCATAAGGAATATAGTCAAGATATTGTAACAGCCTGGTAGGGTGATAGCTGGAACCTAGAATTATGTATATAAATGTTCTACCACTGTGTTGTACACTTGAAACTCATGTAATGTAATACTGTGTGTCAACTACCCTTCAATAAAAAATAATTATTATAAAAAAAAAAAAGAGATCCCACTCCTGCTTTGATGAGCTAAGGGGCCTCCCTAAAATGTCAGTCTTAAAGAGCCAAAAAGTTTTCCTGAGAAATATTTCATGTTAAACTTCTGTTCTACATTTATACAATCTTTAAATATTTGCAAACCTAGAATTAAAACAATGTTAATTAATTTTGACAGGTCACATTTGATATTACTATTAAGAAGAAATAAAAATATCCAGTCACTTATTCATTTAAAAATAAATATGAAAAATCTATATTCTTTTGAATACCATAAAATAAGAATGAAATGTGTTCTATATTATGAAAAGAAAAATGGGTTTGGCAGGAGTATGGGATCATTTTGAGAAGATAAGAAACATTTTACACAGCTTCTCTTACATGGAAAAAAAGAACAGATGCATTATACATGTCATCAGAACAGATGTTTGTTAAAAATATGTTCAAATGGCTTGGAGTACATTTATTTACTGATGCTTCAAATAATATTTGCTACGTTTATTCAAGAATGTAGAAATTTTACCTTCTCCCTTATTATCATGTGCTCCTCCTCACATATATTAAAGCCACATTAAAAATACCATTAATTTGATTGGATTAAAGACAGTGGCATGAGAGGAGAGACAGGGGCTTCCTCCTAAAACTGGATACAAGTAGAAAATATAGTTGGCACAACTAATCCTGAGAGAGCAACAGCAAAGAGGACGGCGTCAGACTGCACACACCTGGAGAAAAGAGCAGACCTCAGCAAAAGGGGTAACGTACCAGACCTGTGGCTCTGTGGGACCTGAGCCCCTCCCACACCCCAGCTCAGCAGCAGGAGGAAGAGAAATGGAGCAGGGAGGGAGTGGAAGGCCTGGGACTGCTGAATACCTAGCTCCGGAGATCTGCGCTGGGAACACAAACCTACATTTCATGGTGCTTTCATCATACTCTTCTGATTATGTGGTTGAAAGCTGGGACAGGCAGAGTTCCTGTGGAGATTGGGATTCTGACTGCTTGTGGAAAGCAGGGATCCATCTGGCTGTTCTGGGACAAAACTTATATCTGTGTGCTTGGCCCACTGGTTCAGGCAGTGGAGACCAGCATAGCAGCTGGGAAACAGGGAACAGCTCTTTCCTCCCCCAAGGCACAAATACTGCTCTCATGAGACCTCAGACATTGCTTCAGGGGCTGAGAAGATCCAGAGACTACAGCTTCTGGACACTAAAGGGCGCCATAAACACCAAAGGAAACTGGTCCAGAGTAAAATCAATATAACTCTGGAGAAAGACTTAAATGACATGGACGTTATGACTCTTCCTGAAAGGGAGTTCAAAATAAAAATCATCAGCATGCTAATGGAGGTACAGAAAGATATCCAAGAACTCAGGAATGACTTCTGGTCGGAAATCCAATCACTGAAGAGCATGATGGAGGGTATTGAAAGCAGGTTGAATATGGTGGAGAAGACGATAAATGAAATAGAAACTAGACAAGAGGAATACAAAGACACTGAGGCACTGAGAGAAAAAGGAACTCTAAGAATTAAAGAATATTGAGAGAACTGTGTGACCAATCCAAACAGAACAATATTTGCATTATAGAGATACCAGAAGAAGAAGAGAAAAGGAAAGGGATAGAAAGTATCTCTGAGGAGGTAGTTGCTGAAAACTTCCCCAGACTGGGGAAGGAGATAGTCTCTCAGGCCATGGAGATCCATAGATCTCCCAACACAAGGGACCCAAGGAAGACAACTCCAAGACAAATAGTAAAAAAATGGCAAGGATCAAGGATAAGGACAGACTATTAAAAGCAGCCAGAGAGAGAAATAAGATCACATACAAAGGAAAGCCCATCAGGCTAACATCAGACTTCTCAAGAGAAGCCTTACAGGCCAGAAGGGAGTGGCATGATGTATTTAATGCCATGAAGCAGAAGGGCCTGGAACCAAGATTACTTTATTCAGCAAGATTATCATTTAAATTTGAAGGAGGGATTAAACAATTTCGAGATAAGAAAAAGCTGAGAGAATTTACCTCCCATAAACCATCTCTACAGTCTATTTTGGAGGAACTGCTATAGATGGAAGGATTCCTAAGGTTCAATAGCTGTCACCAGAGGTAATAAAACCACAGTAAAGAAAGTAGAACAGCTAATTACTAAGCAAATGCAAAATTAAATTAACTATCCCCAAAGTCAATCAAGGGACAGACAAAAAGTACAGAATATGATACATAAAATATAAAGAATGGAGGAAGAAGAAAAAGCAGGAGAAACAGAAAAGAACCTTTAGATTGTGTTTGTAACAGCATACTAAGTGAGTTAAGTTAGGCTCTTAGATAGTAAGGAAATTAACCTTGAACCTTTGGTAACCACAAAATCTAAAGTCTGCAATACCAATATGTACATACTTATCGATAATCACCCTAAATAGAAATGGACTGAATGCACCAGTCAAAAGACATAGAGTCACTGAATGGATAAAAAAACAAGACCCATCTATATGCTGCGTAGAAGAGACTCACCTCAAACTCAAAGACATGCACAGACTAAAGTCAAGGGATAGAAAAAGATATTTCATGCAAACAACAGGGAGAAAAAAGCAGGTGTTGCAGTACTAGTATCAGACAAAATATACTTCAAAACAAAGAAAGTAACAAGAGATAAAGAAGGACAATACAGAATGATAAAGGACTCAGTCCAACAAGAGGATGTAACCATTATAAATATATACGCATCCAATACAGGAGCACCAGTATATGTGAAACAAATACTAACAGAATTAAAAGAGGAAATAAAACGCAATGCATTCGTTCTAGGAGACTTCAACACACCACTCACTTCAAAGGACAGATCAACCAGACAGAAAATAATTAAGGACACAGAGGCACTGAACAACACACTAGAACAGATGGACCTAAAAGACATCTATAGAACTCTACACCCAAAAGCAACAGGATACACATTCTTCTCAAATGCACATGGAACATTCTCCAGACTAGACCACATACTAGGCCACAAAAAGAGCCTCAGTAAATTAAAAAAGATTGAAATTCTACCAACCAACTTTTCAGACCACAAAGGTATAAAACTAGAAATAAACTGTACAAAGAAAGCAAAAAGGCTCACAAACACATGGAGGCCAAACAACGTGCTCCTAAGTAGTCAGTGGATCAATGACCAAATTAAAATGGAGATCCATCAATATATGGAAATAAATGACAACAACAACACAAAGCCCCAACTTCTGTGAGACTCAGCAAAAGCAGTCTTAAGAGGAAAGTATATAGCAATCCAGGCATATTTAAAGGAGGAGGAACAAACCCAGATGAATAGTCTAACATCACAATTATCAAAATTGGAAAAAGAAGAACAAATGAGGCCTAAAGGCAGCGGAAGGAGGGACATAATAAAGAACATACAAGAAATAAATAAAATTGAGAAGAATAAAACAATTAAAAAAACAATGAAACCAAGAGCTGGTTCTTTAAGAAAATAAACAAAATAGATAAGCCTCTAGCCAGACTTATTAAGAGAAAAAAAATCAACACACTTCAACAGAATCAGAAATGAGAAAGGAAACATCACGAGAGACCCAACAGAAATACAAAGAATTATTAGGGACTACTATGAAAACCTATATGCTAAGAAACTGGAAAACCTACAAGAAATGGACAACTTCCTAGAAAAATACAACCTTCCAAGACTGACCAAGGAAGAAACAAAATCTAAACAAACCAATTACCAGCAAAGAAACTGAAGTGGTAATCAAAAAACTACCCAAGAAAAAAAACCCTGGGCCAGATGTATTTATCTCGGAATTTTATCAGACATACAGAGAAGATATAATACCCATTCTCCTTAAAGTTTTCCAAAAAAATAAAAGAGGAGGGAATACTCCTAAACTCATTCTATGAAGCCAGTATCATCCTAATACCAAAACCAGGCAAAGGCCCCACCAAAAAAGAAAACTACAGACCAATATCCCTGATGAACGTAGATGCAAAAATACTCAACAAAATATTAGCGAACTGAATTAAAAAAAACATCAAAAGGATCATACAACATGACCAAGTGGGATTCATCCCAGGGATGCAAGGATGGTACAACATTCAAAAATCCATCAACATCATCCACCACATCAACAAAAAGAAGTAAAAAAACCCACATGATCACCTCCATAGATGCTGAAAAAGCATTTGACAAAATTCAACATCCATTCATAATAAAAAGTCTCAACAAAATGGGTATAGAGGGCAAGTACCTCAACATAATAAAGGCCATATATGATAAACCCACAGCTAACATCATACTGAACAGTGAGAAGCTGAAAGCTTTTCCTCTGCGATCGGGAACAAGACAGGGATGCCCACTCTCCCCACTGTTATTCAACATAATACTGGAGGTCCTAGCCACGGCAATTAGACAAAACAAAGAAGTACAAGAAATCCAGATTGGTAAAGAAGAAGTTAAACTGTCACTATTTGCAGATGACATGATATTGTACATAAAAAACCCTAACGACTCCACTCTAAAACTACTAGAACTGATATCGTAATAGAGCAAAGTTGCAGGATTCAAAATTAACACACAGAAATCTGTGGCTTTCCTATACACTAACAATGAATTAATAGAAAGAGAAATCAGGAAAACAATTCCATTCACAACTGCATCAAAGAGAATAAAATACCTAGGAGTAAACCTATCCGAGGAAGTGAAAGACCTATACCCTGAAAACTATAAGACACTCTTAAGAGAAATTAAAAAGGGCACTAGCAAATGGAAACTCATCCCATGCTCTTGGCAAGGAAGAATTAATATTGTCAAAATGACCATCCTTCCCAAAGCAATATACATATTTGATGCAATCCCTATCAAATTACCAACGGCTTTCTTCAATGATCTGGAACAAATAGTTTAAAAATTCATATGGAAACAACAAAGACCCCGAATAGCTAAAACAATTCTCAGAAGGAAGAATAAAGTGGGGGGAATCTTACTCCCCAACTTCAAGCTCTACTATAAAGCCACAGTAATCAAGACAATTTGGTACTGGCACAAGAACAGAGCCAGAGACTCCAGGTTAGAGACTCCAGACATTAAACCAAACATATATGGTCAATTAATATTCGATAAAGGAGCCATGGACATACAATGGAGAAATTACAGTCTCTTCAACAGATGGTGCTGGCAAAACTGGACAGGTACATGTAAGAGATTGAAACTGGATCACTGTCTAACCCCATATGCAAAAGTAAATTTGAAATGGATCAAAGACCTGAATGTAAGTCATGAAACCATAAAACTCTTAAAAAAAAACATAGGCAAAAATCTCTTGGACATAAACATGAGCGACTTCTTCATGAACATATCTCCCCAGCAAGGGAAACAAAAGCAAAAATGAGCAAGTGGGACTATATCAAGCTGAAAAGCTTCTGTACAGCAAAGGACACCATCAATACAACAAAAAGGTACCCTACAATATGGGAGAACATATTCATAAATGACAGATCCAATAAAGGGTTGACATCCAAAATATATAAAGAGCTCACACACCTCAACAAACAAAAAGCAAATTAAGCCAATTAAAAAATGGGCAGAGGAGCTGAACAGATACTTCTCTAAAGAAGAAATTCAGATGTCCAATAGACACATGAAAAGGTGCTCCACATCGCTAGTCAGCAGAGAAATGCAAATTAAAACGACAATGAGATATCACCTCACACCAGTAAGGATTGCCACCATCCAAAAGACAAACAACAACAAATGTTGGCGAGGTTGTGGAGAAAGGGGAACCTTCCTACACTGCTGGTGGGAATGTAAATTCATTCAACCATTGTGGAAATTAGTATGGAGGTTCCTCAAAAAGCTCAAAATAGACATACCATTTGACACAGGAATTCCACTTCTAGGAATTTGCCCTAAGGATGCAGCACTCCAGTTTTAAAAGACAGATGCACCCCTATGTTTATCGCTGCACTGTTTACAATAGCCAAAATATGGAAGCAACCTAAATGTCCATCAGTAGATGAATGGATAAAGAAGAGGTGGTACATATACACAATGGCATATTTATTACTCAGCCATAAGAAAAAAAACAGATACCACCATTCACAACAACATGAATGGAGCTAGAGGGTATTATGCTCAGTGAAATAAGCCAGGCGGAGAAAGACAAGTACCAAATGATTCCACTCATATGTGGAGTATAAGAACAAAGGAAAACTGAAGGAACAAAACAGCAGCAGAATCACAGAACCCAAGAAGGGACTAACAGTTACCAATGGGAAAGGGACTGGGGAGAATGGGAGGGTAGGGAGGGATAAAGGTGAGGAAAAAGAAAGGGGGCCTTACAATTAGCATGTATAATGTGGGGGGTGCATAGGGAGGGATGTGCAACACAGAGAAGACAAGTAGTGATTCTACAGCATCTTACTATGCTGATGGACGGTGATTGTAATGGGGTTTGTGGGGGGGACTTGGTGAAGGGGGGAGTCTAGTAAACATAATGTTCTTCATGTAATTGTAGATTATTGATAACAAAATGAATTAATATAATAATAATAATAATAAAATGGAATTTGTATAAGAATTCTAAACCCCACAGAACTTGTGTGGTGGTGATAGCTGCTGTATATATAGTGCTTTATAATATACAAACCATTTAATAAAAATGATGTAACTCTAAAAAAATACCATTAATTTGCTTTCTGATAAGGTTATCTGAAAGATTTATTCTCGTGTTGATAGTATCAGCCATCATTTGGTAGGCTTTACTGCATTACTGGTGACCCCCAAAGTCTTAGCAGCATGATACAATGAAGTTTTGTTTCTAGCTCACAGTATCTGCCAAATGTGGGTTAGCAGTGGGGTTCTCTGTGATGGATACAGTTGACTGAGGACTGGAAATAAGGGCTGAGTCACACTGAAATATGATTCATAAGCCTTTACTGAAAAATGCAAGTAGAAAAAGTGGGAGCACTCTGCAATCAGAAGCTAAGTGACTTCTTGACTTTGGGCCTGAAAATACCGGTTTTATGAGATATTTCAAAAACATACATGTATCCTAAGGTAGCCTCTGCCTACATTCCCAGAAGATTTTGCATCCACAGTGGAGAAGGACTCTTGGACTCCAAAGCAGACAAACAGAAAATACTACAAAGCAATCCAAGGACACATTTTGAAAACAGGGGTTAACAGTAAAAATACAAAATATATATTTGGAAAAAAATTCAAACATACATTTTTACATCAAGAAGGATCACAATATAAATGATACAGCATTCATTCGATGTACACCTAAAAACAAGAAGAGTTATGATGGAGTTTTTTTCTGTTTCAAAATGGCATGAAATCATTTTGAGTTTGGGAAGTGTGAGAAGATAAAATTCCAGTCAGCTCTCAGCCATGCTGAGAGTTTTTGTCTCTACCAGTCATTTCTGCTCACATTTTATTGGCTGAATAAGTCACATGGCCATATTTACTGTCCAGGGTGGGGTGGGTGAAGGGGCTGTCTCCCCAAGCTTACAACAAAAGGAGAACAATAATGCCAGTAAGTCCTAGGGATAGTGTACGTCTCCCTGACTGAAAAGTGGAAATGTCAGATTCTGAGTGCCTCTCAGCCATGTGAACACTGTGAACACTCTGATCACTTTAAATATTCTGAACCCTCACACTATAATCAACAATTTCAAAGCATAAGTGTAGCCAACTGTGGCATGAACCATGCAAAATTCTTTCAATGCGTTGTCTTTTGCAGCACCTCAGTGCTTTCTGTGGCCAATGATGATGCTCTCCTTGTAAGATGAGTGCCTGGATTTAAAAATATGTGAGCTTGTTCTCTATGTTGTTTGCTTCAACTGAATGTTATTTCCTTCCTACTGTTAACTTTGGGTTCAGTTTATTCTGATTTTTTTTATTTCTATGAGGTATAAATTTAGGTTGTTTATTTGAAGTCTTTCTTTTTTTGACATAGGCATTTATAACTGCAACCTTCCTTCTATGTACTACTGCTACTGTATCATATGAGCTTGGGTTTACTGTGTTTCTTTTCCACTTACCTCAGGATGTTTTCTGATTTCAGAGTTAATTTCTGTTTTTTTTTACTGTTGGTTATAAAAGAGTATATTGTTTCATTGCCAACAATTTGAGTATTTTTTTATCTTCTTACTACCACTGATTTCTAGTTTCACAGCACTGTTTTTGAAAAACATACCTTATGTGATTCCAGTCTCCTTAAATTTGTTAAAACTTGTTTTGTGTCCATCAATAGGTGAATGGATAAAGATTCGGTACATATACATAGTGGAATAATTAGCCATAAAAAGAAAACAAATCCTACCATTTGCAACAACATGGATGGGACTAGAGGGTATTATGCTCAGTGAAATAGCCATGCAAAGAAACACAAATACCATATAATTGCACTTATATGTGGAATCTAAAAAATAAAATAAAATAAAATAAAATGAACAAAACAGCAGTGGACTAAGAACTCAAGAGACACTGAAAAGTGCCTGGTAGTTTCCATGGGGGTTGGGGTGGGTGGGTAAAATAGGTGAAGGGGATAAAGAGGCACAAAATCTCAGTCACAATATGAATTAGTCATGGGGATGAAAGTACAGCATGGAGAATATAATCAGTGGTTCCGTAACATCTTCCTGTGTTGATAGACAGTAACTACACTAGTAGGAGTGAGGATTTAATGTGTGTAACTGTCAAATCACTATATTTTATATTTGAAGCCAATGTAATATTGTAATCAACTGTACTTCAATAAAAAAGAAATACTAATACAATAGTTGCTGCCAAATTAAGCTAAATATTAGAAAATAAGCAAAATAGAAAATTGCATGTGAGTCATCCATGGATGAAATGTCCAAGAGAAAATGCTCCTTTTCCAGTTGCTTAATGCTGTGAAACAATTACCCTGAACTTAGTGGCTTCAAACAATATTTTATTACCTCTTAGAGTTTCCGTGAGTCAGGAATCCAGGAATGCTTGCACGGAGGACCTAGCTCAAAGGAGCTCGTGTAGCCAGAGTGACTGCACTGGAAGCACAGGGGTCTGACTTAGTGAGAGGATGCCTGGGAATCTCCGTCATGTCTCTCATCTCTACCTCTATCTCTATCTCTATCTCTATCTCTATCTCTATCTCTATCTCTATCTCTATCTCTATCTCTATTTCTATCTCTATCATCCCTATTTTTTCTTCCACAATGTTACTGTAGGTGACTAATTTCTTCTCATCATGAAAGCTTCAGAAAACTAGACTGTTTACGGAGTGGTTGAAATGTCTAAGATAAAGTATTACTAAGAACAAAGTGGGCATGCACAGGTAATAGGCCTCAGACACCACAGAGCATCGTTTCTGCTCACACTGTGTTGATTAAGGCAGTAACAGAGACCTGCCACATGCAAGCACCGCGGAATATGTATTTTACTTCTTGAATGGGAAGTAGTAAGTTTCTAGAAAATTTGTGAGTGCAAGATGTAGTTGGCAGTGATTTTTTAGAAAATAATCTGCCACAGTTCACACCGTGTATGCACCCTGCCCCAAAGCAAAATGTGTTCGTGTTGCCTTCAAAAGGCCTGGCCCCCAAAAATGAAGCACAAAATTCAATCTGGTATGATACCAGACTCATCAGTCCTTATCATCTGGTTCTATAAACAAGATCTGGGGATAAATGACGCATCTCAGGTGAAGTTGCTTGTTGTCTGATCTGAATGTTATTTTTTAAAAATTCTGATAACGTGTGAACTAAAGAGAAGGTTACCTGTCCTGTCACACACCCTATGCCATGGCGAGAGGCACTGATCACACCGGTAAAGCACACTTGCTCTAAATGGTGGGAAAAAAATGCTACAAAGTAGGCATTGGTCATGGCGATTCTGAAGTCTAGTCAGGCACACGGGCCTCGGTCCGTGCTCAGTGTGGTGGCTGCAAATACTTCTCATGTGGGGAAGTCGGGTTCCTATAGCCAGGAGCCTCTCTGAGCTTAAACCACGTGATGACGTACCTGGCCTGTTGGTAGGCTACGGCCTCCACGCCTGCAGGCAATGAGCTATTACTGCGCTGTAGAGAGAGAGCTCTGCCCAGTGCGCCGGATGGAGGCGGGGGGGCCAGTGCTCGGCCTGCCGCCGGGAGAACACGCCGGGAAACAAACCCTTTCACCCCAACAACGTCTACTGTCATTTTCTTTGGTCCCATTGAATCCACAGCGAACCTGCCCAGGGCTGGAACCAATGGGCAGGACACCTGAGCTCATGGTCTCACTCTGGGCTCTAGGAGTTCCCCCCGCAGTATTGCTTCCCTTTGAGTAAGGAAGCTGATTTTGCAACAAAGCAGACTTCCGCCTGATTTCTGCAGCAGTCTAGTAGTCCGGAAGCAGCTTTTCACTGTATAAAGCCCACTCCTTGTACAGCGTAGGAGACCTTAAAACCAGCTTCGCTTCCGACACCAACTACAAGATTCAGAGTCCCCAGAACCATGCTCAGTTTCAGTCAATGGATGGAAATGTTCACGGAATTCAGGAAAACCACTAACCCATAGTTACATTTTACGACATCAAAAGGGGTGCAGGCTACTGTCAGCCGTGGCAAGCGTGGATAGGGCAGGGTCCGCAGAGGGGAGACAGGAGCTTCCAGCTGTCCTAGCAGACTCACACACACAGCAGTGACATGCGGCTAACAGGATCAGAGTACCGACAGCCATGGAAGCTTCTCTGAGCTTTGATGACTGGAGTGCTAACGAGATCAGCAGCACCGTTGAGACCAAGTGCATATGTGGCTGCAAGTGGTCTCCAGCTCTGCCTGAGGTAAGATATTGCATAGTCCCAGGATTCCCACCCCAAATCACACTGTTGGCATAGACTATTGTAAGTGACCCAGAGACCTAAGAAAACCAAAGACATGTATTGGGAGGAACCTCAAAGGCTTGCAGCTTATGTTCTAAGAGCTGAGGTCAAAGGGCAAAAATGTCTTTGGGAAAGGTAAAGCCATTCCTTGTCATTGCTTTAGTTCATGCTGGCTAGAAAAATCATTTTTGAAACTTTGTGGGTTTTCTGTAAATTGGGTAGTTTTTTACTCCATTATAGAAAACCAGATGCATCAATCTCTTCAAGCCTAGCCTTTAGGTACCTAGAAACCTTTGAGTCTACGTGTGACAAAGCCCGCAGGGTAGGGATCCTCACTGTGTACCACACAGAATCTGTGTCATGGCCTTAAGATTTTAGAAGCCTTTTGCCTATGTTCTGTGTGTTTTAAGAGATATCTCTTTTAGATTTCAGGTGGTCTGAATAAGGCATCTTACATTCCACACTGGATTTGGTATTTGATCTGGTGCCTTTTCTTAACTATAAGAATCACTTGCACCTTTAGAGGCTGGAAATGACAATTTTGTGTCTTAACCCAGCAAGACTTGTATCTTTAAATTTTTACAGTTTATTCTTTAGCTCACTTCTCTTTTCTTATTTTGTAATAGACAATAAGAAAATACCAAGTGGCAATATTTTGCCTTGAAGAATTGTTGCACCATCATGATAATTACATGTATTTCCTATATTTCCTTTACATGGGCAGCAAAGTATTGACATCCTATGCCATAATGTAAGATATGTCCCCCCTCCTTCAGCTTTAATAACACTTTCTTTAAGCCCTCATTGACAGTCTCCTTGAACACCTGTAGCCTCTGCTGACATGCTTCTGAGGCCCTACAGGCTTCCATTAATGGTTACTGCCAAGTCCTTTAAACTTCTACCAATGCATATATTTATATATTTATTTTTGTATCACCCTACTTGTATTAGTAAGCCTATGCTGGTTAATATTGCTGTGTGACAAATAAAAGATCATTTACATTATACAGTGGACATTTTTTGTCATTAAGGAAATCAGATGGGGCATAGTGGGGATCGGGTCGGTCTCTGCTCAGTGTGGGAGGGATTCCGCGGATAGGAGCTGGGGTCACCTAGAAGTGCCTTCACTCGGATACTTGGCAGTTGGTGTGGGCTGTCAGCCTGGCTCTAAACTGAAGCTCTTGGCTAAAGCACCTAATCTTGGTTTCTCCCTGTTGCCCAGAAATTCTTAAAACATGGTGACCCAAGGAGACGCAAACTGTTTACATGACTGCTAAAACCTCTGAGGAACTGCTGTTCCAGTAACTGAAGCAGAAGCTATGTCACCTTTTATCACCAAATCTTGGGAGTCAGAGTATACTTTAATGATTCCATCATAAACCCTGGCAAGTTTTAAAGGGAGAAGTTGTAAAATGGATTTTAATCCTCTTTGGAAACAACATACCACCAAAATCATACAGTTATATATTTAGAAATTAAGTATTGAGCAAAATACTTAAATATTTAAAATGTAATGTTATGAGGAGATATCATACCATCTAATGCAAAAACTAGAAGACCAAAAGGCAAATATTAATGCCAAATGGTGCACATCAAGAATTTAGACAAAGTGTACCTAATGCAACACATGAAAGAAAAAATGAAGTTCAGAGAAAATGGTAGTGTGAGAAAATAGCAGGTGAGCAAAATGGAAATGGTTTAGGAAAAGGAGATAGCATAAACATCAAAAAAAGAAGCAAGAGAAGTATGGACATTGTTAAAGACTTAGTGATCGGCATCTGGTTAGTGAAGGATGAATAAAAAGGACCCTTTGGAAAAAAGTGTATTTTGTAAATGAGGTAATCTTTGAAAATGCTTGCATTCCTTTAATTTTACACAACATGTTAGGAAATCTAAAACGCAAAAATGTTTAGAACAAGTATTTTACTATCCCTTCCTACACTTATAAAAATTAATATTATGTTGTATTTGTCTTCATTCTATTGGCTAATGATGTAAATGTTAATGAGGAGATACATCTAACCATCTATTTATCACCAAGTCCCAATCCCATCTTCCTTCCGTATTTCATTATTTGGTACACACTATTCCAAGCCTTGCTTATATCTTTAAATTCATCTATGTTTTATTAAACAGTATATAAAATTACAGTGGGTTTAACATTTAAGATACATAAATGAGTTATTTTCATGTTTCCTTCCCTATTTTACTATGTTAAGTTAGACTTATGTTTATGATAATATTTCCAAGTTGACATTAGAGTGCTATCATAAATTTAAGTGTATTTGAAAATGATTTTTAGAGAAATATTAGTGTCTAAAGCCCCAAACAACAAACACTTAAACTAACATGAGGTGAGAGGTAGTAAAGAGGAAAACCTCTTAGCATCATGAATCTCAGCTCTTGCTTTGTGAGGGATGATATGCAATTAAGTCAGTTTTTAAATCAACATGGGCAAAGGGACATGGGCATGACTCTTACGGGAAACTGATAAAAATTCAAAATACTACACCCTAATATTTAAAAGCTTAGAAAACACTGTATATGTTAGAAAACAAAAAAAGAGAGGTAAAAGATGATAAAACAATGCAAATTAATTCAATTATTGATTTCAGACTATTTCAAGCACAGAAATTTGGTGAGTAGTATTAGATGGAGGTGAGAAACAGTGTAGGAAGAGACTCCAACCCAAGGTCTGGTGCTGTAAAAACTGGAAGGTCTGCATGAAATTTTTGAAATTATATTCCTACCTTTTAACTTTCACAAGAGATAGATTCATGACTCTTAGTGCATTTCATTGAAGTTGAAATCTGAATGGCCAATAAATATGTGAGATGACTACCCAAATCAGTAAAGGAAATGCATATTAATGTAAGAGTGAGAAACCATTTCTTACAAAATAGTTTCACAAAAGTTTAAAAAAAGAATCAAGCGGTATCAGATGATTTTGAGAATGTGGTGAAATAAAATGCTCTTTTTGTTTACATAGCTAGTGAGACTGTAAAATAATCGAAGCATTCTTGCACATAATTGGGCAGTATTTTTGAAAACTCAGATATTTCCCTCCTAGGGAAATTGTTTCTATCCTATATAACTCCTAGGTGGAGAACATGATTAGCAGGACAGAGGATGATGTAGAAACTTGTCAACATTAAAACAATAGTAGATTCATGGGAGATAATGGTCAGCATTGGAACTGTATTCATGTAGTGAATAGGAGATGAAGAAGGAATATCAAAAAATATAGAAAGCAGGCATTTGGTAGCAACAGGAATTTGGAGGCCAAATGTTGAATGAAGATATATAGATGCACCGATCATGCGTATGAACTAAAGAGAAAGAAAACAAGTCTGAAAATCTCAGCACATCAGATTATCCCAGGGAGGGAAATCAACCCAAGTATATAGTATCTTGAGATAGTGACAAGACAGCCAGAAAGAATCATGAAAGACTAACCACAATAGTAAGTTTTCAAGAAAAATTAATTCATTAAAATCATGTTGAAACATCTGTGATAGGAATCTCAAATCAAATGACTCCTGGAATGAAACCACTTGAATCATCAGTATGAAAATAATTAGTGAATTTAAACAGAGTTCATTTAGAGATAATAAAGGCCAAAGTCCAAGAAATATTTCTATTTATTTTATGATAAAACGAGGAACCCGACTCCCTGTCTGTCATTATGCAGCAGAACAAATTAAGGAATTTATATTATTAAACTAGAAAGCAACAAACTGCATTTTCATCTAAAATATCAATAAAATTCACACTTTCAAGATAGAGAACTAATTTTATGTGAGGCCCTGGGAGAAAAGTAGGTGACTACATGCATACTGTAATTAAAGACAAGGGACTGGATGACCTGGAGGGATTGCAAATTGAAATCACAGATGACTTTGAAAAATTGAGTTGCACTGGTTTTCTCTCCAAATTTAAACATTTTCAGTTACTTAGTAAGTCGAGCTGTGTCTTCTTAGGAACATCTAGAAGGTAAGTCTGAGGGAAATAATTTGTATTTCAAAATTGCTCAGTCCTGGAGTTCAATAAGGTGGATCAACATTCTGCTCAAAAGCTGCATAATAGAAGTTTTGTTACGTCCTCCAAATGAGGTAGTTTGTCATGTTGACATGCAACTTATCTTTCTATATTCTCTGTAAAATTAGAATAAAATTCTTATATTTAATACAGGGTCATATGGCTATTGAATTCAATAATACCTGTGATGATGCTAAGTAAATATAAGATATTATGTAGAGCAAGGTAATATATGCTTAGTTAAAAACTCTTGCAAGACTCCCCAGTGGAGCTAGTCTATTTGTTGGTGCTTTTAGTCACTTATGGGGATTTTATGGACTCCACCTGTGTATAAGCATCCCTTGTTTACTCACTGCATGAAAAAATAAATATATAGGTTGCCAATCAGAAACCAACAGCCTAGTAAGGGGAAAAGAATACTTGGAAAAATAATTACATGTGAATGAAAGCACAGCTTGCTGCAAGACTGCAAAAAGAAAACATGACAAGACATATGCAATGAACGTATTATTCATCTGATGAATATACACTGTGAAACAAGTGCTTTGATGAGAAGATCATAAGAAATAGCACACTTTTATAATGACCCTCTAAAAAGTGGTGGAGAGATGAAATTATCACACTGAGGTTAATTAACCTGCCTGCTGACACAGAAGTTGGTGGTATAGCAAAACTGCAAACCCCGGCTTATCTCATCTGAAGGTTCATAATAGTACCCATTTTATAGAATATAGGCAGAGGCCACACACCTTCCAGAAGTTAATTATATGCAGAGTTTGCATCTACAGGATGAATAAAGACATGTGAAGAAAGGGACATGTGTGTTGGAACTTGAAGGAAGGAAAAAATGATTTACAAAGGAAAAGGACTATGGATGTGAAAGAAAAAGACGTTCTTAGGAAGGGAAGCATCCTGAGAAGATGCATAAGCTGTATCTTTGGAACCTGTAAGTAAAAGTGACAGAGTTTGTCCTGGGAAATGGAGAATGGATGTCTGGGAATAGAGGCTTGAATGATTTTCAGCAATACCTCACTAAAGATCAATAAAGAAATGGAAGGCTGCAAATAATTTGAGCCATTGGAGAATTTTATTTTCACTTGATACAATCCCATGATGCTTTGGGAAAATCCCAAAGAAGTGTGTTGGATAGAAAGAAAAACAAAGTTAATCATATCTGTAATATGATTGTGTGGGTGCAGATGCAAATAAAGTGAGTTTTTCATACAATACGTTGATGAGCCTTTCTGAAGGGCAGCAGACTGAGGCTCTGTTTATGCTTGGAGGCCCCTGAGTGTACTGCGGTTGGAGATAAGTGTCTTGACAACCACGAGGCACTGCTCATCCTAGTTCTCTGTGAGACGGCAGCGAAGGAAATGGAGTTTGTGGTACTTATTTTGATATAAAGTTAGATAACACAACATGGCATAATCAAATATAACATTCATGCATCCTTCTATTCATGCTCAGCTTGAATAAGAATCTGTGGACAAACCAGAAGACTGCATTGCCTCTGCTTTCTCACCACTGTGCTTAAACACTGCATTGCTCTATGGAGAGATAACAGTTCAGAACTGTCTCAAACTGATAAAAACCCTATAAACTTTTGGGACCAATAGTCTTGATTAGTTCTCTGTCTCACATTGCTATTTGTCAAGAGGATTCTGATAATGGATTGAATGAAGGGATGTTTTTACTTATGTGGACAGACCTTGAAGAGACATAGTACTAATATACACCAGTGTTTTGATTCACATGCATTGTGAAGCAGAACCATGAGCAAAATCATGGGTGGCAAATGAGACCTAATTACAAAGTTAATTATGGGGATAAGGGCTGCCCAGTGCTAACTGATCACAGCACTCCCTTAAGAAATTGTTCCTCTAAAAGCTGCTCCACTTACACTTAGTGTGGAGGTGTGGAGGCCGGATGTTGCAGATACATGTCCCCAGATGACCCCAGATGTGTGAGTAGGACTGAGGCTCAGCAGTAGTACATGGCTTTGGTCAGGCAGAATAAACAGGAAGGCAAATACAGGTCAAAGAAGCACCTGATCTGTGGAATCTGTGGAGTCCCGCAGGCTCCACAGCTTCTGTGGCACTCCTAATTGCCTGATTTAAAGACTAGTTAATTATATAATTTAAGTCCAGGTGGAAAAGGCTGATGAACCTGATACTGTGCATGATTCAAGGATGTGGCACAACTGCTGAAATCTGACCTTAGCAAAGAATAAAGGTGGCAAATATTCAAGAAGTGATGTATTTTAACTTTTCCATTCATCTTAAGCAGCATTTATATTTCAAACCATAGTATGTGAGAGAAATCAATCCAAACACATGAGAGAAGTCAAATATCACGTACATATTGCTTTTAGATGGACTATGATTTTACTGACTCAAATGATGCAGCAATTTTCTGCTGAGCAGAAATTTTCCGTCAGTAAGCATGGAAAATCATAATCAGTTTTAATTTTAATTGTTGTCCAAAGATTTTATTTTTGCAGGGGTTGCATATAATGCACTGTTGTGCAAGAATGAATGACAGAGGATTTTTTAAAGTCTTTAAAAAACATTTAAAATAATATTACACTGCAATATGATAGGTACAAATATAAAGCTTCATTTTAAAGTTTAGAGACAGGCTTCTGGTTACTGAGAATTCAATGAATAATGCTTTCCACAATCATTATGGTAAGAAGTAATTAGCATACACATTATTAGAGTTGGGGAACATGGAAATGATTGATAAATAAAACTAAGTCCCAGCCCAAATATGTGAATGGAAGAGGGAGCTCGGTAGAGACATTCCCCACACAAGGGCTCAGAGTGCCTTCAAGTCTCCTGGGAAGAATGGGTGATGGAGTAAAACACAGCTTTGAAAGGGAGGTTAAGTGCATGATTTTATTGTAAAAGCTGCATATGTGAGCCCCGCGGTCCTTCCCTTCCCTACTTCCGCAAGAAGTGCAATCAGAAAGGAAATATTTACCAGAAACAGTCACCCCCAGATCTGTTGGAAGCAACCGGATCAGACCTCCTGGGGCACCATGGCTTGTAGACACATGGAAGCAGCCCAGGAAAGCTGTTCTCCTTTTGGCACTTGTCCCTCCACATCAGCAGTTCACTCCCACAGCCACAGTGTAAGGTTTGGTCAGTCATTATGGACCACACGTGACAAAGAACCCCCAAACTAGCCATTGCCTCTGCCGGGGGGTGGGGGGTTCTGGAGCAGAAAGGAGGGCATCTGAACCACTAAAGAAAACACACAGGATTTCCTATCATGAACATGCTGGATTCACCACGGATCTGTTGAAGGTGACTCGTTAACGTCTCGCACGGAATGGGCATCCTATGAGGTGAGACAGTCAAAAAACCAGATGAACGTCTATGGTATTCGATGGGGAAAATACTGAGGAGGAAGAAAAAAGGTCTGGGCAGGCAGCATATCCAGAGAGAGGCCATGAGGGCTTCATGGGTGGAAAGCACTTAAGTGAGGGTCTGAGAGCAGCGAGGGACTTGGCTGAGGAAGAGGAAGGCTGCCTGCACAAACACCCGGGGTCAGGGCTTTGCAGGCATGTCCCAAAGCAGAGGCGAGCTGAGCCAGTGAGTGGGCAGAAGCAAAGGGTAAGATCAGGGCACAGTGGGACCCATTTCTGTGTACAGAAAAGGCAACACTCCCTACGATTTACATGAAATCATTAACAGGAAAACTACAAGCTTCAGAGTCAGATATTAAACTATAGGTTACATCTAAGGGGTGATTATGAAAAGAAATGAGAAAATCCTTTGGAAACCATCCATATTTTGATTGGTGTGGTACTCACACAGGATTAGACATGTTTAAAATTTTATCATTTCAGATGAATTCCCTCAAAATACTTGTTATATATATGTTTCACTTTCATGTGAAGTATGTACAAATATCTGGAGACAATACCATAAAATTGGTATATTATGCCTAAGCCATTTCTAATAAAATTAGTAAATATAAAACTGAGTATATCAGAAGACAGAAATAAATATGCAGCAATGTTTATATGTCATAGACATTTGTTTCATTATTGTTTCATTTATTTTATGTAATTCATTCACATATAAAACTATGGCAAGATGACTTGTCGTTAGTAATTAGAACCATGAAATAAGTCTTAATCATATACCTATTTTGTTAGACAATAAAGAATGTATACATTAGCTTAAATACTTTTGAATGCATTGAAAAATCAGTGATGTTAATTTCAAACATTTTTCACACTTATTTGCATAATAACATATTCATCAGTTTAATTGATTTTAAATCTAATATGTAGGGGCATTTTAGGTGGCATTAGGCTAACATGATTGCTTTTCCTAGACATTAATACAAAACAGTAAAACAATACGTAATAATATCATGCTTTAAAACATAATTTCTGTTGAATAAATTTGGCAGAACCATATGGATCAAAGCCTAGAGCCAAAATACCAGGCGTGCTTCTCTAAATTGCACTCAGAGCAGGGAAAGACCTCACAAAAAGAAAGGGAGCCAGCCAGTGCCAGAACCACTGAGGAGAGCAGCATGAGAGAGAGAGAGAAAAAATAAATGGGTATAAAAATAGAAAATCTAAAATAAACTACTGTGTAGAGGAAGAAATCCCCTGAAAGAGTTTTACTAATGAAATGGAAGAGATTAATTCTATATAAATTTGAATAGTTTAAAGTTAAAATAGGAAAAATATATATCAATTAAAAATACTTATATGGTACAAACTATATTCCAGGTAATGTTCGTGTATTATAAATGTGTGATTTCAATTAGTCTGAGTAGAATCCTACAATATAGATATTTTCAAAATACCCAAATTTGAAGTAGAAAATTAAGCTTGGAGGAATTGTCTAAAATCACACAGAAAGATAATTTGTTCCAGATATTTGAACCACGCTCTTTCACCTTCCTTTGGCCTGCTTCTCCAGGAAAATGGCCTATTCCAGAATGTCTCATGATTGTACCTAATTTAAAGAGATGGAGTGAGTGATGGGCATATTGACTATTACCAACACAATCATTATTAGTAATAAGAATTATGTAATGGATTTACAATTGATGATTTCTCAGTGCCTTCTGTTTACCTGACATTTGACTAATTCTCTCATTTCCTTGAGAACATGTTTCTTTCTATTCTTTGATAATATTTTTAGTGTCATAGGGTGATATGTTAAGTTCCATGGAAAATCATAATGAAAAATCTCATTGACCAACAATTCATGAGTGTTCTTATGACTCTTAGTGTATTTCTGAAAGGGTAATCCTTGCTTGGTGCTTGAACTGACTGTCTGATATAATTAGATTATATGCCTTTTGAGGAGCCTCCTATGTTCTAATGATGAAATTTATTGTCTGTTAGCTATGTGCTCTATATTTAAAAATCATATCAAACTAAAAATAAGCTTCAATATTACTAGTCTACACCTGACAAAAGACAATATTGTAGGAGTGGTTACCTAGGCGAGAAGTCCTTGATATTTCCATGACACAATCTTGGCCATTTCTCACATGTTGTACTCTCCACAGTGGGCATACCCATCATGGCATGGGAGAATCAGACCTTCACCTCCAACTTCATCCTGCTGGGCATCTTCGATTACAGCCCCACCCACATCTTCCTCTTCTCGCTAGTCCTGGGTATCTTCTCAGTGGCCCTCATGGGAAACACTGCCATGATTCTCCTCATCTACCTGGACACACACCTCCACAGCCCCATGTACTTCCTGCTCAGCCAGCTGTCCCTCATGGACCTCATGCTGATCTGCACCACTGTCCCCAAGATGGCCTTCAACTACTTATCAGGCAGGAAGTCCATCTCTCTGGCCGGCTGTGGAGCCCAGATATTCTTCTATGTGTCCCTGCTTGGAGCCGAATGTTTCCTGTTGGCTGCAATGGCCTATGACCGCTATGTGGCCGTTTGCTGCCCATTACGGTACTCAGCTCTCATGAGTGAGAAAATCTGTGGTCTCATGGCAGCTTCCTCTTGGATGCTTGGCTCTCTTGATGGTATTATTGAAGTTGCAGTTGCGCTGTCTTTCCCTTATTGTGGTGCCCGGGAGATACCCCATTTTTTCTGCGATATCCCTTCCCTTCTCACTCTTTCATGCACTAACACATTGCTATTTGAAAGAATGATATTCATATGCTGTGTTATTATGCTTCTCTTCCCCGTAGCAGTCATTACTGCCTCCTATGCTCGTGTTCTCCTGGCCGTCATTCGCATGGGATCTGGGGAGAGTCGCCGCAAAGCTTTTGCCACCTGCTCCTCCCACCTCGTGGTGGTGGGAATGTACTATGGAGCTGCCATGTTCATTTTCATGAGGCCCGCATCAGATCGTTCCCCCACCCAGGACAAGACGGTGTCAGCCTTCTACACCATCCTCACCCCCATGCTGAATCCCCTCATCTACAGCCTCCGCAACAAGGAAGTGGCCAGGGCATTCAGGACGGTGCTGGGGAGGGGCCAGTCTGGGGAGTGAATCCCTTAATAATCTTTATGCTTTGCTTTCTGTAATAGATTCTTTGCTTTATTAAATTTATGTATTAATTTGTGTAAATTTATGGTTAAATTTATGTATTCTACAAATATCATTTAGTACTTAATATGTACACACCTTTACTGCTTTATAGGCAACAATGTAAGATTTATAAACTGAAACCTGTTTGCATATTTTTCAATTATTTCATATTTTTATGGTAATTTCATCATATGGCTGTTGGATGTGTATTATAGCAAACAAAAACACACAGTCTATATCTTTTTAAAAATAATACTAGTTAACAAATTATAGGTATTTGCCCATCAAAATACTCCATAGTTTCATTATGCTGATTAAAATTAGTATGTGTTTTAACATGTCATAGATTTAATGTTGGCAAAAAAGAGAATTCTGCAAAGCTCATTATATAGCTATATGTTATAGCTATGAATTTGAGATCATTATGAAAATGAATTTGTCTTAACTGAATAGAGGAAAGATTGAGGTATAGGTGTCCTGAACTTTATCTAGTGGACATTGTCCTCCTTCAGGTATATCAAAGGACTGGGAAGCCCCCAAATTTTCTTCTTATACACACATCAACCTTATAAATGTAAGACTGAAATGTGAGTATGAATCCTCAAAGTCTGGATTTTTTATCCTTAGAAATCCGGATTCTTATACAGGTAATATATTGCAATTCTATGAGAATGTGATATATTTAGTGGAGAAATGTTGGTTTTCTGTAGTCTGCATATTTTCAAGAAATATCATGTGTGAAATTTCTATCAAAATTGTTGTGATGATAATAGCCAAGCCATGATATGTAATAATTTGCATAAAAGTTTATATATAAATTATATATATATGTATATATATGCATATTGCAACATCCCCAATGTGTTAGTCTTCTTTGTTGCCTAACAAATTACCACAAATTTAGCACCCCTAAATAGCAATAATTTATTATGTGACAGTTTGAATTGGTCCCAGCAATAATTTATTATGTGACAGGAGTCCCAGTATGGCCAACCTTGATATTCTCCTCAAGATTCACAGTGTAGCATCAAGGTGTGGGCTGGTGCTATACAGTTTTATCTGAAGCTTGTGGTCATATTTCAAACTCATGTGGTTGTTGAAATAATTTATTTCTATGCAACTGAATAACATATGGAGAATCTGTCTCAAGGAAGGTCTAAATCCTCTCATAAAGAGTTCCATCTGTTTCTTTCCAATCCCAAGTCATCTCCCTTAGATTACTCAAAGTGTTCTTAATTAAAGATGCACAATCTTCTTCACTTATTATATAATCTAATCATGGGAATAACACCAGGTAATGGAGATCATAGGAGATGGTTTAGGATTTTTTCTGTCAGACACACCCATATTAGTTGCAGACTTTTATCTAAAAAGCACATACAAATGCAATTTAAATTATTACTCTTGTCATAAATGTAAGAAAACATTGCTAATGTCAAAATGATTGGATTAAATCCACTTTTTGAAATTATTTTATGGACTCGTGGTTTGAGAGGATTGTTGAAGGATGAAAGGCTAGGAGTAGAAACATATGCAATATTGAGTTTAGGTAAGGAAGGGTCTTCAGGTGCCCCCTTCCCCTCCCCTAAGGAGATCTTGGCAAAGCCACCTGATGAAGACATCTTCCCAAAGCTTCAGATAAAGGGAATAAACCACGTAATTTTTTTTTTTTTTTTTAGATAATTATTTTTTATTGAAGGGTAGTTGACACACAGTATTACATTACATTAGTTTCAGGTGTACAACACAGTGATTCAACATTTATATACATGATAATTCTAGGTACCAGCTATCACCATACCAAGTTGTTACAATATTTTGACTATATTCCTTATGCTATACATTACATCCCGGTTACTTATTTATTTTACAATTGGAAGTGTGTACTTTTTTTTTGGTTGTTGTTGTTAGGGCATCTCTCATATTTATTGATCAAATGGTTGTTAACAACAATAAAATTCTGTATAGGGGAGTCAATGCTCAATGCACAATCATTAATCCACCCCAAGCCTAATTTTCGTCAGTCTCCAATCTTCTGAAGCATAACGAACAAGTTCTTACATGGAGAACAAATTCTTACATAGTGAATAAGTTACATGGTGAACAGTACAAGGGCAGTCATCACAGAAACTTTTGGTTTTGCTCATGCATTATGAACTATAAACAGTCAGTTCAAATATGAATACACATTTGATTTTTATACTTGATTTATATGTGGATACCACATTTCTCTCTTTATTATTTTTAATAAAATGCTGAAGTGGTAGGTAGATACAACATAAAGGTAGAAAACATAGTTTAGTGTTGTAAGAGAGCAAATGTAGATGATCACGTGTGTGCCTGTAGACTATGTGTTAATCCAAGCTAGACAAGGGCAATAAAACATCCACATATGCAGAAGATTTCTCTCAGAACAGGGAGGGTGAGGTTCTAAGCCTCACCTCTGTTGATCCCCAATTTCTCACCTGATGACCCCCCCCTGCGACTGTGCCTGTCTTAGGTTGTTCCTCCCTTGAGGAATCTTACCCGTCTCTGGCTAACCAGTCATCTTCCGGGGCCATACAGGGAAATGTAAAGTTGGTAAGTGACAGAGAAGCCTTATTGTTTGAAATGGTTAGCTTTTTATTTCTTTGCATATTTATGCCCTGTGGCTTCTATGCCCAGCATTTGTCTTGAGGTATCTTTACCACTTGGAGGAGTTATGATACTCGGTAAATTTGATATGAGGCACGAATTCTATTTAAGCATTCGTTGTAATTAGGAAGGAAGAAGAAAAGCTATAGAAGTAGCAGGCGGGAGAAAACATGGGAAGATTGATTATTTCTTTGACATATCTTCTTGTAGAGTAACTTCAGCATGTATATATTTTAAGCTACTACTTAAATTGCGCACACACATTAACATAATAGGAGTATAGTTACATAACCAAAGCATACCTGTAATTACCAGCCATCTCCAGTGAAACCAAGAAAACCAGTTAGGCACCCTAGGCATTTGTGAAAACTTATCAATGATATGATGGTTATTATCTAACTGAATTTGAATAGTTTGAGAAAAATCAGACAAATTAAAACAACCCATTCCTGGGCACTGTTCACATCCCATATGTTCTTTTAACAGTAAATAGTTGTAAGACTTTGGAGCGCTACAATTTGCACTTCTCCTAATTCTTGGTTGAGTTCCAACAGTATAGATCCAGTCAAATTTGTTGTTTTACTGTATGCACAGGCCAGCTTAGATATCTCCTTCATTCCCATGGCAAGTCCAGGAGCTGGTGGGATGAGTGCATCTACAGCTGTAGCAGTGCGTGGATCTTTGTTGGGGTTTTTTGA
The DNA here is from genome assembly GCF_030020395.1 of Manis pentadactyla. Taxonomy (NCBI): domain Eukaryota; kingdom Metazoa; phylum Chordata; class Mammalia; order Pholidota; family Manidae; genus Manis; species Manis pentadactyla. The sequence goes on along the minus strand of NC_080031.1, from coordinate 47,280,467 downwards.
TGATCATCTTCTGGCATGAGTCTTCCTGAGAGTGCTGATGTTGGAAGTTCTCTTTCATATCGTTTCTTAGTTCATTTTCGGGGTAGCCAAATTAGGCTTTGATCCTCTGTATAAACACAAACAGACCCTTTGCCTACACTTTTATATGTCCTTTATATCATTGTGTAGAACTCATTAGAGGTCACCACATAGGAACTGCATTTTTTTTTTAATCATTAATCTACACTTACATGACGAATACTTTGTTTACTAGGCTCTCCCCTATACCAGGTCCCCCCTATATACTCCTTTACAGTCACTGTCCATCTGCGTAGCAACCTGTTGTAGAATCACTACTTGTCTTCTCTGTGTTGTACAGCCCTCCCCTTTCTCCCACCACGCTATGGATGCTAATCTTAATAACCCCCTACTTCTCCCCCCCTTATCCCTCCCTACCCACCCATCCTCCCCAGTCCCTTTCCCTTTGGTACCTGTTAGTCCATTCTTGAGTTCTGTGATTCTGCTGCTGTTTTGTTCCATCAGTTTTTCCTTTGTTCTTATATTCCACAGATGAGTGAAATCATTTGGTATTTCTCTTTCTCTGCTTGGCTTGTTTCACTGAGCAAAATACCCTCCAGCTCCATCCATGTTGCTGCAAATGATTGGATTTGCCCTTTTCTTATGGCTGAGTAGTATTCCATTGTGTATATGTACCACATCTTCTTTATCCATTCATCTATCAATGGACATTTAGGTTGCTTCCAATTCTTGGCTATTGTAAATAGTGCTGCGATAAACATAGGGGTGCACTGATCTTTCTCATACTTGATTGCTGCATTCTTAGGGTAAATTCCTAGGAGTGCAATTCCTGGGTCAAATGGTAAGTCTGTTTTGAGCATTTTGATGTACCTCCATACTGCTTTCCACAATGGTTGAACAAGTTTACATTCAAACCAGCAGTGTAGGAGGGTTCCCCTTTCTCCACAGCCTCGCCAACATTTGTTGTTGTTTGTCTTTTGGATGGCAGCCATCCTTACTGGTGTGAGGTGATACCTCATTGTAGTTTTAATTTGCATTTCTCTAATAATTAGCGATGTGGAGCGTCTTTTCATGTGTCTGTTGGCCATCTGTATTTCTTTTTTGGAGAACCGTCTGTTCAGTTCCACTGCCCATTTTCTAATTGGGTTATTTGTTTTTTGTTTGTTGAGGCGTGTGAGCTCTTTATATATTCTGGACGTCAAGCCTTTCTCGGATGTGTCATTTTCAAAGATATTCTCCCATACTGTAGGGTTCCTTTTTGTTCTATTGATGGTGTCTTTTGCTGTACAGAAGCTTTTCAGCTTAATATAGTCCCACTTGTTCATTTTTGCTGTTGTTTTCCTTGCACGGGGAGATATGTTCAAGAAGAGGTCACTCATGTTTATGTCTAAGAGGTTTGTGCCTATGTTTTCTTCCAAGAGTTTAATGGTTTCATGAATTACATTCAGGTCTTTGATCCATTTTGAGTTTACTTTTGTATATGGGGTTAGACAGTGATCCAGTTTCATTCTCCTACATGTAGCTGTCCAGTTTTGCCAGCACCATCTGTTGAAGAGACTGTCATTTCGCCATTGTATGTCCATGGCTCCTTTATCAAATATTAATTGACCATATATGTCTGAGTTAATGTCTGGATTCTCTAGTCTGTTCCATTGGTCTGTGGCTCTGTTCTTGTGCCAGTACGAAATTGTCTTGATTACTATGGCTTTATAATAGAGCTTGAAGTTGGGGAGTGAGATCCCCCCTACTTTATTCTTCGTTCTCAGGATTGCTTTGGCTATTCGGGGTCTTTGGTGGTTCCATATGAATTTTTGAATTATTTGATCCAGTTCATTGAAGAATGTTGCTGGTAGTTTCATAGGGATTGCATCAAATCTGTATATTGCTTTGGGCAGGATGGCCATTTTGACGATATTAATTCTTCCTAGCCATGAGCATGGGATGCGTTTCCATCTGTTAGTATCCCCTTTAATTTCTTTTAAGAGTGACTTGTAATTTTCAGAATATAAGTCTTTCACTTCTTTGGTTAGGTTTATACCTAGGTATTTTATTTTTTTTGATGCAATTGTGAATGGAGTTGTTTTCCTGATTTCTCTTTCTTTTGGTTCATTGTTGGTATATAGGAAAGCCACAGATTTCTGTGTGTTGATTTTGTATCCTGCAACTTTGCTGTATTCCAATATCAGTTCTAGTATTACTGGGGTGGAGTCTTTAGGGTTTTTTATGTACAGTATCATGTCATCTGCAAATAGTGACAGTTTGACTTCTTCTTTGCCAATCTGGATTCCTTGTATTTTTTTGTTTTGTCTGATTGGGGTGGCTAGGACCTCTAGTACAATGTTAAATAACAGTGGGGAGAGTGGGCATCCCTGTCTAGTTCCCGATCTCAGCGGAAATGCTTTCAGCTTCTCGCTATTCAATATAATGTTGGCTGTGGGTTTTTCATAGATGGCCTTTATTATGTTGAGGTACTTGCCCTCTATTCCCATTTTGCTGAGAGTGTTTATCATGAATGGATGTTGAACTTTGTCAAATGCTTTTTCAGCATCTATGGAGATGATCATGTGGTTTTTGTCTTTCTTTTTGTTGATGTGGTGGATGATATTGATGGACTTTCGAATGTTGTGCCATCCTTGCATCCCTGGGATGAATCCCACTTGGTCATGGTGTACGATGGTTTTGATGTAATTTTGAATTCGGTTTGCTAAAATTTTGTTGAGTATTTTTGCGTCTACGTTCATCAGGGATATTGGTCTATAGTTTTCTTTTTTGGTGGTGTCTTTGCCTGGTTTTGGTATTAGGGTGATGTTAGCTTCATAGAATGAGTTTGGGAGTATCCCCTCCTCTTCTATTTCTTGGAAAACTTTAAGGAGAATGGGTATTATGTCTTCCCTGTATGTCTGATAAAATTCCGAGGTAAATCCATCTGGCCCGGGGGATTTGTTCTTTGGTAGTCTTTTGATTACCGCTTCAATTTCATTGCTGGTAATTGGTCTGTTTAGATTTTCTGTTTCTTTTTGGGTCAGTCTTAGAAGGTTGTATTTTTCTAGGAAGTTGTCCATTTCTCCTAGGTTTCCCAGCTTGTTAGCATATAGGTCCCATAGTAGTCTCTAATAATTCTTTGTATTTCTGCGGGATCTGTTGTGATTTTTCCTTTCTCATTTCTGATACTGTTGATTTGTGTTGACTCTCTTTTCCTCTTAATAAGTCTGGCTAGAGGCTTATCTATTTTGTTTATTTTCTCGAAGAACCAGCTCTTGGTTTCATTGATTTTTGCTATTGTTTTATTCTTCTCAATTTTATTTATTTCTTCTCTGATCTTTATTATGTCCCTCCTTCTGCTGACCTTAGGCCTCATTTGTTCTTCTTTTTCCAATTTTGATAGTTGTGACATTAGACCGTTCATTTGGGATTGCTCTTCCTTTTTTTAAATATGCTTGGAGTGCTATATACTTTCCTCTTAAGACTGCTTTTGCTGCGTCCCACAGAAGTTGGGGCTTAGTGTTGTTGTTGTCATTTGTTTCCATATATTGCTGGATCTCCATTTTGATTTGGTCATTGATCCATTGATTATTTAGGAGCGTGTTGTTTAGCCTCCATGTGTTTGTGAGCCTTTTTGCTTTCTTTGAACAGTTTATTTCTAGTTTAATGCCTTTGTGGTCTGAAAAGTTGGTTGGTAGGATTTCAATCTTTTGGAATTTACTGAGGCTCTTTTTTTTGTGTCCTAGTATGTGGTCTATTCTGGAGAATGTTCCATGTGCATTTGAGAAGAACGTGTATCCTGTTGCTTTTGGATGTAGAGTTCTGTAGATGTCTATTAGGTCCATCTGTTCTAGTGTGTTGTTCAGTGCCTCTGTGTCCTTACTTATTTTCTGTCTGGTGGATCTGTCCTTTGGAGTGAGTGGTGTGTTGAAGTCTCCTAGAATGAATGCATTGCATTCTATTTCCTCTTTAGTTCTGTTAATATTTGTTTCAGGTATGTTGGTGCTCCTGTATTGGGTGCATATATATTTATAATGGTTATATCCTCTTGATGGACTGAGCCCTTTATCATTATGTAATGTCCTTCTTGGTCTTTTGTTACTTTCTTTATTTTGAAGTCTGTTTTGTCTGATACCAGAATTGCAACACCTGCTTTCTTCTCTCTGTTGTTTGCTTGAAATATCTTTTTCCATCCCTTGACTTTAAGTCTGTGCGCGTCTTTGGGTTTGAGGTGAGTCTCTTGTAAGCAGCATATGGATGGATCTTGCTTTTTTATCCATTCTATTACTCTGTGTCTTTTGATTGGTGCATTCAGTCCATTTACATTTAGGGTGATTATTGAAAGGTATGAATTTATTGCCATTGCAGGCTTTAAGTTTGTGGTTACCAAAGGTTTAGGGTTAGCTTCTTTACTGTCTTACTGTCTAACTTAACTCGCTTGTTGAGCTATTATAAACACAATCTGATGATTCTTTATTTCTCTCCCTTCTTATTCCTCCTCCTCCCTTCTTCATATGTTGGGTGTTTTGTTGTGTGCTCTTTTTAGGAGTGCTCCCATCTAGAGCAGTCCCTGTAGGATGCCCTGTAGAGGTGGTTTGTGGGAGGCAAATTCCCTCAACTTTTGCTTGTCTGGGAATTGTTTAATCCCTCCTTCATATTTAAATGATATTCGTGCTGGATACAGTAGTCTTGGTTCGAGGCCCTTCTGTTTCATTGCATTAAGTATATCATGCCATTCTCTTCTGGCCTGTAGGGTTTCTGTTGAGAAGTCTGATGATAGCCTGATGGGTTTTCCTTTGTAGGTAACCTTTTTTTTTCTCTCTGGCTTCTTGTAATACTTTGTCCTTGTCTTTGATCTTTGCCATTTTAATTATTATGTGTCTTGGTGTTGCCCTCCTTGGATCCCTTGTCATGGGAGTTCTGTGTACCTCTGTGGTCTGAGAGGCCATTTCTTCCCCTAGTTTGGGGAAATTTTCAGCAATTATTTCTTCAAAGACATTTTCTATCCCCTTTTCTCTCTCCACTTCTTCTGGAATGCCTGTGATTCTTATATTATTCCTTTTCCATTGATCACTCAGCTCTCTTAAAATTCTTTCATTCCTGGAGATCCTTTTATCTCTCTCTGCATCAGCTTCTCTGCGTTCCTGTTCTCTGTTTTCTAGTCCATTAATGGTCTCTTGCATCTCGTCCATTCTGTTTTGAAGTCCTTCCAGAGCTTGTTTTATTTCTGAATTCTCCTTCCTTAGTTCTTGCATATTTCTCTGCAAGTCCATCAGCATGGTTATGACTTTTGTTTTGAATTCTTTTTCAGGTAGACTGGCTAAATCTATCTCCCCAGATTCCTTCTCAGGGGAAGATGTAGCAGATGCTGAAGCTGTCTGGGTTAGTCTTGTCTGGATCATATTTTTTTGCCTTTTCATGTTGACAGGTGCTATTGACTGTCAGCTGGGAGGGCCAAAATTTTCACTTACTACTGGCCTTTCTTTACTGGGGCAACTGCGACCCCTAGTGGCTTGTGTTGGGTAATTGCGTGTAGAGTGGGTCTTTGTGTCTTGCCTGGCCGGGAGGGAGAAATTTCCCTTTCTGTGGGCGGAATTTGTCTCAGGCTGCTTCTCTGCTTTCGCAGCGCCCGGTGGGGTGATGGATGGGGGGGCTGCTTGACTGTTTGCCTCCGTGAGGGGTCTCGGAGCTGTTGCCCAGGGGGTTAGTGCACCCGGTTTTCCCTGTAATTTCCAGCTGCTGTACTGTGACCTGGGTTGTTTCCGTCAAGCTGTTAAGTCCCTGTCCCTTTAAGACTTTCAAAAAGCCCCCGCTTTTCTTTGTCACAGGGGCATCAGCTTCGGCACCCGCTCAGAGGTCTTACTCCCTGTTCCCCCAGTATCCAGGGCCCCCTGGGCATGTACTGTGTCTGCGCTCTGGCCCGGATGGCTGGGGCTGGGTGCTCGGCAGTCCTGGGCTCCGTCTCCCTCCGCTCTGCCTATTGTTCTCCCGCCGGGAGCTGGGGGGAGGGGCGCTCGTGTCCCGCCGGGCCGGGGCTTGTATCTTACCCCTTTCACCAGTCGCTGGGTTCTCGCTGGTGTAGCTGCAGTCTGGCCACTGTCCTGCGTCTTCTGGTCTCTCTTTTAGGGCTAGTTGTGTTTGTTGTCTTTTCAAAAGTATATATGTTTTTGGGAGGAGATTCCCACTGTCCTACTCACGCCGCCATGTTGGCTCCGCCTCTCAAACCACGTAATTTTTACCAGAGATAGGATAGACTTTAGCACCCTCAACAAGCCAAGAAATCCAAGAATATACACATAGAATAGATTAAGAAGAACAATTACATTTTACTCACAACACCCTTCCCCTGAGGGGACACAGCTCAGCACCAAGAGAGATCCACATGGCTTGAAAATACTCCATTGGGGACAAGGAAAAACAGAGTGAGAATATGGCTTCCCCAGTCTCCCAGGACATCACTGCATGAGAGGTCCACTTATTTTTTGACTTACTTAGATTACTGAGATGATAAACATGGCTGAATATTCTGGGCTGTTGGAAGTAGGATAAAGGGATGAGAATTCACAGCAACCATCTCACAGATCTCAAAAACCAGCTTGAGTTATTACAAACTGGTTTGGGACACTTCCAAGAGGCCTACCCATGAATCCTGTAGATGGACCACTTGCAGCCCCCTCAATGGGCTGACAGTTGCCTCCATGATTGGCATGTTAGCCTCCACAGATGGCATGCATGCACTCCAATAGATGGCATTCAGGCTTGCTCTGACAGTACACAGATATCATCATCTAGCCCAATTCTGTGATTTGAAGGAGACATGCAATCTTAAACCTTACAGGGCACTGACCTGAGGAAAATAAGTTAAAGGTGGGGTTCTTAATAAAAGATGCACCTGGCTATGTGGGGTTGAAAGAAGGCACACAAAACTTGGCACCCCCATGCCTACCTGAATAAGTAAAAAGAGGAGTGGAGATTTCATATCCGCTGAAAAGGAATTAGATACCTTTTCTCTAGTAATGCTGACTGGTAAAGATCTTTCTATCCTGAAGTCAGTCAAGGACTAGAGAAGTAGACTAATTCTTTAAATGTAAAAAAGGAAAATAAAAGCTTCAAGGACCATGAGGAATCATGGAAACATAACCCCACCAAAAGAACAAAATAATATTCCAGTGGCTGACCCCAAGGAAATGGAGATCTATGAATAGCCTTAAGAAGAAATCAAAATAATCATATTAAAGAAAATCACAGCACCACAAGAGAATATTGATAGACAACTAAACAAAATCAAGAAAAAATGCATTAACAAGGTAAGTTCAACAAAGGTATAAAAACCATTTAAAAATTCTGGAGTTGTAGAATGCAATGACAACTAAAAATCTAATAGCTTCTACAGCAGATACAATCAAGCCAAAGAAAGAATCTGTCAACTCTAAGACACATATTTTGAAATTATCCAAAGAAAAAAAAAATTTTGTTTTAATTCTATATTATTTGTAGGAAATCACTGAGTGAAATAATATGCATATTTTCTGAGATCCAGAGGGAGCAAAGAGAGAAAACAACACAAAGCTTATTTAAAGAAACAATCGCAGAAAATTTCCCAAATCTAGGGAGGGAAATTAACATACAGATTCACTAATTAAGGAACCCAAAAAATCAGGAGATATTCACACAGACATTATGAAGAGTCACATTGTCTAAAATAAGACCAAAATAACTATTTTGAAAGCAGCAATAAGATCAGATACAGCCATCACCAGGCATGGTTTATTTTCACAGGTCGGACACGAAACCCACCGAAACCTCCTGGGATAGCGAGTGGTTCTGCCTAGAGCTGCAGGCTTGTTTATGTGCTTCTGTTCTTAGCTGATTTTCATAAAAAATGGTTTGGCCATTAATTTAATTAAATCATTGACTTCAATGATTTTCCTTCTACTGAAATTATTACCTCTTTTACAGAAAATAAATAAATTGGGTTTACTGGATTGACACCGTTCAAGAATGTCTATGCATTTCCTTTTCCATTTCTCTTCAAAACCTAAGAGAAAATGTGAGATGAAGGATTTGATGGAAAATATAACATGAAGAAGAGGAATAGGCATGGGAAAGCACTGTCAAGAACAGTAGTCACAAAGGACTCACTTCTGACAGCCTGTGGAGATGAATGACATTTTTTCTTCTTAGCTTCTCCAATTAAAGGTTGTAAAAATGCTTTGACCGCCTATGAGCATAAGGTTTGAGAATATCTTCACAACATTCTGAAGAGCCCCAGTCTTCTGTCCACAGGTCAGTCATACTCTGCTTCCTCCAAAAATGTGGCCATACCCATGCCATTTCCAGGGGCCTCTGGGAATAGTCCTCACCATCCAGTGGCAGCTGGTGGCCCAAGGGTAATTTCAGGCATGTAATCATCTCCAGAACACAGATGGTTAGGACACAATTAAAAGACAATCCTGGACACAAGTTAGAAGCCTAAATGTATGTAAATGATTATTAGGAATAATCAATGACATATGAAACATAAATCAGTCTCTGATTATCCAATCATCTAGAAAGTCCACAAGGGACATCCATATGTATCTCACATGATATAATCTGAAGAGAACATTATAGAAATTCCATATGACCCAGTAATTTCACTTCTAGGAATTTATCTGAAGAAAACAAAATTTCCTGATTCGAAAAAGTATATGCACCCCTATGTTTATTGCCATATTATTTAAAATAGCCAAAATATGGAAGTAACCAAAGTGTCCATCAATATATGAATGGAGGAAGGAGATGTGGTACCTATACACAATGGAATATTGTTCAGCGATAAAAATGAAAGAAATCCTGACACTTGTGACAACATGGATGGATCTAGAGGATACTATGGTAAGTGAGATAAGCCAGGCAGAGAAACACAAATACCATATATGTTTACTTATATGTGGAATTTAAAAACAAAGCAAAAGAAACAAAACAGCAATGCACTCTTAGACTCTGAGAAGTGACCGGTGGTTACCATGGGGGAGGGTTTGTGTGGGTGTCTGGAGAGGTTGAGGGGGATAAAGAGGCTGAAACTCTCAATGACACACGTTGGCCATGTGATGTAGCACAGCATGAAGAGTATTACCAATGATACTTTAACATCTTCCTATGCTGACAGATAGTAACTACACTAGAGTGGGTGAGGATTTAACAATATGGGAAACTATTGAACCACTGTGTTGTATACTTGAAATCAATGTGAGGTTGTATACAACTATACTTCAATAAAAAAAGTGACCAGATTGATTAAAATACGTAAAACTAAATCATCAAATACAGGTGAATTATTCAATTTTCAGTCTCTGTATATTTATTCAAGGTGATTTTTCCTTTTCATGGAATTGTAATAATAGTCATTTCCACACTTGAAAATTATTCATTGTACTCCCAATAGCATGTATCTGGATATGCATTACTTGAGTGAATAAATCATTTATATTGTAAGTCTTCAGAGATTTGTATAGTAATATAAAACAATCTGGGTTAATTCTCAGCATCACATTTATTTAGCATCTTAAACTCATGTTCTTTGAAGAATGAATTTTCTCACATGCAATATAAAAATTTATTTCTTTGATGATTTGCATATAGCATAACTGACAAAATTACAGAAAGCAATAATCCAATATATTGGAAATTTTAATAAATTCTGTAAGAATTTGCCATTTGAGGTATGTTATGTAGGACAGAATAAGGAAAGCCTTCCAAAAACCTTGAATAATATTTACTAATCTGGAGGGAAGATGATAGTGATTATAGACTGACCTATATAGATAAATAGATGATAAAGAGATGGGTAGAGAGGAGATGGATAGAAATTGTAAAACAGAAAAAGAATGATAGTTGAATGCAGAGATTATATATATATATATACATATATATATATATATATGTGTATATATATATATATATATATATATATACATATATATATATACACTTCTTAAGAATATGGAGATATTTGAAAGAAATAGACTATATCCTTTTTATTTGCCAGGTTTTGAATTTGTTCTCAATCTCCCTCCCTCTCTTTAATATAATATGTGTCAACTTTAATAAGCATAGTTACAAGCTTTTAGACAATTGGCTTACTGTCACCAATTTAACCTATGGATAAGTAGAGCAGTGCATTGAAATATGGGATAAATGTTAACAGTCTCTCCAATCATCTCTGCCATTCTGGTAACTGGAGTTTGGCTGAAGCATGCAGGTCCTCCATGTAGTGAATGAAGCCAGGGAAGTAGGTAAGGCAGAGGCCGTGGTGAAGCAAGTGCCGGAGCTGGAGAATTGCGGTACCTGGAGTTTGGCTGGAGTATGCAGGTCCTCCACGTAGTGAATGAAGCCAGGGAAGGAGGTAAGGCGGAGGCTGCGGTAAAGTGAGTGCCAGAGTTGGAGAAGTCCGGGTCCAAAGCCAGCCCTGCTCCCTTGCCTTCTCTGCTCTTCAGCTGACCTGCTGACCTCAAACAACCTGTGTCTCACTCTCATTAAAGGTAGGAACAATAATATCCCCTAAAGTTTAACTAGCATCAACCTACACATATTAGAGAATACTTCACACTTGGTCATTCTCATTTCAGTTACTCATTACCTATAGATTTTATGTTGGACAATTCCTATAAGAGTCTGAATCAACTACTAGAAATGTAGACTTAGGAAAAAAAAAGCTTAAACCCATATAACTGGTGTGAGACTTGGTGTTTGAAACCAGAGAAAAACTGTCCCAGGGAATGACACCATTAATCTATAAGGTATGTTGGCCTATGTGACGATCATTTCAAACCTGAATTCCTTTTGAGGAAATTTCACAATTTTTAGAGATTTCAAAAGGGGGACGTCCAGTCTGTCCTTCAGTTTCTCTCAGAGCTGAACATGAAATGTTTAAATAAATGTACTCAATAACGCCATTATTGTATCTTTGGGGGTGATGCTGCCTGCCCAAGCCAGGGCCGTCGCACACCATCTGAGCTCCTTGGGTTATAGGCTCTTGTGTCTGAGATCCACAGAGATGTCCTGAATGAACCCTTTGAATGGTAAAGGTCAGTTTGTTTCATGAACTCATTAGTTCATTGATTTAATAATCAGGTACACATATTCACAGATAATATGTCCAATTGTTCTAATTTTGTGTCCATTCTTTGTGTTTTAGTTGGGTCCCCTTTGCCTGTACTCTGGAGATGACTGCAGAGTCACCCCTGGGCCCGGGCTCTCATTAGAAAGAAAGGACCGCATCCCCTGAGGTTGTGATGATGGTCACATGGGTAAAGCAGAGCACAACTGACCTGTTTACACGTCATGAGAATGGTGCTATGTTCACCAGAAGACATTCGCAAACCTGTCTGCACAGGGAAACCTGGTTAAACCACCTTTAAGGCCTTGATTAGAGACACTAACAGCAAAAGCCGTTGTTCCCCTCTTTCCAAGGTCAGAAAATACAACCATCAAGTTAAAAAAAGAAAACTACGGTAAGAATAGAAATAGGTTAAATGTAAGAATAGAAATAAGTTAGCATAAGAGTAGCCATCTTAAGGGCCTAAAAGCCATTTCCTGAGTGTGTGTGAACTGGAACTGGGTAAGGCTGAGAAAAACAAGATAATCAATCATGAACACCGGAATAAGGCAGCGGTGACCCTTGGTCAGCTAACCTTGGTCAGTTAATCCTACATACCAAGCTTATTGTGCAGAACCTCCCTAACAATTGAGGAGTGGTCTTACCTTGCTCTCGCTTAACCCCAGGATATATGTCTTGCAAAGATAATGTGCAGCTGTGGAAAATTACTAAGAGTTAAGTGTTTTGAAAATGCTATATAAACCCTTGGCTTTGAGTGCTCGGGGTCCTTGTTGAAACCCGCTGTGTCAGGCAGACACTTGGACCCCAGCTAGCTGGAATAACAATAAACCTCTTGCTTGTTGCATCGATCTGCCGTGGCCTTCGTCTCCTTACTGGGGGTGAAGCGCAGACCAGAATAAGGCCGTTGGGTCTTACATTTGGGGACTCGTCCGGGATCGCATGCCCCCCCAGGAGAAACGACAAGCCAAGGATCGGAGGCTTGCCCTGGCCAGGTATTACTGTGTTTGTGTCCGTGTGTCTCTTGTCAAACCTGTGAGAACGTTCTGTGTTTAATCAGAAAGTGCCTTGCCGGCTGGTGAGCGCACCCAGTGTTTTTGTTAGCGAACAAGCCTGAAACCTGTATAAAGCCTGTGGGAGCTCCAATCTGTATCTGGGTCGGCATTGACTTAGGCGGATGCGCTGGCAGGTCACCGGCCAAGGGTCTTGGGAGACATCCCTTACCCCTGTCTGGAGGACGAGGTCCTCATCTGTGAGGAAAGTTGGCTGCTGCTGCAGTCTGACAGGCCCTCAACTCAGTTTCAGTTTTGCCTCCTCGGCCGCGGCAGATTCTTCTCTGTAGGCGCCTGTTTGTTGTTTGTCATGTTTGTCTTAGTCTTGTTGACCTAAGAAATGGGACAGACTCAGACGAACCCCTAAGTGTGTAAATGAAAATATCTTTCTACCTCTGGATGGTATTAATGGAATTGATTTAAAGACAAGCGCTTGTGAAAATTGGGCATTCTAAAACTTCCAGAAAATCTGATAAAAAAATGTTAAGCATTAATGCTAATTTGAGTTTGCCTGAGGCGGGCATGTCCTTGTGGTTATCAGTTGCCAAAGTTTACTTAAAGTCATTTAAGTTGATGTTACCTGTTAAACATTTCAAGAAGATGCTTGAAGAAAAGCTTGACTTTGTCTAATGTTTAGTAAAAGTTTTCTAAGTAATCTGGCATGGTTGCTAAAAATAAGTAAACAAGTGTAGCAAATAAACATCTTAATAATAATACTGTATTAATGTATAACAGTGTGTATGTATGCAAACAGCTTGAGAATTTTTGTGGTAACCAAAATTTTTAAAGTTCGCTAAGTTATATAGACATATTTTGCGCCTAATGAGAAATTGTGTTGTAAAGCACATTTCCAAAAATGATAATATATGTTCATAGATGTATGTTTTAATAAGAGAAAGTATAAAGAATGAAAACTCGTCTGCATGCTAAAGAATGTGTTTTTTGATAAAAGAAAGTAACTTTGTTCTAAATTACAGCTATTTATTTAAAGAGGGACAAAGAAAGAGAGATCAGTGTGGTGCAGCAGCGTGGTGCCTTTTGTTGTGGCGGATCCGCCCAGCCTGTTGCTTTGGGGGAGGGTCAGGATGTTTAGAGATAAGATGGAATAAACCCAGGCAAGCCCAGGCATAATTCTCACCGGTTTATGTGCTTGAGACCATGGGGCAAATGAAGAATAAATTACTATATTCTTACAGATATAGTCGTGCTATGTGAAATTAAAGCAAGTGAGTCTTGATATCAAGTACACAGCAAAATTAGAATCTTGTTTCCAGTTAAAAAAAAGGTTTTTTTAACTGTTAGTCTGCTCTTAATGTTGAAAGATTGCAAAAGGCTCTCTAATTGTTTTATCAAAGCAGTTTCTCATGTTTAAGTCTCAGAGAGTTGCTGGAATATTAAAAAAAAAAAATGAAATGAAATCTTAATATTAAAAAGACTAAAAGCTAAAGTTTGTTAACAACTGTGTAACCTTTATTTGCCTTTGAAATATTTTGTTATTGAAAACGATTGCATGGCATGAGAAATTAAATTATCCATATATTTTTATAAGTGGAAAAATCTCTCTAACAAACAAATGATTAAAGTTGTTACTGATTATTTGTTTTCTTAATTTATCCTCCTAAGCAGAATAGTAACAAAGCTTTTTTCAGCTGATTAAATGCACTTAGTTAACAAACCAAAATTTATTCTTAAAAAGTAAACTGTGTAGAATCTGGACAAGATTATGTTTCTCCCAGAAAAACAGGTTTCACTGTAAAAGTTTAGATGGACAAACGTGTGACCACTTTTGTGAAAGGTTGTAATAGATTTTTTTGAGAACCACCAGGTCTTCTTGTTTAATTTATATGCTGTGGAAATATGTTTGTATGTTTTAAAAAAACATGGAAGACTCTCCATATTTTTTAATGCCAATGATCTTATAAGCTGCTATGCAAATTCTATTAAAAGCTCTATCTACTATTAAAGAGTAAAACATTCTTGAAGCTTTCAGGGAAGACCTGTAGACTTAAGCACTTTCTCTGTTTTTTTATATCTGGTCTTGGACACTTATGCTGAGTTATGTTCTTATTTTATGAAAGCAGAAGAATCTACCATCTGCTACCATTCTCTCTGTTGGATTCTCCCAGAGGAGAGTGCCACCCCAAATCACTCACAGAAGGCATCTCTTGATGCAACAAGCAAGAGGAATTTATTCAGATACCAGCTAGCTGGGGTCCAAGTGTCAGCCCGAAGCAGCGGGTCTCAACAAGGACCCCGAGCACTTAGAGTCAGAGGTTTTTATAGCATTTTCAAAAAGGGCAGTATTTTTCCACAAGCACATCACATTGTTTTTTAAAAAAAACACATACATTTTGGCTGACGCCACATCCTGGGGGTCTGGTGAGATAAGATCACCCTCGGAATGTTAGGGTGGTTCTTAGTAAGGTAAGCTTGGTATGTATGATTAACTGATTGAGATTAGCTAACTAAAGGTCACTGCAATCAACGCTGGCTGACTAACTTGTTTTTCAAGGTTCTAATATTTTCCTATTTTCTTCCTTCTAGGTTAGAAAATGGTATCTAAGTTTTTAAGATGGCTATACTTATGCTAACTTTCTATCTTCAATAAGGTTGATTCTTAGTGAAGGATTATACATCTCAAGAATGCTTGGTAACCTAGAATTTGACTTTCTATATATAGATTGTCTTTAAAAACTGACAGCAGCAGTCTCCCCTGCTGCCCCACCTTTTTAAGATGTCTCATTTACTGTGCTGGGTATTTAGACAATAAATGTGTAATGATAGACAGTTCTAAAAGAATTAAATGCAAAAAGGTGCTTTTGCTTCTAGTTAACTCTGATATTTTCCAGAGGGCCCATGGAACATGTCAGAGGAATTTTTTCTCATTAGAAAAAGTGTTTGACTAATTTGGCTTATTTATCTGATATATTTACCAGGAAGGCAATGTCAAAGAGAATGATGCTAGACTTTGTTACTGAATGTTTTGTATAACAGAAATATCAGAATTTCCTTATGTCAACTGCCTTACAGTGGGCTCTTGTCGGATCTTTGACCATTGTCATTTGTAAGTCTTTTGTCATTTATAGTCACTGTTTTGTTGTTCCTGGACTGGTAAAGAACTGGATTTCAGCAGAACAGGATTAGTTACATAAGATTACATGAACTAAAGAAAATGATTTTGTGTCTTTTTGTTTCAAATGTTGCTGATAGTGTTTTGAGCTTGTTCTCTTAAGCTGACAACAGTTTGGTGGATGGCTGTCTTTATAAGCAGAATTGAGACATCCTTCTCTCTACCTGATCCCTACAGAGTTTAAAAACTTTCGGTGACTGTTTTTGTATTCCATGGCAGTATGTTTATTTGCACAAGTTCAATAAGAATCTGCTTTCCTTGTGAGAAGACTAGTTAAGAACACTGGTTATAGTGCCAGGGCTGTGACTGGAATGTCATACCTGAGAGACATGTGCATGGACTCAGATGTGAACAACTTTAAGGAACTAAGATTGACTTTATAAAGCCAACAACGCCCCTTGGAAGAACTGGCCTGGTACCTTGCTTACAGAGTTCCCAGCAGCCTTACCAGGTGAGTAAAGAAGGTCACTTCCTGGCAGGTGAAGAGACCTTGAAAAGAGAGGAATTCATCAAAATCTACAGGTACTGCAGGCAAAGACTGATGGCAAGTCTGGCTTGGCTGTCTGGCCTCAAGAGGCCTTTAAAAGTTCAATCTGAAATTCCTTACAAAAAGTTCCAGCAAAGCATATTTAAAAGAGCCTGTGTAATCAATTGCTCTTCTTGCTGCACTTGTGCAAATAATCAAGCCAGCTGTTAATTATTTTCTTAACCTGGTTACTTCTAATAAAAATGAGGGTGATTTTAGAGAAAAGTATTGTTTCAATAACGCAGCCTCTGTTGGATTTTTCCCAGAGGAGAGTGCCGCCCCAAATCACTCACAGAAGGCGTCTCTTGATGCAATAAGCAAGAGAAATTTATTTAGAGACCAGCTAGCTGGGGTCCAAGTGTCAGCCCGACGCAGCGGGTCTCAACAAGGGACCCCGAGCACTCAAAACCAAGGGTTTATATGGCATTTTCAAAACACTTAACTCTTAGTAATTTTCCACAGCTGCACATTATCTTTGCAAGACATACATCCTGGGGTTAAGCGAGAGCAAGATAAGGCTACTCTTCAATTGTTAGGGAGGTTCTGCACGATAAGCTTGGTATGTAGGATTAACTGACCAAGGTTAGCTGACCGAAGGCCACAGCTGCCCCCATCCCGGTGTTCATGATTAACTTGTTTTCCAAGGCCTTACCCAGTTCCAGTTTTTTTTCTTTTAAGTCACAACCTCAGAAAACTGCTTCTAGGCCTTTAAAATGGCTACTCTTATGCTAACTTATTCTCATTCTTACACCTCCTTCCAGAATGGAAAATCCAACTCCAGATGTTGCTACATAACCTAATAACACAATTTGTTTTATCTCGCCTAGAAGCCACAAAACTGCAAATAGTAATAGAAATGAAACCCAGAATAAAAGTGCCAGCCTTCTGAGGCCCTCTCAACTGACCAGTGATGGAGACCTAGCTGCACCCTTTACTGCTCCCCCTCTCAGCATGAAGCAGCCAGAGCGGTCGTCGCCCCCTTTCCCTAGCAGCAGCTAGAGTCTCTATCTGTAGAGGTGAGAATGAGACAGGGACCATAGGCTTAGACAGAATAAAGTGAGAGCCTCTGAAGAAAACAAGGCAGGATATTTGCAATCAGAGCAACGTAACTACATGCTGGAAACCCCCCTCCTACTAAAACTATGTTGACATTAAGTTCTAGAATCATTCTTCAGTGCGATTAGTTAATGTTCCCCAGATAAAGAAGAGTAGCACATGCTTTATTATGCTAATCATTTGTAATCATGTATAAGATTCACTTTAGCATGCTAAAAGGCCCAGGCCTATGTGCTGTCTTTCCTCCTGATCTAAATAATTTTGCTAGCTGAGAAACTGACTTAGCAATCAGACCCAGCTGTAGATGTCATAGTAAAAGGCAGGATTCTATAGCAAATATACAATATCTCAGCCCACCTTAGAGGCTGGGCACACAGTCTTTTAATGTGTGCCTGAACCAAAGCACCAGTGTCCCAGAGAGAAATCAAGGTAGATTATCTTTAATCAAGGACCCCTTGCCATCTGTCCCGAGCTAACTCGCTCCTGCTGGTTATGCTATGATGTTGCTCCCCCTTACTACGAAGGTATAGCATTTGTTAATGCTCTCAACCAGTCTTCTGACCCCTCCCCGTATAAGTGGCAGCAGAAAAGATCAAGACTCACTTTATCCTCTGTAAGTGGGCAAGGTACCTGCATTGAGAAAGTTCCTAAAACTTACACCTCCCTCTGCAACAGGAGAGAAGTAATAAACACCACCCCAACTTATTATATTCCCCCAT
Source organism: Manis pentadactyla (assembly GCF_030020395.1). NCBI lineage: Eukaryota > Metazoa > Chordata > Mammalia > Pholidota > Manidae > Manis > Manis pentadactyla. The sequence goes on along the minus strand of NC_080031.1, from coordinate 47,262,886 downwards.
CTAACGGGTGGTAAGCCTGCCAAACCGGAGTCACTCCATGTGTTCATTCCCAGAAGTTAAGTAGTCCTACAAAATAGAAGAAGTTTAGACATATTATTCCTCCAACAAGGCAGACTGTGCGCTGCCCTTAAAGAAGAATGTTGCTTCTGTGTAGATCATTCAGGAGTAGTAAAAGACTCCATGGCCAAAGTTAGAGAAAAGTTAGCTAAAAGAAAAAGAAAAAGAGAACAAAACCAAGGGTGGTTTGAGTCCTGGTTCAACTCCTCACCATAGTTCACTACCCTCATCTCTACTCTAGTAAGGCCTCTCATGATCTTAATATTAATTCTAACCTTTGGCCCCTGCATCCTAAACCGCCTAGTTACCTTTATCAAAGAACGCATTAGCACCATGCAAATCATGGTGTTGAGACAGAACTATCAGAGTGTTGACCAAACAGATGACCCCTAGTTTCATGATTGAAATAGATACAAGAAGAAGAGGGGAATGTAAGAATAGAAATAGGTTAAATGTAAGAATAGAAATAAGTTAGCATAAGAGTAGCAATCTTAAGGGCCTAAAAGCCATTTCCTGAGTGTGTGTGAACTGGAACTGGGTAAGGCTGAGAAAAACAAGATAATCAATCATGAACACCGGAATAAGGCAGCGGTGACCCTTGGTCAGCTAACCTTGGTCAGTTAATCCTACATACCAAGCTTATTGTGCAGAACCTCCCTAACAATTGAGGAGTGGTCTTATCTTGCTCTCGCTTAACCCCAGGATGTATGTCTTGCAAAGATAATGTGCAGCTGTGGAAAATTACTAAGAGTTAAGTGTTTTGAAAATGCTATATAAACCCTTGGCTTTGAGTGCTCGGGGTCCTTGTTGAAACCCGCTGTGTCAGGCAGACACTTGGACCCCAGCTAGCTGGAATAACAATAAACCTCTTGCTTGTTGCATCGATCTGCCGTGGCCTTCGTCTCCTCACTGGGGTGGAAGCGCAGACCAGAATAAGGCCGTTGGGTCTTACACTACAATTTTCAAAAGTGAGTAATTTGTGGTCGCTGTTGTTCTTAAGGTCTCCCACCCCCTCCAGTCTCCTTTGTACCATGATTTACTCATACATTTTTTATTCACTCTGGATTTTTAATTCCTCAAATGGACATGAAATTTTATTTGAAATTATGAGTAGACATATCAATTTAACACTCCAACTTAATATTTTCATTGAACAATAACCTCATTAATTAAGTAAATTAATAATGTAATATTTGAAGACAGTAGGCACAGAGAATTCTTATAGGTAATTTTACAGTAATTACTTTTATAAAATGCCACAATAGTAATATCAGGCTGTGTGGTAGACTGAATTCCACCATAGAAAATGAAGCATGGAGATAATTTTTCTTTGTGTCTTTTGATTCAAAATTCTTTTTTTCAAATTTCCTTTATTTATTGTATATCTGGAAAATTCACAGCACTGTGTATGGTGATGGAACTAAGGACAATATCACCATTATAGACAAAATAAAAATGTAAAATTAAATTGGGATATATCTCAAAAAAATCCTCATTTTGTATACAAATTTCAAAATTGATTACTTTACAATATTCTATGGGACCAGCTTCCTTTCTTTCCAAGAACATATAAAGGCATTTTTACTAACTGAAACATTTGTGCTTTGCTTACTGTCTGCCCTTTTCAGAATTTCTGGTTTATCTAGAAAATTTTCTTTAAAAAAAAAAGAACCATAACATAATAATCTTTTCAATTATCAAGAAATTTAGGAAAGCTAAATAATTAATCATCTGCCAAAGAGAACACTATTTTTTCCCCTTAAATTTGATTATTTTAATTCTGTTTCAACTCTTTTCAGTATTCAACAGAAACTTCAAATTGATATTGATAAGGTATTATTTATAATAGTATAAACATAAAGGGATCCACAGTTTCTGTTTTTACCTACATCACCTTAAGATAAACTGAAGTATCCCTTATAAAATATAAAATACAGCTTAAATGTATGGGAGAAATCAATGTATTTTTAAACTAGAGCAAGAGAACACCTGATAATGAAAAATAATTATTGAGAAGTTAGCTTTTGGGGAACATCTAGGAATGACAGGCTGCTGAGGATGCATCATTCTCAGTCGTCACGACGAGGACCAGGGGACGAGCAAGTTTAAGTGGAATGTGTTCAGGCTGCATTGTTGTTAACCAAGGCCAATTTTTCGTACATCTGGAAAAACATTCCAGCTGGTCACATAAGTGTGAATCCTTGAGGTCAGTTGATGTCTGTTCTTCTTTGTTTCTGCTTGTCAGAAACTGTAATGAAATGTACTATCTTCTTGGCAAGGACGACATTGTGAAGCTCTGTAACCTAAGGTGCGGGCACACATGAGGCGGAGATCTTGGGGTAAGGTACAAGGGTGGGCATCACCGGGCACATCTTCAGAAACAGACTGTTGTCTTCATGAGCACACTGGCGGCCTGCATAAACATAACACTTGCTCGGCCACATTCAGACTATTCTCTCAATTTCTCACTCTGTATATAAAAAACATCAAAATTAGTAACTTAATTGTTATAATTTTTAAACTTTTTTATTTCTGTCAACTTGATTTACTGGATTCATAGAGTAATATACTAAAATATTAAACTTATTTCAATTATATGTACAATCATCTCTACAAGTCTGGAAGTTGTAGTTTGGTTAAATTGTATATTTTTCTGTAAACAAGTAAAATTGAGGAAGTACATAAATCAGAAGCTAAACTGGAATGAGCATTGCAATGCAAAAGGCATAAAATCAAAGCTTTGTTTCCTAAATTTCATAAAATATGTAAACAATAATACCCACCCCTAAAATTGTATGAATATTAAACTATGATATCATGTTAATACTTCAAAATAATTGCTTGCTTGATAATGGTAGTTAATTATAATTTATAGATTTAAACTTATTTATTACTCATAAGAGCCTTATTTAACAATTAAATGGTTAAGAAAATTAAGACAGAGATTAGAAAAAAACAAATTTCTCAATTCCATTTTGTAAGCCTTGGCAAAATGTCCCCAGGGAGATACACCATTTATCTCTAGGTTATACTGGGCTATAATATGTAGCCTACTTTCCTTGTGAATATATTTTACTACATTTACTTTATTTTTATTTTTTTATTTTTTATTTTTTTGAAGGGTAGTTGACGCACAGTATTACATTACATTAGTTTCAAGTGTACAACACAGTGGTAGAACATTTATATACATAATTCTAGGTTCCAGCTATCACCCTACCAAGCTGTTACAATATCTTGACTATATTCCTTGTGCTATACATTACATCCCGGTTACTTATTTATTTTACCATTGGAAGTCTGTCTTTTTTTTTTTTTTTTTTTTTTTTTTTTTTTGTGAGGGCATCTCTCATATTTATTGATCAAATGGTTGTTAACGACAATAAAATTCTGTATAGGGGAGTCAATGCTAAATGCACAATCATTAATCCACCCCAAGCATAATTTTCGTCAGTCTCCAATATTCTGAGGCATAACAAACAAGTTCCTACATGTAGAACAAATTCTTAAATAATGAATAAGTTACATAGTGAACAGTACAAGGGCAGTCATCACAGAAACTTTCGGTTTTGCTCATGCATTATGAACTCTAAACAGTCAGTTCAAATATGAATACTGATTTGGTTTTTATACTTGATTTATATGTGGATACCACATTTCTCTCTTTATTATTATTATTTTTAATAAAATGCTGAAGTGGTAGGTAGATACAAGATAAAGGTAGAAAACACAGTTTAGTGTTGTAAGAGAGAAAATGTAGATGATCAGGTGTGTGCCTGTAGACTATGTGTTAATCCAAGCTAGACAAGGGCAATAAAACATCCACATATGCAGAAGATTTCTCTCAGAACAGGGGGGGTGAGGTTCTAAGCCTCACCTCTGTTGATCCCCAATTTCTCACCTGATGGCCCCCCTGCGACTGTGCCTGTCTTAGGTTGTTCCTCCCTTGAGGAATCTTACCCGTCTCTGGCTAACCAGTCATCTTCCGGGGCCATACAGGGAGATGTGAACTTGGTAAGTGAGAGGGAAGCCTTATTGTTTGAAAAGGTTAGCTATTTACTTCTTTGCATATTTATGCCCTGTGGCTTCTATGCCCAGCTTTTGTCTTGAGGTATCTTTACCACTTGGAAGAATTATGATACTCGGTAAATTTGATATGAGGCACGAATTCTATTTAAGGGTTGTAATTTGGAAGGAAGAAGAAAAGCTATAGAAGTAGCAGGCGGCAGAAAACATGGGAAGATTGATTATTTCTTTGACATATCTTCTTGTAGAGTAACTTCAGCATATATAGGTTTTATGCTACTACTTAAATTGCACACACACATTAACATAATAGGAGTATATTTACATAATCAAAGCATATCTGTAATTACCAGCCATCTCCAGTGAAACCAAGAAAATCAGTTAGGCACCTTAGGCATTTGTGAAAGCTTATCTATGATATGGTGGATATTGTCCAACTGAACTTGAACAGTCTGAGAGAAATCAGACAAATTAAAACAAGCCATTCCTGGGGACTGTTCACATGCTATATGTTCTTTTAACAGTAAATAGTCTGTAGTTGTAAGACTTTGGAGCGCTACAATTTGCACTTCTCCAAATTCTTGGTTGAGTTCCAACAGTATAGATCCAGTCAAATTTGTTGTTTTACTGTATGCACAGGCCAGCTTAGATATCTCCTTCTTCATTCCCATGGCAGGTCCATGAACTGGTGGGATGAGTGCATCTACAGCTGTAGCAGTGCGTGGATCTTTGTTGGGGTTTTTTGATGATCATCTTCTGGCATGAGTCTTCCAGAGAGTGCAGATGTTGGAAGTTCTTTTTCATATCGTATCTTATATCATTTTCGGGGTAGCCCAATTAGGCTTTGATCCTCTGTATAAACACAAACAAACCCTTTGCCTACACTTTTATATGCCCTTTACACCCTTGTGTAGAACTCGTTGGAGGTTACCACACAGGAACTGCCCCTTTTTTTTTTTTTTGCTTTGTTTTTGGTATCACTAATCTACACTTACATGACGAATATTATGTTTACTAGGCTCTCCCCTATACCAGGTCTCCCCTATAAACCCCTTTACAGTCACTGTCCATCAGCATAGCAAAATGTTCTAGAATCACTACTTGCCTTCTCTGTGTTGTGCAGCCCTCCCTTTTCTCCTACCCCCCCATGCATGTTAATCTTAATACCCCCCTACTTCACCTCCCCTTATCCCTCCCTACCCACCCATCCTCCCCAGTCCCTTTCCCTTTGGTACCTGTTAGTCCATTCTTGAGTTCTGTGATTCTGCTGCTGTTTTGTTCCTTCAGTTTTTCCTTTGTTCTTATATTCCACAGATAAGTGAAATCATTTGGTATTTCTCTTTCTCCGCTTGGCTTGTTTCACTGAGCAAAATACCCTCCAGCTCCATCCATGTTGCTGCAAATGATTGGATTTGCCCTTTTCTTATGGCTGAGTAGTATTCCATTGTGTATATGTACCACATCTTCTTTATCCATTCATCTGTTGATGGACATTTAGGTTGCTTCCAATTCTTGGGTATTGTAAATAGTGCTGTGATAAACATAGGGGTGCATCTGTCTTTCTCAAACTTGATTGCTGCATTCTTAGGGTAAATTCCTAGGAGTGGAATTCCTGGATCAAATGGTAAGTCTGTTTTGAGCATTTTGATGTACCTCCATACTGCTTTCCACAATGGTTGAACTAACTTACATTCCCACCAGCAGTGTAGGAGGGTTCCCCTTTCTCCACAGCCTCGCCAACATTTGTTGTTGTTTGTCTTTTGGATGGCAGCCATCCTTACTGGTGTGAGGTGATACCTCATTGTAGTTTTAATTTGCATTTCTCTGATAATTAGCGATGTGGAGCATCTTTTCATGTGTCTGTTGGCCATCTGTATTTCTTTTTTGGAGAACTGTCTGTTCAGTTCCTCTGCGAATTTTTAATTGGGTTATTTGTTTTTTGTTTATTGAGGCGTGTGAGCTCCTTATATATTCTGGACATCAAGCCTTTATCGGATGTGTCATTTTTCAAATATATTTTCCCATAGTGTAGGGATCCTTCTTGTTCTATTGATGGTGTCTTTTGCTGTACAGAAGCTTTTCAGCTTAATATAGTCCCACTTACTCATTTTTGCTGTTGTTTTCCTTGCGAGGGGAGATATGTTCAAGAAGAGGTCACTCATGTTTTGTTTTTTTTTTTTTTTAGATAATTATTTTTTATTGAAGGGTAGTTGACACACAGTATTACATTACATTAGTTTCAGGTGTACAACACAGTGATTCAACATTTATATACATGATAATTCTAAGTACCAGCTATCACCATATCAAGTTGTTACAATATTTTGACTATATTCCTTATGCTATACATTACATCCCGGTTGCTTATTTATTTTACAATTGGAAGTGTGTACTTTTTCTTGGTTGTTGTTGTTAGGGCCTCTCTCATATTTATTGATCAAATGGTTGTTAAAAACAATAAAATTCTGTATAGGGGAGTCAATGCTCAATGCACAATCATTAATCCACCCCAAGCCTAATTTTCGTCAGTCTCCAATCTTCTGAAGCATAAGGAACAAGTTCTTACATGGAGAACAAATTCTTACATAGTGAATAAGTTACATGGTGAACAGTACAAGGGCAGTCATCACAGAAACTTTTGGTTTTGCTCATGCATTATGAACTATAAACAGTCAGTTCAAATATGAATACACATTTGATTTTTATACTTGATTTATATGTGGATACCACATTTCTCTCTTTATTATTTTTAATAAGATGCTGAAGTGGTAGGTAGATACAACATAAAGGTAGAAAACATAGTTTAGTGTTGTAAGAGAGCAAATGTAGATGATCAGGTGTGTGCCTGTAGACTATGTGTTAATCCAAGCTAGACAAGGGCAATAAAACATCCACATATGCAGAAGATTTCTCTCAGAACAGGGGGGGTGAGGTTCTAAGCCTCACCTCTGTTGATCCCCAATTTCTCACCTGATGACCCCCCTGCGACTGTGCCTGTCTTAGGTTGCTCCTCCCTTGAGGAATCTTACCCGTCTCTGGCTAACCAGTCATCTTCCGGGGCCATACAGGGAAATGTTAAGTTGGTAAGTGAGAGAGAAGCCTTATTGTTTGAAATGGTTAGCTTTTTATTTCTTTGCATATTTATGCCCTGTGGCTTCTATGCCCAGCATTTGTCTTGAGGTATCTTTACCACTTGGAGGAGTTATGATACTCGGTAAATTTGATATGAGGCACGAATTCTATTTAAGAATTCGTTGTAATTAGGAAGGAAGAAGAAAAGCTATAGAAGTAGCAGGCGGGAGAAAACATGGGAAGATTGATTATTTCTTTGACGTATCTTCTTGTAGAGTAAATTCAGCATGTATATATTTTAAGCTACTACTTAAATTGCGCACACACATTAACATAATAGGAGTATAGTTACATAACCAAAGCATACCTGTAATTACCAGCCATCTCCAGTGAAACCAAGAAAACCAGTTAGGCACCCTAGGCATTTGTGAAAACTTATCAATGATATGATGGTTATTGTCTAACTGAATTTGAATAGTTTGAGAAAAATCAGACAAATTAAAACAACCCATTCCTGGGCACTGTTCACATCCCATATGTTCTTTTAACAGTAAATAGTCTGTAGTTGTAAGATTTTGGAGCGCTACAATTTGCACTTCTCCTAATTCTTGGTTGAGTTCCAACAGTATAGATCCAGTCAAATTTGTTGTTTTACTGTATGCACAGGCCAGCTTAGATATCTCCTTCATTCCCATGGCAAGTCCAGGAGCTGGTGGGATGAGTGCATCTACAGCTGTAGCAGTGCGTGGATCTTTGTTGGGGTTTTTTGATGATCATCTTCTGGAATGAGTCTTCCCGAGAGTGCTGATGTTGGAAGTTCTCTTTCATATCGTTTCTTAGTTCATTTTCGGGGTAGCCAAATTAGGCTTTGATCCTCTGTATAAACACAAACAGACCCTTTGCCTACACTTTTATATGTCCTTTATATCATTGTGTAGAACTCATTAGAGGTCACCACATAGGAACTGCATTTTTTTTTTTAATCATTAATCTACACTTACATGACGAATACTTTGTTTACTAGGCTCTCCCCTATACCAGGTCCCCCCTATATACTCCTTTACAGTCACTGTCCATCAGCGTAGCAACCTGTTGTAGAATCACTACTTGTCTTCTCTGTGTTGTACAGCCCTCCCCTTTCTCCCACCCCTCTATGGATGCTAATCTTAATACCCCCCTACTTCTCCCCCCCTTATCCCTCCCTACCCACCCATCCTCCCCAGTCCCTTTCCCTTTGGTACCTGTTAGTCCATTCTTGAGTTCTGTGATTCTGCTGCTGTTTTGTTCCTTCAGTTTTTCCTTTGTTCTTATATTCCACAGATGAGTGAAATCATTTGGTATTTCTCTTTCTCTGCTTGGCTTGTTTCACTGAGCAAAATACCCTCCAGCTCCATCCATGTTGCTGCAAATGGTTGGATTTGCCCTTTTCTTATGGCTGAGTAGTATTCCATTGTGTATATGTACCACATCTTCTTTATCCATTCATCTATCGATGGACATTTAGGTTGCTTCCAATTCTTGGCTATTGTAAATAGTGCTGCGATAAACATAGGGGTGCACTGATCTTTCTCATACTTGATTGCTGCATTCTTAGGGTAAATTCCTAGGAGTGCAATTCCTGGTTCAAATGGTAAGTCTGTTTTGAGCATTTTGATGTACCTCCATACTGCTTTCCACAATGGTTGAACAAGTTTACATTCCCACCAGCAGTGTAGGAGGGTTCCCCTTTCTCCACAGCCTCGCCAACATTTGTTGTTGTTTGTCTTTTGGATGGCAGCCATCCTTACTGGTGTGAGGTGATACCTCATTGTAGTTTTAATTTGCATTTCTCTGATAATTAGCGATGTGGAGCATCTTTTCATGTGTCTGTTGGACATCTGTATTTCATTTTTGGAGAACCGTCTGTTCAGTTCCACTGCCCATTTTTTAATTGGGTTATTTGTTTTTTGTTTGTTGAGGCGTGTGAGCTCTTTATATATTCTGGACGTCAAGCCTTTATCAGATGTGTCATTTTCAAAGATATTCTCCCATACTGTAGGGATCCTTCTTGTTCTATTGATGGTGTCTTTTGCTGTACAGAAGCTTTTCAGCTTAATATAGTCCCACTTGTTCATTTTTGCTGTTGTTTTCCTTGCACGGGGAGATATGTTCAAGAAGAGGTCACTCATGTTTATGTCTAAGAGGTTTTTGCCTATGTTTTCTTCCAAGAGTTTAATGGTTTCATGACTCACATTGAGGTCTTTGATCCATTTTGAGTTTACTTTTGTATATGGGGTTAGACGATGGTCCAGTTTCATTCTCCTACATGTAGCTGTCCAGTTTTGCCAGCACCATCTGTTGAAGAGACTGTCATTTCGCCATTGTATGTCCATGTCTCCTTTATCAAATATTAATTGACCATATATGTCTGAGTTAATGTCTGGATTCTCTAGTCTGTTCCATTGGTCTGTGGCTCTGTTCTTGTGCCAGTACCAAATTGTCTTGATTACTATGGCTTTATAATAGAGCTTGAAGTTGGGGAGTGAGATCCCCCCTACTTTATTCTTCGTTCTCAGGATTGCTTTGGCTATTCGGGGTCTTTGGTGGTTCCATATGAATTTTTGAATTATTTGTTCCAGTTCATTGAAGAATGTTGCTGGTAGTTTCATAGGGATTGCATCAAATCTGTATATTGCTTTGGGCAGGATGGCCATTTTGACGATATTAATTCTTCCTAGCCATGAGCATGGGATGCGTTTCCATCTGTTAGTGTCCCCTTTAATTTCTTTTAAGAGTGACTTGTAATTTTCAGAATATAAGTCTTTCACTTCTTTGGTTAGGTTTATTCCTAGGTATTTTATTTTTTTTTATGCAATTGTGAATGGAGTTGTTTTCCTGATTTCTCTTTCTGTTGGTTCATTGTTGGTATATAGGAAAGCCACAGATTTCTGTGTGTTGATTTTGTATCCTGCAACTTTGCTGTATTCTGATATCAGTTCTAGTAGTTCTGGGGTGGAGTCTTTAGGGTTTTTTATGTACAGTATCATGTCATCTGCAAATAGTGACAGTTTGACTTCTTCTTTGCCAATCTGGATTCCTTGTATTTTTTTGTTTTGTCTGATTGCTGTGGCTAGGACCTCTAGTACAATGTTAAATAACAGTGGGGAGAGTGGGCATCCCTGTCTAGTTCCCGATCTCAGCGGAAATGCTTTCAGCTTCTCGCTATTCAATATAATGTTGGCTGTGGGTTTTTCATAGATGGCCTTTATTATGTTGAGGTACTTGCCCTCTATTCCCATTTTGCTGAGAGTGTTTATCATGAATGGATGTTGAACTTTGTCAAATGCTTTTTCAGCATCTATGGAGATGATCATGTGGTTTTTGTCTTTCTTTTTGTTGATGTGGTGGATGATGTTGATGGACTTTCGAATGTTGTACCATCCTTGCATCCCTGGGATGAATTCCACTTGGTCATGGTGTACGATGGTTTTGATGTATTTTTGAATTCGGTTTGCTAAAATTTTGTTGAGTATTTTTGCGTCTACGTTCATCAGGGATATTGGTCTATAGTTTTCTTTTTTGGTGGTGTCTTTGCCTGGTTTTGGTATTAGGGTGATGTTAGCTTCATAGAATGAGTTTGGGAGTATCCCCTCCTCTTCTATTTCTTGGAAAACTTTAAGGAGAATGGGTATTATGTCTTCCCTGTATGTCTGATAAAATTCCGAGGTAAATCCATCTGGCCCGGGGGTTTTGTTCTTTGGTAGTTTTTTGATTACCGCTTCAATTTCGTTGCTGGTAATTGGTCTGTTTAGATTTTCTGTTTCTTTTTGGGTCAGTCTTGGAAGGTTGTATTTTTCTAGGAAGTTGTCCATTTCTCCTAGGTTTCCCAGCTTGTTAGCATATAGGTTTTCATAGTAGTCTCTAATAATTCTTTGTATTTCTGCGGGATCTGTTGTGATTTTTCCTTTCTCATTTCTGATACTGTTGATTTGTGTTGACTCTCTTTTCCTCTTAATAAGTCTGGCTAGAGGCTTATCTATTTTGTTTATTTTCTCGAAGAACCAGCTCTTGGTTTCATTGATTTTTGCTATTGTTTTATTCTTCTCAATTTTATTTATTTCTTCTCTGATCTTTATTATGTCCCTCCTTCTGCTGACCTTAGGCCTCATTTGTTCTTCTTTTTCCAATTTTGATAGTTGTGACATTAGACCGTTCATTTGGGATTGCTCTTCCTTTTTTAAATATGCTTGGAGTGCTATATACTTTCCTCTTAAGACTGCTTTTGCTGCGTCCCACAGAAGTTGGGGCTTAGTGTTGTTGTTGTCATTTGTTTCCATATATTGCTGGATCTCCATTTTGATTTGGTCATTGATCCATTGATTATTTAGGAGCGTGTTGTTTAGCCTCCATGTGTTTGTGAGCCTTTTTGCTTTCTTTGAACAGTTTATTTCTAGTTTAATGCCTTTGTGGTCTGAAAAGTTGGTTGGTAGGATTTCAATCTTTTGGAATTTACTGAGGCTCTTTTTGTGTCCTAGTATGTGGTCTATTCTGGAGAATGTTCCATGTGCACTTGAGAAGAACGTGTATCCTGTTGCTTTTGGATGTAGAGTTCTGTAGATGTCTATTAGGTCCATCTGTTCTAGTGTGTTGTTCTGTGCCTCTGTGTCCTTACTTATTTTCTGTCTGGTGGATCTGTCCTTTGGAGTGAGTGGTGTGTTGAAGTCTCCTAGAATGAATGCATTGCATTCTATTTCCTCCTTTAGTTCTGTTAATATTTGTTTCAGGTATGTTGGTGCTCCTGTATTGGGTGCATATATATTTATAATGGTTATATCCTCTTAATGGACTGAGCCCTTTATCATTATGTAATGTCCTTCTTGGTCTTTTGTTACTTTCTTTATTTTGAAGTCTGTTTTGTCTGATACCAGAATTGCAACACCTGCTTTCTTCTCTCTGTTGTTTGCTTGAAATATCTTTTTCCATCCCTTGACTTTAAGTCTGTGCGCGTCTTTGGGTTTGAGGTGAGTCTCTTGTAAGCAGCATATGGATGGATCTTGCTTTTTTATCCATTCTATTACTCTGTGTCTTTTGATTGGTGCATTCAGTCCATTTACATTTAGGGTGATTATTGAAAGGTATGAATTTATTGCCATTGCAGGCTTTAAGTTTGTGGTTACCAAAGGTTTAGGGTTAGCTTCTTTACTGTCTTACTGTCTAACTTAACTCGCTTGTTGAGCTATTATAAACACAATCTGATGATTCTTTATTTCTCTCCCTTCTTATTCCTCCTCCTCCCTTCTTCATATGTTGGGTGTTTTGTTGTGTGCTCTTTTTAGGAGTGCTCCCATCTAGAGCAGTCCCTGTAGGATGCCCTGTAGAGGTGGTTTGTGGGAGGCAAATTCCCTCAACTTTTGCTTGTCTGGGAATTGTTTAATCCCTCCTTCATATTTAAATGATATTCGTGCTGGATACAGTAGTCTTGGTTCGAGGCCCTTCTGTTTCATTGCATTAAGTATATCATGCCATTCTCTTCTGGCCTGTAGGGTTTCTGTTGAGAAGTCTGATGATAGCCTGATGGGTTTTCCTTTGTAGGTAACCTTTTTTTTCTCTCTGGCTGCTTGTAATACTTTGTCCTTGTCTTTGATCTTTGCCATTTTAATTATTATGTGTCTTGGTGTTGCCCTCCTTGGATCCCTTGTCATGGGAGTTCTGTGTACCTCTGTGGTCTGAGAGGCCATTTCTTCCCCTAGTTTGGGGAAATTTTCAGCAATTATTTCTTCAAAGACATTTTCTATCCCCTTTTCTCTCTCCACTTCTTCTGGAATGCCTGTGATTCTTATATTATTCCTTTTCCATTGATCACTCAGCTCTCTTAAAATTCTTTCATTCCTGGAGATCCTTTTATCTCTCTCTGCATCAGCTTCTCTGCGTTCCTCTTCTCTGTTTTCTAGTCCATTAATGGTCTCTTGCATCTCGTCCATTCTGTTTTGAAGTCCTTCCAGAGCTTGTTTCATTTCTGAATTCTCCTTCCTTAGTTCTTGCATATTTCTCTGCAAGTCCATCAGCATGGTTATGACTTTTGTTTTGAATTCTTTTTCAGGTAGACTGGCTAAATCTATCTCCCCAGATTCCTTCTCAGGGGAAGATGTAGCAGATGCTGAAGCTGTCTGGGTTAGTCTTGTCTGAATCATATTTTTTTGCCTTTTCATGTTGACAGGTGCTATTGACTGTCAGCTGGGAGGGCCAAAATTTTCACTTACTACTGGCCTTTCTTTACTGGGGCAACTGCGTCCCCTAGTGGCTTGTGTTGGGTAATTGCGTGTAGAGTGGGTCTTTGTGTCTTGCCTGGCCGGGAGGGAGAAATTTCCCTTTCTGTGGGCGGAATTTGTCTCAGGCTGCTTCTCTGCTTTCGCAGCGCCCGGTGGGGTGATGGATGGGGGGGCTGCTTGACTGCCTCCGTGAGGGGTCTCAGAGCTGTTGCCCAGGGGGTTAGTGCACCCGGTTTTCCCTGTAATTTCCAGCTGCTGTACTGTGACCTGGGTTGTTTCCGTCAAGCTGTTAAGTCCCTGTCCCTTTAAGACTTTCAAAAAGCCCCCGCTTTTCTTTGTCACAGGGGCATCAGCTTCAGCACCCGCTCTGATGTCTTACCCCCTGTTCTTCCAGTATCCAGGGCCCCCTGGGCATATACTGTGTCTGCGCTCTGGCCCGGATGGCTGGGGCTGGGTGTTCGGCAGTCCTGGGCTCCGTCTCCCTCCCGCTCTGACTATTGTTCTCCCTCCGGGAGCTGGGGGGAGGGGCGCTCGTGTCCCGCCGGGCCGGGGCTTGTATCTTACCCCTTTCACCAGTCGCTGGGTTCTCGCTGGTGTAGCTGCAGTCTGGCCACTGTCCTGCGTCTTCTGGTCTCTCTTTTAGGGCTAGTTGTGTTTGTTGTATTTTCAAAAGTATATATGTTTTTGGGAGGAGATTCCCACTGTCCTACTCACGCCGCCATGTTGGCTCCACCCCCGAGGTCACTCATGTTTATGTCTAAGAGGTTTTTGCCTATGTTTTCTTCCAAGAGTTTAATGGTTTCATGGCTTACATTAAGGTCTTTGATTCATTTTGAGTTTACTTTTGTATATGGGGTTAGACAATGGTCCAGTTTCATTCTCCTCCATGTAGCTGTCCAGTTTTGCCAGCACCACCTGTTGAAGAGACTGTCATTTCCCCATTGTATGTCCATGGCTCCTTTATCAAATATTAATTGACCATATATGTCTGGGTTAATGTCTGGATTCTCTAGTCTGTTCCATTAGTCTGTGGCTCTGCTCTTGTGCCAGTACCAAATTGTCTTGATTACTATGGCTTTATAGTAGAGCTTGAAGTTGGGGAGTGAGATCCCCCCTACTTTATTCTTCTTTCTCAGGATTGCTTTGGCTATTCGGGATCTTTGGTGTTTCCATATGAATTTTTGTATTATTTGTTCCAGTTCATTGAAGAATGTTGCTGGTAGTTTCATAGGGATTGCATCAAATCTGTATATTGCTTTGGGCAGGACGGCCGTTTTGATGATATTAATTCTTCCTAGCCACGAGCATGGGATGAGTTTCCATCTGTTAGTGTCCCCTTTAATTTCTCTTAAGAGTGACTTGTAATTTTCAGAGTATAAGACTTTCACTTCTTTGGTTAGGTTTATTCCTAAGTATTTTATTTTTTTTGATGCAATTGTGAATGGAGTTGTTTTCCTGATTTCTCTTTCTGTTGGTTCATTGTTAGTATATAGGAAAGCCACAGATTTCTGTGTGTTGATTTTGTATCCTGCAACTTTGCTGTATTCTGATATCAGTTCTAGTAGTTTTGGGGTGGAGTCTTTAGGGTTTTTTATGTACAGTATCATGTCATCTGCAAATAGTGACAGTTTAACTTCTTCTTTAACAATCTGGATTCCTTGTATTTCTTAATTTTGTCTGATTGCCGTGGCTAGGACCTCCAGTACTATGTTAAATAACAGTGGAGAGAGTGGGCATCCCTGTCTAGTTCCCGATCTCAGAGGAAATGCTTTCAGCTTCTCGCTGTTCAATATAATGTTGGCTGTGGGTTTATCATAGATGGCTTTTATTATGTTGAGGTACTTGCCCTCTATTCCCATTTTGCTGAGAGTTTTTAACATGAATGGATGTTGAACTTTGTCAAATGCTTTTTCAGCATCTATGGAGATGATCATGTGGTTTTTGTCTTTCTTTTTGTTGATGTGGTGGATGATGTTGATGGACTTTCGAATGTTGTACCATCCTTGCATCCCTGGGATGAATCCCACTTGGTCATGGTGTATGATCCTTTTGATGTATTTTTGAATTCGGTTTGCTAAAATTTTGTTGAGTATTTTTGCGTCTACGTTCATCAGGGATATTGGTCTATAGTTTTCTTTTTTGGTGGTGTCTTTGCCTGGTTTTGGTATTAGGGTGATGTTAGCTTCATAGAATGAGTTTGGGAGTATCCCCTCCTCCTCTATTTTTTGGAAAACTTTAAGGAGAATGGGTATTATGTCTTCCCTGTATGTCTGATAAAATTCCGAGGTAAATCCATCTGGCCCGGGGGTTTTGTTCTTTGGTAGTTTTTTGATTACCGCTTCAATTTCGTTGCTGGTAATTGGTCTGTTTAGATTTTCTGTTTCTTCCTGGGTCAATCTTGGAAGGTTATATTTTTCTAGGAAGTTGTCCATTTCTCCTAGGTTTTCCAGCTTGTTAGCATATAGGTTTTCATAGTATTCTCCAATAATTCTTTGCATTTCCGTGGGGTCCGTCGTGATTTTTCCTTTCTCGTTTCTGATACTGTTGATTTGTGTTGAGTCTCTTTTTTTCTTAATAAGTCTGGCTAGAGGCTTGTCTATTTTGTTTATTTTCTCGAAGAACCAGCTCTTGGTTTCATTGATTTTTGCTATTGTTTTATTCTTCTCAATTTTATTTATTTCTTCTCTGATCTTTATTATGTCCCTCCTTCTGCTGACCTTAGGCCTCATCTGTTCTTCTTTTTCCAATTTCGATAATTGTGACATTAGACCATTCAGTTGGGATTGCTCTTCCTTTTTTAAATATGCTTGGATTGCTATATACTTTCCTCTTAAGACTGCTTTTGCTGTGTCCCACAGAAGTTCGGGCTTAGTGTTGTTGTTGTCATTTGTTTCCATATATTGCTGGATCTCCATTTTGATTTGGTCATTGATCCATTGATTATTTAGGGTCATGTTGTTAGGCCTCCATGTGTTTGTGAGCCTCTTTGCTTTCTTTGTACAGTTTATTTCTAGTTTTATGCCTTTGTGTTCTGAGAAGTTGGTTGGTAGGAATTCAATCTTTTGGAATTTTCTGAGGCTCTTTTTGTGGCCTAGTATGTGGTCTATTTTGGAGAATGTTCCATGTGCACTTGAGAAGAATGTATATCCCGCTGATTTTGGATGTAGAGTTCTATAGATGTCTATTAGGTCCATCTGCTGTACTGTGTTGTTCAGTGCTTCCGTGTCCTTACTTATTTTCTGCCCAGTGGATCTATCCTTTGGGGTGAGTGGTGTGTTGAAGTCTCCTACAATGAATGCATTGCAGTCTATATCCCCCTTTAGTTCTGTTAGTATTTGTTTCACAAATGCTGGTGCTCCTGTGTTGGGTGCATATATATTTAGAATGGTTATATCCTCTTGTTGGACTGAGCCCTTTATCATTATGTAGTGTCCTTCTTTATCTCTTCTTACTTTCTTTGTTTTGAAGTCTATTTTGTCTGATATTAGTACTGCAACCACTGCTTTCTTCTCACTGTTGTTTGCTTGAAATATGTTTTTCCATCCCTTGACTTTTAGTCTGTACATGTCTTTGGGTTTGAGGTGAGTTTCTTGTAAGCAGCATATGGATGGGTGTTGCTTTTTTATCCATTCTGTTACTCTGTGTCTTTTGATTGGTGCATTAAGTCCATTTACATTTAGGGTGACTATTGAGAGATATGTACTTATTGCCATTGCAGGCTTTAAATTCGTGGTTACCAAAGGTTCAAGGTTAGCCTCTTTAGTATCTTACTGCCTAACTTAGCTCGCTTATTGAGCTGTTATATACACTGTCTGGAGATTCTTTTCTTCTCTCCCTTCTTGTTCCTCCTCCTCGATTCTTCATATGTTGGGTGTTTTGTGCTGTGCTCTTTCTAGGAGTGCTCCCATCTAGAGCAGTCCCTGTAAGATGTTCTGTAGAGGTGGTTTGTGGAAAGCAAATTCCCTCAGCTTTTGTTTGTCTGGGAATTGTTTAATCCCACTGTCATATTTGAATGATAGTCGTGCTGGATACAGTATCCTTGGTTCAAGGCCCTTCTGTTTCATTGTATTAAATATATCATGCCATTCTCTTCTGGCCTGTAGGGTTTCTGTTGAGAAATCTGACGTTAGCCTGATGGGTTTCCCTTTATAGGTGACCTTTTTCTCTCTAGCTGCCTTTAACACTCTTTCCTTGTCCTTGATCTTTGCCATTTTAATTATTATGTGTCTTGGTGTTGCCCTTCTTGGATCCTTTCTGTTGGGGGTTCTGTGTATTTCCGCGGTCTGTTCGATTACTTCCTCCCCCAGTGTGGGGAAGTTTTCAGCAATTATTTCTTCTAAGATACTTTCCATCTTTTTTCCTCTCTCTTCTTCTTCTGGGACCCCTATAATACGGATATTGTTCCTTTTGGATTGGTCACACAGTTCTCTTAATATTGTTTTATTCCTGGAGATCCTTTTGTCTCTCTCTATGTCAGCTTCTATGCGTTCCTGTTCTCTGATTTCAATTCCATCAATGGCCTCTTGCATTCTATCCATTCTGCTTATAAACCCTTCCAGAGTTTGTTTCATTTCTGTGATCTCCTTTCTGGCATCTGTGATCTCCTTCCGGACTTCATCCCATTTCTCTTGCGTATTTCTCTGCATCTCTGTCAGTATGTTTATGATTCTTATTTTGAATTCTTTTTCAGGGAGACTGGTTAGGTCTGTCTCCTTCTCTGGTGTTGTCTCTGTGATCTTTGTCTGCCTGTAGCTTTGCCTTTTCATGGTGATAGGAATAGTCTGCAGAACTGGGACGAGTGACGGCTGGAAGGACTTCCTTTCTTGTTGGTTTGTGGCCCTCCTCTCCTGGGAGAACAGCGACCTCTATTGGCTTGTGCTGCGCAGCTGTGCGCAGACAGGGTTTCTGCTTCCTGCCCGGCTGCTATGGAGTTAATCTCCGCTGTTGCTGTGGGCGTGACCTGGCTCGGGCAGCTACTCCAAAATGGTGGAGTCGCGTTGGAGCAGGAGCCCCTTCCCGAGGCGCTGGGTTCTCTCAGGTGTGGATGTGGTCTGGATATTGTCCTGTGTCCTCTGGTCTTTATTCTAGGAAGGGTTGTCTTTGTTATATTTTCATAGATATATGTTGTTTTGGGAGGAGATTTCCGCTGCTCTACTCACGCCGCCATCTTCCCCACCTCTGTCATTTACTACATTTATTTAAGTATAACTGATAGACAGTATATACTGGTTTCAAGTATACATCACAATGATTAATAGTTACATTACTGAATCCTCACCCATAGTGCAGTGGCTGTCATCACAGAAGATGTTAGATAACCATCTATTATGTTCTCCATGTCACACTTGCATCCCTGTGACCAACTTATATTATAATTGAGAATTTTGTGTTTCAAATGGATGACTGCCAGTAGTTTTGAAAAGTCAGGCTGCTGCTTGAATGCCTATGTGTTATCTGCCAAGCCAGCTGTAGACAATTACGAGGCTCCACCTGGCAGGCCTCCCTGGGATAAGCTGCGGCCCTCACACCAGTATGGCACAAAGAGACACTGCCTTCAAGAAAGGGCATGTGGAAGTGAATCAGGCCTGCTGGGCTGGCCATGCTTTTCCATGAATTTCCACATTTTGGCAAAACGCTTTCCTGCAGAGATCCCTTTACCTGGCGTTTTCAGAGGAGGCTTCCTCAGGGACCTTTGCTGAGTCTACTTATGGAAAGTAGGGGACAACATCTTCAAACAGCTCTTTATACTGTGACTCAGGGCTCATATTTCCTAATCACAGCCCTCCCTTCTCTTTCACCCTCTGGCCGCAGGCCCATTATACTGCAAGAGACTTTTCTTTCCAGCTCCCAGTCCTAGCATGCACTGCACATCTGTGCTGATCCATTGCACCCTGACCAGGGGGCCACCCCAGGCAGGGAAATGTCCAGTCACAGTGAGTGACAAAGGCTTGCCTCACACTTTCCTTGTTGACTTGTAGCTTTAAAGGACTTCTTAACACCTGGCTGCTCAGCTCTCTCTCCAGCTCAGCTGGACCCTTGCCCAAGTCCTCTTAATTTTTCTAAACGCTGAGTAACACTGAAATAAGTTAACTTGATTCTGCAGATGCAATCATTGAGGTCATGTCACTCATCCAGATAAATCATCTGGGCTCCTTGGAATACACAGTATTATCTCTGAGTTTCTTGTACACAGCCTGCTGTGATTGGTCCCATTGACCTGAGCTGTGGAGATCATTACCTGCTGGGAATCACCCTTGGGGAACTGTCCTGAATCAAAGGGTCCATGCCTTAGGGGGTTTACAGCCTCTGGGGGCTTTAAAGTTGATGGCATAGGTTTGCCCACATTTTTAGATAAAGCAAATCATGACCAGTCTATTCCACAACTTAGAAATCTTGTTCTTTTCATCTAAGTTCTCAAATTCTGTCTGCATAGGAAAATTTGCTTAAGCCATTTTAAGACCTTGATTTACAATGATGATAAATTTTTGTTTTCTCTGGGATTAGAGGCCTACACTGCTCAGGAGTAAGTAGGCTGTTGTTACTGTTGAAATATCTTCCCACCTTCTTTTCTTCCCTTTCATAACCTGATTTTCCTGCAATCTTTTTCACTTTGGAATTTCATTTTGTTTTTAAAAATGGAGATGGATTTGAATAGAAAGTACTGTTAGTGTATCAATGCAGTGGACCACCATATTCTATTCTGTTTAACAATTAATAATCCTATTCAATTAATAAGCTTTCCCAGTAATGAATGGGTTAATTCTTTCAACAAGACAGCAAGCAAATAGAATTGCATCAGATTTTTAAACCTTTTGTGCTCTTTTCTGTGACTATGACAGTAATATCAGGAAGTGTGATGGACTCATAGGAAACAAAAATAAACAAGAGTTGATAATTGTTTCTTTATGTTGTCACCCTAGATTCAAAATCCTCATTTTCAAAATTTATTTACCATAAACTTGTAAATAATCAGATTTGTATTAAAGATGTTCCAAAGACTAAGAAAAACGTCATTATTTAGAGGTTTATAAACATATGGAAGTTGGTTTATATCTACATCTATATAGCTAAATGAAAAAACACTGTGTTAAAACATTGCTTAATACTTCAGAAGTTATTCTATATGGTTGGTTGGCTTCTTCTTTCTCAAGTGTGATGTAAGGACTTTTCAATAAATGAGGAGTTTTTTTTCAGGGTTTTGCTCAGGGTTTTCTTTTTGGACTTCCATTATTTAATGAAAATAATTCATAGTGCTTGTTTTTTGACTTCAACTAAATTTATTGCAATACATTAATAGGCTGCTAAGAAAGAGAGCACATGGACTCTAATTTAAAATTCGAATTATTGTACATAACATCCCAAATATTTTAATTAAATTTAAACACTGCATGATGGATACTTTCATAAGTATTAACTTCACCATGTGATTAATTTGGACATAAAGTACTACCACATGCACTGTAATTGTATATATTGATACCTATAAAATAACCATAGTGTACAATTAGTGGTTGCTATTTAAGGTATATTCATCAGAGAATCTAGATATATTAAATATTATTACTACTGTCCAATATCACCTTGTCACCCACTTATCACTATTCATCTAATTTTGTCAGACGTTTGCAAAGTTTCCTTCCCTTTATTTAATTACCTGCCTATGTTTAGTTATAATTTTTAGGTCATTCAGTTATATTTACTCATCATATAGGTGCATTGTCTCCCATATGTTAATTTAGAAAATATGTCATGTTATAATGTGAATCTTATTAACTGTAGGACATCTATATGTCTACATGTGCCATGGATTGACAATTCTTGTGATATTGAAATTGGGAAATCCATTAAAACAAAATTAATAAATCATAAAGTTGCATATGTATATATTTATTAGAAACAATTTAAAATATATGCACATAAGAAGGTACAACCCTCAAGAGCACATTTAAAATTTCAAAATATAATTGCTTCCATATTTCTCAATGTTTTAATAAATAACACTAAATAGTTAATTTTACTATGGATTGTAATTTAAAAATTTATTTTAATTTGTAGTCTCTCAACTGCAATAATATTTATAATTTTGAGGATAAGTAGTGTACATTACATTATTTAAAAATAACAACACATTACTAAAAGTGTAAGTCCTAAACCCCTACAAATTTTTCAAAGAGGAAAGCACTTTAAAGATTTCTGTTAATATTTCTGGAATGTGGAGATATTCTAATTTACCTTTTTATTTATCTATCTCTCCTTTCTACTTAATCTTTTTTTTAATCCACCATATTTTTTCACTTGCGAATTTTACTCTAATGACTTGCATACCTCATATTTCAGGTGTTTTTAGTTCAAACTTAGTCTAAAATATTTATGGTTAAGTTTTAAAAAAGCAAGTAGTAATATGCCTTTTCTAAGTGACAGTTTTGAAAAATAATACTAAATTTATTTATTTGTTGAAATGATTGGTGTCTGCTCTACTATCATTGTTTACATATTACTTCCTTCAAAATTCACTCTTACATTAGACTTTGGCTTCAAACTCTATAATCTAAAGAGTCCTAATGATAATTTTGCAAGAAAAATAGAGTCAAATGAAGAAAAGCATTTCATATCATAATTTTCCCACATTAGCCAAACAGTTCATCATAAAGTTCAATCAATTAATGTTACCTGACAATTTCCTAACTTCTTTTTGACAGAAACAAACAATAGGTGCTTTAGAGAAATAAATAAATAAAATATCTCTGTATCTATGATAACTTTCATGTTTTAAATACATTTCTTGCCTCTCTACTGTTTTAGATAAGAAAAGGGAATCTTCTTATAAAATTTCTACTATTTTGGGGACCCATTTTTTATGAATTTTTAAATATTATTTGTAATTTTAAGTATTATATTTGAACCTAACTGGAATCAAAGACCTACAAATTTATCACTTTACTTCTTTCATTAAAAAAAGTACACAAAATAGCTGGCTGTGGGTAATCAGTTAAAAAAAATAGATTAAGACCTTAGTTTGTACTTAGCACATGTTGGAAAGAGTTTTATTATTTTAGATCTATACGGAGAATGTATTAATTTAGGGTGGTTGATAAATGATGTAATCCCTCTTAGAGACTTTTTATCTGTAAATAATTAACATTGAGTATAACGTTAGTAGTCAATGAAGTATCTAAAATTCATTTTTTATTAACTATGATGTATATACTTGAATCTAAATGTACACAGATTTCTGGGTACATTATGAATTAACAAGGTCAACAAGATGAGAGTTCTGGTGTCCTATGGGGGCAAAAGGTAAACGGTACATATATAAGATGGGGTATGATTTTTTCAGTTATTGAATTTCAGACTTTGGTTGCTGAATACAATGTAATGGCAACACTTATCACAAACTTGGGGAACAGGTGCAATTACAGAAATGTTATAGAGAAACTAATGAGAAAAGTAATTAATGTCGTTAATGTTCACAGATTCTGAATGGGGGAACACTTTGGCTGAACAGAGGAAATAACACAATAGATTATTCACAGTCTTGTTAGAATATGAAATTTCCATATTATTGTTATTTCATAGGTTACTTTCTTGTGTGATCAGTGTCAAAATTATTTATAAATTCAGATAGCAATGAAACGTATCACAATAAAATTTGAGTTCACTTCCTCACATAGCCACATAGAATTCTGTCCCAGCATAAATTCACATGGAACAGTATTGCTTGACATAAGCACAGTGAAGACAATTTTTATTTTCTAAGTTTTTTGCTGAGTGAATCTTTTAAAATACTAAATACTTTTCCAGAAATATAATGCTTGAAATATAAAATACAAGTGTGCAAATAACACATAAGTATATCATAATACTGCTAAAATTGAGTTAAAGAGCAGGAAAATTCTTCAGAGCAATTCTGTGCTCACATTTAAAGCTTATTTTGAAATAATTAGGTTCTCTTAATGACCCACAGATCACATTTTCAAAATACATGAGATAAACCTCAACTGCACATCAATGTCCAGGCTGAGTGTAAGTGACCAACACCTAGTGATACATTTGGTGCAGATATTGAGGTGACATTTAATAATGTATGTAGCTGTCCAGTCACTATGTTATACAACTGAAGACAATACAATCTTGTGTATCAACTATACTTCAATAAAAACATCACATAAAATTTAAACCTGAGGAAGCCAAGATGGTGGCATGAGTAGAGCACGGAAATCTCCTCCCAAAACCATATATATTTTTGAAAATACAACAAATACAACTATTCCTAAAAGAGAGACCAGAAGACACAGGACAACAGCCAGACCACATCCACACCTGTGAGAGCCCAGTGCCTCACAAAGGGGCTAAGACACAATCCGCAGTGCGCCTCACCCCAGCTCCTGGCGGGAGGAGAGGAGTCGATGCAGGGAGGGAGAAGGAGCCCAGGACTGCTAAACACCCAGCCCTACGCATCCTCACTGGGAGCACAGACACACAGTGAATGCGTGGGGTGCTGGAAACTAGGGAAACAGGACAGTAAGATCTGTGAGCGGGTCCCCGCAGCCCATGCCCCTAAGACAAAGAAAAGCAAGTGCTTTTTGGAAGTCTTAAAGGGACTGTGACTCCACAGCTGTATAGAAGCATCCCAGAACACTTAGCCCAGCAACTGGGAATCCCAGGGAACTCCAGGCAACCTAACCCCCAGGGCAGCAGTGCAGCTCAGAGGCCCCTTACGGAGATAAACAGCCTCCCGACTGTTTTGGCCCCACCATATCGGAGCAGTAGACTGAGGCAGGCCATGCCCACAGCAACCAAAGAGCTAAATTCCATAGCAGCCAGGCAAGAATCAGAAGCCCTGTCTGTGCACAGCTGCCTAAGAGGTCACTGTTTTCCCAAGAGAGGAAGGAAACAAACCAGGAAGAAGGGACATTCTCCCAGTCATCACACACACCAGTTCCCCAAACTATCTCTATTGTGATGAAAAGGCAGAAGAATTTGATACAGACTAAAATCACAGAGTCAACCTCTGAGAAGGAGTTAGAACTAACCAATGTTCCTGAAAAAGAATTCAAAATAAAGGTCATAACCAAGCTTTCGGAGCTGCCAAGAAATATACAAGTGTTAAGGAATGACGTCCAGAGGGAGATTAAAGAAAGAAAACAATCTGCAAGAGGTCATTGATGGAATAGAAACCAAAGAACAGGAACACATAGAAGCTGATGCAGAGAGAGTTAAAAGGACCTCCAGGAATGAAACAATATTAAGAGAACTATGTGACCAATCCAAAAGGAACAATATCTGAATTATAGGGGTACCGGAAGAAGAAAGAGAAAAAGGGATAGAAAGTGTCTTTGAAGAAATAATTGCTGAAAACTTCCCCAAACATGGGGAGGAAATAATGAATCAGACCACGGAAGAACACAGAACTCCCAACAGAAGGAACCCAAGGAGGACAACACCAAGACACATAATAATTAAAATGGCAAAGATCAAGGACAAGGACAGAGTTTTAAAGGCAGTTAGAGAGAGGAAAACCCATTAGCCTATCATCAGACTTCTCAGCAGAAACCTTACAGGTCAGAAGAAAATGGCATGATATATTTAATGCAATGAAACAGAAGGGCCTTGAACCAAGAATACTGTATCCAGTACGATTATCATTTAAATATGAAGGAGGGATTAAACAACTCCTGGACAAGCAAAAGTTGAGGGAATTTGCCTCCCACAAATCACCTATACAGGGTATTTTAGAGTGACTGTTCTAGACGGGAGCACTCCTAAGACTAAACAGATGTCACCAGAGAAAATAAAATCACAGCAAAGAAAGCAGACCAACCAAAACTAACTAAAGGCAAAAAGTAAAATCACCTACCCACAAAAGCAGATAAAGTAAGCACAAAAGAGCACAGAATAAAGCAACCAGCATATAAAGAATGGAAGAGGAGGAATAAGAAGGGAGATAAATAAAGAATCACCAGACAGTGTTGATAACAGCTCAATAAGTGAGTTAAGTTAGACAGTAAGATACTAAAGAAGCTAACCTTGAACCTTTGGTAACCACGAATCTAAAGTCTGCAAAGGCAATAACTTCATATCTTTCAATAGTTACCCAAAATGTAAATGGACTGAATGCACCAATCAAAAGACATAGAGACACTGAATGGATAAAAAAACAAGACCCATCTATATGCTGCTTAGAAGATACCTCAAACTCAAAGACATACACAGACTAAAAGTCAAGCGATAGAAAAAAGATATTTCATGCAAACAATGTGGAGAAAAATGTAGGTGCTACAGTACTAGTATCAGATAAAATAGATTTCAAAACAAAGAAAGTAACAAGAAATAAAGAAGACATTACATAATGATAAAGGGCTCAGTCCAACAAGAGTATACAATCATTATAACTATATATGCACTCAACACAGTAGCACCAGCATATATGAAACAAATACTAACAGAACTAAAGGAGAAAATAGAATGCAATGCATTAATTTTAGGAGACTTCAACATGCTACTAACCCCAAATGACAGATCCACTGGGCAGAAAATAAGTAAGGACACAGAGGCACTGAACAACACACTAGAACAGATGGACCTAATAGACATCTATATAACTCTACATCCAAAAGCAACAGGATACACATTCTTCTCAAGTGCACAAGTAACATTCTCCAGAATAGACCACATACTAGGCCACAAAAAGAGCCTCAGTAAATTCCAAAGATTGAAATTCTACCAACCAACTTTTAAGACCACAAACGTATAAAACTAGAAATAAATTTTACAAGGAAAAAATAGGGCTCACAAACACATGGAGGCTCAAAAACATGCTCCTAAATAATCAATGCATAAACGAACAAATTAAAATGGAGATCAAGGAATATATGGAAACAAATGACAACAACAACACAAAGCCCCAACTTCTGAGGGACGCAGTGAAAGCAGTCTTAAGAGGAAAGTATATAGCAATCCAGGCATGCTTAAAGAAGGAAGAACAATCCCAAATGAATAGTCTAACATCACAATTATCAAGACTGGAAAAAGAAGAACAAATGAGGCCTAAAGTCAGCAGAAGGAGGGACATAATAAAGATCAGAGAAGAAATAAACAAAATTGAGAAAAAACAATAGAAAAAAATTAATGAAAGCAAGAGCTGGTTCTTTGAGAAAAAAAAAAAAAAAGATAAGCCTCTAGCCAAAGTTATTAAGAGAAAAGAATCAACACATATCAACAGAATTGGAAATGAAAATTCAAACCGAATTCCAAAAATATATGAAAAGAATCATACACCACGACCAAGTGGAATTCATCCCAGGGATGCAAGGATGGAACGACATTCGAAAATCCATCAACATCATCCACCACATAAACAAAAAGGACAAAACCACATGATCATCTCCATAGATGCTGAAAAAGCATTCGACAAAATTCAATATCCATTCATGATAAAAACTCTCAAAAAAATGGGTACAGAGGGCAAGTACCTCTACAAAATAAGGGCCATATATAATAAACCCACAGCTATCATCATACTGAACAGTGAGAAGCTGAAAGCTTTTCCTCTGAGATCAGGAACAAGACAAGGATGGCCACTTTCCCACTGTTATTTAACATAGTACTGGAGGTCCTAGCCACAGCCATCAGACAAAACAAAGAAATACAAGAAATCCAGATTGGTAAAGAAGAAGTTAAACTGTCACTATTTGCAGATGACATGATATTGTACATAAAAATCCCTAAAGACTCCACTCCAAAACTACTAGAACTGATACCGGAATACAGCAAAGTTGCAGGATACAAAAGTAACACACAGAAATCTGTGGCTTTCCTATACACTAACAGTGAACTAATAGAAAGAGAAATCAGGAAAACAATTCCATTCAGAATTGCATCAAAAAGAATAAAATACCTAGGAATAAACTTAACCAATGAAGTGAAAAACCTATACCCTGAAAACAATAAGACACACTTAAGAGAAATTCAAGAAGACACTACCAAATAGAAACTCAACTGATCTTCTTAGCTAGGAAGAATTAATATAATCAAAATGGCCATCCTGCCCAAAGCAATGTACAGATTTGATGCAATCCCTATCAAACTACCAACAACATTCTTCAACGAACTAGAACAAATAGTTCAGAAATTCATATGGAAACACCAAAGACCACGAATAGCCAAAGCAATCCTGAGAAGGAAGAATAAAGTGGGGGGATCTCGCTCCCCAACTTCAAGCTCTACTACAAAGCCACAGTAATCAATAAAATTTGGTACTGGCATAAAAACAGAGCCATAGAACAGTGGAACAGAATAGAGACTCCAAGCATTAACCCAAACATATATGGTCAATTAACATACAATAAAGGAGCCATGGACTTACAATGGGGAAATGACAGTCTCTTCAACAGATGGTGCTGGCAAAACTGGACAGCTACATGTAAGAGAATGAAACTGGATCACTGTATAACTCCATACACAAAAGTAAATTTGAAATAGATCAAAGACCTGAATGTAAGCCATGAAACCATGAAAGTGTTAGAAAAAAACATAGGCAAAAATCTCTTGGACATAAACATGAGCAACTTCTTCATGAACATATCTCCCCAGGCAAGGGAAACAACAGCAAAAATGAACAAGTGAGACTACATCAATCTGAAAGCTACAGTACAGCAAAGGACATCATCAATAGAACAAAAAGGTACCCTACAGTATGGGAGAATATATTCTTAAATGACAGGTCCGGTAAAGGGTTGACATCCAAAATATATAAAGAACTCACGCACCTCAACAAACAAAAAGAAAATAATCCAATTAAAAATGGGCAGAGTAGCTGAACAGATAGTTCTCCAAAGAAGAAATTCAGATGGCCAACAGACACATGAAAAGATGCTCCACTTTGCTAGTTATCAGAGAAATGCAAATTAAAACTACAATGAGATATCACCTCACACCAGTAAGGATTGCCACCATCCAAAAGACAAACAACAACAAATGTTGGTGAGGTTGTGGAGAAAGGGAAACCCTTCTACACTGCTGGTGGGAATGTAAATTAGCTCAACCATTGTGGAAAGTAGTATGGAGGTTCCTCAAAATGCTCAAAACAGATTTACCATTTGACCCAGGAATTCCACTTCTAGGAATTTACCCTAAGAATGCAGCAGCCCAGTTCGAAAAAGACAGATGCACCCCTATGTTTATTGCAGCACTATTTACAATAGCCAAGAAATGGAAGCAATCTAAGTGTCCATCAGTAGATGAGTGGATAAAGAAGAGGTGGTACATATATACAATGGAATATTATTCAGCCATAAGAAGAAAACAAATCCTACCATTTGCAACAACATAGATGGAGCTAGAGGGTATTATGCTCAGGGAAATAAGCCAAGCAGAGAAGGACAAGTACAAAATGATTTCACTCATATGTGGAGTATAAGAACAAAGAAAAACTGAAGTAACAAAACAGAAGCAGACTCACAGAACCCAAGAAGGGACTAACAGTTACCAAAGGGAAAGGGACTCGGGAGAATGGGAAGGTAGGGAGGGACAAGGGAGGGAAAGAAGAAAGGTGGTATTATGATTAGCATGTATATGTGGGCCTTGGGGGAAAGAGGAGGGCTGTGCAACACAGAGGAGACAAGTAGTGATTCTACAGCATCTTACTATGCTGATGGACAGTGACTGTAATGGGGTTTGTAGGGGGGACTTGGTGAATGGGGGAGCCTAGTAAACATAATGTTTTTCATGTAATTGTAGATTAATGATAACAAAATAAAATTTAATCCTCGTGGCCTGGATGTTGCTGAGCACCGCAAGAGCACTACCCATCATAACCTGACAGGGGGACTCAGCAGTCCTGTCCTCGCCATGTTCCATGTTAACTACTCAGTAGTGGTGATAAGCTGAGGAGACCAAGACTAATGATGGACCTTTCCTACACTCAGGGGAAAATTTTGTGAATGAGAAAAAAAACCCTTTCAAGGAAAATATTTAAGGTGATGTCCTAAATGGTTTTTAGGAATCGTGTGTTTCATGGTTTACTCCTTTTGCTTTATAGGTCAATCAAAATTTCTGGCAAATGGCCAATTCCACCATGGTGGCTGAGTTTCTCCTCACGGGCTTTGCTGATAAGCGGTAGCTGAGGCTCCTGCTCTTCGTGTTATTCCTTCTGATGTACTTGTCCACCTTGTTAGGGAATCTCCTCATCGTCTCTGCCACCACTCTGGACCAGAGCCTTCACAAGCCCATGTACTTCTTCCTCAGGAACCTGTCCATCTTAGACATGTGCTACGTTTCTGTCACTGTCTCCAAAGCCTGTGTCAACTCTCTCACTGACAACAGGGCCATTTCAGTGGCTGGCTACACAGCCCAGATCTTCCTCATCATTTATTGTGCATTTGTGGAGCTCCTGTTCCTCACCGTCATGGCCCATGACTGCTATGTGGCCATCTGCCAGCCCCTCCGCTACCCCATCATCATGAACAACCAGTTCTGTGTCTGGACAACACTGGTCTCCCTGCTCAGTGGCCTCATCTATGCAGGTGTGCACACAGGGAACACATTCCGGCTGTCCTTCTGTCAGTCCAGCATGGTCCACCAGTTCTTCTGTGATGTCGCCTCTCTGCTGAGCCACTCCTGCCTTGACACCTTCAACAATTTCCTCTCACTTATTTTTTTGGCATTTTGGTTGGTGGTGGCTCCTTTGTTTTTATCACAATGTCATATATTTACATGTTTTCCACTGTGATGAAGTTTCCAATCAGAGAGCTAGGCAAGGCCTTTTCCACCTGTGTCCCTCACATCCTCGTTGTGTCCATGTTCCTTTCTGTCATCTCTGTGTACCTAACACCTTCAGTAACCTCTGAAAGTATCCAGTGATTCTTTCTGTATTTTATTCAACTGTTCTTCCATTCCTGAATCCTGTTATTTACAGTCTTAAAAATACTCAAATAAAGGAAGCTGTAAGGAAAGCAATCTTTAGGAAATCTTACTCAGGAAATTAATACACATCCATTTCAAGTTTATCCTAAAGTCACTGAGATCAGATCCAAACTACTATAAAATACCTGCTGGTATAGGTTTTACGTATTAGATTGCTTTCTCCAAAGTATCTCTAGTGATATCTGAGTTATTAACCTATAAAATATTCATTTTGTGTTTTCCATTAACCTTTCTACCTAGCCTCCATAAAAAAGTTTAACAACTGTCTCTTTTAATTCATAGATGTCATTGAATATATTTGATGGGAATCATTTAAAATTATATGTATTTATGTTTCATCAAATTTTGACAGTGTCAGTAATACCTCAAAAGAATACCTAAATCAAATATTGGGATAACTAACAAGCTGTATTTGAATTTATGTAATGAAATACAAAATAAATCTACATGCTACTCAATTATAGAAATTTATATCTGTAGAAATTTAAAAAATTAAATCCCTATTAAATAAGAATCTTTAATATGTAGAAAGGATAACTTATATGTGATATATTTTGAAAGTGAAAAATAAGTCTGGATATGAGAACTAAATGGCAGTCATTTTTGCCAGTTAATTTACTCGGTTGAGGGATGTCCTTTTGTTGATAGGGTTCACTTTTAACTCCCTTGGATGAGTTTGGTTTGCAGTTATTTTAGCAATTCTATGCCGAATAACCCATTCACAGGTTATATCTTGCTCCTGGGCTATAGGCCAAGGTTCTTTTTCTCTCTTTCTCTGATTTATTACTTGGCATATAGTTTTCATATATAGGGCAATGTATGATAAGTCTGGAAACATGGCATTGACTTTAATCAGTGTTGACCCTACATTTAGTTTGTGTAGGCCATCACATGAACATGCAGCTTGAAGTCTTGGTAAATATTTTAACTTCAATGGACAAGTTAAATTTCCCTAGTTAATTTTCCCTAAATCAAAACTCTCACAAACTTTTGCCCCACTAATTAATATACACTTTGGTGCATGCTCAGGATCAGGTTATGCAAGAAATTTTGATGTAAGAAACACATAAGAAAAAGCCAATTCATAGAAAATTATGTGACATAAGAAATGTCAATTTCAGAAAATAAATTTCATTCTTCAATGCATAAAGTGATGGGAAAAAATTTATGAAATGACTTCATTACACAGAAGAAAAATTTAAATAGATTAAATACATGGGAACAACTCATAAATATATATCTAAAACCTATTTGACAGTGGAATAACTATTTCAGAAAAACGTTTGACAATGGAATAACTATTTTCAGCTAACAGCGAAAGTTCAGACATGTTGAGTGGTAAAAATGAATCACTCAAGGTGTTTATGCTATTTAACCTTTACCCTGGATAGAGCTGAATGACTAAGGCTTCCACTGTTGGGTCAGAAGGACAGAAGCTTCAGACAGGCTGTGCGGGGACTGGGGTCCTGAAGTCATTCAGAATTAATGGTCCTTTATCTTCTACAGATAGATAGATACAGTGATAAAATATAATGATAAGATAGAGTATCTCTTAGGGAAGCACATTTTTATGTGTAGGTCTATACTCCTTTTTTTTTTTGGCTGATGGGATGACCATACAAAGAATAGGAAAATTATGAAGTTTCTGATTTGCATCATCATTTTGTTTTGATGCAGGTTTTTCACTGGACGCCATTGCATATATGTGTGTTTTGTGTATTTCACTGTGTGTATGTGCATGCTTGAAATCATTCAATGTTGTTTTTCTTTGTAGAATGATTGGATGCAAGAGCAGTCAGGAAGGTGGCTGTGCCACTCCATTAAAACCCTGGTAACAGCACACTGTTGCTGGCAGAGGGTCTCTTAGCCACCCTCCTATTAGTGAGGCCCAAAGTATGTAAATAGATATCATGTGCTCTCATTTCCTACTTCTGGAATCCAATTTGCATGTTCTTTAAATTTCTACAGAGGGCTTTAAGCCACATGAGATGTCAGCCAACACACATGTGCCTGCATATTTGGTCAGGAAATAACTTGTGGCATTTCTATTGTCCAGTCACTTTGGATCCTGGAATGTCTTGTGAGTTTGTACAAAGATACAGACTGCTAGTTTTTAAGATGTATGTTAAAATATATGTAAAAATATGTGTGTTAAAATGTTAAATATTAGCTGTTTATCAGTGTACAGTTAAGCAGTGTTAATTAGATTCACATTATTGTGCAACCAATTTCCAAAACTTATTCATCTTGAAGACCTGGTATTCTGTACCCACTAAACCACTCCTCTCCACTTCCACCTGCCCTCTGTGCCTGGCAACAGCCATTCTGATTTTTGTCTCTATGAATTTGACTACTCTGGGTAGTTAATATAAATTCCACTTATCCATGTCCTCAAGGTTCGTCCATGTTGGACGTGTTAGAATTCATTTTTTAAGGCTGAATAATATTGTGTTGTATGCACATAACACATTTTGCTCACCCTTTATTCTGTCATTGGACACACTACTTACTTCAGCCTTTTGGTTGTTTGCTTGTTTACTTGACTGTGTTTTAAGAATATGAACTATGTAGTTCATACTCGGTGGAATTCATTGAGAATTTCTATGTAACTGAGGATTTTATGTATTGAAAGCAATTCGTAACTTTTTTCAAGTTATTATTGAAGATTTATATTTCATAGCAATCTATTTTTCCTTGATAGTTCAGCTTTGTACATCACAGGAAATGAAATTTGAGAGACTTTTTTCAGTATGTTTATAGAAGTCGGAAGTATTTTATCTCAGGAGGAAATTTTTGGGTACTATTACTTCAGAGACTTAGAGAAGAGACAATGTTTGCAGATGCTGTGTGGTGACTTTGATGGCCTATATGGCTCTCATTTAGTCTCTCATTGGGTGGGAAGTCATAATATTAAACTAATACATTTAAGTCTATATATGCCTACTTCCTATCACAATTTGCCTTTGTTCTCTAGCCAATGTTAAACAAAGAGGAGGACTGTTTGGTTAAATACAACTTTCGTGGAGCATAATGAAAACATAATTGTGTGACTGAAACACTTTACTTTTAAATTATTTTTATTGTTTCAAACTTTACAGAATGTAAAATGCACAATTATAACTATTTTTGAGTACAGAGCATTTTTGTCATTAAGTATATTCACATTCTTTTGAAACCATCACCACTATCCATCTCCAGAACAATTTCCAGCTAGCACAACTTACACTCTGTACCTACCAAGCAGCTCACTATCCCCACGGGATTCCATGAAAAGATGGCAGAGCAGAAGGGCAAATTGAAAAACCTCATCCCACGTACACACCAAGGAAGCAACTCTAGATGAGCCTGACAATGACCTGGAGACTGCAAAATAAACCGTCTACACCTGGTGAAGAAGAGAGCACACACAGACAAGGGTATGGAACAGAGCCATTATCTCTCAGGACCCAGGCCCTTCCCCCATCGCAGTCCAAAAGCAGGAGGCAGAGGAATAGAGTGAGTAGGGCAAAAATGCTTGGGAAACTGGCACACCTGGGCATGGAGACCTGCTCCTGGAAGATGAGTCCACATTGCACTGGGCTTTGGGGACTAATAGGGCAGGACACCAGGGACAGTTGGGACCTTCTGGGAGTCTGAGACACCTGATGCTTGTGGAGGACAGGCATGCTCTGTCAGTCCCTCTGAGACTCAATACTGGTGAGTCGGAGGGAGCTCTTTCAGAAAAGAAAGAGCAGGTGGATGATGTTTTCAGAATCCTCTCTCAAACCAACTGACAGGTGCTTGTGGGAGCCAGCTTCAGACGTATCATCTCCCTGCCTGGCCACCTAGCCCCACACACTCCCCTGCACTCCTTCCCCACACTGACATCTCTTCCCAGTAACATTCTGATATTCCTGCCAAGCAGGTGGTGGGTGTGTGGGTAAAACTGCAATATTTCCAGAATCTCTTGCTAGCTTTAGTGCATCTCCATATCAATAGGTATTTCCAAGGTAGTCCATCTACATATCAAAAGGTAATTATAAAGGCGAGCAACGGCATATCTGCACCAGAGAGGTTGAGTGGGGTGTCTTCTTCTGCAGCTGGGTCACAGGAGATTTGGGATGACTGCTTGTGAGAAATAAATGGGCTTCTCCCACTTTATTTCTCCCTTTAAGTGATTTCAGTTTCAAAGGTATTTTGGCTTGGGATTTGTTCCCCACCTGGAGTTACATCTGGAAGTAGTTGGCAGGACTTCTGAACCCAAAATCTGTCTACAGTGATGTGATGCTTTGGCAGGCTGCCTCTGGGCATGGTGGGGAGGCCCCAGTGGCTGCAGCGGGAGAGGGTGCAGCCTCACTAGGGAGCCCACTGTCTGTAGGGATTCCAATTGGGGAGCCTGTAGTGGGGAAATGGTCTGGTTAAAGCATCTCTTAGAGGTGTGGGGTCTTCCCCATAACTGGGGAAGGGTGGAGACACCGGAAGCTGTGGAATCATCCCTCCGTGAGAAGGAAGGCTGCTTAGAGGCCCTGAGTGGCCGTGTAGCAGCTGGGACTGTGGGATGTCTCCTCCTCAAGATGGTGGAAAGTGTTAAAGAGGAGAGAGAAGGACTTTAGCAGGAGACAGACACACTTCAACATTATTTGAAAGAGTTCAGTGATGACCTATGCGATGCCCTTAAGAAAGAGAGACAGTTATTGAGAAGACGGGTCACGCTTCTGGAAGATATATTAGATGCAAGGGTAGAGGCAGCCCGAGAATCTGTGTGGCAGGAGGCCGTGGGGGAGGGAGAGGAGAGAGCGGTGGCTTCAGTCCCCAAGATGGTGTAGGAGGTGTCCGGAGAGGGTGGGGGTGGGGCCGAGGGCCAAGTTGTTTCCTAGGTCACCACCTGAGACACCAGCCTTTCCTGTATTAAAGGCCCACACATTTGTAATTAAGAAAAAAAAATGGAATGTCTGCAGTCTCCCTGGGGGTGGGAGCCGCTCCCTCCCCAAGCTGTGGAGCACTCCAAGCCCCATCCCTATACCCAGGATGAGCTGGTGGACATGAGCATCCAGTTCTGGCAAAAATCATTGGAATCTCTGCTGACAGCTTTGTGTCTCTGGGATATGCGGGTGGAAAACATTGTTATGTCGGGTTCTGAAATGGGTAGACTGGCTTCCCTGATGACTCACCCTCTCCTCCGGCAGCGGTTGCAAAGTGCCCGTCACACCTCCGGGAATCAGGCGCTTCTGGATTGGCTGGCAGCAGCCCTCAGGGCAGTTTGGCCTAATCAGGGTGATTTACCACGCTCACCCACTAGCTAGGAAACATACGCAGAGCTCCAGCGGGTGTTACGGAGGATAGACATGAAAAACATTACCTATAATATGGACCCCCAGGGCCCCAATTAGTTGTTCACCATAGGAATGAGAAATCCGGCCCTGCATACAGCTCCCCCATCTCTCTTTGGGTCTCTAGTGACTACTCTTGCCACTCACATAGGGTAACCCATAAGGGAGTCTACTTGTACTTTAGCACATCTGGGGGAGGTTGAAACAATAAGTGCATGGAGGGAAGTACAGGCCACGACTGGAAGGAGAGGTGCAAAGGGCCCTGTGAAGGTCTCAAGGACCCAGATGTGGGTTGATTTGATAAAGGCCAGGGTAGTGAAAGAAAAACTTGATGGGCAGCCCAATAGGCTCTTGTTAGAACTGTGGCACCAATTAAAGCTAGAGCAGCAGTTCCAGCCACTGAGGTCCAGGACATGGAGGCCGGAGGCAAAGCCCCATGTCCAGCCTGTGTCCCTGCAAGACTTCATGGTGGACGGTACTCAGACACCGCCTGGGCCCTCATTTCAACAGGATGACTATTCGGCATTGCAGTTGGACTGAAGGGAGGGTCAAGGCCCACACCTTGGGGAACATGGTGAGAACTAGTGGCCACATGTAGAATTAGCAATTCATTGGTACCCAGTGAGTGTACAATGTGTCCTGATGCAAGTGGACACAGGAGCTGGATATTCTCTGGTTTATACCAACCCTGAGTGTTTTCCTGGGACCCCTGCTGTGGATATGGGGTGAGGCAATCAGAGTGAAGAAAGCCCAGATCCCATTGGGGTAGGGCATTTACCCCCAAAGGAGTGTAGTACATACATTTCTCCCATCCTGGAATATATTTTGGAGGTATATATTCTGCAGTCTTCTGGTTAAAGACCAGTGGAGATGAGTTCAGACTGAGGGTTCATGTGGTAAACACAGTTCTAAGGGGACATGCTCAGCACCCACCTATAACTCTGCCTGTACCTGGACAAGTGACACATACTAAGCAATATAAACTGCTTGGGGGGCTACAAGGAAATTTTAGAAACTCTACAGGAGTTGGAGATGGGCATCATAAAGCCCACTCACAGTCTTTTTAATTCCCTGGTGAGGCCAGTGAAAAAGTTGGACAGCTACTGGTGTATGAATGTGGATTATAGGAAATTGACTACAGTTACATCCCCTCTGCATGCTGCTGTCCCCTCTATAGCAGCACTTATGGACACACTCAGTCATGAGCTAGGGACGTATCATTATGTTGTGGACCTTGCCAATTCCTTCTTCTCTATTGGCATAGCACAGGAAAGTCAGGAACAGTTTGCCTTCATGTGGGAAGGCTGGCAGTGGACATTCACTGTCCTTCCACAGGGATACCTCCACAGTCCCACTTGTAATAACCCATGATTTGGCCACATGGAAGAAATCACAAATGGTGTGGCTATATCACTACATTTATGACATCATACTCACATCTGACTCTCTTACAGATTTACAAGAGGCAGTTCCTAGGCTGCTGCAACATCTACAGGAGAAAGGATGGGCTGTGAACAACACCAAGGTTCAGGGACCTGGTTTGTCTGTAAAGTTCTTGGGGGTTGTCTGGTCAGTTAAAACTAAGGTATTTCCTGAAGCAGTCATAGCCAAGGTCCAGGCTTTCCCTACCCCTACCACTGTGGTAGTCTTACAAGAGTTTTTGGGTCTTTTGGGCTATTGGAGAGTGTTTATCCTACACTTAGCACAAATTCTGAAGCCCTTTTCCTGGTTGGTATGAAAGCGCATCAGATGTGACTGGGATTAAACATGCACAGATGCTTTTACTACTGATAAGCAAGCAGTCAAGGCTGTACAGGCCTTGAGTGTAATGGACTCACCAATGCCCTGTGAGCTACATGTTCATGCAAGTGAAGATGGTTATTGATGGGGTTTTTGGCAGCAGCATGAACGGACACGCCATCCTATTGGATTCTGGTCACAACTATGGAAAGGAGCAGAGGTCCAGTACACCTTAATAGAGAAGCAACTGACTGCTGTGTGCCACACCTTGCTGGCTACAGAGCCCATCACCGGCACACCTCCAACCAAGGTGATAACCACCTATTCCATCATGGGGTGGGTGCGAGACTGGACCCAAAGGCCATGGACTGGCATGGCACAGATGCCTACACTGGTCAAATTGGGTGCATACTTATAGCAATGTAGCACCCTCCCTATTAGCCCCTTAAGTGGAGAACTCCAAGGCTTATTGGGGCCAGTGATGTGTACCAGTGCTAAGTAGGAGGAACTTGCTTTTGAGCCATTGGTAGCTGAGAGTTCTTATCAGAAGGGAAAATCCCCTAGATCTGAAGATGCTTGACATACAGATGGCTCCAGCTGTGAGCGGCCCTCGAATTGGAGGGCTGTGGCTTTCCATCCTAAGACTGATACAGTATGGATGGAGGATAGAGAGGGGAGGATCAGCCAATGGGCTGAGCTGTGGGCAGTATGGCTCATGATCACCCAGGAACCCTCCTCTATAGTTGTCTGCATTAACATCTATCGGGGTTTCTATTGGGGCTTGACCCTGTGGCTGCCAACATGGTACCATGCCAACTGGATGGTTGGTCACTGGCCCCTTTTGGGGCAAGAATTGTGGCAAGACCTGTGGGCCTTTGGTCAGACTAAGACTGTTGCCATATATCATGTGACTGCCCACTTGCCTTTGGCATCCCCAGGGAATGATGAAACAGACACATTGGCCCAGGTGCACTGACTAGAAGGAAAGCCTGCCTCTGATGTGGCCCAATGGTTACATCAGCGTTTGTTGCATGTGAGGCAAAAGACAACATGGGCTGCAGCTCATCAGTGGGGCTTGCCATTGACCTTTGAAGAGGTCAGCTGAGCCTGGAAGGAGTTCCTTGTATGCTCTAAGAGGGATTTACACTGAGTCCTGCAGCGACATGGGACAATAGTAAGGGGGCCTTTGTCAGGTGGCAGATAGACTATATTGGGCCTCTGACCATATCAGAAGGATATCGGTATGCCATTACTTGTGTGGACACAGCTACTGGACTATTGATTGCTTTTCCTGCAGGTTGTGCAGATCAGCAAGCCACCAAGAGGGGCCTAGAGTGTCTCTTTGCAGCCTATGACCAGCCACAGGTGACTGACAGTGACCAAGGCACCCACTTCACTGGACGTGCATTTACTGGACATCCATTTCACCTTTAAGCCTCTGAAGTGTTTTCAGAAACTTTGGATGAAAATAAAATATAACTGGGAAATACCTATTTGACCATCTGAATGACTATCTATGTTTTTCTGATGACTCATTATATCACAACTGCCTATATCCCGACAGCAAGGTGCGTCTCCTCAGAATGGTCTAATAAAATAACTGCAAATATCAAAGGAAAGCAAATAATAGTTTTTCTCAACAAATAGGAAATTCTTCACTCCTATTAATCAGGAGACTGAATCACATTTCTTAGTCTTGTTTGTGGACATACTTTTTTCACTTTCCCGATATATAATTTCTTAGTTTTCATTACATATACATCATGAACTATAATTTGTTAATTTGATTTTTAATTTCCAAATACATAAATTTTGATCATTAAAGAATATTATACATTTATTTCATAATTTTTTGAAAATGTTCATATAATGGAGCCTACAGTATATATCTATACTTTGCTTAGGAGTCATATGACACCTTATTAATGTTGTTAATAATTGGTGAATCCTAAATATATGTCTAAAATAATGTTCATTGATATCTTTGATGATATCTGTTCATTAAAACCAGCAGCTGAAAAATTTTAATTGGAAAGAATAGATGGAAAGAGTAATGTAATAAAAGGATAATTACAGAGATATTTAATGAGTGATTTTATAGTGAGCAGACTAATTTGTAAAACCTAACGAGGAAGTTGTATTATAGATCTTTGTGGCTCATTCAGCAACATTTGGATGAACCTCAAATGAAACTTTTTTACTTTCAGGGAAAAAAATTACTTTTCTTACAGCTTCTTTTACTTGTCTGTTTCTAAAACTGTAGATGACGGGATTCCAGAATGGAGGAACTATGGTGTAAAATACGGAAAGAATCATGTCCTGGATGGTTTTAGACACTACTGAAGGCTTCAGATACACATAAGCGATAGAGCTGGGGAAGACAGACACCACCAGGATGTGAGGGACACACCTGGAGAAGGCCTTTGCTCGCTCTCTGGTTGGAAACTTCAGTATGGTGGAAAAAATGTGAATGTACCATGTGGTGAGAAAGATAAAGGAACCGTCACCAACTCCAACAATAGAAATAAAATGTACAAGGAAATTGCTGGAGGTGTCAGAGCAGGAGAGGCTCAGCAGAGAGGGGACATCACAGAAGAACTGATGGACCACGTTGGATTGACAGAAGGACAGCCGGAACGTGTTCCCTGTGTGCACACCTGCGTAGATCAGACCACTGAGCAGGGACACCAGTGTTGTCCAGACACAGACTCTTTGATTCATGATGATGGGGTAGTGGAGGGGCTGGCAGATGGCCACATAGCGGTCATGAGCCATGATGGTGAGGAACAGAATTTCTACAAATGTACAATAAATGATGAAAAATATCTGAGCTGCACACCCAGCAAGCGAAATAGCCCTGTTGTCAGTGAGGGAGTTGACACAGACATTGGGCACAGTGACAGAAATGTAGCACATGTCTAAGATGGACAGGTTCCTGAGAAAGAAGTACATGGGTGTGTGAAGGTTCTGGTCAAATGTGGTGACAGAGACGATGAGAAGATTCCCTAACAAGGTGGCCAAGTACATCAGTAGGAACAACATCATGTAAAGGAAACTTAGTTCCCTATTAGCAAACCCCATGAGGAGAAACTCAGTCACCATGGTGGAATTGGTCATTTTCTAGAAATAGTGTTTGACCTAGAAAACAAAAGGATAAATCATGAAAGTCATGATTCCTAAAAACTTTTTCTAAAATAACTTAAGAATTTTATTTGAAAATATTTCCTTCCATTTTATGCAGTTGTCTTTCTGCATAGGAAATATCTATTTTTTAGTTTTATGATCTACTAATTTTATTATAACTATTGAGTTCTTCTTAGGGCAAAATCCTAAGCAATAAGGGTGGGGATGGCCCATCATGTCTGGTTATGTACGCAGTGCTTATATTTATCAATAACGTACAGGCCATGAATTTTATCATTTTAATAAAGATTTAATTAATTCAAATGTTTTATATATATTTAAAATATATAATAAATGAATGCATAATTTGGGGGCATATTATAAATGGAATAATACTCAACCTTATAAAAGAATGAAATCTTGCCATTTCCATCCACAGGGATACAATTACAGAGCATTATGCTTAGTAAAATATCAGACAGAGTTAGACAAATACCAAGTAATTTCACTTATATGTGGAATCTATAAAACAAAGCAAAGATATTAAAAAAATAGAAAGATATACATACAGAGATTTGGTGGTTTCTGGAGGGCATGGGGATGGTAGGTGGACAAAATATGTGAAGGGAATTAAGAGACACTTCTAGTTATAAGACAAATAAATCACTTGGATGTATTTATATCATAGGTTTATGGCCAATAATAGTTTAATAATATTGTATGATGACGGATGGTAATTAAACCTATCATGATGATTATTTCATGTTTAAGAATTTCAAATCACTATTCTGTATATCTGAAATTAATATAACATGTCATATCAATTGGGGACATATATAGGGACAAATATAGGGACATATCAGTATAAAAATAAGCCCAGAACTTTTTGTAATTTATTAGTAAATGAATCCATAAAAGTTAGAAAAAACATATTTTAAGATAATAATCTCCTCATATTATTCTCAATACTTACAGAT
This sequence comes from Manis pentadactyla, assembly GCF_030020395.1. NCBI lineage: Eukaryota > Metazoa > Chordata > Mammalia > Pholidota > Manidae > Manis > Manis pentadactyla. Next base: position 47,221,411 of record NC_080031.1, on the reverse strand, counting down.
AACTAGCTCTCAAAGGGATTAGTCTACTATCAGTTCAAATTAATAACTAAATATATAGCTATAAAACAAAACTCTTCACCACATAGAAAACATAAAAACTAAAATCTTAATGTAACAACTACTTTTTTACTGATTACTCATAATCATTCAAAAATATTCAAAGCACTGCGGTTTTATTAGAATAAAGAAAACGTGCCTTTTAGGTGTTTTATTATGAGGGTAAGATAATATATATGAACACAAGTATTTAACATTTCAGAAATTTATGGGTCCTAAAAAAATACTAGATACTGTGTAATATTTCTACATTTTCAGAATGATTACACGGAATATTAAGATACATATTTAAACCTTCAAGGTGTCATAGAAATACAGACATTTTGGTTGTTTATTGTAAACCACATACTATTTGTATCTCCAACAAATTTAGTAAACTGCCCACTAGCTTGTGTTGATTGAACTTACTGATGCACTCTTTTCTTTATGTGACAAAAATAGTAATAGAAAATTTCTTTTCATTCATATGTATCAGTACAAAAACTAGATTATGTAGCATTAAGCAGATGGATATATAAGAATCAAATATGAAAAAATATATATATAAACAACTATATCATTCTTAGCTCAGACCCCAATCACTTCAACAAATAAAAAAAGAAATTTGATTTCTTTACAAAGCCCTTCAATTTTTAGCAAAACATATGGTTATTTTTGAATAATACACCCATAAAAATTTAGACTGAAATAAACATACCTGGGATATAAGTTATGTGAAACCTTAAGGGAAATTTGCAGGTGAAAAAAACATGGTGGAACTGTAAATGAAAAAATAAGTAGAAATGAAAGATCTGTAGATGTAAGATAAAAGAGTATATGTCCAAATCCAGAAATAATAATGGACATCTTTTAAATTCTTTCCTTTTTAAGTCAATATTTGGTAACTATAAAAGAATTATATGCTTCATATAGTCTTGTTCATTTTTTTAAAGTAATAAAATGCACCATACTTCCCTTCAAATTTAAAATGGATTATTTGAGATGAGAGACAACAGATTATAAACGATTTTTAAATTACCATTCCCCATGTTAAATAACATTAATCAGTGCTATTTATAAACACACTGAGAAACATTGAGGCAAACAATATGACTCTCACATGTGCCTTTGAACATTGCTCCTGGTATTCATATGCATTTCAAATTGTATATACATACACATCTACATAGACATGCATTTGTATATATGAATATATACTTATATATGTAATACTCATTAGTATATACACCTGAAAGTGTTTTTAAACATCTATGAATGTTGATAGTCAAGAAACAAATTCAAGAATAAATTATCTATTTGTTTTCAGTGGATTTCCTCAATTTGAGTGTCAAAAGAACTAATTATTCATGACATAGGTAGACTGCCTGCCTGCAATAAATACTATTCACTAACAGATAATTTTATTTTCTAAATTTCAGTGGAGGAGAGAATGAATATTCTACTAAAATTAAATATTCCTAAATTTCTATAAATCACGTACCAGGCACAAGTACATAAATAAATTAAGGTAATGATTATTTTGCAGACCTCTGCAGAAATTCAATGATAGATGATTGTAAATGATTTAAAATAGATGAAAGTTTAATATTTGAGATTAGTAGTAATGCTTAATATTTCTACATTCTTTGATAAATTTACCTTAAAACAGTCAGTAATCATTCACTAAGAGGTTATTCTATGGATATGAATTTATTTACTTAAACATATTTGATGGCGAGGCTGTGGAGAAAGGGGAACCCTCCTACACTGCTGGTGGGAATGTAAGTTAGTTCAACCATTGTGGAAAGCAGTATGGAGGTACATCAAAATGCTCAAAACAGACTTACCATTTGACCCAGGAATTCCACTCCTAGGAATTTACCCTAAGAATGCAGCAATCAAGTTTGAGAAAGACAGATGCACCCCTATGTTTATTGCAGCACTATTTACAATAGCCAAGAATTGGAAGCAACCTAAATGTCCATCAATAGATGAATGGATAAAGAAGATGTGGTACATATACACAATGGAATACTACTCAGCTATAAGAAAAGGGCAAATCCAATCATTTGCAGCAACATGGATGGAGCTGGAGGGTATTATGCTCAGTGAAACAAGCCAAGCGGAGAAAGAGAAATACCAAATGATTTCACTTATCTGTGGAATATAAGAACAAAGGAAAAACTGAAGGAACAAAACAGCAGCAGAATCACAGAACTCAAGAATGGACTAACAGGTACCAAAGGGAAAGGGACTGGGGAGGATGGGTGGGTAGGGAGGGATAAGGGGGGGAGAAGTAGGGGGGTATTAAGATTAACATGCATGGGGGGGTAGGAGAAAAGGGAGGGCTGTACAACACAGAGAAGGCAAGTAGTGATTCTACAACATTTTGCTATGCTGATGGACAGTGACTGTAAAGGGGTTTATAGGGGAGACCGGGTATAGGGGAGAGCCTAGTAAACATAATATTCGTCATGTAAGTGTAGATTAGTGATAGCAAAAAAAAAAAAAAAAAGGGCAGTTCCTGTGTGGTAACCTCCAACGAGTTCTACACAAGGGTATAAAGGGCATATAAAAGTGTAGGCAAAGGGTCTGTTTGTGTTTATACAGAGGATCAAAGCCTAATTGGGCTACCCCGAAAATGAACTAAGATACGATATGAAAGAGAACTTCCAACAGCAGCACTCTCTGGAAGACTCATGCCAGAAGATGATCATCAAAAAACCCCAACAAAGATCCACGCACTGCTACAGCTGTAGATGCACTCATCCCACCAGTTCCTGGACCTGCCATGGGAATGAGGAAGGAGATATCTAAGCTGGCCTGTGCATACAGTAAAACAACAAAATTGGACTGGATCTATACTGTTGGAACTCAACCAAGAATTTGGAGAAGTGCAAATTGTAGCGCTCCAAAGTCTTACAACTACAAACTATTTATTGTTAAAAGAACATATGGCATGTGAACAGTCCCCAGGAATGGGTTGTTTTAATTTGTCTGATTTCTCTCAGACTGTTCAAGTTCATTTGGACAATATCCACCATATCATAGATAAGTTTTCACAAATGCCTAAGGTGCCTAACTGGTTTTCTTGGTTTCACTGCAGATGGCTGGTAATTACAGATATGCTTTGGTTATGTAACTATACTCCTATTATGTTAATGTGTGTGTGCAATTTAAGTAGTAGCTTAAAACCTATACATGCTGAAGTTACTCTACAAGAAGATATATCAAAGAAATAATCAATCTTCCCATGTTTTCTTCCGCCTGCTACTTCTATAGCTTTTCTTCTTCCTTCCTAATTACAACCCTTAAATAGAATTCGTGCCTCATATCAAATTTACCGAGTATCATAATTCTTCCAAGTGGTAAAGATACCTCAAGACAAATGCTGGGCATAGAAGCCACAGGGCATAAATATGCAAAGAAGTAAAAAGCTAACTTTTTCAAACAATAAGGCTTCTCTCTCACTTACCAACTTCACATTTCCCTGTATGGCCCCGGAAGATGACTGGTTAGCCAGAGACGGGTAAGATTCCTCAAGGGAGGAACAACCTAAGACAGGCACAGTCGCAGGGGGGCCATCAGGTGAGAAATTGGGGATCAACAGAGGTGAGGCTTAGAACCTCACCCCCCCGTTCTGAGAGAAATCTTCTGCATACGTGGATGTTTTATTGCCCTTGTCTAGCTTGGATTAACACATAGTCTACAGGCACACACCTGATCATCTACATGTGCTCTCTTACAACACTAAACTATGTTTTCTACCTTTATCTTGTATCTACCTACCACTTCAGCATTTTATTAAAAATAATAATAATAAAGAGAGAAATGTGGTATCCACATATAAATCAAGTATAAAAACCAAATCAGTATTCATATTTGAACTGACTATTTATAGTTCATAATAATGCATGAGCAAAACCGAAAGTTTCTGTGATGACTGCCCTTGTACTGTTCACTATGTAACTTATTCATTATGTAAGAATTTGTTCTACATGTAAAAACTTGTTTGTTATGCCTCAGAAGATTGGAGACTGACAAAAATTAGGCTTGGGGTGGAATAATGATTGTGCATTGAGCATTGACTCCCCTATACAGAATTTTATTGTCGTGAACAACCATTTGATCAATAAATATGAGAGATGCCCTCACAAAAAAAAAAAAAAAAAAAAAGGACAGACTTCCAATGGTAAAATAAATTAGTAACCGGGATGTAATGTATAGCATAAGGAATATAGTCAAGATATTGTAACAGCCTGGTAGGGTGATAGCTGGAACCTAGAATTATGTATATAAATGTTCTACCACTGTGTTGTACACTTGAAACTCATGTAATGTAATACTGTGTGTCAACTACCCTTCAATAAAAAATAATTATTAAAAAAAAAAAAAAAAAAAACATATTTGACATTTTATGCCTAACCTCATAAAAGTGGCTAAGCCACTAGGAATACAAAGATCCAACACCCAGTATTTAATATTGAATTAGGATATTTGATTTTTTTGTGTAAGAATTTATACTTTTAACATCCATGTCTACTATACATTAATAATCTACTAGAAATTAAAATAACCTAAGCTGAAGTAACACAGATCACTATCAATTCCTTCATTTTGATTCTATAATGAAATTATAGTGTATGATTTTAATTTGAGATTTATAATAATACTCAAATATAGTTGAACAAATTCCAAGAAGCAACTTTAGATCATTAAATTTGTAGTATTTTATAGCTGCTTGTTCAGCTTTTTCAATCTACTTTGATATTTAAATGCTACTTATCATTTAACTGAAATACATCCTATATTGGTAATTAGGTTTAAAAAGACATATTTTCTATAACAGGAATACCTAAAAAGAAAGAAGACACTCAGAAAATACCCAAGATTCAGTTACTGAAAATAAAAACTTGCATTATTGTTGATAAATTGTAAATCTTCTATAGAGAGATCACGTTGCAAGGTGATGGGAGGAGGGTAAAGGTGGAGGAAGGTAAGTGGAAAGCAGTAACAAGAGTGAACACAGAGTACTTACACCTGTGTGGTGTGTTCCTAATCTAAAAGGGAGGAAAGATAGCTATTGTGAAGTTCCCAAAATCAACATTTTTAAAGTGGTTTATGCAGATTATGTAGACAGGACTTGAGAACGTCTTCAGCTGAAAAATGTGTGGAATAGGCCAATCACGGTCTCTTTTATGTAGTATTATAGACAAATCTGTGTCATGAACTGCAAAGCCCCTGGGACACAGTCCTTACATCTCAGGGTTGGCCAGCTGCCCGGGGTCCTTTGCAGCAGGCAATGATCTCTGGAGCCCAGGTGAGTGCAGCGCGAGTAGGAATGGAGGCAGTGAGTGAATAGGTAGACATGGCGTCACACACAAACTTGCCCGCAATTTCTAAGTTAATAAAAGAATGACATCAGGGAACATGTGTGTCTCCTCGTGTTCACTGGGGACATCTGCATGGATCTCCCAGATCATACTGTATATTCCATGGAGCCTTGATTTCCTGTGTTCGCCCTGATCTGCCCTGTGAGAATGTCTTGATCATTGTCTCTGTCAAATACAGTTGTTCGTACCTGACGTGTCCCCACCCTCCAGAGGGATTGAATGGACCGCGTCTGGTCCCCTGAGCTGCACAGGCAGGTGAGGCGCCAGGGGGCGGAAAGCTGAGTAAAGCAAGAACCAAAGATGAAAGTGTCCGTCCAGCCTTTAGTCACTTACCGGCACAGCGCAAAACAGAGGCTGACCCGGAGGAGCCTGACTCCCCCTGTGCCGAGTCCGTTCACGGGACGGACCACCGGTCAGAGGCCAGAGGGGTCGGCGCAGGTGCGGGGTCACCACTACAGAGGGATCCGCAGAGGGAAGGCTTGTGCTAGCAGGAGTCAGAGGGCAGAGGGCAGGTTTAGAGAGCGCTGGTGCACGTCAGAGGGGAGAGAATCATTGTGAAGATATCTCCTCCCTGCCCCCAAGGAAGCCGGGCTCAAGGACAAAGTTAAGCAGAACGTGCAGTGTGGGCATGTGGGCCGTAACCCTGATCATTCACAGCAGCATGTCAGGCATGACAGGCCTGAGTCAATGACTTGAAAGTATTTTCTAAATGTTCAATATAATAATGGAACATCAAGTCTGCTGTTGGGATGGTAAATTTCCCCTGTGAGGTATGCCCGATAAAATGCTGAAATTCTGTATAGCTGCCCTAAAGGGCCACACAGAGGAAATTGTCCTGGAGGCTAACTGCTGAAACTGACAGTTATCCATTTGAAAGTTCTGAAGGGGTGGAATGTCTTTATAAGGACAATAGATAAGAAAAACTCCATGCTTCTTAAAGGACTTGAGATCGTTCTTTTTGTTTGATTTGTTATTTTATTTTTAAGAATCTAAGTCTTCACTTTTTAGTTGTTATCATGGACTATTTATTATAAGAAAGAATGGAGTTAAAATATATACAATTTTAACCTAAATTAAACTGCCAGAATTGTAAAGATAACTGACACACTGTTGGTGATAATTTGATATTGTAATATAATGCTGTATAAATCCATTACATCAAGCTGTCAAAAATAAGGAAATTGTCTAAGAGAATGTAACACTAAAGTTACAAATGTTGACACCTTTCATATAGAGACAGAGGAAACACAACTCCCACTCAACAAAACATATATAATGTCTCTTTGTAAATGATCTGTACAGGGTTGCACAACACAGAGATAGAAACACATTGGTATTTTTAGTTGTGTACTAAATTATCTATTTTCTCTTTCTCAGTAGATGTGCCTGTTTCTCTAATCAACTTTCCAGCTTTTTAAATGTATATCTGAGGTTCTAATGACTTCCCTTATTCTTCTGTCCTTCATGAATTAAGGTTCTTACAGAAGTGCTTTTGTTAAAAATTGTTTATTTATGTAAGTATATTTTGAAGTCCTGTTAGTGGTGCTTTATTTGACTTTTAAGGTAAAAGTTCAGTTTCCATATTACATTGGAGAACATTTATTTTATACACAATGTGCTATTTAAATACTTTTTTGTGTGATTTCATGAATCAAAGAAGGCAGAATGTGTTTCATTTTGCTATATGAATGGAAGAGAGTTTATCATGTAAACTATTTCTTCATAATATGGGCAGATAGCCAGCCAGAAAAGGATTTATTGGGGAACTTAGATCACAAGTTTCTAAGTTGAAACATCCCTGCTAATTTGTTTTCTGGAACAAGATGTTTCAGGAAGAACAGGCCTCAGAGGGACACAGCAGTTGTTATTTGCAACTATTCCCTACGGGAGCTCTCACTGCTGCCAAAGGACCCCTTCCCAGTTTCCTAGGATTGGGAGTTTTGGCCAATTGCTGCTGCCCTTCTGAACACCAATCAGATGTGTATTGAGTTTTCACCTTCTTTGAATGGGAGAACAAATCAAAACTGATTTGTGCAAATAAACAGGCAGCCCTTTGCTTAATAGGAGAGACTCTCTTGAGAGCTCTCCCATATAATCTCCTTACTTTCTGCAAGTAATACACTTTCTTTTTGCAGTCTAGCTGAGTTAATATTCATGACCTGACACTCACCAAGGGGTAAACCTCTTAAGACCTGAGACTCACTGAAAGATGAACCCCATGTCCATTTACAATGCTGTCCATAAAATGTCCATTCAGATGAAAATTGAATATTTAGCAGTATGTTCTTTGGCCTCCATGTGTTTGTGGGTTTTCTTCATATAATTGATTTTCAGTTTCATATGGTGATGTGTAAAGATGCCTGAAACAATTTCAATCTTTTTTCATTTACTGAGGCTTTTTTTGTGTCCTCACACTGTGATCTATTCTGGGGTACATGCCATGTACATTGAGAAAAATGTGTATCATTCTGGTTTTTCATGGAACGTTCTGTATATAAATGTCAAGTTCCTATTATCTAGTGTGTTGTTTATTGCCTTCCCTTATTTTTCTGTTTGATTGGTCTGCCCATTGACGTAAGTGGCGTGTTAAAATCCTCTAATATGAATGAGTTGCAGTCTATTTCTCCTTTCAGTTCTGTCCCTATTTGTTTTATGTCGCACGCCCCGTCCTCGCCGGCAAGAACAGCACGCAACAACAGCAGGATTCTTCCGCAGAAAGCTTTAATCTTCAGCTCTTTTGTGATACAATCATCAGGGGAAGGACCCAAAGGGAAAGACTGGGCTAGCTATATAGTTCTCATGCTCCAAGCTGATTGCGCGCTGCCTGTGATGCTTCATTAGCATAGCTGCTACGATACGCCAATTGGTTAGCAAGTGAAGGTCTAATTAGCATGTGGTATGCGGCCAGGAAGTGGCGGGATTATCCAGAAGTAGTCTTTGTTTTGCCTACAACTTTTTCTCAAGCTGGGCGCCATTTTTGGGTGCGGCAGGTATGGCTACCAACAGTTTTACATATGTTGGTGCTCCTCTGTTGGTTGCATAGACATTTGTAACGGTTATATCCTCTTCTTGGACTGACATCTTTATCATTATGTAATGTCCTTTGTTTTGAAATCTATTTTGTCTGATATAACTACTGTTAAACCTGCTTTTTGCTCCCTATTATTTGCATGAAATATCTTTTTCTATCCTCTCTCATTCTATGTATATCTTTAGGTACAAAATGCATTTCTTGTAGGCAGCACATAGATGGGTCTTGTTTCTTTATCTATTCTGCCACCTTATGCATTTTGATTGGTGCATTCAGTACATTTAAATTTAAGGTAGTTATTATTTAGGCATGTGCTTACTGCTATTTTATTCATTGTTTTCTGTTTGTTAATGTAGTTCCTCTTTGCTCCTTTCTTACACTCTTCTCCTGTTACTCGATGGTTTTCTTTAGTGCTAAGATTGGACTTGTTAAAAAAATTCTTTTGTGTTTCTGATGCCAGGGTTCTTGTTCACGAAGCCAAAGAATGAGCTTCACAAACACTCAAGGTAGGAGAGCAAGGTACAGGCTTTTATTTAGAGATAAAGTGAAAGGACAGAGCTCCCGGTTCATGCCAGGAGGGGACAAGAGAGTCGGTGGTGGTGTGTTGTCTAGGGGATTTATAGGCAGTTGAGAGAGCAAGGTGGATTCACCAGATGGTCTCTAAGTGTTTATTTTTAAAGAGACACTAAGTTTCTTATCGGTTTTCCAGACTATTTTGTGGAGTTAACATAAGAAATTTACTGTTTTGATCCTTTCCCAGAATAGCAGTTTCTTGGTTTGGGAGCACATCAGTCAAGGCTGCTTGTTTTGCTTTCAAGGTGAGCTGAGTTATTGACGTGATTTAGGGCTGGAGGAGGAAAAGCAGCATGTGGGTAAAGTTAAAGATAAACTGGGCCTTTTAGCCACTGAAGTAAATTTTACAATAGCTTCATTTAATTGACAGAAATAAGACATGGGCTATACTGAGGTATTTTCTTATCTGGGGGATGTTCAAATATTCCCGGCTAGTTTATTCCTGGCTTTTTAGTTTTAACTAATCTTTACTGAAGAATGCTTATATTCCTAGTTTGATATTTTACTTTAGAGAATTAATGTGACTCTGTCTTTCTTTAATTGTTTAATATGGAGTTTTGGTAGGGGTCTTTCTCCAGAGGCCCTCACCCTATTCTGACTATACTCATGGTCCCTGTCTCATTTCTATTTTAGGTTTTAGGCTACTTAGGCTATTTAGACATTTTCCAAAATATATAACAAGCTGTGTTTAGTTTCTCTGTTTTAAACACCTAAAATGTCTTCATTTTTATTCTTCTTCCTCTTCCACACTCTATATTATGAGATGTCATAATCTGCACTTTTTGTATGTCCCTTGGTATTTTTGTATATAGTTGATTTTAGCACATTTTTTAACTTCATACAGGCTTTGTAAGTAATTTGTCTGCTATCTTTTCTGTGGGTTTATTTTCATTAATGAAAAATATTAGGCTTAAGAACATTTACATCTGCAGAAGTCCCGGTAATGCTGGTTTAGTAGTGGTGAATTTTCTTAACTCCCATTTGTATTTGAAAATAATAACCTCTCCTTCGGTTCTGAATGATAACCTTGCTGATTGGAGGATTCTTGGTTGGAGGTCCTTCTGTATCAATACATAGACTATTTCATACCACACACTTCTGGCCTGTAAAGTCTCTGCTGAGAAATCTTATAGTCTTATAAGATTTCCTTTATAAGTAATTTTTTGCCTCTCTCTAGATGCTTTCAGTACTGTCTCTTTATCCTTAATCTTTGTCATTTTAATTGCTGTATGTATTGGTATTGTCCTTTTGGGGATCCTTTTGTTAGGGGCTCTCTGTGCTTCCAGGACCTGGGTGCCTATTTCCTTCCTCAGCTTGGGAAAGATTTCAGCAATTATTTCTTCAGAGAGTCTTTCTACTCCTTTGGCTCTTCTTCTCATTAGGCAAATTTATTTCATTTGGAGTCATGACACATCTCTCTTATCATTCTTTCATTCTACAGATCCTTTTTCTCTCTCTTCCTCAGCTTCATTGTTTTCCTGTTCTCTAATTTCCCTCTCATTGTCTCCTCTATTGAGGTGATCTAGTACTCATTCCCTTCACTGTAATTTTTATTTCAGATACTGTATTCTTCAGCTGAGCAACTCTTTTTCAAGTCTTTTAACTCTGTTGAAATCCTTCTTGAGATCATCAATACTTTTGCACAAATCAGTGAGCATATTTATAACTGTTAATTTGAAATCTTTATGAAGATAATTGCTAATCTGTTTCATCTAGCCCTCTTTTTGATGTCTTATCCTGTGCTTTTGTTTGGAACATACTCCTGTGCATCCTCATTTTGTCAGTGCTTCTGTGTTTCTTTACTTTTATTAAATATATCTTCTATGCCTTATGGTCTCAAAAGTAATGGCTTGGTAAAGAAGTCATCCTTTGACTTCCAGAAACAAAAGGTTCCTTGTTCACCTGTGCCTGATTTTTCGAGGTGGTAGAGCCTAATTCGCTGTTGGAGGGCTGTGCATTGTATCTCCATTCTTCCTTTCTGTTGGCAATGGTTGATCTGTCAGCAGAGGCCCTTTGGGGGCTATGCAGCAGCCCTTCTGCTGGGATCTGTGGGTGGGGCTGCCTTTCTGCATGTCTTCAGGCCACGGCTGATGTCAGTCACATGGCTGGCTCTTACCTCAGCCAAACCTTTGTGAGCCATGCAGCAGTGCTCTTTCTGGGTTTGTTGTGGTCAGGCAGCCCTGCAGGACTTGCAGTGTCTGTGGGGTGACTGACCAGGGGAGAGGGTTGCAGGGTTGGGCCAACAGTGAGGGGGCAACTATTGAGGAGAAGGGGGCATTTGGAGCTCATTCTCACAGATGCTTCTCCAGTTGGGCTGAGAGAGATCCAGAAAAGCTGGAAAGCCTCCGTCCACCTGCCAGGCAGCAAAATCTCTCTGCTGAAGGTAACTGGGCAAGGTCATTGGTTGCACAGAGTAGCACCTCAGTGCTGAGCCACTCTTGGGTGGATGGAGTGTTTGGGTTAGGCTCCTATAAACATGTGACTTGCTGAGCTCAGCAAAATATGGGGAAGCATCATGCACCTGGCCTTTCTCCTGTGGAGAGAGCTCCATCCGACCCATGCCTCTCTGACACCCTTCCCACTACTGGTAAATCTTTCAAACTACCACTTCTTTTTTGTGTATCTGTGGGACCAGTGATGTGTGTCTGTCCTCCACAAGTGGCAGAAGTCTCAGCCTCCTAGAGGGCTCCAATTCCCCATGGTGCCCAGTATACTAATCAGCAAAGCTCAGTACATTATGGACTCTTGTTCCCAGAGCAGGACTCCAGGGCCAGGGGAGCTTATCCTCTCCATGATCCATTCCTCTGCCTCCTGCTTGTGGGCTGGGATGGGGGAAGGGCTTGGATCCTGATTAATTGCAGCTCTGCCAAATTATCCTTCTGTATGTGATCTTTTCTTCACTGGATGTAGATGGTCTGTTCTGCAGTCTTCAGGTCATTTTTCAGGGTTAGTTGTTTTTCTGTAGTTGCTTCCTTGGAGTGTGTGTGGGAGGTGGTTTCTGCCTGGATTACTTAATCTACCATCTTTTTTGCTGGATGTCACATTCCTAATTCTTAGCCACATTTAATTAAAACAATAATACAACCAAAAGGTAAAAATAACCCCTTCATTTTTTAGATATATTAATATGCAAATTATGGTATCTATATACAATAAATATTCATCCTTGAAAAGGGGGGAAATTCTGACTCTCATTACATCATGGATGTACCTCAAGGACTTATGCTAAGTGCAGTAAGCCAGTAACAAAAACTCAAATCATATAGATAAATCTCTCATGTGGAATAATCAGAGTAGTTAATGTCATGAATACAAAGGTAGCAGGGTAGTTTCCAAGTACAGAAGGAAGGGAAAATGAAGAGGAGTTGCTTAAATGTGTACAGAGTATCAGTTTTGCAAGATGAAATAATTCTTGAGATTGCACAACGATCTGAACCTAACACTAATAAACTGTGCATTTAAAAATGGCTAATATCATAAATCTTATGTTATACCTACTTTACCAGAATTTTACAAAGAACTAGAATTTTGTTTCTTTATATGTACTCAGTAAAAATCTGCTTGCTGCAAAGTGGCTAGTGAACAGAAATGCCATAAGTTACGTTATAACTGATCAAATATCATGGCACATGTGTATGGGCTGATATCTCTTCTCCCATAGTTTCTATGTAAAATATTAAAGAACATGACAATAGGTTGGTCACAGCAGAAAACATCCCATATAACCTTTTCCCATAATTGGGGCTTGAATATGAAGAAGGGTTAAGGACTCATCGCAAGTGTATTTATTGGTCAGAATCCTTGTTGTCAAGTACATTGTAAACAGGGTTTTAGTGCAGTGACACAGCCGTCACCCTGTCAGTTCTTATGTCATAAGAGCCTATAACAGAAAGTATAATGGGGGATTTGCAGACATACACCACACTCACACTCACATATGTATGTACACACTCACACACACACACTGTCACATAATGGGATCCTATGAGAATGCCATGTGAAAACAAGAAGGCATATTTTTTAAACTTCATTATTTGCTGATATTTATATAGCTATCCTATCACCATAACCAAACCCAAAAATAGACAACCAAAAGAAGGTTGAAATGAATAAAATCTATATATAATGAAGCATTTCTTTGAAGATATTGCATCATTCCATATTTCTTTAAAAGTTGTATCCAGCTGAACCAAATAAAATACCAGAATTTTAAATAACTACTGGTCCTCAAACCCTATACAAACTATCTGAAGGGTTTTTAGATACACAAAAGTTAGAGTTGTCTTATCCAGCACTCATACTCTTGCATTCTATTTCATCACAGGTTGTGGCTAGTTAGCATGGGCACCCAAAATTATTCATTTTTATACTCAGTATCTCTGAACGGTCTCAGATGTTCATTCAAGAAATTATTTCATGCAAATGTTATCTTCATTGTTAAACTTTAAATATATATATATTAAATTACCCATTTTTAGGGCAATCAATAATTTTCCTGTGCAACGTAATAGATTGTTCTTCTGCTTATTATAATATTTAATGCACTAAAGAATAAAATTCAATTCCTGATATTTTACAAAAGATATTAGGCTTCATGTACAGATACAGTTTTATGGTATCATGCAAAATAAACTAAACTTTGGACCATCTTTGCAGAACTGTGAAATGGCACAATAGTCAGAAAAATATATAACAAGTGAGAAATATGACAGAAAGCAAAAAAGGAAAAATTGCTGTGTTTTTTTTTACCCAATAGTAGGATTCATTTTGTTTTTCATACCCAACTATAATGTGTGTATGTGTGTCTTCCAACAGATTCCCCAGGTTAAGGGCTCCATCCTACAAGACTGTCATCCTCCCACTCTCCACTCCAGATGCCAGGTGCAAGCCCCTAGCAGTTACCTGTGCTCCCCACAACTGGATACAGACTGGAGGTTCCAATGTCCTTCCCCTTAGCTTTAATTTGCTAGTGCAGCTCACAGAACTCAGGAAAACACTTACACTTACCCGTGTAATAAAGGACACTATAAAGGATAACAGCTAACAGCCAAATGATGAGATACACAGGGCAAGGTCCCGAATAAAGGAGCTATTATCTCTGGGGAGCTTGGGTGGCCTGTGGTCACATTCTGGCCCCCAAACATGGAAGCCCCTCCCACAGAGAAGCAGGGTGCAGAGAGGGACACCGTCTTCTCATGGGTTTTGTGAGGGCTTCAGTGCATAGAAAAATAATCGACTAACTCCCTGGCCATTGGTTGGTTCCACCTCCAGCCACAGTCCTTGGTTGGGGTCCAACAGTTCTTCATTAATATGATAAGACACCAACTTCACCTTTAAGCCTCTGAAGTGTCTTCAGGAGCTGTGGATGAAAATCAGATATGCTGGGAAATACCTACTTGACCATCTGAATGACTAAGTATGTTTTTCTTATGGCTCACTATATCACAACTGCCTATATCCCCCAGCATGGTGCGTCTCCTCAGTACGGTATAATAAAATAACTGCAAGCAGCAAAGAAAGGTTAATGATTGCTTCTGTCAACAAATAGGACATTCTTCATTCCTATTAATTGGGTGGCTAAATCACATTTCTCTTAGTCTTTGTCATGGACATACTTTTTCATTTTCCAGATATTAATTTGTTTTAATTCCATATATATCATGAACTATAATTTAACTTAATTTTTAATATCAAAATACATAAATTCCTATCACTGAAGGCAATATTATACATTTATTTCACATTTTTTTGAAAATTGTAAGATAATAGAACCTACAGTATATATATCTACTTAACTTTTTCAGGAGTCCTTTGAGACCTTATTAATATTAATAATTAGTGAATCCTAAGTATTGCATCAATATCTTTGATCATACCTGTTCATTAAAACCAGCAGTGGAAAAATTTTAATGTCAAATAATAGATGGAAAGAGTTATGCTCAAAAAACAATAATTACAGAGATATTAAATGAGTCATTTTACAGTGAGCAAACTAACATGTAAAACCCAATAAGACTGTTGTC
Source organism: Manis pentadactyla (assembly GCF_030020395.1). Classification (NCBI taxonomy): domain Eukaryota; kingdom Metazoa; phylum Chordata; class Mammalia; order Pholidota; family Manidae; genus Manis; species Manis pentadactyla. Next base: position 47,206,355 of record NC_080031.1, on the reverse strand, counting down.
ATCTAGAAATTTGTGACTCATTCAGCAACACTGGGATGAACCTGAAAAGGAATTTTTTTACTTTCTGAGAAAAAAAACTATTAGTTTCCTTATAGCTTCTTTTATCTGTTTGTTTCTAAGACTATAGATGATGGGATTCAAGAAAGGAGGAACTATGGTGTAAAATACAGAAAGAATCATATCCCGGATGGTTTCAGAAGTTGCTGAAGGCTTCAGATACACATAAGCAATAGAGCTGAGGAAGACAGACACCACCAAGATGTGAGGAACATACGTGGAGAAGGCCTTTGCTCACTCTCTGGTTGGGAACTTTAGCACAGAGGAAAATATGTGAATGTAGAACATGAGGATAAAGACAAACCAGCCACTACAAACCACAATGGTGGAGATAATAAGTAAGAGGAAATTGCTGAAGGTGTCTGAGCAGGAGAGGCTCAGCAGAGAGGGGATGTGACAGAAGAACTGGTAGACCACATGGGACTGACAGAAGGACAACTAAAATACATTACCTGTGTGTGCACCTGCATAGATAAGACCTCTAAGCAGGGAAAATAGTGTCATTCACAAACATAACTGGTGGTTCATGATGACAGAGTAGTGGAGGGGCTGGCAGATGGCCACTTAGTGGTCACAGGCCATGAGTGTGAGGAATGGTATTTCTACAAATGCAAAATAAATGACCAAGAATATCTGGGTTGCACAGTCAGCCACTGAGATGGCCCAGTTATTAGTTAGGGACTTGACACAGGCACTGGGGACAGTGACAGAAACATAGCAAATGTCTAGGATGGACAGGTTCCTGAGGAAGAAGTACATGGGTGTGTGAAGGTTCTGGTCAACTGTGGTGGCACTGATGATAAGAATGTTCCCTGTGAGGGTGGCCAGGTACATCAGAAGGAATAGCAGGGAGAGCAGGAGCCTTGTCTCCCACTTCTCAGCAAAGCCCTTGAGGAGAAACTCAAATCAGTGTGGTGAAACTGGTCATTTTCAGGAAATGGTGTTTGACCTGGAAAACAACAGGGATAAACAATGAAAAGTATGATCCATAGAAAAAAATTATAAAATGTTAAATATTTTATTTGAAAATGTTTCCTTTTATTTTATAAAGTTGGCCTTAATACATAGGAAATGCCTTTCATTACTGGTATTTAGATCTGCTAAGTTTATTACCACTTTTGAATAATTAACATGGCAAAATGCTTAAGTTGTGGTTTTCCAATCCCTTGCTGATTATGATATTTAGTTTTCATACTCTATCAATAATATACAGCCTATTAGTATTATTATTTTAATAAAGAATTCATCAGTTCAATTCCAAGTTTGGTTTTTTTGGTATCACTCATATACAATTATATGAGCAACATTGTGGTTACTAGATTCCCCCCCATTATCAAGTCCCCACCACATACCCCATTAATGTCACTGTCCATCAGTGTAGTAAGATGCTATAGAGTCACTGCTTGTCTTCTCTGTGCTATACTGCCTTTCCCTTAAACCCACCCACCACCACATTTTGTGTGCTAATTGTAATGCCCATTATTCCCCTTCTCCCTCCCTTCCCACCCATCCTCCCCAGTCCCTTTTCCTTTGATAACTGTTAGTCCATTCTTGGGTTATGTGAGTCTGCTGCTGTTTTGTCCCTTCAGTTTTTGCTTTGTTGTTATACTCCACAGATGAGTGAAATCATTTGATACTTGCCTTTCTCTGCCTGGCTTATTTCACTGAGCATAATACCCTCCAGCTCCATCCATATTGTTGCAAATGGTAGGATTTGTTTTCCTCTTATCGATGAATAATATTCCATTCTGTATATGTACCACATCTTCTTTATCCATTCATCTACTGATGGACACTTAGGTTGCTTCCATTTCTTGGCTATTGTAAATAATGCCGCAGTAAACATAGGGGTACATATATCTTTTTGAAATTGAGCTCCTGCATTCTTAGGGTAAATTTCTAGGAGTGGAATTCCTGGGTCAAATGGTCTTTCTATTTTTAGTTTTTGAGGAACCTCCATACTGCTTTTCACAATGGTAGAACTAGTTTACACTCCCACCAGCAGTGTAGGAGGGTTCCCTTTTCTCCACATCCTCACCAACATTTGTTGTTGTTCGTCTTTTGGATGTTGGCCATCCTAACTGGTGTGAGGTCATATCTCATTGTGGTTCTAATTTGCATTTCTCTGATGATTAGGGATTTAATTTTTATTTAAGTGTAGCTTATATACAATATTATCTTGTTTTCAAGTACAGGGCATAGTGTTTTGACAGGTATATACATTACTAAATGCTAACCCCAAATGGTGTAGTTACTATTAACATAGAAAGATACTATAGAACTATTGACTATGTTCTTTGTGCTGTACTTTCATCCCCATGACTAATTCATACTGTGATCGAGATTTTGTGCCTCTTATCCCCTTTACCACATTCAGCAACCCAATTCAATTATATGTTTACATATATGTAACATATGTAATATTTATATATTTAAATACATAATAAATGAATGAGGAGGTGGTATATGTACAAAGTGGAATATTAGCCATGAATTATAATGAAATCCTGCCATTTGCAACATATAGGTGATACTAGAGGGTATTATGTAATGTAAAATAAGTCAGAGAAAGAGAAATACCATATAATTTCACTTATATGTGGATACTAAAAAGCAAAATGAGGAAACAAACTGAGAAGTGGGAGACAAGGCTCCTGCTCTCCCTGCTATTCCTTCTGATGTACCTGGCCACCCTCACAGGGAACATTCTTATCATCAGTGCCACCACAGTTGACCAGAACCTTCACACACCCATGCGGTAGTTGGGGGAGGAGGATGGATGAAGTAAATCAGGACAATTAAGAGGCACATCTTCCAGTTATAAAATAAATAAATCTCACAGATATTTACAGCTTAGGCATTATAGCCAATAATATTATCATAAACCTGTCTGGTGGCAGGTGTTAACTAGAAATATCATGGCTATCATTTCAATATGTGTAAAACTATCACATCACTATTTTGCACACCTGAAACTAATGTAATATTGTATGTCAAAACTCCATGAAAATAAGGAGACACATCAACATGAATAATACTCCCCAAATACTTTGCAATGTTTTAATAATGCATTCATCATAGTTATAAAACATATTGTAAGATATTTTGTTATCTACTAGCAGTGTTTTCAATGGTTATATTTTTACTCATAAATAACTCTAAATGTAATTACACTATCTACTGCCTTACATTAATAAATTTTATACAGGTCTAAAATAATAAACCCATATTTACCTGTGAGAAATACAAGCTAATGTCAATTATACAGCCATTTTTTATTGATTACTCAAAATCATTAAAGAACTATTCAAGCACTGAGGTTTTATTGGAAGAAGAAAAATATTTTTAAGTGCCTTATTTCAATGAGGGTATAATATAATACATGAAATATTTTTTTCTCATTTTCATTTGTATGTATTCAAAAATTCATGTATTTGCATCTTACTTATTTGTGTTTAGTAAGTATTTAAAAATTAAGAAATTCAGGAATTGTTTTCCTGATTTCTCTCTCTGCTAGTTCATTGTTAGTGTATAGGAATGCCACAGATTTCTGTGTATTAATTTTGTATCCTGAAACTTTGCTGAATTCAGATATTAGATCTAGTAGTTTTGGAGTGGATTCTTTAGAGTTTTTTATGTACAATATCATGTCATCTGCAAACAGAGACAGTTTAACCTCTTCCTTGCCAATCTGGATGCCTTTTATTTATTTGTGTTGTCTGATTGCCGTGGCTAGGACCTCCAGTACTATGTTGAATAAAAGTGGGGAGAGTGGGCATCCTTGTCTTGTTACTGATCTTAAAGGAAAAGCTTTCGGCTTCTCTCTGTTAAGTATAATGTTGGCTGTGGGTTTGCCATATATGGCCTTTATTATGTTGAGGTACTTGCCCTCTAGACCCATTTTGTTGACAGTTTTATCATGAATGAATGATGAATTTTATCAAATGCTTTTTCAGCATCTATGGAGATGATTATGTGGTTTTTGTCCTTCTTTTTTGATGTGGTGGATGATGTTGATGGATTTTCAAATGTTGTACCATCCTTGCATCCCTGGCATAAATCCTACTTGATCATGATGGATGATCTTTTTGATGTATTTTTGAATTCGGTTTCTAATATTTTGTTGAGTATCTTTACATCTATGTTCATCAGGGATATTGGTCTGTAATTTTCTTTTTTTGTGGTGTCTTTGCCTGGTTTTGGTATTAGAGTGATGCTAGCCTCATAGAATGAATTTGGAAGTATTCCCTCCTCTTCTATTTTTTGACAAACCTTAAGGAGAATGGGTATTAGATCTTCACTAAATGTTTGATAAAATTCAGTGGTGAAGCCATCTGGTCCAGGCATTTTGTTCTTAGGTAGGATTTGGATTACCAGTTCAATTTTGTTGCTAGTAAATGGTCTGTTCAGATTTTCTGTTTCTTCCTGGTCAGCCTTGGAAGGTTGTATTTTTCTAGAAAGTTGTCCATTTATTCTAGGTTATACAGTTTGTTAGCATATAATTTTTCATAGTATTCTCTAACAATTCTTTGTATTCCTGTCTTGTCCATAGTGATTTTTCCTCTCTCATTTCTGATTCAGTTTATGTGTGCAGACTCTCTTTTTTTCTTGATAAGTCTGGCTAGGGGTTTATCTATTTTGTTAATTTTCTTGAAGAACCAACTCTTGCTTTCATTGATTCATTCTATTGTTTTATTCTTCTCAATTTTATTCATTTCTGCTCTAATCTTTATAATGTCCCTCCTTCGACTGACTTTAGGCCTCATTTGTTGTTCTTTTTCTAGTTTCATGAATTGTGAGTTTAGACTTCTTATATGGGATTGTTCTTCTTTCTTGAGGTAAGCCTGTATTGCAATATACTTTCCTCTTAGCACAGCCTTGGCTGCATCCCACAGATTTTGCAGTGTTCAGTTATTGTTGTCATTTGTCTCCATATATTGCTTGATCTCTGTTTTTATTTGGTCATTGATCCATTGGTTATTTAGGAGTATGTTGTGAAGCCTCCATGTGTTTGTGGGATTTTTCATTTTCTTTGCGTAGTTTATTTCTAGTTTCATTCCTTTGTGGTCTGAGAAACTGGTTGGTACAATTTCAATCTTTTTGAATTTACTGAGGCTCTTTTTTTGTGGCCTAGTATATGATCTATTCTTGAAAATGTTCCATGTGCACTTGAGAAGACTGCGTATCCTATTGCTTTTGGATGGAGTGTTCTGTAGATATCTGTTAGGTCCATCTGTTCTAATGTGTTGTTCAGTGTCTCTGTCTCCTTACTTATCTACTGTCTGGTTGATCTGCCCTTCAGAGTGACTGGAGTGTTGAAGTCTCCCAGAATGAATGCATTACATTCTATTTCTCCTTTTAATTCTGTTAGTATTTGTTTCACATGTGTGGGTGCTCCTGTGTTAGGAGCATAGATATTTATAATGGCTATATCTTCTTGTTGGATTGACCCCTTTATCATTACATAATGTCCTTCTTTGTCTCTTGTTACTTTCTGTGTTTTGAAGTCTATTTTGTCTCATACAAGTATTGCAACTCCTACTTTTTTCTCTCTGTTAGTTGCATGAAATATCTTTTTCCATCCTTTCACTTTTAGTCTGTGTATGTCTTTGGGTTTAAAGTGAATCTCTTGTAGGCAGCATACAGATGGGTCTTGTTTTTTTATCCATTCAGTGACTCTATGTCTTTTGACTGGTGCATTCAGTCCATTTATATTTAGGGTGATTATCGATAGGTATGTACATATTGCTATTGCAGACTTTAGATTTTGTGGTTACCAAAGGTTCAAGGTTAATTTCCTTACTATCTAAGAGCCTAACTTAACTCACTTAATATGCTGTTACAAACACAATCTAAAGGTTCTTTCCTTTTTTCTCCTCCTTTTTCTTCCTCCTCCATTCTTTATATATTAGTTATCATATTCTGTATTCTTTGTCTATACCTTGATTGACTTTGGGGATAGTTAATTTAATTTTGCATTTGCTCAATAATTAGCTGTTCTACTTTCTTTACTATGGTTTCATTACCTCTGGTGACATCTATTCAACCTTAGGAATACTTCCATCTATAGCAGTCCCTCCAAAATAGACTGTAGATATGGTTTGTGGGAGGTAAATTCTCTCAGCTTTTGCTTATCTGGAAATTGTTTAATCCTTCCTTCAAATTTAAATGATAATCTTGTAATCTTGCCAGAAAAAGTAATCTTGGTTCCAGGTCCTTCTGCTTCATGGCATTAAATACATCATGCCACTCCCTTCTGGCCTGTAAGGTTTCTCTTGAGAAGTCTGATGTTAGCCTGATGGGATTTCCTTTGTATGTGATCTTATTTCTCTTTCTGGCTGCTTTTAATAGTCTGTCCTTATCCTTGATCTTTGACAATTTTATTACTATATGTCTTTGTGTTGTCTTCTTTGGGTCCCTTGTGTTGGGAGATCTGTGGATCTCCATGGCCTGAGAAACTATATCCTTCCCCAGATTGGCCAAGTTTTCAGCAATTACCTCCTCAAAGACACTTTCTATCCCTTTCTCTCTCCCTTCTTCTTCTGGTACCCCTGTAATGCGAATATTTTTCCATTTGGTTTGGTCACACAGTTCTCTCCATATTCTTTCATTCTTAGAGACCCTTTTTCACTCTGTGACTCAGCTTCTTTGATTTCCTCTTCTCTAGTTTCTATTTCATTTATCGTCTCCTCCACCATATCCATCCTGCTTTTCATACCCTCCATCATGCTTTTCAATGACTGGATCTCTGACCGGAATTCATTCCTGAGTTCTTTGATATCTTTCCATACCTCCATTAGCATGTTGATGATTTTTAATTTGAACTCCCTTTCAGGAAGAGTCATAAGGTCCATGTCATTTAAATCTTTCTCCAGATTTATATTAATTTTACTCTCGACCAGGTTTCTTTGGTGTTTCATATTTGTATATGGCGCCCTTTAAAGTCCAGAAGCTCTACTCTCTGGAGCTCCTCAGCCCCTGAGGCAATGTCTGGGGTTGCAGGGGAGTGGGATTGGTGCCTTAGGGGAGGAAAGAGCTGTCCTGCTTCCCAGCTGCTATGCCTGTCTCCACTTCCAGAACCAGTGAGCCGAGCACACAGGTATAAGCTTTTGTCCCAGAGCAGTTGGATATGGATCCCTGCTTTCCACAAGTGGCCGGAATTTCAGTCTCTCCAGGAATTCTGCCTGTCTTAGCTTTCCAACCCCATAATCATGCAAGTATCATGAAAGCACCATGAAATGTAGGTTTGTGCTCCCAGAATAGATCTCTGGAGTTAGGTATTCAGCAGTCCCAGGCATTCCACTCCCTCCCTGCTCAGTTTCTCTTCCTCCCGCCGGTGAGCTGGGGTGGGGGAAGGGCTTGGGTCCTGCTGGGCCACAGCTTTGGTATGTTACCCTGTTCTGTGAGGTCTGCTCTTTTCTCCAGGTGAATGCAGTCTGGTGCCGTCCTCTTTCCTGTTGCTCTCTCCAGGTTAGTTGCACTAGCTACTTTTCTAATTATATATGGTTTTAAGAGGAAGCCTCTGTCTCTCCTCTCATGCTGCATTTTTTAATCCTCTCTCATCAATAACCATTTATAGACTCCAAGTACACCTTCCTTGTCCTCCATGCACACACCACCGTATGGTTAGAAGGAGGATTTTGAAGTTCCTGAGACTCCCGTCAAATATCCTGATCAGATCAACTACCTCTTGGAGGCACCCTTGCTGCCCAGTCGGTGGTCACTTTACATTGTAGAGGCCACCAAAGGGGATATTACAGTGGGCAAAGGGCTCCAGATGGCAGATGCAACAGCCAAGTGGGGGCCTTATGGGAGCCTCTTCTGGCCACTCAGGTACCAGGTCTGCTACACCTGCCCCCACATGCCCACACACCAGAGAGGGGGACCGGGCCCAGCAGAAGGAGTTTGAGCCCCTGCCTTTAGGATAGCTCCAAAAAGGAAAGGTCCTTTTCTTCCACAAAACCTCCACTGGCAGGTATTTAAATCCTTCCACGATGTTACCCATCTAGGGAAAAATCTCCATGTCACTCTGACATCCCAGGTGTTCACAGGGAGGAACTTGTCTGAGGTCATTGAAAGTATCCAAAGCCTGCCCCACCTGTGCCACCAATAAGCCTCAAGGGGCACGAAAGCCCACCCTGGTCCAGGCTGTTGAGTGAGCAGGGACACACCCAGGGAAGGACTGGCAACTAGATTTTACACAAGTGCCTCCCACTCAGCAGTTTAAGTTCTTATTGCTTTTCATAGACACCTTCGTGGGATGAATAGAGGCCTTCTCACTTGGACTCAGAAGTCCACTGAGGTAGCCAACAAGCTATTGCAAGAAATTATTCCCAGGTTTGGGTTTCCACTCTCTGTTCAGAGTGACAGTAGCCCTGCCTTTTGTGGCCTCCATTGTTCAGAGTGTGTCTGAGTCTCTGGGGATTAAATACCACTTATTCCTGACAACCCCAATCCTCCAGGAAGGTATAACAGGACAAGTGATTCTTAGAATCAGCCACAGGGAAAATCACCCAGGAGACTGGGCTTAAGTGGACAGAGATGGTTCCAGTCACCATCCTAAGAACTAGGGTAGTGCTTAAGGCATCCTTGGAGTTAAGACTGTTTGAGGCATTGCATGAGCCTCCATTCATTTGATCAGAAATTCTCCTTGACTCAGACACCTTAGCTGTACATTCATATGCAAGCCCATTAAGCCAATTCCAACAGGCCCTGAAAGAGTATGCTTTGTCACAGGCACCCCCCTATAAACCCAAGACCCCTTGTATCCACCAAGAACACAGTCCTAATCAAAGTATGGAAGGGTGGCTCTTCAGCCTCCCAGTTACTACCAACCTGGAAGGGACATTATCCAGTGCTCTTATCTTCTCCTACTACCGTTAAAGTGCACAGGATCACTAGCTGGATTCATCACTCACAGGTCAAGCTGTGGATTTTATCTGAGCCCACAGAAGAACAGTCTATATGTGTGAACTGGTGGAAGACTTAAGGCTTCTCTTCAGAAGAAACCAGTAATTGATAAACATGTTTGCTTCACCCCTTTATTCACCATTGAATCCACACATCACCATGAGTCTACTTTTCCTCCACCTTTTTGTAAATGTTACCAACTCTTCACCAGTCATCACACCCACACAAGAGCTGTGGACCCAGAATTCTCTAATCCAAATAACCCAAGCTCTTGCAACAGTGGGGATTAACCATTGTTGGGTCTGCCACAGACATCCTCAGGAGGACAGGGCATCATTACCCTCCGCATATTTCAAGTCTCAGCTGTCAAATAACTCCTGGTATGGTAATCTAGTTTTCCCCCTTTTACCCGCTACCATGGCCACTCCCTTTACTCTTGTAAACCCTACAAATGGCCCCACTGCCTGCTTATATACTGCTACCCCCAAACACAAACCCTTCAACAGCCAGGGTACCACAGGGTTTGGAAGTTGTACCAGAGAACCATCTATGCTGCGCAATCTGTGGAGGTTATATTTTAGTTCCTGGTGGCCTGCAAACTTTACATCTTGCATTAACCCCAAACCCTCCGGGGATAATCATTCTGCTACCATATGTGCCCCTAAAGGTATGGCCTTTTTATGTGGGTTTGCAGCAACTTCCTGTGGCATCCAGGCAGTTTGTGCCAATGCCACACATACTGTAGCCACTCAGTGCCTTAGCCCCTATCTCACATATGGAATGTGCTCTCTGGGACACATGACACCTAATCTCAAAGTCTGTAATGAAACAGCTAGCCCTTCCCATGGCCACTGGGGCCTCCTGGGTGTTTCTACTTGGGGAAGAAAAGATTTTAGTACTATTGTCCCATGGACAGGATATGCTGAACATGAAATTATTCTGTCCAATCTTACAGCAGAATTAGAAGAACTGGCTAATGAGGCAGGGGGAACCCTTCAAGAAATCTGATGAACCCTAGATTCATTGGTTAATGTAGTCATGGACAAACGAATTGCCTTGGACTACATATTGGTCTCTGAAGGAGGGGTGTGTGCAGTTCTTAATACTACGTGTTGCACCTACATTAATAACTCAGCAAAAGTAGAAACCAGGACCACTGAAATTCTTATCCATGCACATGGCTAAAATAACAGAAACACCCAGCCATTCCCAGAACTACAGGCCTATCAGCCTCCTCATCCTGGGGAGCATGACATGGTCTCTCCTCTCCCCATTAGTAACACCGCTCATTATTGTCATCAGTCTGCTTCTCTTTGGCCCATGTATCTTCAACTTATTAACATAAGTCATATCTTCCAGACTCCAGTCCATCCACCTCCAGATGGTCCTATAGGAAAGATACCAGCCAATCCACTCTGCCAGTGTACCACAATATGCAGGATCCCTGGACTGACCAGAACCTCCCCGTGGACAACACCTCCCAGACCACAGGCCCTCTGGGGCTTATACCACCAGGGCCCTCCAGACAGACACCTGACACCCTGGGCCCACCGTGAACACCAGTCCCCGAACACCACCCCTTATCATCAGGAAGCAACCAGAGCCCTCATCACCAATGCCCAAAGAATGGGGTCCCAACTGCCTGAGGGGTGGGATGTTAGGGATGTTACGCAGGGAGACATAGGCATCCCAGGAAGGGGAAAACAAAGTTCAAAGACAAAAATGCCCAAACTCTGCCCAAGTTGGGTCCACATGAAGACCACAAAGGCTTTGCAGGGAGAGAACCTCCTTGGGGATGAAGACAGGCCTAACTGGTCGTTACCAGATCCCAGGTGGGCATAGTTGGACTAAGGACTGCCCAGAGCACCACTCACCGTGGGCAAGGACATGCTCACTGAGCGGGGGGCTGTATCAGTGGGCCTGTCATCCAATGACCCCACCTTCCCAGTCCAAGAGGCACATTCCAGCCAGGATTCAATACAAAGGGCCCCCACCTAATGGATGGGTCCTTAGTCTGTCTTTTCTCTGGCCCACTGGTCCCTTGGAGTGCATTCAAGTAAAACTTTCCTTGTGCTTAGCTATTGTCTGTCTGCCTTTCAATCTTTTGTGGGGACAAGAACCAAGGAGGACTCAGCCCAGTAATGATTCTAATTCTGTGACTCAAAGAAAAAAGAAATGAATTTGAAAAGATATTTTAAATAGTGTATGTTTCCCAGTAATTCCACTTCTGTATGATTCTATGTTTATCCAGCATCATGAACAATATACAAGATATGGAAGCCACCTATCTGTCCATGGATAGATTAATAGATAAAGAATATGTTTTACAAAAATACAGTGGAATATTACTCAGCCATAAAATAAAATGAAACTGACAATGTAGGGGGACTTAGAAGGTATTATGCTCAGTGAAATGAGCCAGGGAAAGAAAGCACAATACCATATGATTTCACTTATGTGTGGAATTTAAAAACAAAATGGAAAAAAAGCACTATACGCATAGACATTAAGAATTGAGTGATGGTTACCTTTGGGAGTGGCTGGGTATTTAGGTTATTTAAATTTTTCTTTTCTATATATAATAAATTCATTTTAAACTCCATTTTTAGCTCAAAGCACTGAAGAATGAAATTTATTTTCTGAAATTGACATTTCTAATTTCACTTATAATTTTATATGAACTGGTTTTTTCTCATTGTATTATCTCAATATTTCCTGGATAACTTGAATCCTGAGCAAGTACCAAAGTGCTTAGGAATTAGTGCGGGAGTTTGTTGTAGTTTAGGGAAAACACTGATCCTCTGAAGATGATAAAATATTTACAAAATATCTTAACCTATAATTTTAATACAGCTATATATTATGGCATCAGTTAGCTAACATAAATCCCAGAGTTGACACAGATTAATAATTAAGCCAATAATTAACACCATTGTTTCCAAAGACATCAGACAGTACCCTATCCTATTTAAACTATGTCCTCTGAATGGGTCATCCAGCATGGAAACGCTAATAAAATAACTGCGAACAGCCCTCATCCAAAGGAGTTAAGGTGCACCTTTTCAAGAAAAAGAAGGATGTTCCTCAGTCAAGTAAGTAACTTATTTAATTCTCATTTCTGAGAATTTTCACTTTCCGGATATATTGCAAAGCAGTTTTTTCTCCATATACTTACTATTAATTTTGGATTAAATTTTTAAAGTTTCTGTCTACACATAAGTCTATAACTAAGTAGCATATTATTTATAGATTTATTTTACATTTCATTAAATAAATTTTGATAATAAAGACTGGATGTTATCTCCATATTTGATGTCTAAAGTATTCTTTTGAGGCGTTATTGGTATTATAAATACTTGATGAATCATAACTATATATAATTTAATATAATCCTCATCAAATATCATCAGTGAAATCTATTAATTAATTAAAAGAGGTAGTTAAACTTTGTTTTTTGGAAGATAAATGGAAAGGGTAATATAAAACACAAAATGCATATTTTATACATTAATCACTCAGATATCAGGAGAGAGATTTTGGAGAAAGCAGTCTAATATGTACAACATAGAAAAGCAGTTATTTCATAGATGTTTGGATCTCAGTGACATGTGTATAAACCTGAAATGTATCTTTATTAATTTCCTGAATAATAATTTCTTAATATTATTTTCCTTATAGTTTTCTTTACCTGTGTATTTCTAAGACTGTAAATAATAGGATTCAAGAATGGAGGAACTATTGTATAGAATACAGTAAGAATCACTCCCTGGAGAATGTCAGAGGCCCCTGAAGGCCTTAGGTACACAAAGCTGGCAGAGCTGAGGAAGACAGACATCACCAGGATGTGAGGGACACAGGTGGAGAAGGCCTTGCCTCTCTCCCTGGTTGGAAACTTCATCACAGTGGAAAATATGTAAATATAAGATATGGTGATAAAAATAAATGAGCTGCCAGCGACCAAAATGGCAGAAACAATAAGTAAGAGGAAATTGTTGAAGGTGTCAGAGCAGGAGAGGCTCAGCAGAGAGGGGACATCACAGAAGAACTGGTGGACCACATTGGACTGACAGAAGGACAGCCGGAATGTGTTCCCTGTGTGCACACCTGCATAGATGAGGCCACTGAGCAGGGAGACCAGTGTTGTCCAGACACAGAATTGGTGGTTCATGATGACGGGGTAGTGGAGAGACTGGCAGATGGCCACATAGCGGTCACGGGCCATGATGGTGAGGAACAGGAGCTCCACATACACACAATAAATAACCAGGAAGACTTAAGCTACACAGCCAGTCACTGAAATGGCCCTGTTGTCAGTGAGGGAGTTGACACAGGCTTTGGGGACAGTGACAGAAACGTAGCACATGTCTAAGATGGACAGGTTCCTGAGGAAGAAGTACATGGGCTTACGAAGGCTCTGGTCCAGAGTGGTGGCAGAGACGATGAGGAGATTCCCTAACAAGGTGGCCAAGTATATCAGTAGGAATAACACGGAGAGCAGGAGCCTCAGCTGCCGCTCATCAGCAAAGCCCGTGAGGGAAACCTCAGCCACCATGGTGGAATTGGCCATTTTCAAGAAATTCTGATTGACCTATAAAACAAAAGGAACTAGCCATGAAACACATGATTCCTAAAAAGCATTAGGACGTCACCTTAAATATTTTCCTAGAAAGGGTTTTTCTTCTAATTCACAAAATTGTCCTCTGAATGTAGGAAAGGTCCATCATTAGTCTTGGTCTCCTCAGCTTATCACCACTACTGAGTGGTTAACCTGGAACGTGGCGAGGACAGGACTGCTGAGTCCCCCTGTCGGGTTGTGACGTGCAGTGCTCTTACGGTGCTTAGCAATATCCAGCCCATGAGGCTTAGCATTTTACTGAGGTTTTAATTAATTCACATATATAAAGTCTTCAAACAGATTAAATTTTCAATGACTTTTGTTGAACTACAGTTGATACACAATATTCTTCTGGTTTCATCTATGCAACATAGTGATTTGACAACTATCTACATTATTAAATACCCCAGTAAAAAATATCCTTAAATGTTTTATTAAATGCTGGACATCATGTTCAGCCTGGATATTGATACACAGTTAAGGTTTAACTCATTGTTTTTTAAAATATGATCTGTATTCCCTCAAGAGTCCATAATTGCTTCAAAATGACCTGCAAAAGTGAGCACAAAATTGCTCTACTTTCCCTGCTCTTAAACTCAATTTTAATGATACTATGACGTCCATATGTGGGATCAGCACATTTGTCTTTCATATCTCATTTTGAAGTATTATTTTTCTAGAAATTCATTTAATATTTTAAAAGAATCAGTCAGCAAAACTTCAAAAAAAATTGTCTTCACTACAGTTGTTTCAAGAAGTACATTTTGATCTGAATTTAACCTCAGTAAAGTGGAATTATATGTGGTTATTTGAGGAAATAAAGTCAAATTTTACTATGGTACAAGTTTTAAATGGTTTGTCTACATTCTTATACAACCTAGAGTTAATATTTTTAAATTTCATATGGTTGTAATAAAATTAGCCATTTTTCCATTTTTATATTATGTTTGTAATTTTTAGTTTAGGAATCCTATTTCATATACAATTATGTTGCTATCTAAGTTTATAATTAATTTTGACACTGATCACAAAAAGAAAATAAGTTGCCAAATAACAATAATATGAAAGTTAAATACTCTAAGCATAAACTCCTTATGCTTATCTGTTCTTCTCCTCAACAAATCACACTGTATTCATTCTTTACATCCTGTATGATTTAATTTCCTCTGTTCTGTGAAACCACCATTACTACTATTTTCATATCACTATTTTGAGTATTAGTGGTCCGAACAATAATATGACACAGATGCTATAGTGAGTGACCTTCCTAGTACAGAAATACTTAAATATCCCCATATGAAAAATTAACTAATAAAGATTTGGCCTTTTCTTACAGATAGCTTATATTTCATTCTCTATAAACTGATTTGACCTTTGCCTATTGATGCTCTTCATTATTTCTTTTTCCCATTTATATCATGAATATTTATTGAAATGTATTACTTATAGTTATTACTCACTTTGAAACTACAAAATTGCCATTTTCTGAAACAGCTTTTAACAAATTACAGGCCTGTGATTAATCTATCATGTTATTTACTCTGTCCTGCCAATTATTTCCCCTTTTCAGCATCTTTGACCATTAACCATGGTAATTGTTTTTCTCATTAGTTTTTTTATAGCTTGTCTGGAAATGCATGTGTTCACCAAATTTGTGGTATGTGTAGCCATCCCCAGTTGTACATACATCATATTTAACCACAATCTGAAATTCAAGTATTGAAATTTTACACACAATCTTATAGATTACCCATTTCCCCTTAGCTCCCATATGACACAAAAGCTCTCATCTCACTGACACTTTCAATTCAAAATACACGTAGAAATTATTGTACATTTATTTCCAAGTACATATATCATAATTTTAAAATTCTTAAGTTAATTCAGTGGCTACTAAATTATTCTCGATGCTGTTTTCAATTATTTACAGATAACTAGCTCTAAAAGGGATTACACTATTTCTCAACCACCTTAATTTAATACATTCTATATAGATCTAAATAATAAAACTTTTGTAAATATGTGCTAAGATCAAACTAAGGTCTTAATCTATCAACATTTTATTATTTTCACTGGTCAGCCACAGCCATTTAAAAACTATTCTTAGAATTGTGGTTTTAGTGAAAGAAGGAAAATGTTATTTTTTTTGGTGTGTGATTCCAGTAAGGTTAAAATGTAATACTTAAAACCACAAATAAATATTTACATATTCAGATATAAAGTCTATCAAGAAAAATAGCAGAAAATTTCTGAGTTTTCCTTTTTCCAAAATACTAGATTAAAGTCAAGAGGTCCACTTAAAAGCATAGATGCAGAGACATTTTTTTTTACTTATCCAGCTATTTGTTTCTCTCAAACAGTAGTAAATTGTCCACTAGTATTAATTAATTGAAATAACTTGATGCACTATTTCATTTATGTGAGAAAATTATGATATGGTACTATCTTTCTTCATTGACTGCTTTTCATGCATAACTATCAGAGGGAAACTTTAGATTATAGAGCCCGAAGCAGAAGTCCCATGTTAGAATGAACTGTGAAAAGAAAAAATGTGTAAACAATGACAATAGTGCAGACATTAATCATTTTAACAAATAAAAACATTTAATTTAATTGCAAAACTGTTGTTTTTATATAAACATTTTCTTACTTATTTTTAAAGAAATTAACCATAAATATCTTAGACTGTGTCTGAACTAATACCCCTGCTATATAAACTATACAAATTATTGGACTGAAATTTGCACATGCAAAATATGTGGTGGATTAATATATAAAAAAAAAAAGAAACGATTAAGGAGAAATGAAAGATAAGTACCTAGAAAAATATATCAGAGTATCTCCATATTTCAGAAATATTAATAAAGACTATTTAAAGTGCTTTCCTATTTGAGAAATCTGAAAGGGTTGAAGATTTATACTTTGTATAGTGTGTTGTTTATTTTTAAATAATTAAATGCACAACAGTTATCTTCAAAATTAGAAATATTATTGCATTTGAGAGCTTAGAGATTGTACTTAATTTCTGAGTTTTCTGAAACATTGAGAAATATTGAAGTAAACAATTATATTTTGAAATTTTAAATGTGTTGCATATTGTACCTTCAAATTTCCATACATTTCAAAATCTATGTAAGTGTTTATGTGTGTTTGGGTGGGTTGGTGACACACACTCAGATAAGATATATGAGTTATTGATGTTATTTCAATGAATTTCCTCAACCTCAATATCAAAAGAGTTGGTAATCTACAATACAGATAAAACTATGTGCAATAAGTATGATTCACCTTAAAACTAATCATGTCATATTCCCAATCGACATCAAAGAGACAATGCATCCTCCACTGTGAGTAAATTTATTTAAATTTCCTGTGAATCATGTGTTAAGCACATGCATATAAATAAATAAATGTAAAGATTATTTTGTAAAGCTCTCGATAAATTGGATGAGTGGTGATGGTCAATTTTTTTAAGTAGCTGACAACATGATATTGGAGGGTAGTAGTAACATTTAATGTTCCTAGATTCTCTGATGAATTTGCCTTAAGTAACAGATGGTAATTTTTCACTATGGTTATTTTATGGGTACCATATATATAATTAAAATGTACTTGATAGCCCTTTATGCCCCCAGCTGAGTCAGATGGTCAAGCTACTAATTATACAATTATCCATGACCTAGTGTTTAAATTTGACCAGAGTATTCAGGTTATGTGTAGAATAATTCAAACTTTTAAATTAGAGTCCATGTGCTCTCTTCAATAGTAATCTATTAGAGATGAATGTATCAGGACAACTTAAGCTGAAGTTAGTCACACAGGCACTATGAATTCTTTGGATGAAGTAATGAAAGTCCAATGTAAAGAACTTAATTTGAGTTTTTCACTGGCAGACAAAAATAGTTTATAAAAGACAAAGATGGCAATTTGAGGAGTTAAAAGCTGTATTTCATTTATTTAGCTCATTCAATCTCTGTCATATACTTGAATATCACTTACCTTTCAGCTGAAATAAGAACTAATGAACTTACTGATTTTTTAAAAACATATTTAACTGTAACAGAAATGGTAAAAAGAGCAGACTCTGAACAAAATCCTGAAAAAAATCTCATTTGCTGAAAAAGTCATTACATTAGGGTTGATAAAAGTGAAACTAACCCTGAAGAACAATTTCTGAAGTGTTAAAGTTTTTAATACAATATTATTTTTTAATTTAGTTGTATAGATATGAATATAGTCCAATTGTTCTATATTTTTTAACATCTTAATATTGATGCTTTACATAATCTCCTCTGGAACTTACTTACTCAGAACTATGAGTATTTTCCAAGTATATGGTAAATAAATTCTGAAAATAAGGATTTTGAATCAATAGTGACAGCATAAAGAACTATCAGTCCTGCTTATTCTTATATTTCACATGAGTCCATCACACATGTCTGCTGTAGTTATAGAAAGTAACACAAAGGTTATAAAAAGCTGATGCAATTCCCTGTGCTTGCTATTTAATTGAAAGAATTAATTTTTCATTACTAGGTTGGCTTATTCCTTTAATGAGATTATTGATCATCATACAGACTAAAATATCTTGGTCCACTGCATTGATACACTAGCAGATTCAAATCCATCTGCATTTCTAAAACCAAAATGAAATTCCAAAGTGAAGAAAATGATCACAGGAAAATCAGATTACAAGGGAAGGAAAGAAGGTGGGAAGATATTTTAATAGTAACCACAACCTACTTACCCCTGAATAGAGTATGCCTCTAATCCCAGAGGAATAAAAATTTATTTTCATTTTAAATCAGTCTTAAAGATAACTTGACCAAATTTTCCTATGCAGAAAGGACTTGAGAACTTCTTAGATGAAGAAAGCCTGATTTGGGGTTGTGGAAGAGGCTGATCATGATGTACTTTATCTAAAAATGCAGACAACTTTAAAGTTCCCTGATGCTTTAAAGCTATGGAGAGCATAAACCTACCAATCCATGACAGTCCATTCCCCAAGGGTGATTCCCAGCAGGTAAAGATCTCCACAGCGCAGGTCAGTGGGGCCAATTGCAGCAGGCCACGTACAAGAAACTCAGAGATAGTATTATGTTTTCCAAGGGGCACACATGACTTGTCTGCCTTGACCTGGATGAGTGACATGACCTCAATGATTGTATCTGTAAAATACAGTTAACTCATTTCAGTGCCATTCAGCTTTTAGAAAAATTAAGAGGACTTGGGCAAGGGTCCAGCTGAGCTAGAGAGAGAGCTGAGCAGCTAGGTGTTAAGAAGTCCTTTAAAGCTACAAGCCAACAAGGAAAGTGTGAGGCAAGCCTTTGTCACTCACTGTGACTGGACATTTCCCTGCCTGGGGTGGCCCCCTGGTCAGAGTGCAATGGATTAGCACAGATGTGCAGCACATACTAGGACTGCGAGCTGGAAAAAAAGTCTCTTGCAGTATAATGGGCCTGTGGCCAGTGGGTGTAAAAGAAGGGAGGGCTGTGATTAGAAAATACTGAGCCCTGAGTCACAGCGCAAAGAGCTGTCTTGAAGATGTTGTCCCCTATTTCCCATAAGGAGGACTCGGCAAAGGTCCCTGAGGAAACCTCCTCTGAAAATGCCAGGTAAAGGGATCTATGCAGGAAAGCGTTCGGCCAAAATGTGGAAATTCATGGAAGAGCATGGCCAACCCAGCAGGCCTGAGTCACTCCCACAAGCCCTTTCCTGGAAGGCAGTGTCTCTTTGTGCCATGCTGCTGTGAGGGCCGCAGCTTATCCCAGGGAGGCCTGCCAGGTGGAGCCTCGTAATTGTCTATGGCTGGCTTGGCAGATCACACGTAGACGTTCAAGCAGCAGCCTGACTTTTCAAAACTACAGACAGTCATCCATTTGAAACACAAAATTCTCAATCATAATATAAGTTGGTCACAGGGATGCAAGTGTGACATGGAGAACATAATCGATGTTTCTCTAGCATCTTCTGTGCTGACAGTCACTGCACTATGGGGTGAGGATACAATAATGTAACTATTAATCATTGTGATGTATACTTGAAACCAGTATAATATTGTATATCAGTTATACTTAAATAAATGTAGTAAAATATATTCACAAGGAAAGTAGGCTACATATTATAGCCCAGTATGACCTAGAGATAAACGGTGTAACTCCTTGGGGACGTTTTGCCAAGGCTTACAAAATGGAATTAAGCAATTTGTTTTTTTCTGATCTCAGTCTTAAGTTTTCTTAACCATTTTTTTTTGAGAGGGCATCAATCGTATTTATTGATCAAATGGTTGTTAACAACAATAAAATTCTGTACAGGGGACTCATTGCACAATCATTAATCAACCCCAAGCCTAATTCTCAACAGTCTCCAGTCTTCTGAAGCATAACGAACAAGTTCTTACATGGTGAACAAGTTCTTACATAGAGAATAAGTTTTTACATGGTGAACAGTGCAAGGACAGTCATATCACTGAAACTTTCGGTTTTGATCACACATCATGAACTATAAACAATCAAGTCAGATATGATTATTCGTTTGATTTTTATACTTGGTTTATATGTGAATCCCACATTTCTCCCTTATTATAATTATTATTTTTTTAAATAAAATCCTAAAGTGGTAGATAGATGCAAGACAAAGATAGAAAACAAAATTTAGTGCTGTAAGAGGGCAAATGTAGATGATCAGGTCTGTGCCTATAGACTAAGTATTAATCCAAGCTAGACAAGGGCAACAAAACATCCACGGATGCAGAAAATTTCTATTTCTCTCAAAATAGGGGGGGTGAAGTTCTAAGTCTCACCTCTGTTGATCCCCAATTTCTCACCTGATGGCCCCGCTGTGACTGTGCCTGTCTTAGGTTGTTCCTCTCTTGAGGAATCTTACCCATCTCTGGCTAACCAGTCGTCTTCCAGGGCCATAAAGGGAAATGTAAAGTTGGAAAGTGAGAGAGAAGCAATATTCTTTGAAAAGGTTAAATTTTACTTCTTTGCAGATTTTGCCCTGTGGCTTCTATGCCCAGCATTTGTCTTGAAGTATCTTTACCACTTGGAAGAATTATGATACTCGGAAATTTTTGATATGAGGCACGAATTCTACTAAAGTGTTGTAATTAGAAAGGAAGAAGAATAGCTATAGAAGTAGCAGATGGAAGAAAACATGGGAAGATTGATTATTTCTTTAACATATCTTCTTGTAGAGTAACATCAGCATGTACAGGTTTTAAACTACTAATTAAATTGTGTACACACATTAACAGAATAGGAATACAGTTACATAACAAAAGCAGACCTACAATTACCAGCCATATCCAGTGAAACCAAGAAAACCAGTTAGGTAACTTAGGCATTTGTGAAAACTTATCAATGATATGATGGATATTGTCTAACTGAATTTGAATAGTTTGAGAAAAATCAGACAAATTAAAACAACACATTCCTGGGAACTGTTCATATCCCATATGTTCTTTTAACAGTAGATAGTCCATAGATGCAAGATTTTGGAGCACTGCAACTTGCACTTCTCCTAATTCTTGGTTGAGTTCTGACAGTATAGATCCAGTCAAATTTGTAGTTTTACTGTATGCACAGGCCAGCATTCCAATGGCAAGTCCAGGAACCTGTTGGATGAATGCAGCTACAACTGCAACAGCACCAGGATCTTTGTTGAAGATTTTTGATGATCATCTTCTGGAATGACTCTTCCAGAGGATGTTGATGTTGGAAGTTCTTCTTCATATCATAACTTAATTCATTTTCTGGGTAGCCAAATTAGGCTTTGATCCTCTGTATTAACACAAACAAACCCATTGCCCACACTTTGATATGACCTTTATACCATTGTGAAGAACCTATTGGAGACCACCACACAGAAACTGCTCTTTTTTTTAAGAGAAAGGAATATTATCAGGAAAAAGTACTTCCATAGCTGATCATCTGACACCCTTTAAAAGATCAAAATTAGGGATAGATAAAGCATGCATTAATTGTTGATTTGCAGTTAGTTTTATCCTATCAGGGAGTAATCCCTCTTTTCTTTCATTTTTTTTTGTTATCATGAATCTACAATTACATAAAGAATATTATGTTTACTAGGCTCTCCCCTATACCAAGTCCCCCCCCACAAACCCCATTACAGTCACTGTCCATCAGCATAGCAAAATGTTGTAGAACGACTCCTTGTCTTCTCTGTGTTGCACAGCCCTCCCCTTTCTCCCAGTCCCCCATTAAGCATGCTAATCAAAATACCCACTTTCTTCTGCCCCCCTTATCCCTCCCTACCCACCCATCCTCCCCAGTCCCTTTCCCTTTGGTACCTGTTAGACCATTCTTGAGTTCTGTGATTCTGCTGCTGTTTTGTTCCTTCAGTTTTTCCTTTGTTCTTATACTCCACATATGAGTGAAATCATTTGGCATTTCTCTTTCTCCACTTGGCTTATTTCACAGAGCATAATACCCTCTAGCTCCATCCATGTTGTTGCAAATGGTAGGATTTGTTTTCTTCTTATGGCTGAATAATATTCCATTCTGTATATGTACCACCTATTCTTTATCCATTCATCTACTGATGGACACTTAGGTTGATGACAATTCTTGGCTATTGTAAATAGTGCTGCGATAAACATAGGAGTGCATCTGTTTTTTTCAAACTGCAGTGCTGCATTCTTAGGGTAAATTCCTAGGAGTGGAATTCCTGGGTCAAATGGTATTTCTATTTTGAGCATTTTGAGGAACCTCCATACTGCTTTCCTCAATGGTTGAACTAATTTACATTCTCACCAGCAGTGTAGGAGGGTTCCCCTTTCTCCAGAACCTCGCCAACTTTTATTGTTGTTTGTCTTTTGGATGGTAGCCATCCTTACTGGTGTGAGGTGATATCTCATTGTGGTTTTAATTTGCATTTCTCTGATAATTAGCGATGCGGAGCATCTTTTCATGTGTCTGTTGGCCATCTGAATTTCTTTTTTGGAGAACTGTCTGTTCAGTTCCTCTGCCCATTTTTAATTGGATTATTTGTTTTTTGTTTGTTCAGGTGGGTGAGCTCTTTATATATTTTGGATTTCAAGCCTTTATCAGATCTGTCATTTACAAATATATTTGCCCATACTGTAGGGTTCCTTTTTGTTCTATTGATGGTGTCTTTTGCTGTACAGAAGCTTTTCAGCTTCATATAGTCCCACTTGTTCAATTTTGCTTTTGCTTTCCTTGCCCAGGGAGATATGTTCAAGAAGAGTTCACTCATGTATATATCTAAGAGATTTCTGCCTATATTTTTTTCTAAGAATTTTATAGTTTCATGACTTACATTCAGATCTATGATCCATTTTGAATTTACTTTTGTGTATAGGGTTAGACAATGGTCCAGTTTCATTCTCTTACATGTATCTGTCCAGTTTTGCCAGCACCATCTGTGGAAGACACTTTCATTTCCCCATTGTATGTCCATGGCTCCTTTATCAAATATTAATTGACCATATATGTTTGGGTTAATGTCTGGGGTCTCTAATCTGTTCCACTGGTATGTGGCTCTGTTCTTGTGCCAGTACCAAATTGTCTTGATTACTATGGCTTTGTAGTAGAGCTTGAGTTGGGGAGTGAGATCCCCCCTACTTTATTTTTCTTTCTCAGGATTGCTTTGGCTATTCGGGGTCTTTGGTGTTTCCATATGAATTTTTGAACTATTTGGTCCAGTTCGTCGAAGAACGTTGCTGGTAATTTGATAGGGATTGCATCAAATCTGTATATTGCTTTGGGCAGGATGGCCATTTTGATGATATTAATTCTTCCTAGCTAAGAGCATGGGATGAGTTTCCATCTGTTAGTGTCCTCTTTAATTTCTCTTAAGAGTGTCTTGTGGTTTTCAGGGTATAGGTCTTTCACTTCCTTGGTTAGGTTTATTACTAGGCATTTTATTCTTTTTCATGCAATTGTGAATGGAGTTCTTTTACTGATTTCTCCTTCTATTGCTTCATTGTTAGTGTATAGGATAGCCACAGATTTCTGTGTGTTAATTTTGTATCCTGCAACTTTGCTCTATTCCGATATCAGTTTTAGTAGTTTTGGAGTGGAGTCTTTAGGGATTTTTATGAACAATATCACGTCATCTACAAATAGTGACAGTTTAACTTCTTCTTTACCAATCTGGATTCCTTGTATTTCTTTGTTTTGTCTAATTGCCATGGCTAAGACCTCCAGTACTATGTTGAATAACAGTGGGAAGAGTGGGCATCCCTGTCTTGTTCCCGATCTCAGAGGAAAAGCTTTCAGCTTCTCACTGTTCAGTATGATGTTGGCTGTGGGTTTATCATATATGGTCTTTATTATGTTGAGGTACTTGCCCTCTGTACACATTTTGCTGAGAGTTTTTATCATGAATTGGTGTTGAATTTTGTCGAATGCTTTTTCAGCATCTATGGAGATGATCATGTTGTTTTTGTCTTTCTTTTTGTTGATGTGGTGAATGATGTTGATGGATTTTCGAATGTACCATCCTTGCATCCCTGGGATGAATCCCACTTGGTCATGGTGTATGATCCTTTTGATATATTTTTGAATTCCGTTTGCTAATATTTTTTGAGTATTTTTCAATCTACATTCATCAGGTATATTGGTCTGTAATTTTCTTTTTTGGTGGGGTGTTTCCCTGGTTTTGGTGTTAGGGTGAAGTTGGCGTCATAGTATGAGTTTGGAAGTACTCCCACCTCTGCTATTTTTTGAAAACTTTAAGGAGAATAGGTATTATGTCTTCTCTGTATGTCTGATAAAATTCTGAGGTAAATCCTTCTGGCCCAGGGGTTTTGTTCTTGCATAGTTTTTTCATTACCATTTCAATTTCTTTGCTCATAATTGGTTTGTTTAACTTTTATGTTTCTTCCTTGGTCAGTCTTGGCAGGTTGTCTTTTTCTAGGAAGTTGTCCATTTCTTCTAGGTTTTCCAGCTTGTTAGCATATAGGTTTTCAAGCAGTCTTTAATAATTCTTTGTATTTCTGTGGAGTCTGTTGTGATTTTTCCATTCTCATTTCTGATTCTGTTGATGTGTGTTGATTCTCTTTTTCTCTTAATAAGTTTGGCTAGAGGCTTATCTATTTTGTTTATTTTCTCAAAGAACCAGCTCTTGGTTTCATTGATTTTTGCTATTGTTTTATTCTTCTCAGTTTTGTTTATTTCTTCTCTGATCTTTATTATGTCCCTCCTTCTGCTGACTTTAGGCCTCATTTGTTCTTCTTTTTCAATTTTCGATAATTGTGATGTTAGACTATTCATTTGGGATCGTTCTTGCTTCTTCAAGTGTGCCTGGATCGCTATATACTTTCCTCTTAAGACTGCTTTCGCTGCGTCCCACAGAATTTGGGGCTTTGTGTTATTGTTGTCTTTTGTTTCTATATATTCCTTGATCTTTATTTTAATTTGTTCGTTGATCCATTGATTATTTAGGAGCATGTTGTTAAGCCTCCATGTGTTTCTGAGCCTTTTTGTCTTCTTTGTAGAATTTATTTGTAGTTTTATACCTTTGTGGTCTGAAAAGTTGGTTGGTAGAATTTCAGTGTTTTGAAATTTACTTAAGCTCTTTTTGTGAGCTAGTACATGGTCTATTCTGGAGAATGTTTCATGTGCACTTGAGAATAATATATATCCTGTTGCTTTTGGATGTAGAGTTCTATAATGTCTATTAGGTCCATCTGTTCTAGTGTGTGGTTCAGTGCCTCCGTGTCCTTACTTATTTTCTGCCTAGTGGATCTATCCTTTGGGTTGAGTGGCGTGTTGAAATCTCCTAAAATGAATGCATTGCGTTCTATTTCCCCCTTTAGTTCTGTTAGTATTTTTTTCACATATGCTGGTGCTCCTGTGTTGGGTGCATATATATTTAGAATGGTTATATCCTCTTGTTGAACTGAGCCCTTTATCATTATGTAATGTCCTTCTTTATCTCTTGTTTCTTTCTTTGTTTTGAAGCATGTTTTGTCTGATACTAGTATTACAACACCTGCTTTTTTCCCACTGTTGTTTACATGAAATATGTTTTTCCATCCCTTGACTTTTAGTCTTTTCGTGTCTTTGGGTTTGAGGTGAGTTTCTTGTAAGCAGCATAAAGATGGGTCTTGCTTTCTAATCCATTCTATTACTCTGTGTCTTTTGATTGGTTCAGTCAGTCCATTTACATTTGGGGTGACTATTGACAGATATGTACTTATTGCCATTGGAGTCTTTAGATTCGTGGTTAGCAAGGTTCAATGTTCGCTTCTTTAGTATCTTACTGCCTATCTTAGCTCACTTATTGATCTGTTATATACACTGTCTGCAGATTCTTTTCTTCTCTCCCTTCTTATTCCTCCTCCTCCATTCTTTATATGTTGGTTGTTTTATTCTGTGCTCTTTCGTGTTTCCTTTAACTGCTTTTATTGGGTAGTTGATTTTATTTTTTGCCTTTAGTTAGTATTTGGTTGCTCTGCTTTCTTTGCTGTGATTTTATTTTCTCTGGTGACGTCTGTTTAGTCTTAGGAGTGCTCCCGTCTAGAACAGTCCCTCTAATATACCCTGTAGAGGTGGTTTGTGGGAGGCAAATTCCCTCAACTTTTGCTTGTCTGGGAATTGTTTAATCCCTCCTTCATATTTAAATGATAATCATGCTGGATACAGTATCCTTGGTTCAAGGCCCTTCTGTTTCATTGCATTAAATATATCATGCCATTCTCTTCTGGTCTGTAAGGTTTCTGTTGAGATGTCTGATGATAGCCTGATGGGTTTTCCTTTATAGGTGACCTTTTCCTCTCTAGCTGCCTTTAAAACTTTTCCTTGTCCTTGATCTTTGCCATTTTAATTATTACATGGCTTGGTGTTGTCCTTGGATCCCTTCTTTTGGGAGTTCTGTGTATTTCTGTATTCTGTTTGATTATTTCCTACCCTAGTTTGGGGAAGTTTTCAGCAGTTATTTCTTCAAAGACACTTTCTATCCCTTTTTCTCTCTCTTCTTCTTCTGGTACCCCTATAATACGGATATTGTTCCTTTTGGATTGGTCACACAGTTCTCTTAATATTCTTTCATTCCTGGAGATCTTTTTATCTCTCTCTATGTCAGCTTCTCTGTGTTCCTGTTCTCTGGTTTCTGTTCCATCAATGGCCTCTTGTATCTTATCCATTCTGGTTATAAATCCTTCCAGAGCTTGTTTCACTTCTGTATTCTCCTTCTGGGCATCTGTAATCTCCCTCCGGACGTCTGTAATCTCCCTCCGGACTTCATCCCTTAGCTCTTGTATATTTCTCTGCATCTCTGTCAGCATGTTTATGATGTTTATTTTGAATTCTTTTTCAGGAAGACTGGTTAGGTCTGTCTCCTTCTCAGGTGTTGTCTCTGTTATCTTTGCCTGAAATTTTGCCTTTTCATGGTGATAGAGATAGTTTGCAGAGTTGGCACAAGTGACGGCTGGAAGAACTTTCCTTCTTGTTGGTTTGTGGCCTTCCTCTCCTGGGAGATCAGTGATCTCTATTGGTTTTTGCTGGACAGCTGCATGCAGACGGGGCTTCTGATTCTTGCCCGGCCACTATGGAGTTTATCTCCACTGTTGCTGTTGGCTTAGCCTGCATTGGGCTGCCACTCCAATATGGTGGAGCCGTGTTGGAGGGGGAACGGCCGGGAGGCTATTTATCTCTGTTATGGGCCTCCGTGCTCCCTGCTGCCCAGGGGATTAGAGTGCCCAGAGTTCCCCAGATTCCCTGCTGCTGGACTTAGTGTCCCAGGACACTTCCATCCGGCAGTGGGTTCCCTGTCCCTTTAAGACTTCCAAAAATTACTCACTTTTCTTTGTCCCCAGGGCTCCAGCTGCGGGAACCCACTCTCAGGTCTTACTGTCCTGTTTCCCTATTATCCAGGACCCCACACATGCACTGTGTCTGCGCTATGGTACGGATGGCTAGGGCTGGCTGTTTAGCAGTCCTGGGCTCCCTCTCCCTCCCCACTCCAACTCCTCTCCTCCCCCCCAGAGCTGGGGTGTGGGGCCCTTGGGTCCCGCCGGGCCAGGGCTTGTATCTTACCCCCTTCATGACACACTGGTTTCTTGCAGATGTGGATGTGGTTTGGATGTTGTCCTGTGTCTTCTGGTCTCTCTTTTAGGAAGAGTTGTCTTTGTTGTATTTTCAAAAATATATGCGGTTTTGGGAGGAGATTTCTGCTGCTCTACTCACATCACCATCTTGGGTCTGCCCCCACTTCTTAACCATTTTTTAAGTGAGGCTCTTATGGGGAATATATAAGTTAAAATCCAGAAATTGTAATTAACTATCATTATCAAGCAAGCAATTATTTTGAAGTATTAACATGATATGATAGTTTAATATTCATTCAATTATAGGGGTGGGTATTACTGTTTACATATTTTATGAAATTTAGGAAACAAAGCTTTGATTTTATGCCTTTTGTATTCCAACGCTCATTCCAGTTTAGCTTCTGATTTATATACTTCCTCAATTTTACTTGTTTACAGAAAAATATACAATTTAACCAAACTACTACTTCCAGACTTGTAGGGATAATTGTATATACAATTGAAATAAGTTCAATATTTTAGTATATTACTCTATGAATTCAGTAAATCATGTTGACAGAAATAAAACAAAATTTAAAAAATACAACAATGAAGTTAATAATTTTGATGTTTTTTATATATAGGGTGAGATTGAGGGAATAGTCTGAATGTGGGGTTAATGCAAGATCTAAAGTTTGCAGGCCACCAGGAACTAAAATATAACCTCCACAGATTGCACAGCCGAGTGAGTGTTAAGTTCATGCAGGCCATCAACATGCTCATGAAGACAACAGTCCATTTCTGAAGATGTGCCCGGTGATGCCCATCCTCGTACCTTCCCCTGAGATCTCCGCCTCATGTGTGCCCTCGCCTTAGGTTACAGAGCTTCACAATGTCATCCTTGCCAAGAGGATAGTAAATTTCATCACAGTTTCTGACAAGCTGAAACAAAGAACAGACATCAACTGCCCTCAAGGACTCACACTTATGTGACCAGCTGGAACATTTTTCCAGATCTACGAACAATAGGCCTTGGTTAACAACAATGCAGCCTGAACTCATTCCACTTAAACTTGCTCGTCCCATGGTCCTCCTCATGACGACCGAGAATGACGCATTCTCAGCAGCTTGTCATTCTTAGATGTTCCCCAAAAGCTAACTTCTTAATAATTATTTTTCATTATCAGGTGTTCTCTTGCCCAAGTTAAAAAGTATATTAATTTCTTCTATAGATTTAAGTTGTATTTTATATTTTATAAGGGGTAAATTAATTTATCTTATCCTATGCATTTTTTAAGAATAAATTAATTGAAGTTTGTTTCCTGAAAATCTTGTGTTTGTCCCTTATTACAATATATAATCTGTTTTTTTTTCACATTTATATATCAACATTTATGAGATAAATATACTGGGAGCCTATTTCATATCAAAGTTATTGTGAACTACTGAGGCAAAAATATTTCCCAGTTTGGAAAACAAATAAAACATAATTAGAGTGACTAAACTGGTGTATCCAAGACCAGTTATATTCATAAAAATATAATCATGCTAATATAAATAGATGTGATATCATAGAGTGATATACACTGAAATAAGCAAATTTGCTTGAGTTAATAATACTTAAGCCTGACAATAAGGGCTCATTTTTTCATAACTTGCAGACATGACCGTTAGTTAGAAATATATATGAGAGGGGACATACACAAGAATAAGCAATAAAATAATTGAACTGGAGCTTCAATAATAGTTTTATTTCAGATATGAGTCATTGTCATGGATTTACTAAAATAAAGACAAACAAATTTTATCCAACTGGGACAAACATTTATCTTTCTTAATAAGACATTACCTTATCAAACAGAAAAGAAAAAGAAAGCTGAAATTCCCATTTTTCTAATTTTCATTTTGTAAATATGTTTTCCTTTTATCACATCTCACATGGATTATCATATTAATTTTGTTTACTGATATTTATCAAATTACTGTTATATAATTTCTAGGACTTCTTTACATACATCCAGTACATAGTCTCATGCAACTCAGTTGCCCATGACTGCATTGGCCAATGAATAGAGCCATTGTCAAATTTCTTGAAGAGCCTACATGTTTCATTAGCCAGTTCTTCTAATTCTGCTAAACATGGGAAAGAATAATTTTGTGTTCAAACTATCCTGCAGATGGGACAATAGTAGTAAAATCTTTTATTCCCCAAGTAAAGACATTACCCAGAAGGCCCTGGTGGCTGCAGGAAGGGATGGCTGTTTAGACTTGGAGATTAGGTTTCATGTATCCCAGAGAGCACATTCCATATATGAGATAGGGGCTAAGGCACTGAGTAGCTACAGTATGTGTGGCATTGGCACAAACTTCCTGGATGCCACAGGAAGTTGCTGCAAACCCACGTAAGAAGGCCATATCTTTAGGGGCACATATGGTAGCAGAATGATTACCCCCAAAGGGTTTGGGGTTAATGCAAGATGTAAAGTTTGCAGGCCACCAGGAACTAAAATATAACCTCCACAGATTGCTCAGCATAGATGGTTCTCTGGTACAACTTCCAAACCCTGTGGTACTCTGACTATTGAAGAGTTTGTGTTTGGGGGTAGCAGTATATAAGCAGGCAGTGGGCCCATTTGTAGGATTTACAAGAGTAAAGGGGGTGGTCATGGTAGGGGGCAAAAGGGGAAAAACTACCTTACCATACCAGGAGTTGTTTGACAGCTGGGACTTGAAATATGCAGAGGGTAGTGATGCTCTGTCCTCCTGAGGGTGTCTCTGGCACACCCAACAATTGTTAATCCCCATTGTTGCAAGAGCTTGGGTTATTCAGATTATAGAATTTTGGGTCCACAGCTCTGGCTTTGATGTGATTACTGGTGAAGAGTTGTTTGGGTTTATGTAAAGGAGGAGGAAACGCAGACTCATGGTGAGGTGCTGGACTGAGGGGTGGGTGCAGGGGGTGAAACAAACCCGTCATTACCTACTACTGCTTTCTTCTGAAAGAAGCTTTAAATCTTCCACTGGTTCACAAGTACAGACTGACTGTTTTTCTCGGGCTCAGATGTGATCCACGGCTTGACCCGTGAGTGATGAATCCAGCTAGTTATCCTGGGCACTTTAACGGCAGTAGGAGAAGATGA
Source organism: Manis pentadactyla (assembly GCF_030020395.1). Taxonomy (NCBI): domain Eukaryota; kingdom Metazoa; phylum Chordata; class Mammalia; order Pholidota; family Manidae; genus Manis; species Manis pentadactyla. The sequence goes on along the minus strand of NC_080031.1, from coordinate 47,175,616 downwards.
TGTCCCTTCCAGGTTCGTTGTGACTGGGAGGCTGGAGAGCCATCCTTCCATACTTTGATTAGGACCAGGTTTCCTTCTGGAGTTAAGGGGAATTGGGGCTTATTGGAGGTGACCACAACAACGCATATTCCCTTAGTGCCTATTGCAACTGTCTTAACAAACTTGCATATGAAAATAAAGCTAAGGCTTTGAGTGAAGAAGAATCTCTGATCAATTAAGGGATTCCCATACAGAGCATCAGATGGGCTGAATTCTGGGGATGCCTTAAACACTACCCTAGTTCTTAGGAGGACAGTTGGGGGATTCTCTGTCCACTTCAGGGCAGTTTCCAGGGTGCATTTTCTTATGGCTGATTCTAAGGCTGAGTTGGCATATTCTACCTTCCCCAAGGATGGGGGTTGCCTGTAGCAATGTAAGTGTTATTTAATCCCTAGAGCCTTAGACACACTCTGAACAAAGGAGGCCATGAGGGCAGGGCCACTGTCGCTCTGGAGGGAGAAGGGAGCCAAACCCGGAAATAATTTCATGCAACAGCTTGTTGGCTACCTCAGTGGACTTCTTGGTCCAAGTGGGAAGGCCTCTATCCATCCCATGAAGGTGTCTACAGACACCAATAGGAACTTACACTGCTGGGTGGGAAGCACTTGTGTAAAATCTAGTTGCCAGTCCTTCCCCAGGTGTGTCCCTGCTCACTGAGCAGCCTGGACCAGGGTGGGTTTCGTGCCCCTTGAGGCTTATTGATGGCACAGGTGGGGCAGGCAGGCTTTGGACACTTTCAGTGACCTCAGACAAGTCTCCTGTGAGCACCTGGGATGTTAGAGTGACAAGGACATTTTTCCCTGGATGGGTAACATCGTGGAAGGATTTAAAGACCTTCCAGTGGAGGTTTTGGGGAAGAAAAAGGACCTTTCCTTTCTGGAGCCATCCTAAAGGCAGGGGTTCAAACCCCTTCTGCCAGGCCCAGTCCCCCCTCTGGTGTGTGGGTAGGTGGGGGCAGGGGTCTCAGACCTGGTACCACAGTGGCCAGAAGAGGCTCCTGTAGGCTGCCTGTTTGGCTGCTGCGTCAGCCATCCGGTGCCCTTAGCCCTCTGTAACATCCCCCTTTGGTGGCCTTTACAATGTACAATGGACACTGATTGGGCAGCAAGGCTGCCTCTAAGAGGTGGTTGATCTGATCAGGATATTTGATGGGAGTCTCAGAAAATTAGAAATCCTTATTCCCGTCATACAGCAGTGAGGGCATGGAGGACAAAGAAGGCGTACTTGGAGTCTGTAAATGGTTATTGGTATTCCCCCAGCTAGTTCAAGGCTCAGGTCAGGGCAAGCTCGGCCACCTGGGCAGAGAGGCACTGGGGGTAGGGACCTGGCTTCTGGTGTCCTGAAGTCAGAGACCGGAGCATACCCAGCTACTCACCTCCCATTTCACATAAAACTACTCCCACCGGTGAGCCAGATCCAATCAGGTATGTTCAAGGCATGATCAGTCATATCGGGCAGGGCCTGGTGGAGAAGGAGAGCTTTTCCTCACAAAAATAGGGTGGGATGGGACCTTTGTAAGAGGGCAGCAGGGTAGCAGGGTTTAGAATATTACAGGCAGAGAAAATAATCTCTGGGTTCTCTATTAGGAGTGTCTGATACTGGTGTATTCACTGTCAGATGACCAAATATGGCCTTGGTCTGTACTAGGGGGGGCCTCCTGATGGCTGGAGGAGGCCTGAAGGGGAGCTCCTGAGGGGATCATGACAGTCTCCCCACAAGCAGGGCAACAGCAGCTAGAATCTGTGTTCTGTCATTTGGGCCTCATTCCTCTGTCTCATTTTGCATGACTTCCTGCGTTTGATTCCACGAATTGGCTGCAAGGGATCATGGTCCCAGCAGTGAGGGATTCGCCATATGCAGAAGGACGCCCTGGGCAGACCTCAGGACCCTCACGGTTCAGGCCGGCAGGAGCTGAGTGAGTTTGAGACTAGCTCTCCCTGGTGCTAGGGCCTCCCAGTGCTCGGTCTTTGGAGCACAGTATGCAAGGCCCATTAGAGGGGCTTCTGGGTGGACACCTATGGGTTCTGCACTGGACGGAGGAGGGTTTTGGGCCGGTGGTGGGTCAGAGGCACATCCTGGAACTCCTGAACTGGCACCAGGTGAGTCTCCTTGGCCTCCTGGCACATAACCTGTGTGCCCTCCTGGCCACTCCCGGGAACAGCAGCATTGGTGCCGGTGTGGGATTTTGTGCACAATCCCTGTCATGCTGGGGGCATTTCTGGTCCCACTGATGGAGGCTGGGCTGGTGGACGGCCACGGGCAGGCTGCTGGGACAGCTGCACTACCTTTAGGAACACTGGGTATAAATGCGGGTCAGAAGGAGGCTTGGACCAAGTCTGAGATTGGTGCGCGTGCCCAGGCCGTGCCCTGGGCTGCACGGAGATGTGCAGAAGGAGAGCGACCGTGGCCCCAGCTGACTTCTCCCTTTCCAGAGTGCTTACGGCCAGACACTACCTACCACGTTTCTGTCTTCCTGCCATTTCTACATGACCTTCCATCTTTTTTACGTCATTGTGCAGGTGCTCACTTCAGTCTCCATTCTTCCAGATGAACTGCTCTGTGTGTAGGTGTGGGATCAGTGTCTGGGTGTAAAATGGTGGATCCAGTCTCTCTGTGCTCTGTCATATTCCCTGAATCCTGTTTCAGCTTTTTAAGATATGTATCTCTCAGAGAGCGTCAGATCATAAGAAAGGTTATTACCTAAGGCAGGTAAGCAGAACCGTGGGAATTGCTCCCAAAGTTTCTCCCCTGACAAAGAATGGGGCTGCTCTTTCCTAGGCACAACCCAGTTGTCACTCTGGACCACCATGGAAATAAGGTAAAACTAAATTCTTCTTGGTATTCGGGAGGGGAGCAGTAAATGTCCAAAACTCAGTTCTTGGCAAGAGTGCGGGAATATCCAGGCAACAGTTAGGGGATATCTTCAAGGTGATATTTGCAAATAACAACTGGTATGCCCCTCTGAGGTCTGCTCTTCTGGGGACATCTTGTTCTGCAAAACAACTTACCAGAGGATGTGACACTGGTCACAGTGTCAAGAAGCAGTTATATGGTCAGTCTTCCTTCTCATCACACAGTAAAATGAAACACATTTTTGTGTTTCATGATGACTCATGAAATCACAGCAAACAATATTTCTGAATGACATATTTTACAGAGAATGAATTTTCTCACATGTAATGTGAAAACTGAACTTTTTACCTTAATAGTCGATTGAAACACCACTGCCACAACTTCAAATATAAATAAATGAATAATAAATAAATACATAAAAAAGCACTGTTGTAAGAACCTCTTCTGTTATATACACAAGCATGAGAAAGGACATTTGACTCTCAGATATGCATTTACATATCTTGAGGGAAGATTAGATAAATAGATTGACAGAGAAAGACATCTCTTTGTAGAGAAAATAGATAATTACATTTCTGAGAGTTTTGTTATGTAACATTGTATAGATTCTGTTAAGCGGCTGTTAAGCACATTAGAATAAATAAATGAGAGAACATATGTATTATGCTGTGGAGTTAGAAAAGTGTGAGTTCAGAGTCTTGGTTCCTGAGTCTCATGAAAGTACAAGCAACACTACCCACTGTTAGGCTGGAGGAAGGAAAAACAAGGACATGCAAACAGAACAGAGAGATACCATAAAAGGAGAACAGAACAGACCCCAAGGTCCATCTGTACCTTATATGGAAAGGGGACAGCTCTTCCTGAATTCCATTCTTCTGATGTGCCAACTAAGACCCAGATGTCAGCCTCCTCCTTCTTGGAAGGAAAATGTTTCTAGTTGTCTATTATGTCACCTTTAGCCAATCATACCTCTACATACCCCCTAGGATAGCTTGCCCACTCTTCCCCCTCCTAACCCCTTATAAGCCCCCACCTCCCTGACGGGGTGTGACTTCCCCGACCTGTGTTTCAGACCGCAGAATATCACCCAGGATTTGATTTCAAATAAACTGCCAAGCCCTTTATTTCCTCTCGTCGCCTGCTTATTTCGGTTAGAATTTATCTTAAACTAGAATTTATCTTACATTTGGTGCCGAAATCCCGGGAAGGAGCGTGAGCATGAGCATGGGGCCCTGACTGGCCACAAGCGGCTCCACCCTCTCCTTCCTGACCCGGGACCTCAGCCTGCTCTCTGCTGTGTGGACAATTTTCCAGTGAGTCCCTCAGTTTCCCTCAGTCTGTTTCCCTTCCTAACTCTGTTTCAACTGGTCCATTAGAAATCGTACATACGTCCAGGTGGGGCATCCGGCACCTGGGCATTCGGCCTACCCTCTGCAGTCATCTGGCCTGCCCCTGGCCCTGCGGTGAGGGAGACATCCCTCACCCAGGCTCCCAGGCCATCTCCCCTGACTTGGCGTGCTTGGGACGCTGGGTGCTCCTCTCATTGGGATTAGTTGGGAAGTGATGCAGACATGGGGAACCAGCCTTCAAAAGCAGAGGCTCAGACCCCACTGCAGTGTCTCATTCTAATCTGGCTACTCTATATTTGTCCTGGGAAGTTCACAAACGGAAGCTGGTCTTCCTTTGCTCTGAGGCAGGACCTCAGCATCCCTTGGACAACCAATCTCGCTGGCCCCCTGAGGGAATTTTCAATTTTAGCCTCCTCACCAACTTGATCAATTATTGCCACCGGAGCAGAGAGTAGACTGAAATCCCATATGTGCAGGCTTTTTGGACTTTGCACTCCTGCCCAGACCTTTATGTTAAGTGTTTACTGACTTAGGTTCTCCTAGCCTGATCTCAAGTTAAAGATTGTCAGCCTCTTACTCTGCTCAGTCCTTCCTTCTTTTCAGATCCACCAGAAGACCTCAGTCACCCGCCTCCCTCAGCTTGGGATCCACTCCCCCTCTCCACCACCACCATTTTTAAGTCCTTTGTCTTCACACGTGTCACTGCCATCCTTAAATCCTGCATTCTCAACCATGTCATTGTCCTGCTCTCCTCTTCCAGTGGCTGCACCACCCCCACCCCCTCTCCTTCCCCCTTCACCGCCCTCTTCCCGGAACGTGCTCCTCCCGTCACAACCTCTGGTTCCAGAAGCCATGGACAAGAAGCTGAGGAGAGGGAAGGCAATTGGATATCAGTGACTCAAGTCTTTATATTTGTTTGTTTGTCTGTGTATACGTTTTTGTGTGGGAAGTGTTGCTGACTGTAGTCGTTGTGTCTCAATTTGAATGTTTGTGTGTCTAGGTGTGTAGATGAAAAATATTTTCCTACTTCCAGGTGGTATTAATAAAAATTGATTTAAACACAAGCACTTGTAGAAATTAGGCATTCTAAAACTTCCAGAAAATCTGATAAAAATGTTAAGTATTAATGCTAATTTGGGTTTGGCTGAGGCAGGCATGTCCTTGTGGTTATCAGCTGCCTAAGTTTACCTAAAGTCATTTAAGTTGATGTTATCTGCTAAATCTTTTAAGAATAAAATGCTTAAAGGCTTAGCTTTGTCTAATATTCAGTAAAGGTCTTGTAAGTAATCTAGCATAGTTGTTATGAATGAGTGAACTAAATAAGTGTGGCAAGTGAACACCTTTTAATTGTGTGTTACAGTATGTATACCTACCTACAGCCTGAGAATCTTTATAGTAACCTAAAACCTTAAAGGTTTGCTAAGTTAAGAAGATATACTTTGTGTTTGGTGAGAGATTGTGCTGTAAAGCTCATAGTTACAGAAATTATAAAATGCTCATAAATTTGTCAAACCAAAGAATGCTAGTGTAACAGTTTACAATAGCCTGCTTCTCAGTGTTCACTAAAAATTAAGGTACATAATAGTTTTAAGTTCTAATTAAAACTACTTAGAGTAATAAGGAAAACATTTCTGCATCCTAAAGAATATGTCTTTTGATAAAAAAGTAACTTTGTTCTAAAGTACAGCTGTTTTCACAGAAAAAACTCTAAATGAAAAAAGGTATAGAGAGTTTGTAAAAGAATTTAATATGGTCATGCTATGTAAATTTAAAGCAAATGAGTCTCAGTATCAAGTACACAGCAAAATTAGAATTTTATTTTCAGTTAAAAAAGACCAAGTTTTCTTAACTGTTAATCTGCTCTTAATATTGAAAAATTGCAATAAGTTCTCTAATTGTTTAATCAAAGCAATTTCTCATGCTTAAAGTCTCAGTGAGTTGTCAGAGTATTTTAAAAAATGAGATCTTAATATTAAAAGGACTAAAAGCTAAACTTTGCTAACAACTGTGTAACCTTCTTTATTTGCCTTTGAAGTACTTTGTTGTCATTCTAGTTAAATAGATAAGTATTGCTTTATGGCAACCTGTAATCCTATTTAAGCAAGTGCCAAAGAAACTTTCTTCTAACAACTTCTTAAAATCAAATTCAAAAAGGTACTTTTACCTCTAGTTAACTCTGATATTTTCCAGAGGGCCCCTGGAACAAGTCAGAGGAACTTTTTCTCATTGGAGAAAATATTTAGCTAATTTGGCTTATTTATCTGATATATATTTACCTAGAAAGCACTGTCAAAAAGAATGATGCTAAACTTTGTTACTGAATGTTTTGTGTTACAGAAATATCCAAATTTCCTTATGACAACTGTATTACAGTAAGCTCTCATCAGATCTTTAACCATTGTCATTTGTAAGTCTTTTGTCATCTATACTCACTGTTTATTACTCCTAAACTAGTAAGAAACTAGATTTCAGCAGAACAGGTATTAGTTACATAAGATTAAGTAAACTAAGGAAGATAATTTTGTAGCTTTTTGTTTCAAATGTTGTTGATAAAGTGTTTTAAGCTTTTTCTCTTAAGCTGACAACAGTTTAGTAAATAACTGCCTTTGTAAGCAGAATTGAAACTTTATCTTTCTCTCTACCTGATCCCTCCAGAATTTAAAAACTCCCAGTGGCTATTTTTATATTTCATGGCAGTATGTTTATTTGCACAAGTTCAATAAGAATCTGCTTTCCTTGTAAGAAAACCAATTAAAAACACTGGTTATATTACCAAGGCTTTGACTGGAACATCATACCCGAGAGACATGTGTGTAAACTCAGATATGAACAGACAGCTTTAAGGAACTAAGATTGACTTTATAAAGCCAACAAAGCCCCTTAGAAGAACTGGCCTGGTACCTAGCTTACAGAGTTCCCAGCAGCCTTACCAGGTGAGTAAAGAAGGTCACTTCCTGGCAAGTGCAGGAACCTCAAGAATGTCTTGAGAACCTCAAGAAGAGAAGAATTCACCCAAATGTACTGGTACTGCAGGCAAAACCTGATGGCAAATCTGGCTTGGCTTTCTGGCCTCAAGAAGTCTTTAAAAGTCCAATCTGAAATTCCTTATAAAAAGTTCCAGCAAAGCATATTTACAAGAGCCTATGTAATCAATCGCTTTTCTTGCTGCACTTATGCAAATAATCAAGCCAATTGTTAATTATTTTCTTAATCTCGTTACTTCTAACAAAAATGAAGGTGATTTTAGAGAAAAGTATTGTTTCAATAATGCAGTCTTATCTATACTAAATCCTAATACTAGTCATTGAGATGTAAACTCGATCCAGAATTCCAGTCCCCCAAAATGGCCTGGCTAATGCCCCTACTGGGCCCCTTAATAACAGTTTATAATTTACTCTTAGTTGCCCCTTGTGTCTTCAGGTTCCTCCAACAGCGGCTAACCCAGATGACCTGGGTCACCACCAACCAGATGTTACTTCACCATTATGCACCTCTTCCCACTGAACCCCCTCCTTAAGCCTAATACCAGCCTCAAACCCCCACGACGCCCCTTGTCAGCCAGAAATAGCCAGATCAAGTTGTTGGCCATTATGACCAAAAGACTGGAATGTTAGGCTGGAGAAAGGAAAAACAAGGACATGCAAACAGAACAGAGAGATGCCATAGAGGGTGAATAGATCTGACCCCAAGGTCCGTGCCTTATATGGAAAGGGGACAGCTCTTCCTGAATTCCATCCTTCTGATGTGCCAACTAAGACCTGGATGTTAGCCTCCTCCCTCTTGGAAGGAAAAAAAGTTTCTAGTTGTCTATTATATCACCTTTAGCCAATCATACCTCTCCACGCCCCCTAGGATAGCTTGCCCACTCCTCCCCATCCTAACGCCTTATAAGCCCCCACCTCTCTGACGGGGTGTGACTTCCCCGACCTGTGTTTCAGACCGAGGAACATCACCCGGGAATTGCACTCAAATAAACTGCCTGGCCCTTTGTTACCTCTAGTTGCCTGCTTATTTCAGTTGAAATTTATCTTACATTGGAATTTATCTTACACCCACGTCTTCTTATTTATGGATATTAATTTATAGACATTATGAAATTGCTTTCAACTACTTATTTATTTAAAATTCATAGTTTTAGTGCATTTATATATAACAAGACCTTTTACTTCTTATAATAGACTACATTAACAAATGAAAAGTAAAGGTTTATATTTTTTTCAAGGAAAGAAGACAAAACAAAACAAGAAGAGAATTTTCTCAAGTCCATTCAGCTACTAATGGTTAGACACCATATTTGAATCTTGGCTGCAAGGCCCAGGGAACTTCCCCATTAATCTGTGGTCATACCTGCCTTTCGGGAACATTCAATGTTTCATATCCTTTTTACTTATGAAGCTATTTTCCACATCTTTAGAGTTTTTAAATGGATAATTGTTAGTCATTTTTGAGCAGTTTGGCCCCTGGTCAAACTCCCCTGTTTGGTCCTTCAGGCCAGCAATGGGCAATTACAGGTGTTACCAGGCAGAACCCCCAGGGGAAGTTCGCCATCCCCCTCCTGGACATGACGCTCTAATCCTGCAATGAACTTTTAGAAAAGACTCCGCAGTCAATGACTCAGGCCTCTCAGGCAGGACCTGGGGCTGTGAATGACCAGGGTGAGGCCCACCTGCCCCCACTGCAGGGTCTCCTCCGCTGGGGCCTTGAGTCTGGCTTCCTCCGGGGCAGGGAGGAGATATCTTCACAGCGCCCCCCTGCCCTCGACATGCGCCTGCGCACCCGCCCCTCCTCCTCCTCGTCCCTCTGACCCCGGGCGCACAAGTCTTCCCTTGGATCCCTCGGTAGTGGTGAACCAGCACCTGTGCTGACTCCTCGGGCCTCTGACCAGTGGTCAGTCCCGTGAATGGACTCGGCACGGGGAGTCAGGCTCCTCCGGGTCAGCCTCTGTTTTGCGCCTTGACGGTAAGTGACTAAAGGCTAGATGGACACTTTCATCTTTGGTTTGTTGCTTTAAATAAATTCTCAGCACCTGGTGCCTCACACCTCACCTCTCTATGCAGCCGGTGGAACTAGACATAGTCCTTTCCATTATTCTCATGGTGGCTATTTTAGATATAAAGAACCATATTTTACATAGATAATGATCGTGTACCCCTCATTTGCTGAGATAAGGCAGAAACAAATCATCAGTGCCCCACATATATTATATATATATATTATATATATATTATCAGTAGATTTTATACATTAACATTTAATAGACAAAGTATATATTATACAATGTCATATATATAATTGAAGATATTAAATATACTTAATGTAATATACATACCATGTATATTAATATAGAGAGAATCATATATATATATTGTAGAGAGAGTATATAATATTATCTATGAGATCCATGCAGATTCCCCATTGCAGTTTAATGATGAAGGGACCCAAATGTTCCCTTATCTCTTTCTGTTACTCACTCAGTAATCACATACACTCACGCAAATATGGCACCATACCTGGGCATTCCCTCATTGTCTGCATTCTCCTACAAAATTGTACTCCACTCACCTGGGCTCTAGAGATCATCAGCTGCTTAAAATTACCCATGGGCAGCAGGCCAACCCTGAGCTGGAAGGATTGTTCCCAGAGTCTTTGCAGGTAATGGCAGAGGTGGGTCCATTTTGTATACAAAGCAGACCATGGTCAGCCTTTTCCACAACCAAAGATGGTATGTTTTCATGTGAAGAATTTATAAAATCCTCTCTGAATAAGAAAACCTATGTAAACCATTTAAAAATGTGGATTCTGAGAAGCTCACTCAGAGGTTGCCACCCCCTGGACCTGACCATGCCGTGCCCAGGGGTGAGCGCTCTGCATTCCCCATCACTGCTGTCTTTACACTCACCTTCCTTCACTTCACACATTTCTCTGTAATTTTTGCTTCATTTGAGGACTTAATTCCTGTTTTTAAAATGGACATGGTTTCAACTTGACAGATAAGTAGAGTTTCAATGTAATGTCCCACATCTAGAGAATTCCTATCAAATACTTTATAGTTGTTGCTATAATTTCATTTGCCACAACAGAAATATTGCAGTGTGCTGGACAATGTAAACATGAAACAATAATCCATCGCTGATATTTGTCTATTTCTTTGTTTCTTTTGTCACTGTTGTTTCAAATTCAATGTTTTCAAACATTTATTTACCATTTTATGTGGAAAATATATAGAACTGCTCTATGTAAGTTCTAGATGAGACTAAGGAGGGCATCAATATTAAGGTAAAAATTGTATAAAACAGTTGGAATATATATATCTATGAAATTAATAATATTAAAGCATAATACATAAAAATTTAATATTAATTTATAAAAACATTTTAGTAATATTTTTTGCACAGTAGACTTCCATTTTACCAACAATAATGCAAGTTTATATTTTGAGTAACTGAATCTCAGGAATTTTCTTAGTTCCCTGCCTTTTCAGAATTCCTGTTATAGTTAAAATATATTTTTTTATATGAACATACCTCTGTAGGACTCATTTCAATTAAAAGATAAGTGATTTTTAATAAGGTAGATAGCTGTCAAATCCATGAAGATAATATAATATTGAAATCAATATTATATTGTTTGTCAACTACACGTCAATAAATAAGTATATAAAAATAAGTAAAAATTAAATAAATGAAGATGTGTTTTTAAATATATGAATTACATGGACAACACTAAAAAAACAGCTTTAAGAAAGAATACAGTTTTAATGTTTTCCTTAAACCTGCTCCCTTGAATTGGTTCATGTATGTTTGAGTGTTACCAGAAAACTCAAAGTAAAATTCCAAATTGGACTTCTATTAAGGAATCAAAGTAAAGGAATAATTTCTTTGTTACTTACTTTATTTGTGATACACTGATGCATTATTTTCTAGAAGGTCATGAATGAAGAGTAGACGTGGATGTTAAAAGGCCGAATTCTTAGAACCAAGAACTTAAGTATCCTGATTAAATATTAAACACAGGTGTTGGATCTTTGTGTAGCTAGCAGCTTTAACATTTTTTCTAGGTTAGACATAAACTGCTATCAAAATACATTATAAGTAAATATATCATTATCCACAGTAAAAATACTTAGTGAGCAAGTATTGCCTTTTTAAGGTAAATTCATCAAAGAGTTTAGACATATTAAGTTATTACTAATTTCCAACAAACTTTTTAATCATTACATTTACCACTCATTATATTTCTGTAAAGGTCTACAAAATAATCTTTACCTTAGTTTATTTTTGTAACTGTTTCAGAAATGATTTATTAGAAGTGCAAGTATATTTAATGACAATGAAAGATGTGTTCCTCTTTCTTTGCAGTTTAGATAATATCACGATTTGGTGTTGAATCTTATTTGCTGCAGGCAGAGTCTGAGTCATGAATAATTAGGTTTTTTGACTCTGGAACTGAGGAAATTCACTGTGAAAAAATGGATCACTTATTGTTGACTTGTCCTCTTGACCATCAACATTCATGGATCTTTAAAAAGTCATTTAAGTGTATCTACTAAGTAGTACTATAAGTATAAATATATATTTCATATATATACATTTCCATCTATATAGTTGTGCATGTACATAAAATTAGAAGTATATGTAAATATGAGTCACAATGCTAAAAAGCACATGCAATATTTCAAAGATAATTATTTACTTAAACAAAAATGCTATTTTAAAATTTATTTTGTCATTTACTTTATTTCTCATTTATATATCCATAAAAACTGTAGATTATAGAGTGTTAAGCAGTAGGGACATTTAGGTATCAGATGTGAGAAAAAACATATATAGACAACCGTATTATTCTTAGTTCAGACCTCAGTTCACATCAACAAATTGCAAAGCCCTTCAATTTTTAACAAAATATATATTTAATTTACTTTTGAATAATAAAACCATAAAAATGTAGACTGAATTAAACCCAGTTTGGATGGAGATGTGTAATTTTTAAAGGGAAATTTACAGGTTAAAAAAAAGGTGAAGTTGTAAATAAAACATTTAGTAGAAATGAAAGATACATAGCTGTAAGACAAAATAGAATATCTTTAAATTCCAGAAATATTAATGGAGACCATTTAAAATGTTTTCCTTTTTAAGTAGTGTTTGGTAAGTGTAAGAGAATTACACATTTCATATAGCCACAATTTTTAAAAAATAATGGATATGTAATACTTCTTTTCAAACTTAAAATTCATTGAATTCAGAGACTAAAGATTACAAATGATTAACTTTCCCCATGTTCAAATACATTATTAGTGCTAATTACAAACTTAATTGAGAAATTAAGTTGACAAATGTTGAAGTAACTTTTTGTTACTTCAAAGAGTGCATCAATAAAGTTCAATTAATACAAACTAGTAAACAATTTCTTAATTTTTTTGGAGATACAAATGGAATGTGGCTTAGTGTAAAAACCAGAATATAGTTCTATAACACCTTGAAGGTTTTAAACATGTACCTTAACATTCCATGTAATCATTTTGAAAAGAAAAAAGTATTACAGATTGTCTATGTATTTCTTAGTACCCATGAAATTTTTTTCCTGTTATTTATTTTTATTAAGGTATCACTGATATATACTCTTATGAAGGTTTCAGAAGAAAAATAATGTAATTATTACATTCACCCTTCCACCAGTGTAGTAAGATGCCACAGAGTCCCTATTTGTCTTCTCTGAGCTGCGCAATCTTCCCCTTGATCCCACACACACCATGTGCACCAATCATGATACCCCACAATCCTCTGTCCCTCCCCACCCACACTCCTCCACCCTTCCCTTTTGGTAACCACTAGTCCCTTCTTGGAGTTTGTGATTCTGCTGCTATTTTGTTCCTTTAGTTTTGCTTCATTGTTATACTCCAAAAATGAGGGAAATCATTTCATATTTCTCTTTCTCTGCCTGACATGTCACTGAGCAAACTATCCTCTAGCTCCATCCATGTTGTTGCAAATGGTAGGATTTGTTTCTTTCTTATGGCTGAATAGTATTCCATTGTGTATATGTACCACCTCTTCTTTATCCATTCATCTTCTGATGGACACTTAGGTTGCTCCCATACCTTGGCTATTGTAAATAGTGCTGCGATAAACATAGGGGTGCATATATATTTTTGAATGTGAGAAGTTGTATTCTTAGGATAAATTCCTAGGAGTGGAATTCCTGGGTCAAATGGTATTTTTATTTTTAGTTTTTTGAGGAATCTTCATACTTCTTTCCACAGTGCTTGAACTAGTTTGCATTCCCACCAGCAGTGTAGGAGCGTTCCCCTTTCTCCACATCCTTGTCAACACTTGTTATTGACTTTTTGCCTTTTGGATAGTGGCCATTCTGACTTGTGTGCAGTGATATCTCATTGTAGTTTTGATTTGCATTTCCCTGATAATTAGCAATGTGCAGCATCTTTTCAAGTGCCTATTGGCCATCTGAATTTCTTCTTTGGAGAAGTGTCTGTTCATGTCCTCCACCCATATTTTAATAGGGTTATTTGCTTCTTGGGTGTTTATATATTTTGGATGTTAACTCCTTGTTGGATATGTCATTTACAAATATATTCTCCCACCCTGTAGGTGCCTTTTTATTCTGCTGATGGTGTCCTTCTCTGTACAGAAGCTTTTTAGCAAAGGACCCATGAATTTCTGAATGTTTAAATACTTATTAAACACAGTAAGTAAAGACACAAATATATGAATTTTTGAATACTTACAAACGAAAATGAGGAAAAATATTTTATGTATTATACTCTGCCCTCATTGAAATAAGGCACCTAAAAATATGTTTATTCTTCCAATAAAACCTTAGTACTTGAATAGTTCTTCAATGATTTTGAGTAATCAGTGAAAAAACTGTTATATGATTGTCTTTAGCTTGTATTTCTCACAGGTGAGTAAGGTTTTATTGTTGTAGAGCTGTATGAAATTTATTAATATATAGAGGTACATAAATAGGGTAATCACATTTAGAGTTATTTGTGAGTAAAAGTATAAGTATTGAGAATAATTTTAGTAGATAACCAAATATCTTACAATTTGTTTTATAACTATTATGAATGCATTATTAAAACATTGCAAAAAATTTGGGGAGTATTATTTATGGTGATGTGTCTCCTTATTTTCATTGTATTAATATTGATATACAATATTATATTAGTTGCAGGTGTGCAAAATAGTGATTTGATAGTTTTACCCATACTGAGATGATAACCATGATAGATAGATAGTTCTAGTTAACACCTGCCACCAGACAAGTTTATGATAATATTATCGGTTATAATGCCTATGCTGTAAATATTCATGTGACTTATTTATTTTGTAACTGGAAGATGTGTATCTTAATCATCTTGATTTACTTCACCCATCCTCCTCTCCCATTTCCTCCAGAAACCACCAATTACTTCTTTGTATGTATGAATGTGTTTCTGCTTGGTTTGTTTGCTTTCTGGTTTTGCTTTCTAGGTTCCACACCTAAGTGAAATTATATGGTATTTGTCTTTTTGTATCTGACTTATTTTACTGAACATAAAACCCTCTAATATCTCCATATGGTTGCAAATGCAGAATTTCATTCTATTTCATAGCTGATTAATATTCCATTTTATACATATACTACCTCCTCATTCATTTATTATATATTTAAATTGATAAATACTGTATGTGTTTTATATACGTAAACATATTTGAATTGGGTCATTGAAAGAGGTGAAGGGGATAAGAGGCACAAAATCTCAATAAAAACATAAATTAGTCATAGGGATGAAAGTACAGCATAAGGAGTATAGGCAATAGTTCTGTAACATCTTCCTATGTTAATAATAACTGCACCATTTGGGGTGAGCATTTAATAAAGTATATAACTATCAAAACACTATGTCATATACTTGAAAACTTGTATTTGAATTGGTGAATTCTTTATTAAAATAATAAAACTAATAGGCTGTATATTATTGATAGAGTATGAACATTGAATATCATAATCAGCAAGGTATTAGAAAATCACAACTTAAGCATTTTGCCAAGTTAATTATTCAAAAGTGGTAATAAACTTAGCAGATCTAAATACTAGTAATGAAGGGCATTTCCTATGCATTAAGGCCAACTTTATAAAATAAAAGGAAACATTTCCAAATAAAATATTTAACATTTAATAATTTTTTTCTATGGATCATACTTTTCATTGTTTATCCCTGTTGTTTTCCAGGTCAAACACCATTTCCAGAAAATGACCAATTTCACCACAGTGACTGAGTTTCTCCTCACGGGCTTTGCTGAGAAGTGGGAGATAAGCCTCCTGCTCTCCCTGCTATTCCTTCTGATGTACCTGGTCACCCTCACAGGGAACATTCTTATCATCAGTGCCACCACTGTTGACCAGAACCTTCACACACCCATGTACTTCTTCCTCAGGAACCTGTCCATCCTAGACGTGTGCTGTTTCTGTCACTGTGCCCAATGCCTGTATCAACTATGTCACTAATAACTGGGCCATATCAATGGCTGGCTGTGCAACCCAGATATTCTTGTTCATTTATTTTGCATTTGTAGAGATTCTGTTCCTCATGTTCGTGGCCCGTGACCACTATGTGGCCATCTGCCAGCCCCTCCACTACCCTGTCATAATGAACCATCAATTCTGTGTGGGAATGACACTATTTTCCCTGCTTTGTGGTCTTCTCTACTCAGGTGCACACACAGGTAATGTATTCCGGCTGTCCTTCTGTCAGTCCGAAGTCGTCCAACAGTTCTTCTATGATGTCAACTCTCTGCTGAGCCACTCCTGCTCTGACAACTTCAGCACTTTCCTCTTACTTTTTGTTGCTATTATTGTAGTTGGTGTGTTCCCTTTATCTTTCTCACCATATCATACTTTCACATATTTTCCACCATACTGAAGTTTCCAACCAGAGAGCGAGGCAAGGCCTTTTCCATGTGTGTCCCTCACATCCTGGTGGTGTCTGTCTTCCTCAGCTCTATCGCATATGTGTACCTGAAGCCTTCAGCAACTTCTAAAACCATCCAGGGCATGATTCTTTCTGTATTATACACCATAATTCCTCCTTTCTTGAATCCCATCATCCACAGTCTTAGAAACAAACAGGTAAAAGAAACTGTTGTAGAACCTAAAGAATCAAAAGTTAGCATAAGCACAGCCATCTGAAAGGCCCAAACACCATTTTCTAACCTAGAAGGAGAAAAATTACTAGAACCTTGAAAAACAAGTTAGTCAGCCAGTGTTAATTGTAGTGACCTTTAGTTAGCTAACCTCAATCAGTTAAGCTTATCTTGCTAGAACCACCCTTAACATTCCGAAAGTGATTTTATCTAACCAGATCCCCAGGATGTGGCGTCAGCCGAAAATTTATGTGTCTATGGAAAAACACTGTATTGTGACTGTAGAAAATACTGCCCCTTTGAAAATGCTATAAAAACATCTGGCTTTGTGTGTTAGGGGTCCTTGTTGAGACCCGCTGCGTCGGGCTAACACATGGACTCCAGCTAGCTGGCCTCTGAATAAATTCCTCTTGCTTGTTGCATCAACAGACGCCTTCCGTGAGTGATTTGGGGCGGCGTCCTCCTCTGGGAGAATCCAACATTTGGGGGCTCGTCCGGGATCGTGTGTTCACCCCGCTTCACTCCCGAAGCCGTTCTTGGAGGAAGAGGTAAGATTAGTGGCGCCTTGATTGTCTGTGTTCTGTGTTCTGCTTTTCAGTGAGACCAGTCGGAGTTCTGAAAAGGGTACCCTCTGTCTGGCAGCTGTCCCGGTCCCGTAAGGGGTCGCGACTGCTGTCGGTAGACGTACTTGGAGCACCGCAGGCTGCAACCCTTGGGGATGCCACGGGGAGTTTGGAGGGCCAGGGACGCCTGGTGGCATCCCACCTGTTTTTCCGCAAAAGTGAACCGGATGAGATAGGTTTGGTTTTTGGGCGCCGAGAGTATCAGCCCACTGATTCCTTCCGGTTCTTGGTCAGAAATCTGAGGAAGACAAAAAGCGGTCGCTGTGTGTCTAATCTCTGTGTGTCTCTGTTTTTTGTGTCCTTTACGTGTCTAATAATTGTTATACTGACAATGGGACAGACAGTGACGACCCCCCTTAGCCTGACGTTAGGTCATTGGACAGAAGTGAGAGCAAGGGCGCATGACTTGTCGGTAGAAGTTGAAAAAGGGCTGTGGCAGACTTTCTGTACCTCCGAGTGGCCCACTTTTAACGTTGGATGGCCCCCGGAGGGGACTTTTAACCTCTCCACTCTGCTTGCAGTAAAAGCTGTTGTTTTCCAGAATTCAACTCAGGGACATCGGATCAGCAGCCCTACATTGTGGTCTAGCAAGAATTGGTGGAAAATCCACCGCCCTGGGTAAAGCCCTGGGTGCGAAAGAAAGCGAACTCTCGAGTCTTATTGGCTCAGGCTCAACCTCAGGGAAAAGGGAAAGAGACCACCAAAATACACCCTGACACTAAAGACTTGCTCATGGTTGATGATCCCCCTCCTTACCCTCCTGCCTCTGCCCCGGCGCCCTAGGCCCCGGAGGCCGAGGCCCCAGTGCCTCCGGCCCCGGCACCTCCGATGCCTCTAGCCTCTGGTACCGAGGCATCGGGGCCAGCTCCGGGACCGGCCCAGGGATCTCGGCGGTGCCGAGGGGCCGCATTGGACCCATCAGGTATTTTTACCCTCAGGTCTTATGGGGCCCCCATTCTCGGGGAGGAAGGAGACCCGCCTTTCCAACCTCTGCAATACTGGCCATTCTCTTCTGCCGATTTATATAATTGGAAAGCTAACCACCCTCCTTTTTCAGACGAACCGCAGAGACTAATGGGACTGATAGAGTCCCTGATGTTCTCTCACCAGCCCACTTGGGATGATTGTCAGCAGCCCTTACAGGTACTCTTCACCACGGAAGAAAGAGAAAGGATCCTTCTGGAAGCGCGAAAGAACGTGCCTGGAGCTGACAGACGACCGTCGCAACTCCCCCATGATATAGGAAGGGGGTTCCCACTGACCAGATCCAACTGGGACTTTAATTCTCCAGAAGGTAGGGAGCGACTAACCATCTATTGCCAGGCTCTGGTGGCAGGTCTTCGCGGGGCTGCAAGGCGCCCCACCAATTTGGCCAAGGTAAGAGAGGTTAGTCAGGGAGCCGCTGAGGCACCCGCAGTGTTCTTAGAATGCCTGATGGAAGCCTTCAGGCGGTATACTCCTTTTGACCCCACTTCTGGGGAACACAGTGCTTCAGTGGCTCTTGCCTTTATTGGGCAATCAGCGCCTGATATTAGAAAGAAGCTTCAGAGAGTAGAAGGCTTACAGGATTTGTTGTTGAGAGATTTGGTGAAAGAAGCTGAGAAATTTTATCATAAGAGAGAGACTGAGGAGGAGAAGGAATTACGGAAGGAAAAGGAAAGAGAAAGTAAAGAGGAAAAGAGGGATAGGAAGCATGAGAGAAATTTAACAAAAATCTTGGCCACAGTAGTAGAAGGTAAGGGACGCCCGCCCTCTAGTGGTAGAACTAGTAAGGCAGGGCACCTGGGCAACCGGCCTCCTTTGGATAAAGATCAATGTGCATACTGCAAAGAGAAAGGACATTGGGTGAAAGAATGCCCTAAAAAGCCACTGCAGAAGCCTCCAAAAAAGGTGTTGTCTCTGCTGGAAGACGAAGATTAGGGAAGACGGGGCTCGGAACCCCTCCCCGAGCCCAGGGTAACTCTGAAAGTGGAGGGGCAACCTGTTGAGTTCCTAGTAGACACCGGTGCTCAATATTCTGTATTAACTAAAGACAAGGGCCCTCTCTCTGGCAAAAAGTCTTGGGTGATTGGAGCTACAGGCCAGAAACAATATGCATGGACCACCCGAAGAGCAGTAGACTTAGGTGTAGGACGAGTAAGTCACTCGTTCCTCATTATACTGGAATGCCCTATGCCCCTGTTAGGAAGGGACATCTTAACCAAAGTAGGAGCCCAAATATCTTTTCAAGCTGAGAAACCTCTGGTGACTAATCAGGAAAATAAGCCTTTGGACTTGAGTATTCTGACCATAAGATTGGAAGACGAATACTGTATTTTTATGGAACCAGAGCCCTCCCGAATTAGTCAGGAGTGGCTCGACCGATTCCCAGGAGCATGGGTGGAGACAGTGGGCATGGGGCTCGCCAAGAACCAGCCCCCTGTAATCATAGAACTAAAAGCTTCAGCCTTGCCAGTGACTGTGAGGCAATATCCAATGAGTAAAGAAGCCAGGGATGGAATTAGGCCACATATCCAGAAGCTTATGGAACAGGGAATATTAGTAAAATGTCAATCCCCATGGAACACCCCCTTGCTGCCTGTAAAAAAGGCAGGAACGGGAGATTACCGACCAGTACAAGATTTAAGAGAAGTTAACAAAAAGACACAGGACATTCACCCCACCGTGCCAAATCCCTATAACCTACTAAGCTCCCTGGCCCCAAAAATCATCTGGTATTCAGTTTTAGATCTAAAGGATGCTTTCTTTTGTCTGCGCTTGCACCAGAACAGCCAACCGCTGTTTGCCTTTGAGTGGAAAGATCCCACCACAGGAACTACTGGGCAATTGACCTGGACTCGTTTGCCACAAGGATTCAAGAACTCGCCCACCCTCTTCGATGAGGCCTTACATCAGGACTTGGCTTTCTACTGAGCTTCAAACCCACAGGTAACTTTGCTGCAATATGTTGATGACTTATTGATAGCCGCTCCCACCCGGGAGACCTGCCAAGAGGCCACTGAAGCCCTTTTGACTGAACTTGCCCAATTAGGGTATAGAGCATCTGCTAAGAAGGCACAGATCTGCCAACAACAAGTGATTTATTTGGGATATTCCCTGATAAAAGGGAAAAGGGGCTTACTGAAGCCCAGAAGCAGACTGTGATGCAGATTCCGGTCCCCACTACAGCACGCCAGGTTCGCGAGTTTCTGGGGACAGCAGGGTTTTGTAGATTGTGGATACCCGGATATGCTTCCTTGGCCGCCCCTCTGAACCCCCTTACCAAGGGGACAGCCCCATTTGTTTGGGGATCTGAGCAACAACAGGCCTTTGATGATATCAAGAAAGCCCTCCTCTCAGCACCCGCTCTAGCATTGCCAGACGTAACTAAGCCATTTGTCCTTTTCATGGACGAACGGAGCGGAGTAGCTCGAGGAGTGTTGACCCAACAATGGGGACCTTGGAAGAGACCTGTCGCCTATCTGTCAAAAAAATTAGACCCCGTGGGTAGTGGGTGGCCCTGCCTGCCTGAGAGTAGTAGCAGCTGTGGCCCTCCTAGTTAAAGATTCTGACAAACTAACACTGGGACAAAAACTCACTGTGGTTGCTTCGCATGCATTGGAGAGCATAATCTGGCAACCACCCGAAAGATGGATGTCAAATGCCAGAATGACTCACTACCAGACCTTACTCCTGAATCGTGATCTTGTGGAATTTGCCCCACCCGCCATCCTAAACCCAGCTACTCTGCTCCCCGATTTGGGAAAAGAAGTACTTCATACCTGCCAGGAAATCCTGGCTGAGGAGATGGGGACCCACCAGGACTTACAAGATCAGCCTTTAGAAGGACCGGGACTCCTGACTTGGTATACAGACGGGAGCAGTTACATTATGGATGGTAAGAGAATGGCGGGAGCTGCAGTAGTGGATGATAACCGAATCGTGTGGGCCAGTGGACTTCCAATGGGCACTTCTGCACAGCGAGCAGAGCTCGTCGCTCTGACTCAGGCTCTAAAGATGGCAGAAGGTAAGAGACGTAACATCTATACCGACAGCCGATACGCTTTTGCCACCGCTCACATACATGGGGCTATTTATAGACAGAGAGGGTTATTGACTTCTGCCGGGAGAGATGTTAAAAACAAACAAGAAATTTTAAATTTGTTAGAAGCCATCCATAAACCTAGAGAAGTGGCAATAATACATTGCCCTGGGCATCAAAAAAGCGACTCTCTAAAAGCTCAAGGAAACAGAAGGGCAGACCAAGCTGCAAAACAAGCAGCCCAGGGAATGAATATCTTACCCCTCCAAGTGTACCTGGAGGCCACTTGTATTAAGAGCTTCCAGCATACACCCGAAGACCTCGCTTGTATAAACAAATTAGGGTTTAAAAATTCCTCACCCCACGAGATATACAAGTCTGAAAAAGGGAGAGTTGTCCTGCCCCAGAGAGAGGCAGAAGAATACTTAAAGCAATTGCATCAATTGACACATTTGGGAGCCAAAAACCTAAAGACTTTGGTTCAAGACGCCCCTTATCATGCTATTAGATTAGGAAAACTGGCTGACGAGGTTGTAAGAAATTGTGTTCCCTGCCAATTAGTAAATGTGAGTAAAAATCCAGTAACATCTGGGAAAAGACTTCGAGGGGATCGCCCAGGAGCTTACTGGGAAGTTGACTTCACTGAGATCAAGCCTGCTAAGTATGGATATAAGTACCTTCTACTTTTCCTAGACACATTTTCAGGATGGACAGAGGCGTTCCCCACCAAAACGGAGACAGCTCAGACGGTGTCTAAAAAGATCCTTGAAGAAATATTTCCCAGGTTTGGAATCCCAAAGGTAATCGGCTCTGACAACGGCCCTGCCTTTGTTGCCCAGGTAAGTCAGGGATTGGCCAAGATTTTGGGGACGGATTGGAAATTGCATTGTGCATACAGGCCCCAGAGCTCAGGACAGGTAGAAAGGATGAATAGAACTCTAAAAGAAACCCTGACTAAATTATCCATAGAGACTGGTTTATATGATTGGTTGGTCCTCCTTCCCTTTGCCTTATTCCGAGTCAGAAACACCCCCAGCCGTTTTAGACTAACACCCTTTGAAATAATGTTTGGAGCCCCGGCTCCACTAAATGCAGCTCACCTCCACGTATCCCCTGAATCTGTGACTAATAAGTTTCTGCTTGAAAGGTTACGAGCTCTGGAAGTTGTGCAGAAAGAAGTGTAAGCCTCTATCTGAGAAGCCTATCGGCCAGAGGACATTTCAGTACCTCACCCGTTCCAAGTGGGAGACTCTGTCTACGTAAGGCGACATCGAACGGAAAATCTTGAGCCTCGGTGGAAAGGACCCTTCATCGTCCTTTTGTCCACACCTACAGCTGTGAAAGTAGATGGCATCTCTTCCTGGATACATGCTTCACATCTGAAGAAAGCGCCTCAACCAGACCCGGACTGGCGAGTAATTCGAACTGATAACCCTCCTAAATTTCGCTTGTGTAAAAATGATTGTGTCACTAACAATTCTAATTCTAATGACCCAGTTACTTCCCACCTCCCAGAACCCTAACCCCCATGAACCCAGGTTACTCACATGGCAAATCATTACCCCGGCTTCCCAACAAGTAGTAGTCCAGTTAACAGGACAACACCCTAGGGGAACTTGGTGGCCTACCCTCACTGTAGATTTGTGCACTCTCTTCAAACAAGACCCATGGTACGAAGATAAAGTTGGGGTACCCGGATGTGGTACTCAGGATTATACAGTGCATTGGGGCTCTGGGACCATGAAGGAGCTCCAGAATACCTGCTTCTATGTATGCCCAGCCCCCTCAGCCGATAGTGCCAAGGCCTCACAGTGTGGTGGGAAGACAGATTTTTTCTGCAAAAATTGGGGTTGTGAACAAACAGGGACATGCCATTGGTTGACAGGAAGTGCAGGGAGATCTCCTCTAGGCCTCATAAAAATCCAGTGGAATACCGCTTGTGCCCAATGCATGACTAATCCAACCTGCAACCCTATTGACATCTCTTTCACAGATGCAGGAAAAAGGGCAACAAACTGGGAAAAAGGGCTTATGTGGGGACTAAGACTCTACCAGAGTGGCTATGATAATGGAGTCTTGTTTATGCTCAGGCTTAAGGTAGAGACTCTTCCGGCTGTCCCAGTAGGACCCAACACTGTCTTGTGGGATCAACCACGTCTCCCAGCCCCAGCCCCAAAACAGGCCCTAGCCCCACCTATGGACTCTGCCACCACTCCCTCCGCCTCCACTCTTGGCTGAGTCACCTCCTTTCCTGGCACCGGACAACGCCTTCTCAACCTCCTTGAAGGGGCTTTTCAGGTCTTAAATACCACCAACCCTAACACTACTGAATCCTGTTGGTTGTGTTTCTCTTCTGGGCCGCCTTATTATGAAGGATTGGGATTGTTAGGCAGTTTTAACAGGACAACCCGTCACGAGATCTGTAGCTGGGGAAGCCACAAGAAGCTAACTCTGACTGAAGTAACTGGAAGAGGAAAATTTTACGTTCAGTCCCCCCACCCATAAAGCTTTGTGTAATGAAACCATAGCTGTGACCTCTTCAGGTGAAAATGAGTATCTAGTCCCTCCTCCCGAAGGGTGGTGGGCTTGTAACACTGGAGTGACCCCATGTGTCTCTACTTCTACCTTCAACTCCTCCCGCGATTTCTGTATCATGGTTCAGCTGGTGCCCAGGTTGATGTATCATGATGACCTCTCATTCGTAGCTGAATTTGAACCTAGGCATAGATATAGGAGGGAGCCGGTCTCGCTGACCTTAGCTGTGTTGTTAGGGATAGGAGTCGCAGCCGGAGTCGGAACAGGGACAGCCACTATTATCCAAGGGAACCAACATTATGAGGGACTAAGGACAGCTATTGATGAAGATCTAAAAACCATAGAGCAATCCATTACTAAACTTGAAGAATCTCTGACTTCCCTCTCTGAAGTAGTCTTGCAGAACAGACTAGACGAGGGCTGGATCTGCTGTTTCTAAAAGAAAGAGGATTGTGTGCAGCTTTAAAGAAAGAATGCTGCTTTTATGCAGACCATTCCGGAGTAGTAAGAGATTCAATGTCAAAGCTTAGGGAAAGGCTAGACCAGAGAAAGAGAGAACGAGAAGCCGGCCAAGAGCTATTTGATTCTTGGTTCACTAGGTCCCCGTGGTTTACGACCTTGATATCCACTCTGGCTGGGCCCTTACTCATCTTTGTGTTGCTCCTCACTTTGGGACCCTGCATATTAAATCGGCTGATAACTTTTGTTAGAGAAAGAGTGAGTGCCGTTCATGTACTAATGTTGCAGCCACAATATCATTCACTCACCCAACAGGAAGATACAAACATTCCATGATTGGAATTCCCTTAAAGAGAAGTGGGGAAATGTAGAAC
This sequence comes from Manis pentadactyla, assembly GCF_030020395.1. NCBI lineage: Eukaryota > Metazoa > Chordata > Mammalia > Pholidota > Manidae > Manis > Manis pentadactyla. The sequence continues at coordinate 47,151,220 of NC_080031.1, read as the reverse complement.
CTGAAGAATCAAAAGTTAGCATAAGCACAGCCATCTTAAATGCTCAAACACCATTTTCTAACCTAGAAGGAGAAAAATTACTAGAACCTTGAAAAACAAGTTAGTCAGCCAGTGTTAATTGTAGTGACCTTTAGTTAGCTAACCTCAATCAGTTAAGCTTATCTTGCTAGAACCACCCTTAACATTCCGAAAGTGATTTTATCTAACCAGATCCCCAGGATGTGGCGTCAGCCGAAAATTTATGTGTCTATGGAAAAACACTGTATTGTGACTGTAGAAAATACTGCCCCTTTGAAAATGCTATAAAAACATCTGGCTTTGTGTGTTAGGGGTCCTTGTTGAGACCCGCTGCGTCGGGCTAACACATGGACCCCAGCTAGCTGGCCTCTGAATAAATTCCTCTTGCTTGTTGCATCAAGAGACGTCTTCCGTCAGTAATTTGGGGCGGCGTCCTCCTCTGGGAGAATCCAACAACGGCTGTGTCACTGCACTAAAACCTGTTTACAATGCACTTGACAATAAGAATTCCGACCAATAAACACACTTGCCGTGTGTTCTTAACTCTTTTTTCTTATTCAAGCGCCAATTATGGGAACATAATCAACCTATTGTCATGTTCTTTAATATTTTTCATAGATTCTATAGGTGAATAGATATCAGCCCACACACATGTGCCACGATATTTGATCAGTATAATTTATGGCATTTCTTCTCACTAGCCACTTTACAGCAAGCAGACTTTTATATATATATATATATATAAAGACACAAAATTCTAGTCCTTTTTAAAATTGTGGTAAAGTAGATACAACAAGACATGATATTAGCCATTTTAAAGTGTACAGTTTACTGGTGTTAGATTCAGATCATTGTGCAATCTCAAGAATTATTTCACCTTGCAAAACTGAAACTCTACACACATTTAAACAACTCTTTATTTTCCTTCCTTCTGTACACAAAACCACCATGCTACCTTTGTATCCATGAAATTAACTATTCAGAATTCTTCACATGAAGATTCATATGTATGATTTGACTTCTTGTGACTGGCTTGCTTCACTTAGCATAATGTCCTTGAGATTCATCCATTTCATAGCAAGACTCAGGATTTCTCTCCTTTTCAAGGATGAATATTTACTTGCATGTATATACCATAATTTTCATATCAATACATCTAAAAAGATGCATGAACTAATTCTACCTTTTGGGTGTATTCTTACTTTAATTAAATGTATCTAACATGAGAAATGTGACATCCAGCAATAAAGATGGTGGAGTAAGTAATCCAGGCAGAAACCGTCTCCTACACACACCAAGGAAGCAACTACAGCAAATACAACTAACCCTGAAAATGACCTGCAGACTGCAGAACAGACCATCTTCACCTGAGGAGAAGAGAAGAGCACATGGAGAACGGTAAGTGGCAGAGTCATGACTGATTAGGTTCCAAGACCTTCCCCAGTCCAGCCCCCTAGACAGACTTATCAAGACAAAAATAGAGGACACAAATAGATGAAATCAGAAATGAAAAAGGAATTGTTATAACAGACACACCAGAAATACAAAGAATTATTACAATTTTTTAATGAAAAACTTTTATGCCAATAATTTGGACAGTGTAGAAGAAATTGAAAACACTACTTTCCATGACTGACCTGGGAAGAAGCATAAAAGTTGTGAACAAACTACCAGTAATGACATTGAATTGGTAATCAATCAAAAAGCTACCAAAAAACAGTAGTCCAGAGACATATGGCTTCACAGCTGAGTTCTACCAAACATTTAAAGAAGAGTTAATACACATCCTTCTTAATTTATTCAAAAAGTAGAAGAGGAGGGAATACTTCTAAAGTCATTCTATGAAGCCAGTATCACTCTAATAACAAAACCAGACCAAGACACTACAGAAACAGAAAATTATAGACCAATATCCCTGATGAATGTAAATACAAAAACCATCAACAAAATATGAGCAAACAGAATAAAAAAATACATCAAAAGTATTATCCATTCTGACAAATGGGGATTTATTCCTGGAATATAGTATAGTACAATATTTATAAAGCAATAAATGTGATATAGCACATAAACAAAAAAGGATGAAAACCATATTATAATAGATGCTTGAAAAGCATTTGACAAAATTCAACATCCATTTAAGATAAAAACTCTCAAAAATTGGTATAGAGGGAATGTACCTCAACATAATAAAGGCCATCTATGATAAACCTATAGCTAATATACTCAAGGGCAAAAAGCTGAAAGTTTTTCTTCCAAAATCAGGAACAAGACTGATGTCCATGCTCACCACTTTTATTCAACATTGTACTGGAGGACCTAGCCACAGTAATAAGACAAGATAAATAGATAAAAGGCATCCAAATTGGTAAGGAAGGAGCAAAATTGTCACTATTTGCAGATGACATGATACTATGTATAGAAGAATGTAAAGCCTCCACTAAAATACTATTAGAATTAATAACTGGATTCAGCAAAATTGCATGACATAAAATTAATACAAGCACAAGTCTTATATTCCTATATGCTAACAATTAACTAACAGAAAAAGAAATCAGGAAAACAATTCAATTCATAATCATATCAAAAAGAATAAAATGCCTCAGAATAAACCTAAGCAAAGAGTTAAAAAAACAGTACTCTGAAAACTATAAGATACTGAAGAAAGAAAATGAAAAAGAGAGAAGTAAATGGAAATGTATCCCATGCTCATGGATAGGAATCATTGATACTGTCAAAATGTCTATCTTACACAAAGAAGAGATTCAATGTGATCCTTGTCAAAATGCCAACAACAATTTTCAGTGAATTAAAGCAAATAATCCTAAAGTTCACATGGAACCACAGAAGGCCCCTAATAGGAAAAGCATTCCTGAGAAAAAGAACAAATCTGGGGGTATCACACTCCCTGACTTCAAGCTATGCTACAAACTACAATACTCAAAACAGTATGGTACTTCCACATGAACAGACACACATCAGTGGAAGAGAATAGAGAGTCCAGACATAAACCCACACATATATGGTCAATTAATGTATGGAGGTGCCATGAATATACAATGGGGAAAATATAGTCTCTTCAATAAATGGTGTTGATAAAACTGGACATCTACATGTAAGAGAATAAAACTGGGTTACTGTACAACTCCATACATAAAAGTAAACTCAAAACAGCTTAAAAACCTGAATGTAAAAAATTTTCCTAAATGGATATTTTATGAATAGCATAAAATATGTAAATAAAGGCAAGGGGTTTACCATTCAGTGAGTTTTAGGTCTTTAGAGGTTTACCTCTTGGTGAGCATCAGGTCATAAGACTCAACACAGCTAGACTGCAAGAAAGAAAGTGCATTACTTGCAGAAAGTAAGGAGAATACATGAGACAGCTTCCAAAAAAGTCTCCCCTAACAAATCAGTTCTCACTTTGGTCCCCCATACAGAGAAGGTAAAAACTCAGTGCAGTTCTGATTGGTGTTCAGATGGGATGCAACAACTGGCCAAAACTCCCAATCCTAGGAAACTGGGAAGGGGTCCTTTGGCAGCAGTGAGAGCTCCTGTAGGGAATAGTTGCAAATAACAACTTCTGTGTCCTTCTGAGGCCTGTTCTTCCTGACACATCTTGTTCTAGAAAACAAATTAGCAGGAATGTTTCCATCTAAGAAACGTGTGATCTAAGTTCTCCAATAAACCCTTTTCTAGCTGACTATCTGGCCATATTATGAAGAAATAGTTTATATGATAAACTCTCTTCCATTCATACAGCAAAATGTAACACATTCTGCATTTGATTCATGAAATCACACAAAAAAGTATTTAAATAGCATATTGTGTATAAAATAAATTTTCTCACATGTAATATGAAAACTGAACTTTTACCTTACTACTCAAATAAAACACCACTGACAGAACTTCAAAATAAATAAACAAACACTTTTTAACAAAAACACTGCTGTGAGAACCTCATTTCTTAAGTACAGAACAAGTAAAGTCTTTAGAATCTCAGACATAAATTTATCAAACTTGGGAAATAATTAGAAAAATAGATTGACAGGCACATATATTGAGAAAGAGAAAATAGATAATTTAGTACACAACTAAAAATATGTATGTGTGTTTGTCTCTGTGTGTATTTGCATGTGCAACCCTCTGCAGGTCAAGATCTGGATCATTTACAAAGAGACATTGCATGTGTTTTGTTGAGTGGGGGCTATATTTTGTCTCCATATGAAAGGTATTAACATTAGTAACTTTAGTGTTATACTCTTAGATAACCTCCTTATTTTTGCCAGTTGATAAAATGGATTCATAGCGCATTTTATTACAATATCAAATTATCACCAGCAGTGTGTTGATTATCTTACAATTCTGACAGTTTAAGTTAGGTTAAAATTGTATATATTGTAAATCTATTCTGTCTTAAAATAGTCCATGGTAACAACTAAAAAAGTGAAGACATGGATTCTTAAAAAAGAAAAACAAATTGAAAAAGAACTTGATCACATCCATTCAGCTCCTAAACATGAGATTCTGGATTTGAGCTCTGGCTGCATGTCCCCAAGGAACTACAACACTGATCTCTGAATCATATTTGCCTTTAAGAAGCATGGACTTTCTTATCTACTCTCCTTATAAAGATACACTACACACCTTTAGAGTTTTCAAATGGATGATGGTTATTTTCAGCAATTTGACTCTTGGCCAAACTCCTCTAAGCAGGCCTTCATGGCAGATACATGCAATTTCAGGATTTTAATGAGCAGACACTGCAGGGAAAGTTTACCCTCCCCACACCACACTTGATGCTCCATCATCACATTGAACATGTAGAAAATAAATTTCAAGTCAGTAACTCAGGTTTCCCAGGCTGGACCTGCTACTGTGAATGATCAGGGTTAGGCCTACATGCCCCCACTGCAGGGTCTCCGCAGCTGAGGTTTTGAGCCCTACTTCCTTTTGGGTCATGGAGGAGATATCTTCACAATGATTCTCTCCCCTCTGACGTGCGCCTGCGCTCCAAACCCGCCCCTCCTCCTCCTCCGCGTCCCTCTGACCCCAGGCTCACAAGCCTTCCCTCTGCGGATCCCTCAGTAGTGGTGACCCCGCACCTGCGCCGACCCGTCCGGCCTCTGACCGGTGGTGCATCCCGTGAACGGACTCGGCACAAGGGGAGTCAGGCTTCTCCAGGTCAGCCTCTGTTTTGAGCTGTGACGGTAAGTGACTAAAGGCTAGACGGACAGTTTCATCTTTGGTTCTTGCTTTACTCAGCTTCCCGCCATCTGGCGCCTCACCTGCCTGTGCAGCTCAGGGGACCAGACGCGGTCCATTCAATCCCTCGGGATGCGGTGTGGGGGACACGTCAGGTATGAACAACTGCATTTGACACAGACAAAGATCAAGACCGTCTCACTGGGCAGGTCAGGGCGGACACAGGAAATCAGGGCTCCATGGAATATACAGTATGATCTGGGAGATCCATGCAGATGTCCCCAGTGAACGCGAGGAGACACACATGTTCCCTACTTGTATTCTTTTATTAACTTAGCAATTGTGGGATTAATGGCAGAATTTCTGAAATCTCTAGTATGGCCTTAGCCATTTACATACCAATGGATGTTTCAGAGCTTCCAGGGGATCCAGAGCAAGGGGTAGAGAGAAAAAGGCCATTCTCCCCTCCCCTCCGTTCCTGCTACGTGGTCGGTCTGGCTCCTGTCAGTCACCGAGGACCCGCCCATGAAGCTCCTCCCAGAAGTGGAGGCAAGTGAGGAGTGTGCACTATAGCTGGAGGGAACAGATGCACAGGAACCTGACTAGCAACTGTAAGGAATAAAAACTCTTTATGCCAACCCATCGTTTCCCTTGACTTACTTCAGTTTTACCTGATTCATATCTAACTCGTCCTGGGCTGAGAACACCCTGCCCCTCAGAGCTACAGTAATCACGCACATTTATATAAGATGCTATATATACTTATTCAATCATTTTCTTCATTCTCCTACTTTAATTGTGTCTCACTCACTGTGCTCTAGAGATCATTATCTGTTTGAACTTACCCTTGGGTAGCTGACCAACCCTGAGTTGTAAGAACTCTGTTCCCAGGGGCTCTGAATTTGGTGGCACAGATCTGTCTAAAATATTATATAAAGAAGCCCATGAATGGCCTCTTCCAGAACCTAAAGGTAGTTCACTTTTCATCTGAAGAAGTTCTCAATTCCTGTCTGAATAGGATAATCCACATAAACTACTTCAAAATGTTGACTTTGAGAAGCACACTACAATGGCCTTTGCTCCCACTTAGATCATGAACACGCGACCCGCAGGGGTAAGTGGCTGTGGCTGCTCTTGTTTCTCCTTCCATGTGTCTCCCTTCACCTCACACTCTGGTCTCCCTGCAATCTTTTGCCTCATTTGAGATTTTTTTTATTTTAAATATGGACATAGGTCTAAATGGCAAGAATATGCAGAGTGTCGACTCAGTGTCTCACGTTTTATTTTGTAAAACAATTGATTATTTAATTAAAGCTAAGAAATCCCAGTAATTGAATACTTAATTATTTAATGAAAATACTAGGCTTAGAGAATTTCTATAAAATGTGACTTGTGTTACATATTCCAGGTTATGTTACATTGATTTTTAGTAGTTCATTAATGAAGAGTAGAAATGGACATTAAAAGGCCAGTTTCTTACACACAAGAACCCAAATATCCTAATTAAATAGCAAATATTGGGTGTTGGATCTCTGTATATCTACTAGATTCACCATTTTTACTATGTTAGAAATCAAATGCTATTAAATATATTATAAGTAAATATTTTTACATGCATTAAATAAACACTGAGTGAACAATTACTGCCTGTTTTAAGGAAATTCCACCAAAGGTATTAGGTATTGTATGTATTACTAGTAATTTCCAATATTAAACTATTTGAATTCATTTACTATTATCATTTTTCAGATTAATACAGAAGTGTACAAGTATTCTTTACCTTAATTTATATACCTGGGTTTAGTATAAAATTTAGGTATATTTAATTACAATAGAACATGTATTCTCTCCTCCAAAGCAATTTGAAATTAACATGATTTGTTATTGCATCCCATTTGCTATAGACAGGCAGTTTTCCATGACAAGAATAATTAGTTCTTTGGACTGGAGCTGAGGAAATTTGTTGAAACAAATGGATCACTTATTTTAACATTTCATCTAGACAATCAACACTTATAGATCTTTAAAAGACTTTTTAGTTGTATGAACTAATATTATAAATGGAAGTATGCTTGCATATATGCACACACATAGCTGTATAGTTGCGTATGTATGTACAATTTGTAGTATATTCAATATAAAGTACAATATTCAAAAGCACTTCTGAATTTTCCAAAGTTAAATTCTTCACTTCAGTATTTCCCAATGTGTTTGTAAATAGCAGTAATTAACTTTTTAACATAAGGAGCAGTAACTTAAAAATCATTTATAATCTTGGAGACTCTCAACTCAATTTTTTTATATTTGAAAAGAAGAACTATAAATTTCATTATTTTACAAGAAATATAATAGGCTTTATGAATGTGTAACTCTTTATATTTACCAAATACTAATGTAAAAAGGAAAACATTTCAAATGGTCTCGATTAATATTTTTGAAATTTGGAGATATCCTATTTACACTTCTTCAAACTTTTTACAGTTTTTTGATGAATCATATGAATGAACAATAAAATAAATGAAATAAATTTTCAAATAGTATTTCTGTTACATAAAAGAGTACAACAATAGAGCTCAATCAATAACACTAGTGGACAATATCCATTTTTCTTGGAGTTACAAATGGTAATTGCTTTAGTGTAAAAACCAAAATGTATCTGTAGTTCTATGACATTTTGAACATTTTAAATATATATCTAAACATTCCATGCAATCATCTTTAAAAGGATGATTACACATTGTCTACTATTTTTTCTTAGGACCCATGATTTTAATTTTAAAATACTTTTTAAAAACAGGAAAAACAAAAAATATCTGAATCTTTGAATTGAATAAGAAAACATTGTGTATTGTTCCCTCACTGAAATAAGACACTTAAAAGACAGTATATTTATTCTTCCAATTAAACCTTGATGCTTTCAATAGTTCTTGAATTATTTTGAGTAGGCATTAAAAAATGTTAAGTGATTAAAACTTTAGTTTGTACTTTCACAGGTGCAGAAGGGTTTTCCTACATTAGACCTGCAAAAAATTTATTAATTTAAGGTGGCAGTAAATAGTGTAATCATTTTTGAGTTATTTATGAGTAAAAATACATTCATTGAGAATAATATTATGAGATAACCTATTATGTTACACTGCCTTTATGACTATTATTAAAAACTCTGGGTGTATTTTTCATGGTGATGTGTTTCCTTATTTTCAAGTTAATATTGGCATACAGAATTGTACTAGTTTCAGGTGTGGAAAATAGTGATACAATATTTTTAAACATTATGACATCATCACCATGATAGGTCTAGTTAACATTCATGGTATAACATTATTAAAATGTTATTGGCTACGATCGTTATGCTGTAAAGATACCTCTGTGATTTATTCATTTTGTAAATGGAAGTTCATGGCCCTCATCTTCATCTATCTCACCCACCCCTTACCCCCACCCCTGCCAGCAACCACTAGTTAGTTCTCTGTATGTATGAGTGCCTTTCAGATTGGGACGTTTATTTCTTGGGTTTTGTGTTTTAGATTGCACATATAAATGAAATTATATGGTATTTGTCTTTGATTTATTTCACTTAGCATCCTTCTCTGCAGCCCAACATGTGTGGTTGCAAATGGCAAGGTTTCATTCTCTTTTATGTATATAGTGAGTTGTATATTTAAACTTATGTTTGAATCATGACATCTTTCTTAAATAATAAAGCTCATGGGCTGTATATGATTGATAAAGTATGAACACTGAATAACATAATCAGATAAGAGATGGACAACCACACCATTCCTATTTTTCCATATAATCAATAGTTGAAAATAAACTGAGCATATGAAAAGACTAATAATGATGGACATTTTCTTTACACAAAGGCCAACTTAACACAATGGAGGGAAACACAATCAACTGAAATATTTAAAGAATTTTGTGAAATGTGTTTCTAAGCCATGTATTTCATTGTTTATGCCCTCTGCATTCCAGGTCAAATATCATTTCCAGAAAATGACCAATTACACCAGGGTGACTGAGTTTCTCCTCATGGGATTTGTTAAAAGGGGAGAAATAAGATTCCTACAACCCATGTTCTTTCTTCTGATGTACTTGGCCACCTTGTTAGGGAATCTTCTCATCGTCACTGCTACTACATTTGACCAGAACCTTCACACACCCATGTACTTCTTCCTCAGGAACCTGTCCATCTTAGATGTGTGCTACATTTCTGTCACTGTCCCCAATGCCTGTGTCAACTCCCTCACTGACAACAGAGCCATTTCATTGGCTGGCTGTGCAGCTCAGATATTCCTGGTCAGTTATTGTGCATATGTAGAGTTTCTGTTCCTCACCGTCATGGCCCTTGACCGCTATGTGGCCATCTGCCAGCCCCTCCGTTACCCCGTCATCATGAACCACCAGTTCTGTGTCTGGACAACACTGGTCTCCCTGCTCAGTGGCCTTATCTATGCAGGTGTGCACACAGGGAACACATTCCGGCTGTCTTTCTTTCAGTCCAACGTGGTCCATCAGTTCTTCTGTGACATCCCCTCTCTGCTGATGCTCTCCTGCTCTGACACCTTCAGCAATTTCCTCTTACTTATTATCTCTGCCATTGTGGTCTGTGGTGGCTGCTTTGTCTTTATCATCATGTCCTACATTCATATATTTTTCACTGTGCTGAAGTTTCCAACCAGAGAGTGAGGCAAGGCCTTTTCCACGTGTGTCCCTCACATCCTGGTGGTGTCTGTCTTCCTCATCACTATTGCCTACGTGTACCTGAAGCCTCCAGTAGCATCTGAAACTACCCAGGACATGATTCTTTCTGTATTTTACACCATAGTCCCTCCATTCTTGAATCTCATCCTTTACAGTCTTAGAAACAAACAGGTCAAGGAAGCTGTAAGAAAAGTACTAATAAACTTTTCTTCTCAAAAACAATAAAGTTCTTGTTTAGGTCCATTCCTGGGACACTGAATGAGTTGCAAATATTTAGAAACACACTGCCTTACTGGGTTTTACATATTAGGCTGCACCCTCCTAAACAACTCAGTTGAGATGTGTGTAATTTTCTTATAAAAATTCACTTCATTTTACATTATGCTTTCAATTCATCCTGTATAAAATAAAATTCTTCTAGTATCTGCTTTAATGAATGGATATGATTAATGATATTGATGAGGATCATTTTAGATTTATGTTTAGGATTCACCAAATATTAACAATATCAATAATTCCTCCAAAGAATCCTTAACAAATCCAAGGTGGATATCAACTTTAGGCTCTACTAATGAATTTATTCAATTGAATGTAATATAGTGATACATATAATGTGTCTTTTTTATAGCATTTATGTATTGGGAAATAAAATTAAATATTTAAATTATAGCTTATTCATTATATCATATTACATGATAACTAATAAATGATATCATTAGAAAGTAAAAAAAAATATATCCACGAGGGAAGACAAAGAAAAACTGTAATATTTAATCTCCCTATTTATAGGAGTGAAAAATGTTTTCCTACTTATTGATAGAAACTATCATTTACCTTCTTTGTTGTTTGCATTTATTTTAATACACCTTGCTGAATGACACATTTTAATGGGATAAATCTTGCTGTGTGAATAGAGGTCACTGTTCCATTTTCTCCCTGCCATGTTTGTTACTTATTGTATATTTTTCTGGGTATCAGGACCTATCACCTTCTTCACAATGGTTGAGCGTTTAATTTATTTGGCATGCTACTATAAAGTTCCATCTGTACAGTAGCCAAAATATTTTATAATGATTTCTTCATCTTGGATGGAAAAAATCAGTGTTTCATAAGATTTTGTTTTCCAAACCATTACTTACTATTGTAAATTAACAATCATACTGGCACCTATAAAGGCTAACTTATCTAAGAAATTTTGATGTAACACATAAAATATTTTAAAAGCCATGCCTATGAAATAATAAGTGATGCAAGAAATGTCTATATCAGTAATTGAATTTTATTCTTTAATGCATTAAATATTAGAATAAGGGGAAAAACAAATACTTCACTGCATAGGAAAATAAAGTATTCTACAAAAAAGGGGCACTTAAAAATATATTTGAAATTTACCAGGGAAGAGAACATTTACCAGTGAAATAATTTACTGAATGAATAGCTGATGACAATTCAGATATATTGAGTATAAAAATTAGTTATTTAGGGTGCCTATACTAACCATACACAACCCTGGATAAAATAGGGTCACTCAAGAGTTTCAAGACTTTTTGGGTAAAACAAAACCACTTTTTTCTATCAGAAAAACACCCTTCAAATAGATTGTACAGGGTTTGAGGACCTGCAAAGTTCTTCTGGTCTTTATGTGCTTCAGCTGGATACAACTGTAAAAGCTTCACTTTTACAAGATGAAAACATTTAGATAAAGGGTACAGATGGCTCTAAAAGATTATAAATGTATTTGATACGACTGAACTGTACCTTTAAAAAATGAAGATCAGAATTTTATTTTGGTATATTTTGCAATGATAAAAAAATGGGAAAATATCACACAATTTAGAAAATCACACAAATTTAGAAATTTCCTTTAAAATTATTTTAAAAACCTAAGAAATAATAAATTTTAGTGACTGTACATTTGAATCCAGTTGAATATCCATTTCAAAAGCATTTACACAAAACAAACACAGACAAAAAAGTCATCAAAATACTCCAAAGATCAGTTCTAGAAGGACAGTAAGTGTAAGAAAGTTATCTTAAAATTATTAGTTATGTGGGAAGTGCAAATTGAAGCTATCATAAGAAAAAAAATCACAGCCCTGTCACAATAGAAACGTTGATAATTCCAAAAATGTGTGTTTCCCAAATGCATCACTCATCAACTCAAGTCAGCTTTATACGTAGGCACAATTTCTTAATATTTTCTGATTCTTTATATGTATTCCTGTGTCCAAGGAATTCTCCTAGATATAGACGTTATAAATGTGTGCATCCATGGCCCATACAATTATCTTTATAGCAGCCGTATTTGTTAAACCAAGAATGCAAAACAACAGAAATGTTAGTATCAATGGATGATATGTGCAACACTTGTACAATCAATACTATTCATTTAGTAGAATAATATCTATTACTGTACCTCACAATGGTTCAATTATCAACATAGTTTTGAGTAAAAGAAACCAGACAGAAAAATAACATTATTATATAATAAATTCATAAAGAATATAAAATAAAGGAAAACAAATCTACGATAAGATGAGAGGAGTTAGGGTGTTAACATTTTATTTACTTGTCTTGGTGCTCATTTCATGGGTTTATTAATTCAAAAGTGTTTAAATGTGTGGCACCTACAATGAATGTAACTTAAGTGCTATTTATATGCCATTCTGGGCACATATTCGGGTTTTACAAGGTTGAAAATGTCTCCACCTAAATCATTTAATATAGTATAAAAATACTATATCACATTGTGAAAACATAAAATATGACTGTGCTTACTTTAACCCTTCATTGATTTGGCTCTTTCATATCTTATAATAGGCGATAAACACAACTTAAAGTGAAGACAGATTCTTTAAAAACAAAACAAAACAGAAAAAGAACTTGCACAAGTCCCGTCACCTCTTCAGGGTCAGAACACGGATTTGAACCCGGGCTACACGGCCTCAGGGAGTTACCCCACCGATCTCTGCGTCTTACTTGCCTTTAGGAAGTATGGAATTTTCATACCTACTCTCCTTATAAAGGTATATCCCACATCTTGGCACATTAATGATTTATTGTAGTTTGGCTTTTGTCCAAACTCCTCTGTGGGGTCCGTCAGGGCAAATTCCAGGGTTTTAATGAGTAGACACTGCAGGAAGTTTACCTTCCCCACACCGGACTTGATGCTCCATCATCACACTGAACATGTAGAAAACACTTTCCAGCCAATGACTCAGGCCTCTCAGGCTGGACCTGCTGCTGTGAATGACCAGGGTGAGGCCCACGTGCGGCCCCACTGCAGGGTCTCCTCCGCTGGGGCCTTGAGCCCAGCTTCCTCGGGGGCAGGGAGGAGATATCTTCACAATGATTCTCTCCCCTCTGACGTCGGCCTGCGCTCCAAACCCGCCCCTCCTCCTCCTCGTCCCTCTGACACCAGGCACACAAGCCATCCCTCTGCGGATCCCTCAGTAGTGGTGACCCCGCACCTGCGCCGACCCCTCTGGCCTCTGACCGGTGGTCCATCCTGTGAACGGACTCGGCACATGGGGAGTCAGGCTCCTCCGGGTCAGCCTCTGTTTTGCGTTGTGACGGTAAGTGACTAAAGGCTAGACGGACAGTTTCATCTTTGGTTCTTGCTTTACTCAGCTTCCCGCCCCCTGGCGCTTCACCTGCCCGTGCAGCTCAGGGGACCGGACGCGGGCCATTCAATCACTCGGGGGCGGGGGGTGGGGCAGGGGCCACATCAGGTATGAACAACTGTATTTGACAGAGACAAAGATCAAGACCGTCTCACTGGGCAGATCTGGGTGGACACAGGAAATCAGGGCTCCATGGAATATACAGTATGATCTGGGAGATCCATGCAGATGTCCCCAATGAACGCGAGGAGACACACATGTTCCCTGACGTTATTCTTTTATTAACTTAGAAATCTTGTGGGCACATTTCTGTGTGACGCCATGTCTACCTATTCACTTACTGTCTCCATTCTCCTACTTTAATTGGACCACACTGACCTGGAGATCATTACCTGTTTAAAATGACCCCTGGGCAGCTGGCCAGCACTGAACTGTGAGAACTGTGTTCCCAGAGGCATTGCAGTTGATGGCACAGATTTGTCTACAATATTATATTAAACAGACCATGATTGGCCTCTTCCAGAACCTAAGGGCAGTTCATTTTTCATCTGAAGAAATTCTCAACTCCTGTCTGAATAGTGAAGTCTGCATAAACCACTTTAAAAATGTTGACTTTGAGAAGCTCACTACAACGGCCTTTGCTCCTGCTTAGATCATGAACACCCGACACACCGGGGTAAGTGGTCCGTGGCTGCTCTTGTTTCTCTTTTCACGTGTCTCCCTTTGTCTCACACTCTCATCTGTTGCCTCATTTAAGTATTTTGATTTTAAAAATCAACATGGGTGCAAGTGGGAAGAATAGGCAGAGTATCAATTCAATGTCTCACATTATTTTACTTTGTGAAACAATAATTTAATTAAAGAAATTAGAAATCCCAGTAGTTGAAAATTTAATTATTTTAAGAGAATATCAGGCTTAGAGATTTCCTATAAAATGTGACTTGCATTACGTTACATTAATTTTTAGTAATTCATTAATGGAGAGTAGATATGGACATATAAAGGCCAATTTCTTACATGCCAGAACCCAAATATCATTATTAAATATTAAACATTGGGTGTTGTGTTGGATCTTTGTACCTCTAGTAGCTTGACCATTTTTACTAGGTTATACACATAATGCTATGAAATTTATTGTATGTATTCCTATATCCATACAATAAACACTTTGTGAAAAATTATTGTCTGTTTTAGGGTAAGTCTATCAAATAATTTAGGAATGTTAAGTATTAGTATCAATTTCCAATATTAAACGATTTGAAATTATTTGCCATCATCATTGGTTTCTGCCAATATCTACAAAATAATGTTTACCTTAATTTAAGTATTAGTACATGATTTATAGAAAATTTATGAACATGTAATTACAATAGAACATTCATTCTATCCTCCCTGAAATTTGAAAATGACACAATTTAATATTGAATCCTATTTACTATAGAAAGACAGCCTATGTGTTTCATGAATAATTAGTTCTTTTGACTGGAACTGAGGAAACTCACTAAAACAAATGCATCATTTATTCTAATTTTTCATCTCATCATTAATATTCATGGATCTTTAAAAAATCTTTTACATGTACATATTAAGGAGTATTATAATTAGAAATATATTTGCATGTATGCACACACATAATTATATAGTTGTGTATGTATGTACAATTTGTAATGCATTCAATATGAGATACAATATTCAAAAGCACATATGAAATTTCAAAGTTAAATTCAATTCAGTATTTCTCGACGTTTGTAAATAGTACTAATTACTTTTTTTAAACATGAGGAACAGTATCTTTAAAATCATTTGTAATGCACAGTCTTTCAACTCAATCCTTTTGAAGTTTGAATAGAAGGATGTGTATTTAAGTATATTATGGAAATAAACAAGACTATAAGAAATATGTATTTCTTTTATACTTACCAAATACTGACTTAAAAAGGTAAGTATTTTAAATGATATCCATTCATATTTCTCAAATATCCCTCAAATTGAGGGACTCTATTTTATTTTACATCTATGTACCTCTCATTCATACTAAATCATTTTTTTATTTTACAACTCCATCTTTTTTTTTTACTGCAAGTTTACTTTGAAGGATTCACAATCTTTATATCCCAGTTGAGTTTAGTTCAGTCTACATTTTTATGATTATGTTATTGAAAAATAAGTTAATCAGACTCAAAACTGGAAGAAATCAAAATTACTTGTTTTGTTTAAGTGAGTTGAGGTCTGAGCTATGAATAGTATGATTTCTTAAACATATTTCTCTCATATCTGGTTCTTATATCTCACTTCTGCTTCAAGTTCCCTAATCTACAAGATTTTTATGAGATGAATGAAAAATAAAGTAAATGAAAAAAATTATCACATGGTATTTTTGTTACACAAGCAAAAAAGTGCATCAATAAAGTTCAATCAATACAGAGTAGTGGACAATTTCCCAATTTTGTTGGAAATACAAATATTATGCTATTTATTGTACAAAACAAATGTATGTGTAGTTCTATGACACTTTGAAGGTTTTAAATATCTGTCTTAACATTCCATGTAATCATTTTGAAAGGGAGGAAGTATTACACATTGTCTGCTGTTTTTTCTTAGGACCCATGTTTATTCTGAAATTTTCAATACTTACTAAATACAAATAAGAAAAAACCCCACAAATATATGGTTTTTAAATACTTATAAATGCCAAAGAAACAAAATATTTTTGTGTGTTAACTCACTCTCATTGGAATAAGGCACCTAAAGAAACAAATCTTTTTCGTCTTCTAATAAGACCTCAGTGCTTTGAATAGTTCTTGAATTATTTGAAGTAATTAATTTTAAAAAATGGTTAAATGATTAAGACCTTAGTTTGTACTTCTCACAAATAGGTGTTTTATTATTTTAGATGTGTATAGAATTTATTAATTTAAGGTGGTAAATAAACTGTGTAAACCTTTTCAGAGTTATTTCTGAGTAAAAATATTGGTATAATAATGTTAGTAGATAACCAAGTATCTTAAAATCTATCTTTATGACTATTATGAATATATTTAGTAGTAAATTGCAAAATTATGGGTTTATTTTTCATGTTGATGTGTCTCATTTTTATTGAACAATGAAATGCAATATTATATTAGTTTCAGGTGTGCAAAATAGTGGTATGATATTTTTAACCCTATGAAATGATCACCACAATAGGTCTACTTAACACCATGATAAATCTAGTTAATATTTAGTAATTACAAAATTATTAAAATGTTATTGGCTATAATCCCTCTGCTGTAAAGACATCCATGTGTCTATGAATGGAAGTGCCTTATAATTGTTTCACCTATTTCACCCACCCCTCACCTCCATCTCTCCCATCAACGACATTTGTTCTCTGTATGTATGGGTGTGCTTCTGTTTGGATTGTGTATTTCTTGGTTTTGTTATATTCCACATATAAGTGAAATTACATGGTACTTGTCTTTCTCTTTTTGACTTATTTTACTTAACATACTAACCTCCAGCACCATCCATGTAATTGCAAATGGAAAGGAAAGGTTTCATTCTCTTTTATGTCAAGGTAATATACAAACTAGGTATATATATAAACTATTTGCCACATAACTACTCAATAGTTGAAATAAACTGAGCATATCGAAAGGCTAATAATGATGGACATTTCCTTTACAAAGGCCAACTTGATACAATGGAAGGAAACACATTTACAGTATTTTGTGAAATGTGTTTATAAATCATGTATTTCATTGTTTATTCTTTTTGTTTTCCAGGTCAGACATCACTTCCAGAAAATGACCAATTCCACCATGGTGACTGAGTTTCTCCTCATGGGATCTGTTGATAAGGGAGAAATAAGGTTCCTTCACACCATGTTATTCCTACTGATGTACATGGCCACCCTGCTAGGGAATCTCCTCATAGTCTCTGCCACCACACTCTACCAGAACCTTCACACGCCCATGTACTTTTTCCTCAGGAACATGTCCATCTTGGACATGTGCTTTATTTCTGTCACTGTCCCCAATGCCTGTGTCAACTCCTTCACCAGAAACAGGGCCATTTCACTGGCTGGATGTGCAACTCAGCTCTTCCTGCTCATTTATTGTGCATGTGTGGAGCTTCTGTTCCTCACCGTCATGGCCCGTGACCACTATGTGGCCATCTGCCAGCCCCTCCTCTACCTCGTCATCATGAACCAAAGATTCTGTCTCTGGGCAACACTATTCTCCCTGCTCAGTGGCCTCATCTATGCAGCTGTGCACACAGGGAACACATTCCGCCTGTCCTTCTGTAGGTCCAATGTGATTTATCAGTTCTTCTGTGACATTCCTCCTCTGCTGAGCATCTCCTGTTCTGATACCTTCAACAACATCCTCTTACTTATTGTCTCTGACATTGTGTTTTGTGGTGGCTGCTTTTATCACCATGTCGTACTTTCACATATTTTCCACTGTGCTGAAGTTTCCAACCTTAGAGCGAGGCAAGGCCTTTTCCACGTGTGTCCCTCACATCCTGGTGGTGTCTGTCTTCCTCATCACCATCACCTCTGTGTACCTGAAGCCTTCCGTAGCATCTGAAACCATCCAGGACATGATTCTATCTTCATTTTACACCATAATCCCTCCATTCTTGAATCCCATCATTTACAGTCTTAGAAACAAACAGGTCAAGGATGCTGTAAGAAAAGTACTAACAAATTTTGTTTCTGGAAAGCAATAAAGTCACATCTCAAGTCCACCCCAGGGTAATTGAATGAGTCACACATGCCTGTGGAGGTGCTGTCCAATCGTGTCTCACATACAAGGCCACACTCCAAAGCAGCTCGGAGGAGGGCTATATGATTGTTTTATGAAAATTCACTTTTGTTTTATATTACCCTTTCAATTTATCCTGTATAAAATAAAATTTTTCCACTTTCTGCTTTAATGAATGGATGTGATCAATGATAATGAAAAGTTCATTTTAGATTAATGTTTAGGATTCACCAACTATTAACAATATCAATAATGCTTCAAAGGAATTCTTAACAAGTCAAATATGGATATAAACTATAGGCTCCAGTATCTGAATTTATTCAATGAAATTTAATATAAGCCTTTAAATAATATGTTCCTTAATTATAGGAATTCATGTATTGGGAAACTACAATTAAATCTTTAGAAAAATCATAGTTAATGATATATATTGAATGGAAACTAATAAGTGATATAATTAGAAACAGAATATGAACACAAAGGGAAAACTTAGAAATCTGTGATTTTAATCTCCCTATTTATAGGAGTGAAAAATTGCTTCATACTTATTGATAGAAATTATCGTTTACCTTCTCTGCTGTTTGCAGGTATGATATTCCTCCATGGTGAACCACCCATTTTGAGGGGGTAAACCTTGCTACAGGGCCAGAGGTCAATGTTCCTTCTTCCTCTTGCCATATTTGTTAATTATTATGCAATTTTCTAACTTACATGCCATGTCACAATTCTGCAAAGATGGTCCAAAGTTTAATTTATTTTGCATGCCATAATTCTGTATCTTTACCCAAAATCTTTGTAATGATTTTCTCATCATTAATGTAAAACTTAGTCTTCCCTACATTTTTATTTTACAAACTGCTGTACACTTTGCCTCATTAATTCAAAACCACTCTGGCACCCAGAAGGAATAACTTAGCTAAGAAATTTTCATACAACCCATAAAATATTTTAAAAGCCATGCATATGCAATCATAAGTGATGCAAAAAAATGTTAATATTGTAATTGAGTTTTATTCTTTAATGCATTAAATATTAGAATTAGGTGAACCAATCATTGCATAGGAAAATAATTGAATATACCAAAAAGGAAGCACTTAATAAATATGTATAAAATTCACTAGTCAAAAGAACATTTGGCAATGAAATAATTTATTGCATGGATAGCTGACAGAGACAGTTCAGAGATATTGAGTATAAAAATGAATTATTTAGGGTGCCTAAGTTAACCAGCCACCTGCTTAGATAAATTACAATGTCTCATGTCATTATTAATCATGTTGGATAAAACAAGTTCGTTTGTGTGTGTCTCAGACAATCCCACAAAGATGAAATTAGACTTTGTGGTTGACTTATATACATTTAGTTTATTTGTTTCAACATGACGAGACAAAGCCAAATAGTTCCTAATCATGGAGAATCAACATGAGTAAAGAAAATAGTCAAAGTGTAGACTCACATTTCACAGTCATAGTCTCTGTTGTTGGTATTGGGAATAGGTCAAGTGGCTAAGAAATGAAATTTTGTCAATATAGAGCAACATTATAAGAATTCAGATAAAAGAAAAAGCATTCACAATATCAAAGGGTATTTCCTTTTCGATTTTTAAGTTTAAAGGACACATAACGGAAAGAAAATTAAGCCAGGAAACTCAAACAGACACACAGCTTGACTTCTCTTAAAGATATATGAATATTTTAAAGCTATTCAGGGTGCAAGGCAAAGAATTTATTAAAGTTTCCAAAGAATGCAGTTTGGTAGACTCACTGCACTGAAGATAAAAAGTTGGAAATTTAGCTCAGACAAGAGTAGTACCATTAGACAAACTAGAAAATCCTTTTTACCTGCAGGTCCATATACAGCAGTGATACAAGTTAGAGTTAGATTTATTATTACAAGTACTGGAACTCATCCTCCGCTCAGTTTTATATCTTCTTACACTGGTCTCTACTGTCTATCTGCTTGCAATGATTGGAAAAATCGGCCTGAAAAGAAAGAAAATACCATGTGGATATTTTAACTTTCTGGTTCTTTTTTGTGCAATATATTTAAATTCAATAAACAAATCACCAGTCATGTATGGTCATGTAAATAGTGAAGTTCATTTGATAAATAAAAAGGAAAAAGAAATATTAAAGTAATGTCATGATATTACACTTAAAAGACATATATGTTAAAATAAATTATTTTTCTTATACTCATACTATAGACAATGTTGCACCAAACTGATAGAGATTTTTACTTTCACCATAGAAGTACAATATATGTAAAATAATAGACTAAAAGACCATAGCTGAAAAAAATATTGAAATAGTTCATTTAAAGCATATTGGATATACAGGAGACAAAATAAGTGCACAACAGCAAAAAGAATATTAATGAATTAATAATTATAAATTATTAATAGACTCAATATTTTTCAAATTTGATGTCAGTTCTGCCCAATTTGATCTATAGAGTCAAAGCACTCTCTATCCAAATTCTAGGACATGTTTTTTTTTTTCTTTTGGATATTAACACTGCTTTTACTGTTCATGTGGACAGTAAAAGACCAAAAATTAGTAACAATATAAAAGGAGAAGAAAAATTTGAAGATGTGGTGCTACCTAACATCAAGACTTACTATAAAAATTAATAATTAAGACAGTGCAGTATTGGCCGAAGAATGGGCAAATAGAACCATGGAATAAATGAGGCCCCAGAAATATATCCCAGTAAGTGCATGAATGAAAATGGTACCAAGAGAGTCAGAGCTTCTCCAGGTCAGCCTCTGTTTTGTACCATGACAGTGACTAAAGGCTTGACAGTTACTTCCATTTTTGGTTTGTTGCTTTAAATAACTCCTCAGTACTGGGTACCTCACCTGTCCAGGCAGCTCAGTGGAACTAAACACAGTCCACTCAATAAAAGCACTTTTGGGGTTGGCATATCAGATATAAATAACTATTTTTTATAGAGACAATGATCAAGACCATCTTATTTGGCCAGATTGAGGCAGACACAAGAAATCAGGGCTCCATACAATATATAATATTATTTGTGAGATCCATGGAGATGCCATCAACAAAACATTTTAGTGATGCAGAGACATGCATGGTCCCTAAAATTATTCTTTTATTAACATAGTAATTGTGTGGGCACATTTATGTATGACAACATGTCTACCTTTTCACTCACTGTCTCCATTCTCCTGCTTTAGTTGCGCTCCACTCACCTGGGCTCTATAGATCATTACCTGCTTCAGTGAACCCTGGCAGTGGACCAACGATGAATTACAAAGCCTGTGTACCCAGAGGCTTTGCAGACGATGGCATGGATGTGCTCATTATTTTAGATAAAGCAGACAATGATTGCCGTCCTCCACAACCTAAAAGTGGTACAATTTTCACTTGAGGAATTCTCAAGTCCTATGTAAATAGGGAAATCTCATAAACTACTTTAAAAATATTAATTTTGAGGAACTCAAAACAGCGACCTTTGCTCCCTTTTAGACTAGAAACATACCACACACAGGTGTAAGTACTCTGCTCACTCTTCTTACTGCTTTCCACTTATTCCTTCACCTCACACTGTGGTCTCTCTATGTAGACTTCCAATCTATCAACAACAATGCAAGTTTTTCTTTTCAGTTACTGAATCTTGGAAATTTTCTTAGTGCCTTCTTTCTTTTTTGGTATTCTGATAATAATGAATTTAAAAAATCTAGTTACCAATAAAAGATGGATTTCAGTTAAATGATAAGTGATATTTAAATATGTCAGTAGATTGAAAAAGCTAAACAAGCAGCTATAAAATAATACAAATTTAGTTATCTAAAGTTGTTCTTGCAATTGTTTCAACTATATTTGGCTACTATCAGAAATCTCAAATTAAAATCATACATTATAATTCCATTGTAAAATCAAAATAAAGGAATTGAGAGTGACCTGTGTTACTTACTTCAGCTTAGGTTACTTTAATTTCTAGTAGATTATTAATGAAAAGTAGACATGGATGTTAAAAGTATAAACTCTTACACACAAAAATTCAAATATCCTAATTCAATATTAAATACTGAGTGTTGGATCTTTGTATTCCTAGTAGTTCAGCCATTTTTAGGAGGTTAGACATAAAATGTTGTTAAATATACTTAAGTAAATAAATGTTATCCATAGCATAACCACCTAGTAAACAATTATTGCCAGTTTTAAGGTAAATTCATCAAATAATTTAGGAATATTAAGCATTACTACTAACCTCCAATATTAAACTGTCATCTATTTTAAATCATTTACAATAATCAATCATGGATTTATGCAGAAGTCCACAAAATAATCATTACCTTAACTTATTTATAAACTTTTGCCTATTGTGTAATTTATAGAAATTTAGGCATATTTAAGTTTAGTAGCATATTCATTCTCTCAATTTAAATTTAGAAAATGACATGATTTCTTAGTGAATCCTATTTATTGCAGGCAGGCAGTCTTTCCATGTCATAAGTAATTAGTTCATTAGATACTGAAATTTAGGAAATTCACTGAAACCAAATAGATAACTTATTAACTTTTTCTCCTGACCATTAACATTCATGGATGTTTAAAAACTCTTTTAGGTGTATATACTAATGACTATTATAAATATAAATATATTTTCATACGTACAAATTCATATCTATGTAGATATATATGTATGTATAATTTGAAATATATGCAAATATCAGGAGTCATGTTCAAAAGCATGTGAAAATTCGAAGTCATATTACTTATTTCTCAATGTGTTTGTAAATAGCACTAATTAATGTATTTTTAACAAGAGGAATGGTAATTTAAAAATCATTTGTAATCTGTAGTGTCTCAACCCAAATAATCCATTTCAAGTTTGAAGGGAAGTATGGTGCACTTTATTATATAAAAAAAATACTATATGGTGCATATAGCATTTTACAAGACTGTACGAAGCATGTAATTCTTTTACATGTAGCAAATATTGACTTAAAAAGGACAGCATTTTCAAAGATCTCCATTAATATTTCTGGATTTGCAGAGATCTTTCATTTCTACTTATTGTTTTATTTACAGACCCACCAAGATTTTTTCACCTGCAAATTTCCCTTAAGGATTGACATACCGTATCCAGGTATGTTTAGTTCAGACTAAATTTTTATGGTTATATTATTCAAAAATGACCGTATGTTTTATTAAAAATCGAAGGGCTTTGAAGCAAATCAGTTTTTTACAATTTGTTCAAGTGGTCTGAGGTCTGAACTGAGAATGATGTGGTTGATTCTTACAATTGATTCTTACATCTCAGTTTGTTTAAAGCTCCATAATGTACAGTTTTTTTAATGAGACATGAATTAAAAATAAATGAAGAAAGAAATTTTCAATTAGTATATTTGTCACATAAAGAAGAGTGCATCAGTAACTTCAATCAATACAAACTAGTGGAAATTTACCATTTGTTGGAGATACAAATAGTGTATGGTTTACAGTAAACAACCTCAATGTCTGTGTAGTTCTATGATACCTTGAAGGTATAAATATGTATCTTAATATTCCACATAATCATTTTGAAAATGTAGAATTATTACAAGGCATCCATTGTTTTCTAGGACCCATTAATTTTTGAAATGTTAAATACTTATTTGTGTTCATATGCATTATATTTTACCTTCATTGTAATAAAACATCTAAAAGGTCCAACTTTTCCTTCTTCTAATAAAACCTCAGTACTTTAAATATTTTCACATGATAGTGAATAATCAGGAAAAATGTAGTTGTTACAGTAAGATACTAACTTTTACTTTTCACAGGTGGGCAAGCGTTTTATTGTTTTATTGCTGTACATTTGTTTTAATTTAGGGTGGTAGTGTAAACCCTCTCAGAGCTACTTATCTGTAAAAATATAAGTTTGAAATAAGGTGATATTATGATCTTAAAATATGATTTTATTAACTGTTATGAATTCATTTAGTAGTAAATTACAAAAAGTTCTGGGTTTATTTTTATATGTAGATGCCGTTATATTTTTATGAATTATAATTGATATGAAATATTATGTTAGTTTCAGGTATGATTTGATATTTTTAAAAATGAAATAATCACCATAATTTTAATTGCCACCTGTCACCATACAATATTAAAATATTATTGGCCATAAATTTATGCTATAAATACATCCATGTGACTTATTTATTTTATAACTGGAAGTGTGTCTCTTAATCTCCTTCACCTGTTTTATCCACCCACTATCCCCATTGCCTCCAACAACTACCAGATTTTCTTTATATGTAAGAGTCTGTTTCTATTTTTTAAATTTCCTTTCTTTTTTAGATTTCACATGCAAGTGAAATTTTTGGTATTTGTCTTACTCTGTCTGACTTACTTTACTTAGCATAAGACCCTGTAATTCCATCCCTGTGGATGCAAATGGCAAGATTTCATTCTTTTTTGAGGTTGAGTATTATTCCATTTATAATATACCCCATAATTATGCATTCATTTATTATATATTTTAACCATATATAAAAATTACTTGAATTAATGAAATCTTTATTATGATAAAACCCATGGGCTGTGTATTATTGATAAAATATGAGCACTGCATACATAATCAGACAAGAGATTGACTGTCCCTACCCATATAACTAAGGATTTTTCCCTAAGAAGTACTCAATAATTGCAATAAATTAGTATACCATAAAACTAAAAATAAAAGTTATTTTCTATGCAAAAGAACAACTGCATAAAATAGAAGGAAATATTTTCAAATAAACTTCTTAAGATATTTTAGAAAAGTTTTTAGGAATCATGACTTTCATGATTTATCCTTATGTTTTCTAGGTCAAGCACCATTTCCAGAAAATGACCAATTCCACCACGGTGACTGAGTTTCTCCTTATGGGATTTGCTAATAGGGAGCTAAGGTTTCTTTACACCATGTTATTCCTACTGATGTACTTGGCCACCGTGTTAGGGAATTTTCTCATCATCTCTGCCACCACATTTGACCAGACCCTTAACACACCCATGTACTTCTTCCTCAGGAACCTGTCCATCTGAGATGTGTGCTACATTTCTGTCACTGTCCCCAATGCCTGTGTCAACTCTGTCACTGACAACAGGGCCATTTCGGTTGCTGGGTGTGCAGCTCAGATATTCTTCGTTATTTATTGTGCATTTGTAGAAATCCTGTTCCTCACCATCAAAACAAATATATGTTATTAAGATTAGAATAGCAGTCATTTTTCAGGACAGTAGAGTGACGTTATGATGATGCTATGTATTAATCAGGGTGCTTTTACATTTGGCTGTGAACTGTGCAAAATTCTGTAAACATGGGAATCTTTAATAAAACTTAGGTACATATTTTTATATTCTATTCTGTGCATATAAACTGGTTTTGTAAAAATGAGTATCTCTAATAAATTACTCATTTTACATATTTATCATAGCATGCAAAATATTTGACAATGGTGTACTCAAATTATTAAGCAATTTGTCTAAGTAAAGGCATTATTATATTGGAATCCAGTCTAGACAGGACACTTGCTTTATTCCAGGGATTATGTTAGTGAGTTTTATATTATTTCTTAATATCACAACATGGATAACTCAGTGTTATCAACCTCAGGTTCATATATGGGAAAACAACACCAAATAGTTTGAAAATATTTCTCAAATTTTTGTATTTAGAATGGATACAGGCAAGTCATACTCCTCATATTCTTTCATTAGAAGCTGATTCAAGTAAAGTTACCAAATCAATTAAAGCACTTAAAACTTACCCATCACAGCAGATCAGTTGTTGATTTTTTTTTTTTTTTTTTTTTTTTTATTGAAGGGTAGTTGACAACAGCATTGCATTACGTTAGTTTCAGGTGTACAACACAGCGACTCAACATTTATATACATGATATTTCTAGGTACCAGGTATCACCATACCAAGTTGTTACAATATTTTGACTATATTCCTTATGCTATACATTACATCCCGGTTACTTATTTATTTTACAATTGGAAGTGTGTTTATATATATATATATATATATATATATATATATATATATATATACACACATACACATATATATATTGTGAGGGCATCTCTCATATTTATTGATCAAATAGTTGTTAACCACAATAAATTTCTGTATAGGGGGGTCAATACTCAATGCACAATCATTAATCCACCCCAAGCCTAATTTTCGTCAGTCTCCAATCTTCTGATGCATAACGAACAAATTCTTACATGGAGAACAAATTCTTACATAGTGAATAAGTTACATGGTGAACAGTGCAAGGGCAGTCATCACAGAAGCTTTCGGTTTTGTTAATGCATTATGAACTATACACAGTCAGTTCAAATATGAATATTCATTTGATTTTTAAACTTGATTTATATGTGGATACCACATTTCTCTCTTATTATTATTTTTAATAAAATGCTGAAGTGGTAGGTAGATACGAGATAAAGGTAGAAAACAGAGTTTAGTGTTGTAAGAGAGCAAATGTAGATGATCAGGTGTGTGCCTGTAGACTATGTGTTAATCCGAGCTAGACGAGGGCAATAAACATCCATGTATGCAGAAGATTTCTCTCAGAACATGAGGGGGGAGGTTCTAAGCCTCACCTCTGCTGCTCCCCATTTTCTCACCAGATGGCCCCCTGCGACTGTGCCTGTCTTAGGTTGTTCCTCCCTTGAGGAATCTTACCCGTCTCTGGCTAGCCAGTCATCTTCCGGGGCCATACAGGGAAATGTTAAGTTGGTAAGTGAGAGAGAAGCCTTATTGTTTGAAAAGGTTAGCTTTTTACTTCTTTGCATATTTATGCCCTGTGGCTTCTATGCCCAGCTTTTGTCTTGAGGTGTCTTTACCACTTGGAAGAATTATGATACTCGGTAAATTCGACATGTGGCACGAGTTTTATTTAAAGGTTGTGATTAGGTAGGAAGAAGAAAAGCTATAGAAGTAGCAGGCAGAAGAAAACCTGGGAAGATTGATTATTTCTTTGACATATATTCTTGTAGAGTAACTTCAGCATGGATAGGTTTTAAACGACTAATTAAATTGTGCAGACACATTAACATAATAGGAATATAGTTACCTAACCAAAGCATACCTGTAATTACCAGCCATCTCCAGTGAAACCAAGAAAACCAGTTAGGCACCTTAGGCATTTGTGAAAACTTATCTATGATATGGTGGATATTGTCCGACTGAAATTAAACAGTCTGAGAGAATTCAGATAAACTAGAACATTCCATTCCTGGGGACTGTTCATATCCCATATGTTCTTTTAACGATAAATAGTCTGTGGTTGTAAGATTTTGGAGCGCTACAATTTGCACTTCTCCTAATTCTTGGTTGAGTTCCAACAGTATAAATCCAGTCCAATTTTTGTTTTACTGCATGCACAGGCCAGCTTAGATATCTCCTTCCTCATTCCCATGGCAAGTCCAGGAACTGGTGGGATGAGTGCATCTACACCTGTGACAGTGCGTGGATCTTTGTTGAAGTTTTTTTTTTTTTTTTTTTTTTCTGATCATCTTCTGTCATGAGTCTTCCCGAAAGTGCTGATGTTGGAAGTTCTTTTTCATATCGTGTCTTAGTTCATTTTCGGGGTAGCCAAATTAGGCTTTGATCCTCTGTATAAACACAAACAGACACTTTGCCTACACTTTTATATGTCCTTTATATCATTGTGTAGAACTCATTAGAGGTCACCACATAGGAACTGCATTTTTTTTTTTTAATCATTAATCTACACTTACATGACGAATAATTTGTTTACTAGGCTCTCCCATATACCAGGTCCCCCTATATACTCCTTTACAGTCACTGTCCATCAGCGTAGCAACCTGTTGTAGAATCACTACTTGTCTTCTCTGTGTTGTACAGCCCTCCCCTTTCTCCCACCCCGCTATGGATGCTAATCTTAATACCCCCCTACTTCTCCCCCCCTTATCCCTCCCTACCCACCCATCCTCCCCAGTCCCTTTCCCTTTGGTACCTGTTAGTCCATTCTTGAGTTCTGTGATTCTGCTGCTGTTTTGTTCCTTCAGTTTTTCCTTTGTTCTTATATTCCACAGATGAGTGAAATCATTTGGTATTTCTCTTTCTCTGCTTGGCTTGTTTCACTGAGCAAAATACCCTCCAGCTCCATCCATGTTGCTGCCAATGGTTGGATTTGCCCTTTTCTTATGGCTGAGTAGTATTCCATTGTGTATATGTACCACATCTTCTTTATCCATTCATCTATCGATGGACATTTAGGTTGCTTCCAATTCTTGGCTATTGTAAATAGTGCTGCGATAAACATAGGGGTGCACTGATCTTTCTCATACTTGATTGCTGCATTCTTAGGGTAAATTCCTAGGAGTGCAATTCCTGGGTCAAATGGTAAGTCTGTTTTGAGCATTTTGATGTACCTCCATACTGCTTTCCACAATGGTTGAACAAGTTTACATTCCCACCAGCAGTGTAGGAGGGTTCCCCTTTCTCCACAGCCTCGCCAACATTTGTTGTTGTTTGTCTTTTGGATGGCAGCCATCCTTACTGGTGTGAGGTGATACCTCATTGTAGTTTTAATTTGCATTTCTCTGATAATTAGTGATGTGGAGCATCTTTTCATGTGTCTGTTGGCCATCTGTATTTCTTTTTTGGAGAACCGTCTGTTCAGTTCCTTTGCCCATTTTTTAATGGGGTTATTTGTTTTTTGTTTGTTGAGGCGTGTGAGCTCCTTATATATTCTGGACGTCAAGCCTTTATCGGATGTGTCATTTTCAAAGATATTCTCCCATACTGTAGGGTTCCTTTTTGTTCTATTGATGGTGTCTTTTGCTGTACAGAAGCTTTTCAGCTTAATATAGTCCCACTTGTTCATTTTTGCTGTTGTTTTCCTTGCCCGGGGAGATATGTTCAAGAAGAGGTCACTCATGTTTATGTCTAAGAGGTTTGTGCCTATGTTTTCTTCCAAGAGTTTAATTGTTTCATGACTTACATTCAGGTTTTTGATCCATTTTGAGTTTACTTTTGTATATGGGGTTAGACGATGGTCCAGTTTCATTCTCCTACATGTAGCTGTCCAGTTCTGCCAGCACCATCTGTTGAAGAGACTGTCATTTCACCATTGTATGTCCATGGCTCCTTTATCAAATATTAATTGACCATATATGTCTGAGTTAATGTCTGGATTGTCTAGTCTGTTCCATTGGTCTGTGGCTCTGTTCTTGTGCCAGTACCAAATTGTCTTGATTACTATGGCTTTATAATAGAGCTTGAAGTTGGGGAGTGAGATCCCCCCTACTTTATTCTTCTTTCTCAGGATTGCTTTGGCTATTCGGGGTCTTTGGTGGTTCCATATGAATTTTTGAATTATTTGTTCCAGTTCATTGAAGAATGTTGCTGGTAGTTTCATAGGGATTGCATCAAATCTGTATATTGCTTTGGGCAGGATGGCCATTTTGACGATATTAATTCTTCCTAGCCATGAGCATGGGATGCGTTTCCATCTGTTAGTGTCCCCTTTAATTTCTTTTAAGAGTGACTTGTAGTTTTCAGAATATAAGTCTTTCACTTCTTTGGTTAGGTTTATTCCTAGGTATTTTATATTTTTTGATGCAATTGTGAATGGAGTTGTTTTCCTGATTTCTCTTTCTGTTGGTTCATTGTTTGTATAAAGGAACGCCACAGATTTCTGTGTGTTGATTTTGTATCCTGCAACTTTGCTGTATTCCGATATCAGTTCTAGTAGTTCTGGGGTGGAGTCTTTAGGGTTTTTTATGTACAGTATCATGTCATCTGCAAATAGTGACAGTTTGACTTCTTCTTTGCCAATCTGGATTCCTTGTATTTTTTTGTTTTGTCTGATTGCCGTGGCTAGGACCTCCAGTACTATGTTAAATAACAGTGGGGAGAGTGGGCATCCATGTCCAGTTCCCGATCTCAGAGGAAATGCTTTCAGCTTCTCGCTATTCAATATAATGTTGGCTGTGGGTTTTTCATAGATGGCCTTTATTATGTTGAGGTACTTGCCCTCTATTCCCATTTTGCTGAGAGTTTTTATCATGAATGGATGTTGAACTTTGTCAAATGCTTTTTCAGCATCTATGGAGATGATCATGTGGTTTTTGTCTTTCTTTTTGTTGATGTGGTGGATGATATTGATGGACTTTCGAATGTTGTGCCATCCTTGCATCCCTGGGATGAATCCCACTTGGTCATGGTGTACGATGGTTTTGATGTATTTTTGAATTCGGTTTGCTAAAATTTTGTTGAGTATTTTTGCCTCTACGTTCATCAGGGATATTGGTCTGTAGTTTTCTTTTTTGGTGGTGTCTTTGCCTGGTTTTGGTATTAGGGTGATGTTAGCTTCATAGAATGAGTTTGGGAGTATCCCCTCCTCTTCTATTTCTTGGAAAACTTTAAGGAGAATGGGTATTATGTCTTCCCTGTATGTCTGATAAAATTCCCAGGTAAATCCATCTGGCCCGGGGGTTTTGTTCTTTGGTAGTTTTTTGATTACCGCTTCAATTTCGTTGCTGGTAATTGGTCTGTTTAGATTTTCTGTTTCTTTTTGGGTCAGTCTTGGAAGGTTGTATTTTTCTAGGAAGTTGTCCGTTTCTCCTAGGTTTCCCAGCTTGTGAGCATATAAGTTTTCATAGTACTGTCTAATAATTCTTTGTATTTCTGTGTGGTCCATCGTGATTTTTCCTTTCTCATTTCTGATACTGTTGATTTGTGTTGACTCTCTTTTCCTCTTAATAAGTCTAGCTAGAGGCTTATCTATTTTGTTTATTTTCTCGAAGAACCAGCTCTTGGTTTCATTGATTTTTGCTATTGTTTTATTCTTCTCAATTTTATTTATTTCTTCTCTGATCTTTATTATGTCCCTCCTTCTGCTGACCTTAGGTAGGCCTCATTTGTTCTTCTTTTTCCAATTTTGATAGTTGTGACATTAGACCGTTCATTTGGGATTGCTCTTCCTTTTTTAAATATGCTTGGAGTGCTATATACTTTCCTCTTAAGACTGCTTTTGCTGCGTCCCACAGAAGTTGGGGCTTAGTGTTGTTGTTGTCATTTGTTTCCATATATTGCTGGATCTCCATTTTGATTTGGTCATTGATCCATTGATTATTTAGGAGCGTGTTGTTTAGCCTCCATGTGTTTGTGAGCCTTTTTGCTTTCTTTGAACAGTTTATTTCTAGTTTAATGCCTTTGTGGTCTGAAAAGTTGGTTGGTAGGATTTCAATCTTTTGGAATTTACTGAGGCTCTTTTTGTGTCCTAGTATGTGGTCTATTCTGGAGAATGTTCCATGTGCACTTGAGAAGAAAGTGTATCCTGTTGCTTTTGGATGTAGAGTTCTGTAGATGTCTATTAAGTCCATCTGTTCTAGTGTGTTGTTCAGTGCCTCTGTGTCCGTACTTATTTTCTGTCTGGTGGATCTGTCCTTTGGAGTGAGTGGTGTGTTGAAGTCTCCTAGAATGAATGCATTGCATTCTATTTCCTCCTTTAGTTCTGTTAATATTTGTTTCAGGTATGTTGGTGCTCCTGTATTGGGTGCATATATATTTATAATAGTTATATCCTCTTGATGGACAGAGCCCTTTATCATTATGTAATGTCCTTCTTTGTCTTTTGTTACTTTCTTGATTTTGAAGTCTGTTTTGTCTGATACCAGAATTGCAACACCTGCTTTCTTCTCTCTGTTGTTTGCTTGAAATATCTTTTTCCATCCCTTGACTTTAAGTCTGTGCGCGTCTTTGGGTTTGAGGTGAGTCTCTTGTAAGCAGCATATGGATGGATCTTGCTTTTTTATCCATTCTATTACTCTGTGTCTTTTGATTGGTGCATTCAGTCCATTTACATTTAGGGTGATTATTGAAAGGTATGAATTTATTGCCATTGCAGGCTTTAAGTTTGTGGTTACCAAAGGTTTAGGGTTAGCTTCTTTACTGTCTTACTGTCTAACTTAACTCGCTTGTTGAGCTATTATAAACACAATCTGATGATTCTTTATTTCTCTCCCTTCTTATTCCTCCTCCTCCCTTCTTCATATGTTGGGTGTTTTGTTGTGTGCTCTTTTTAGGAGTGCTCCCATCTAGAGCAGTCCCTGTAGGATGCCCTGTAGAGGTGGTTTGTGGGAGGCAAATTCCCTCAACTTTTGCTTGTCTGGGAATTGTTTAATCCCTCCTTCATATTTAAATGATATTCGTGCTGGATACAGTAGTCTTGGTTCGAGGCCCTTCTGTTTCATTGCATTAAGTATATCATGCCATTCTCTTCTGGCCTGTAGGGTTTCTGTTGAGAAGTCTGATGATAGCCTGATGGGTTTTCCTTTGTAGGTAACCTTTTTTTTCTCTCTGGCTGCTTGTAATACTTTGTCCTTGTCTTTGATCTTTGCCATTTTAATTATTATGTGTCTTGGTGTTGCCCTCCTTGGATCCCTTGTCATGGGAGTTCTGTGTACCTCTGTGGTCTGAGAGGCCATTTCTTCCCCTAGTTTGGGGAAATTTTCAGCAATTATTTCTTCAAAGACATTTTCTATCCCCTTTTCTCTCTCTACTTCTTCTGGAATGCCTATGATTCTTATATTATTCCTTTTAGATTGATCACTCAGCTCTCTTAAAATTCTTTCATTCCTGGAGATCCTTTTATCTCTCTCTGCATCAGCTTCTCTGCGTTCCTGTTCTCTGTTTTCTAGTCCATTAATGGTCTCTTGCATCTCGTCCATTCTGTTTTGAAGTCCTTCCAGAGCTTGTTTTATTTCTGAATTCTCCTTCCTTAGTTCTTGCATATTTCTCTGCAAGTCCATCAGCATGGTTATGACTTTTGTTTTGAATTCTTTTTCAGGTAGACTGGCTAAATCTATCTCCCCAGATTCCTTCTCAGGGGAAGATGTAGCAGATGCTGAAGCTGTCTGGGTTAGTCTTGTCTGGATCATATTTTTTTGCCTTTTCATGTTGACAGGTGCTATTGACTGTCAGCTGGGAGGGCCAAAATTTTCACTTGCTACTGGCCTTTCTTTACTGGGACAACTGCGACCCCTAGTGGCTTGTGTTGGGTAATTGCATATAGAGTGGGTCTTTGTGTCTTGCCTGGCCGGAAGGGAGAAATTTCCCTTTCTGTGGGCGGAATTTGTCTCAGGCTGCTTCTCTGCTTTCGCAGCGCCCGGTGGGGTGATGGATGGGGGGGCTGCTTGACTGTTTGCCTCCATGAGGGGTCTCAGAGCTGTTGCCCAGGGGGTTAGTGCACCCAGTTTTCCCTGTAATTTCCAGCTGCTGTACTGTGACCTGGGTTGTTTCCGTCAAGCTGTTAAGTCCCTGTCCCTTTAAGACTTTCAAAAAGCCCCCGCTTTTCTTTGTCACAGGGGCATCAGCTTCAGCACCCGCTCAGAGGTCTTACTCCCTGTTCCCCCAGTATCCAGGGCCCCCTGGGCATGTACTGTGTCTGCGCTCTGGCCCGGATGGCTGGGGCTGGGTGTTCGGCAGTCCTGGGCTCCGTCTCCCTCCCGCTCTGCCTATTGTTCTCCCGCCGGGAGCTGGGGGGGAGGGGCGCTCGCGTCCCGCCGGGCCGGGGCTTGTATCTTACCCCTTTCACCAGTCGCTGGGTTCTCGCTGGTGTAGCTGCAGTCTGGCCACTGTCCTGCGTCTTCTGGTCTCTCTTTTAGGGCTAGTTGTGTTTGTTGTATTTTCAAAAGTATATATGTTTTTGGGAGGAGATTCCCACTGTCCTACTCACGCCGCCATGTTGGCTCCGCCTCCAGTTGTTGATTTTATAATCTAAATGTAACCTCATAATATTTTTCTTTATTTTGAAATTATATTCACTTTCTTTTTTGAAACTGCAAGCAAAGTTTAAAATTATTCATTGTATTATCAGCAGCATGTACCTGGATGCATGTTTTCTTATGTTAGTGCAGAAAATCATTTATATGATAAACCAATTCTTTTTACAACCCTTGCAGTTATATTTTTGGCTAAAATTGTACAGATCTTTTAAAAAAATTAGGTAAGCTACAAGAAATAGATAAGGCAGGGTCTGTAGCAAAATTTAAGTTGGAATCATAAACACATGAACTCAAAGCCCAACTATTTTCTCTTCTATGTATTCACTTTGGCCAAGCCACTGCCCTCATTTTAAAATCAAGTTTCCATTTTAATTTTGAAAAACTTTATGAATACTAAATTTATATAAGCACTTAATTTCTTTAAGTCAATTAGAGATTTTATAATTTAAGAAGTTATAATCTGCAAATTGGTAAGTGGTATTGCTCAATCTTATCTTATTCCTATCTTTTTTAAAATAGTTTTTCTCTATTAGTTTTTGTAAGCCATACATTAAACTAATTAAGGAAGTATATTTTCTTTTCTCTATAATTTTCGTAAGTTTTGCTTTATATTTTGTCCTAATATATTATGTGTACGCAATTTTTATGACATTTTATTTGAGCAAATATTTCAAAATGAGCTTTATAAGTTTTAAGGGTAAAACAGCTGATGTTATTAAGGAATCCAACTCTAAGTTAGATTGTGCATTACTGGTGTGTCATTTGTGCACATCCACACAAAGAACTCATATTAAATTGATTTTAGAGTTGTTATTTTTATTTTTTATTGTCAGTAGTCTAAATTGTATCATAGTTCAAAAATTACTAGCTACACATGCATACCTATAATTACATGTATTTTATAAATGTGTACTTACATAGGAGGAGATATGATCAGTACAATTTTACTGCAAATGCTGTGTAATAATAGTTTGCAGACAGGATAAATGTTCATAAAATACTGTATCTCATCATTTAACTCTCAAATTGGCACACTGTCAAAATAATAACAATCTTAAAAGTAACAGAAGTGACGATACCAGTTGCAGTTAGTGGCAATTGTATTCCTGATTTGTACTGACAAACTGAAAAATGTAGTATTTGAGATTGTGTATGTTTTGAGATTTATCTAAATAGCAAACAATTTTGTCATCTAGTAGAGAATAGTGTACCTACCTTAAGAATTACTATAGGAATTATGGGACCAAATATATGGCAAAATATATGAAAACCTAAATAAGTATAGTTCTAATTGTATTATTTTTAATACATTAAAATGATGCATTGAAAGCATTATAGGGAGAAATAGAAAAATTCATTTACTTTTTATGCTGGGATAGAGAGTATAACTGTACGATTGTTACACTCTTATTCCTGTATTTTAAATATACTGATGATTTACTTCTTTTTTTACCTTGAGTAGAAATAATACTCCTTTAAAGTTTATCCTGAAAAGGTCACAAAAGGATAAGATATAACTGATTCTCTGACCAACCACATATTCCATAAATGATTTAGAAAAATAATAAAATTCATTTTGTAACAGTTTTTATTACTATTATATTTTCTTGAGGTATTGTTAATATTCAATATTACAATGATTTCAAAAACACAACATAGTGATTTGACAGCCAACTATATTATGAAATGTTTACCCCAAGATAGTTAGTATGTATCAACAAAGAATAATTTTATAGAATTATGATTCCTGAAAATTAAGAAAATTCCATACACCCTGCCTACAAGTTTCCCCTATTATAGCCATTCATTGGTGTGATATATTTCTATATTTAATAAAGAATATTGCAGTGTTAATATTAAAGTCTACAATTTACATCATTGTTGATCCTCTGTTTTGTACAGTTTTATGGGTTTTGGCAAATGCATAATGTTTTACATCCACCATTACAGTATCCAGTAGAATAGTTTTAGAACATTAAATATTCCCTATCCACTTACTGATCCTGCTGTTTCATTAAGAAGAAAATAATCTCTTACAGTTATTTTTATGATTAGATTTCACATGTTAATTATACACACTTTTACATTTATTTTAAATAAGTGGCAGACTTGATGTTTCTTAAAACTGTGAAAAGAGATAAAAATTAACACATAGTTGATTTGGGGACTCTTTAAATTTAAAATATAATAATTGGAAAGGGAAATATTTTGTAAAATATGTGTCTTTACCAATGAATTTTCCAACATCGTTCATTTGGAGAAAGAACTCCAAAAATAAGTTTATGTTTTGTCTATATTCTCACATGATATGATTTTCACTTTGCAATAATGTGAGGTGCTTAAAAGGTGAAAATAGGAAGTATGGTGATTTTTAAAGCATTTAAAAAATCATCTCATCAAAGTGGGAATTTAGAAAAATAATCATCCTATCTCCTTCCCAAGTAAAATGTTCTCATAATTTTCTTAACACCTTGCATTATTTGCTTGTTTCTAAAACTGTAGATAATAGGATTCAAGAAAGGAGGGACTATAGAGTAGAAGACAGATGTGATCATGTCTTGAATTGTGAGGGAGCTTGAAGTTGGTTTCAAATATACGGCGGTGGCAGAGCTGACAAAGACTGTCATGACAAGGATGTGAGGAATGCAAGTGGAGAAAGCTTTTCCTCGGTCTTTTACTGGAAA
The DNA here is from genome assembly GCF_030020395.1 of Manis pentadactyla. NCBI lineage: Eukaryota > Metazoa > Chordata > Mammalia > Pholidota > Manidae > Manis > Manis pentadactyla. Next base: position 47,114,471 of record NC_080031.1, on the reverse strand, counting down.
CCTGAGCACCTTAGAAAATATGTGAATGTAAGACACGGTGATGAAGGCAAAACAGCTGCCACCAGTCACCACTGCAGAGACAAAAATGGCAATTTCATTGCTGAAGGTGTCAGAGCAGGAGAGCTTCAGCAGGGAGGGGATGTCACAGAAGAACTGGTGGACCACATTGGACTGACAGAAGGACAGCCGGAATGTGTTGCCCGTGTGGAACCCTGAGTAGACCACAGCACTGAGGATGGAGGCTAGGGTCATCTGGACACAGACCCTAGGGCTCATGATCGCAGGGTAGTGGAGAGGCAGGCAGATGGCCACATAGCAGTCACGGGCCATGATGGTGAGAAACAGCAGCTCTGTTAAAGCGAAGACAAGCACGAGGAAGATCTGAGCTGCACATCCAGCTATGGAGATCACCCCATTGTCCAGCAGGAAGACGACACATGCCTTGGGCACAGTGACAGAAATGTAGCACATGTCCAGGACGGACAGATTCCTGAGGAAGAAGTACATGGGAGTGTGAAGACCCTGGTCAAAGGTGATTACTGTGACAATCAGAAGGTTCCCTGTCAGGGTCGCCAAGTATATCAGTAGGAACAGCATGGCGTGTGAGGCTCTGAGCTCCAGCACATCTGAAAATCCCAGAAGCACGAATTCAGCCAAAGTGGTTGAATTAGTCATCTTTGGGTAATTTGCTTCGGGCCTAAAAATACAAAAGCAGGGGGATCATGGGAAGATGGCGGCATGAGTAGTTCAGAGGCAATCTCCTCCCCAAAACATATATATTTATGAAAATACAATAAATACAACTATTCCTAAAAGAGACAGCAGTGGATACAGTACAACAGCCAGGATACATCTACATCTGAGAAAACTCAACATCACATGAAGGGGGTAAGACACAAGCTGCGGCCAGGTGGGACCCGAACATTCCCTCACCCCAGAACCCAGCAGGAAGAAAGGAGTCAGAACGGCGAGGGAATGAAAGCCCAGGACTGCTAAACAATCAGCTCTAGAAATCTGCACCCAGAGCGCAGACACAAGGTGCACGGGGTGCTGGATATTAGAGAAATGGAAAAGCAAAACCTGCAGGCAGGTCCCCGCAAATGGCACCCCTGAGACAAAAGAAAAGCGAGTGCTTTTTGCAAGTCTTAAAGAGACAGGGAGCCCACAGCTGGAAAAAGTCGTCCCAGCACACTTAGCCAGCAGCTGGGAATCCCGGGAAACTTTAGGCGCTCTAAACTCTGGGGCGGCAGGGCAGCTCTGAAACCCCTCACGGCACTAAGCAGCCTGCCAATTGTTCCTCCAACAGGCACGGACCCTGAAGCACCAGCCTAGTAGTGGGAGAGTGGCAGCACGTGCCAGGGGCGGCGGCACCAGAGGGCACCAGGAGTGGCTTGTGTGAGCCAGCCACAGCGGCGACCGAGCAGCCTCGGAGTGGCCCACACGCACTGGAGGCAGTGGCACCACAGGAGACTGGGAGAGGTCCGCGCAAGCCCAAAGCGGTAGCGACCGAGTGGCCCGGGAGCAGTCCACGGATGCCAGCAGTAGTGGCACCAGAGGGGCATGGGAGAGGCCCACATGCTCCTGCAGCAGAGCCAGAGGGAACAGCAGTGCTCCCAGTAACCGACTGGAATCCCAGCCAGACGCAAAGCCATCTGGGCCAGACGCAAAGGCTACTGCTGGTACACAGCTGCCCGGCAGGGGCGCCACTACCACAGAGGAGTGCACCTGGCGTGCCTGCCACCCCCTGCAGGGTTCTGCACTGCTCTGACAGAGACCCCGCCCACAGCAGCTTAGGGGATTAGCCCGGTGGCTGCTCCAGTAGTGCAGGTAACCGACATAGGCAGCAGAGAAGGGCAAGGCATCCAGCAAGCAGGAAAAGACTTTCTTCTACAAGCTGACACTCCTACAACCTGCCTACAGCCACTGCTATCACCATGAAAAGGCAGAAAAAAATTTAGTCCAGTCCAAAATAGTTCAGACAACCCCTGACAGAGGATCTGCAGAGACAGACCTAACTAGTCTCCCTGAAAAAGAATTCAAAATAAAGATCATAAACATGCTGACACACATGCAGAGAAATATGAAAGAGCTAAGGGATGAAGTCCAGAGGGAGATTACAGAAATTAAAGAATCTCTGGAAGGATTTATAAGCAGAATGGATAAGATGCAAGAGGTCATTGATGGAATAGAAACCAGAGAACAGGAACGCATAGAAGCTGACACAGAGAGAGATAAAAGGATCTTCAGGAATGAAACAATATTAAGAGAACTGTGTGACCAATCCAAAAGTAAAAATATCTGCATTATAGGGGTACCAGAGGAAGAAGGGAGAGAAAAGGGATACAAAGTGTCTTTGAAGAAATAATTGCTGAGAACTTCCCCAAACTGGGGGAGGAAATAGTTGCTCAGAGTACGGAGGTCCACAGAACTCCCGAGAGATGGAACCCAAAGAGGACAACACCAAGACACATAATAATTAAAATGGCAAAGATCAAGGACAAGGACAGAGTATTAAAGGCATCCAGAAAGAGAAAAAAGGTCACCTACAAAGGAAAACCCATCAGTCTATCATCAGACATCTCAACAGAAACCTTACAGGCCAGAAGAGAATGGCATGATATATTGAAAGCAATGAAACAGAAGGGCGTTGATCCAAGGATACTGTACCAGCACGATTATCATTTAAATATGAAGGAGGGATTAAACAATTCACAGAAAAGCAAAAGTTGAGGGAATTTGCCTCCCACAAACCACCTCTACAGAGTATCCTAGAGGGACTGCTCTAGATGGGAGCACTCCTAAAAAGAGCACAGAACAAAACACCCAGCATATGAAGAATGGAGGAGGAGGAACAAGAAGGAAGAGAAATAATCATCAGACTGTGTTTATAATAGCTCAATAAGTGAGTTAAGGTAGACAGTAAGGTAGTAAAGAAGCTAACCTTGAACCTTTGGTAACCACGAATCTAAAGCCTGCAATGGCAATAAGTATATATCTTTCAATAATCACCCTAAATATAAATGGACTGAATGCACCAATCAAAAGACACAGAGTAATAGAATGGATAAAAAAAGCAAGACCCATCTATATGCTGTTTTCAAGAGACTCACCTCAAACCCAAAGACATGCACAGATTAAAAGTTAAGGGATGGAAAAAGATATTTCATGTAAACAACAGAGAGAAGAAAGCAGGTGTTGCAATTCTGGTATCAGACAAAACAGACTTCAAAATAAAGAAAGTAACAAAAGACAAAGAAAAACATTCCATAATGATAAAGGGCTGAGTCTTACAGGAGGATATAACCATTATAAACATACATGCATCCAATACAGGAACACCAATATATGTGAAACAAATACTAACAGAATTAAAGGAGGAAATAGAAATCAATTCATTCATTTTGGGAGACTTTAACACAACACTCACTCCAAAGGACAGATCCACCAGACAGAAAATAAGTAAGGACACAGAGGCACTGAACAACACACTAGAACAGATGGAACTAATAGTCATCTATAGAACTTTACATCCAAAAGCAACAGGATACACATTCTTCTCAAGTGCACATGGAACATTCTCCAGAATAGACTACATAATAGGCCACAAAAAAAGGCTTAGTAAATTCAAAAATATTGAAATCATACCAACCAACTTTTCAGACCACAAAGGTATAAAACTAGAAATAAATTGTACAAAAAAAGCAAGAAAGGCTCACAAACACATGGAGGCTCAACGACATGCTCCTAAATAATCAATGAATCAATGACCAAATTAAAATGGAGATCCAGCAATGTATAGAAACAAATGACAACAATAAAAAAAAGCCCCAATTTCTGTGGGATGCAGCAAAAGCAGTCTTAAGAGGAAAGTATATACCAATCCAGGCACATTTAAAGAAGGAAGAATAATCCCAAATGAATAGTCTAATGTCACAATTATCGAAATTGGAAAAAGAAGAACAAATGAAACCTGAGGTCAGCAGAAGGAGGGATATAATAAAGATCAGAGGGCAAATAAATAAAAATGAGAAGAATAAAAGAATAGAAAAAATCAATGAAACCAAGAGCTGGTTCTTCGAGAAAATAAACAAAATAGATAAGCCTCTAGCCAGACTTATTAAGAGAAAAAGAGAGTCAACACAAATCAACAGAATCAGAAATGAGAAAGGAAAAATCACGATGGACCCCACATAAATACAAAGAATTATTAGCGAATACTATGAAAACCTCTATGGTAACAAGCTGGAAAACATAGGAGAAATCGACAACTTAGTAGAAAAATATAACCTTCCAAGACTGACCCAGAAAGAAACAAAAAAATCTTAAGAGACCAATTACCAGCAATGAAATTAAAGCAGTAATCAAACAACGACCCAACAGCAAAACTCGTGGACCAGATGGATTTACCTCAGAATTTTATCAGACATACAGAGAAGACATAATACCCATTCTCCTTAAAGTTTTCCAAAAAATAGAAGAGGAGGGAATACTCCCAAACACATTCTATGAAGCCAACATCACCCTAATACCAAAACCAGGCAAAGACCCCACCAAAAAAGAAAACTACAGACCAATATCCCTGATGAACGTAGATGCAAAAATACTCAACAAAATATTAGCAAACCGAATTCAAAAATACATCAAAAGGATCATACACCATGACTAAGTGGGATTCATCCCAGGGATGCAAGGATGGTACAACATTCAAAAATCCATCAACATCATCCATGACGTCAACAAAAAGAAAGACAAACAAGACATGATCATCTCCATAGATGCTGAAAAAGCATTCGACAAAATTCAACACTTATATTCATGATAAAAACTCTCAGAAAAATGTGCACAGAGGGCGAGTACCTCTACATAATAAAGGCCATATATGATAAACCCACAGCTAACATCATACTGAACAGTGAGAGGCTGAAAGCTTTTCCTCTGAGATCGGGAACAAGACAGGGATGCCCACTCTCCCCACTGTTATTCAACATAGTACTGGAGGTCCTAGCCATGGCAATTAGACAAAACAAAGAAATACAAGGAATCCAGATTGGTAAAGAAGTCAAACTGTCACTATTTGCATATGGCATGATATTGTACATAAAAAACCCTAAAGACTACAGTCCAAAACTACTAGAACTAATATCAGAATTCAGCAAAGTTGCAGGATACAAAATTAACACATAGAAATCTGTGGCTTTCCTATACACTAACAATGAACAATAGAAAGAAAAATCAGGGAAACAACTCCATTCACAATAGCATCAAAAAAATAAAATACCTAGGAATAAACCTAACCAAGAAAGTGAAAGACCTATACCCTGAAAACTATAAGACACTCTTAAGATAAATTAAAGAGAACACTAACAAATGGAAACTCTTCCCATGCTCCTGGCTAGGAAGAATTAATATCATCAAAATGGCCATCCTGCCCAAAGCAATATACAGATTCGATGCAATCCATATCAAATTACCAACAGCATTCTTCAATGAACTGGAACAAATAGTTCAAAAATTCATATGGAACCACCAAAGTCCCTGAATAGCCAAAGCAATCCTGAGAAGGAAGAATAAAGTGGGGGGATCTTGCTCCCCAACTTCAAGCTCTACTATAAAGCCATAGTAATCAAGACAATTTGGTACTGGCACAAGAACAGAGCCACAGACCAGTGGAACAGAGTAGAGACTCCAGACATTAACCCAAACATATCTGGCCAATTAATATTTGATAAAGGAGCCATGGACATACAATGACGAAATGACAGTCTCTTCAACAGATGGTGCTGGCAAAACTGGACAGCTACTTGTGAGAGAATGAAACTTCATCACTGTCTAACCCCAAACACAAAAGTAAATTCAAAAAGGATCAAAGACCTGAATGTAAGTCATGAAACCATAAAACTCTTAGAAAAAAACATGGGCAAAAATATCTTGGACATAAACATGAGCGACTTCTTCATGAACATATCTCCCCGGGCAAGGGAAACAAAAGCAAAAGTGAACAAGTGGGATTATATCAAGCTGAAAAGCTTCTGTACAGCAAATATTGGAGAGGATGTTGAGAAAGGGGAACCCTCCTACACTGCTGGTAGGAATGTAAATATGTTCAACCATTGTGGAAAAACAGTATGGAGGTTCCTCAAAATGCTTAAAATAGAAATACCATTTGACCCAGGAATTCCACTTCAAGGAATTTACCCTAAGGATGCAGCGCTCCAGTTTGAAAAAGACAGATGCACCCCTATGTTTATCGGAGCACTATTTACAATAGCCAAGAAATGGAAGCAACCTAAATGTCCATCAGTAGATGAATGGATAAAGAAGAGGTGGTACATATACACAATGGAATATTATTCAGCCATAAGAAGAAAACAAATCCTACCATTTTCAACATGGATGGAGCTAGAGGGTATTATGCTCAGGGAAATAAGCCAAGTGGAGAAAGACAAATACCAAATGATTTCACTCATATGTCGAGTGTAAGAACAAAGAAAAACTGAAGGAACAAAACAGCCGCAGAATCACAGAACCCAAGAAGGGACTAACAGTTACCAAAGGGAAAGGGACTAGGGAGGATGGGTGGGAAGGGAGGGATAAGGGTGAGAAAAAGAAAGGGTGCATTATGATTAGCATGTATAATGTAGGGGTGTACGGGGTGGGCTCTACAACCTGGAGAAGACAAGTAGTGATTTTACAACATCTTACTACACTGATGGGCAGTGACTGTGAAGGGGTATGTAGGGGGGACTTGTTAAAGGGGGGAGCCTAGTAAACATAATGTTCTTCATGTAATTGTAGATTAATTATACCAAAAAAAAAAAAGGCAACAGCAAATAATCCCTAAAAAAATGGAGAATCAACAAGAGGACACTAATTAGCTAGGTATGTTTTTTGGCTCACGTTTATCCAGTGTAATTCTTTATTGTGTGATCGGGAGTAGTAATTAATATAATGCTGCCTCATGCTGCTTTACTCTTTCTACTTGTCTAACTTATTTTCAGTTGAGGGTAGATACAAAATGTAATATGTAAGAAATTGCGTCCATGTTTTCATAAATCTTTTTTAGTTACTAGTTATAAAATTGGTGTATTGAAGGTCAAGGTTTGATTGGAGAATTGAGTTAATATAGATATTTCATATGGGCTGACAGAATAATTTTATAAATGTGGACATTTAGTGCTAGACGATGACTAAATACAATAATGGACATGAGACTTCTGTTTCATCAGAATGTCTGAACACATTATGTGAATATGTGTTCCGTTTGTTGTCCATCAAGAGGAAAATAATTTTTATCTATATTTCTACAGGTGTGTCTTTTGATAATTATTTAATTTGGAAATTTACCATCAAGAACTTTCCATAAGTGATCACCTACTTCCCAATTGCATAACACTGAAATGTGGCCTTTTTGTTTGGAAACTTTTTCTTCAACTTTTTCTCTCTCCCTTTCACTATCTCTCTTTCTGTCTTAAATATCTTATTAAGAGTCTTTGTAGCTTTATTTTGTTTTTTCCTTAGCCTAGATACCTTAATAAACCTAATACCAGCATCATATCTTGTTAATTTGAAACATTATCTAGTTGACATTAGTCACTTACTGTATACCATGATACTCATTGTAATTTTAGGAAATGGGAATTGATATATATATAATTAAAATTAAAATACGGGGTTACCAAAAGATCAAGGAAATATATCAAGGAATGGAAATGTAAGTGGAAAGTAAGTATTCAAAGCCAAATTCATCTGAGTAAATAGTACACTGTCCCATGGCATATTTCCTCCAACTGAACTTTTACACTACTTAGCTTCACTAGGTCCCACTAAACCCATCTTTACCCCTCATACCAACAAACCGTACTCTAGTATAATTGTATTGCAGTCATCTGAGACCTTCAGGGGCCATGACAGACATAATGATACAGATGTGAAATATTGTTCCTTTCCTACATATTGAGTATAGACTATGACTAATATTAAAAATCATCTTCCATATTTCTCCATACTTAGAAATTTCTGAGCCTACCCTGGTTGTGATAACTTCAAGACAATGTATTGTAATCTGCATTTAAATCCATCTAATGGTATACGATATCTATGTTGATCTAGCCCTTTCTCAACTGCAACATTGGTTTACATTCATTTAAGTATTCTTAGGAATTTTTGTTGTAATAACTTAAAAAACTTCAAGATAAAATAATTCTTACATATTTTTACTCATCTCATATCTACAGTCTTAGGATTCATAGAACTATTCACATCTAAGGCTAGTTAGCAAAGTCGTCTTCATTTTCATTTCAAATTAAATGCTATTCTTTTTCCAAAAATTTTAACTTCTGCATGTGCTTATTGACTCTCCATGAATGCTTAGACTCCTATGTTCAAAAACATTTCTGAAACTTATTCAGTAATTTAATACTTTATGTATTTCCTCTTTTATTAGCCTATTCAAATAGTGCTACATCTATTTGTATTAGTTTTTTTCCTTGAAATTTTACAGTCACTCTATTTGTCTGCAAACCTACATATCATCCAATGAAACCTACATCAGAAGGTCAAATAGCTTAGTGGTTTCTACAGTCTTCAGATTCTTAACCTCTTCAGCACTGGAGTATGCTAAAGATTTCCTCTCCTGCTGCAATATCTCTGTTCTTCAAAGATTCTCCTTCATATTCTTATATCTACACATTCCAGGAATGGTACAAGAGTCTGAATATCATTTCTCAATAGCCAGTTCCAAATTGCACTCACATGCATTCTAAAATTCATAATTTGGAATTCCTCTGTGGCCCCCTCCCATTCTCTCCATCTCCTTCTTATTCTTTCTGCTGTTATTTAATCTTCATCCTTTCTCCTTCCTCCCATTCTCTCTCCCATGTCCTATTATTTCAAACCTTCACTCATGTTTCTCTCCATTTTCCTTACCCTGATAGCAATCCTTATCTGTAATAATTGTAGAAAGTCTCTAGATTTATCTGTTGATATGCGTTAAAGCTGAAACTACCTATGGTGCTTTCCTTGTCAGTACATGTGCTAAAATTGGAATGATAGAGAGAAGGTTAAAATGGCCTCTGAGCAAGTATGACACACTATTTCATGAAGCATTCCTTATTTAAAAAGAAAGAAGAAAGCCAAAAAGAAGAAAATCCTCTAATGACCACAGATGTTATATCTTACTTTTATGGCTTAATATAACCTTTTATTTGTAAAAGTATTTTTAAAATCCCATAGAACTAAATTTGATGGGATTTAAATATGCCTTACATCTTCACTATTTTATTATAAAATATGTGAAGTATAAGCAAAGGCCAACATAGAGAAATTGCAGAGCATAATTTAAATTCCTAAGGAACAATGTCTCCAGGAAATATACCCAATAATTATTTGTTATGAATTTAATATTTGTAACATATTTGTAATAGAAAAATGTTTGAAAATATTACAAAAATTCTTAAGACACATTTCTTTCTAGTTATGGAACAATACTTATGTTTTGCATTTTGTTTTCATTCCTACTCTTTTTCAAGCTGTAGCATTTCCTACCATAAAATGCATACTAATATTTTAGGGATAAAATACACCTAACCAGAAAATGTAAAGAATTCACTGACTGCTTCATTAATTCATGCATTCATTAAAATTTCGCTATAAGGTATGTTCATGGCTAGAAAATATGAAAGGTAGCTGCTACTGTATTTCTTACAATCTATTATAAATAAATATTAATTGTAGTAAATGTTTAATAACATTAAGATGATTAAAATGAAGTGTTTTAAGTGTTTAGTGTAAACTATTATATTTTCATATAAACTCTAAATATTTCAGATCTTAAATACACTGAGAAAGTGGTAACTTCCCATTTGGAAAGCACATGGATTGTTGATGGTGACAGAATGGTAAATGAGTGATGTCCTATGCCTAACTCTTTGTTTTATAGTTGTCTCTATAAATTGGGAAAAACTGACATGAATCTTGCAATCCCTACAAGGTGATTTATGAAACACAACCTTAAAGCCTTTAAATGCACCCCATATTCATTTGGATATTTTTATACTATTTTACTTGCCAACTTGTAAATGCAGAATGTACATTTCCAGACTAGTGTACCTTTGCACACCTGACTCTTCACTGGTAATGGAACAGTAGTCATGTTCCCTTAATTCAAATTCTTCTTTCCTTGCTCTTTTTTTTCATAGCCTATGTAAACATTTTTAGCACAGAGAACCTTTACTAACTGCCAGAAGGCAGATATTGTGTCATTTTTAGGCTAAGATACTGCTCACAAATAAAGGCTTTATCTATAGGATCCTCTTTGATGATCTTTATTTCAGGATCTTTCACAATTGTTCAGTAAGTAGTTTATATTGTGCTGTTTTTTGACAACCTGTTTATAGATATTTTATTGTTGGTGGATGTATTATTAATGTGCTATAAAATGGATTATTCAGTATTTGCAAGTAGCTCTAATTTAGTCATGATACTTTCATTCTGAAGGTTCAGATCTTAAAAAACATTGCTTAGATTTTTTTTCACACTAAAGTCTGTATCAAACTTCCCCAAACGTATTACAGAAATGCAAGATTGTGAGAGCTTGAACACAGGGTGAAAAACTTTATTTTTTATATTCTTTAATAAGTTTAAGGTTCTATACTGAGTCCCCATGTGGCAACATAGTAGCTGGAAATCCACAGCTTCAGGGGAATGGATGTGATACTCCCTGACTCTGCAACTCACCTGCTGTGCAGCCAGGAGGAGTCTGTTAAAAATACTTGAACCTCAAGAAAAAATTACATATATATGTATGTTTCATAATATAAAAACATGTAATATATAGTGCATAATAGAGCATATAATAAATAAATTATAAATACTTATTTATTATATTTTAATAACATATCCACTAAGAATTTATTAGTTCTACCAGGAGGAGAAAACAAATACCAAATGATTTCACTTTCATGTGGAATCTAAAACAAAACAAAACAAAGTGCACAAAATAGCAATACACTCATACACACTAAGAAGTGACTGGTGGTTACCATGGAGGAGCGGTTAGAGTGGGACGGTGAAACAGGTGAAGGGGTGAAAGAGGCACAAAATCTCAATCATATTATAAGTTGGTCACCAGGATGGTAGGGCAGCAGGGAGAATATAGCCACTGGTCTGTAACGTCTTTCTATGTTGACAGATAATAACTACATTAGGTGGGGTTAGGATTTAATAATCCGTGTAACTGTTTTACGCTTGAAACCAATATAATATTGTATATCAACTATACTACAATAAAAATAAATAAAAGTAAATTATTTATAAAATAGTTCAAATAGAAGAAGTACTCAAAATGTCAAGTATGGTTGAAGAAAAGCAAATATGAATTAGGAATTGACGAGATGATGAAACAGATGATCCCTTCAGAACTTCCATTTTAATTCCTTAAATGTTTGTTTTAAGACTACACAAAAAGAGGTGAAAGGAAAATGTAACATTTTGCATTTGCTAATGTAAGTATTTGTTCCAAACAGTAAGAAATATACAAATTCTGAATTGGTATGAATAGAAATTGAAAACAGTCTATTTCTTTACTTGCAGACTGGTAAGTGTAAGGTGGGAGCCCTCAAAGAACAATTTTCCGTGGAATACTGGAATATTTAACAAGGGTTCTTGTCTCTGAACAATTGTAAGTACGAATGATCTTTTTTCATTTCTGCAAAGTTTTAAAGATGCAGTTTTCAACCTAAAATTTTTAAACATGTATTTTGTTCATTAATACATTTACTCATGTATATTCACACATACATTGATATAATATTGATCTTGTAATTAAATCAATCTTTAAAAAGTGTTTTAGGGTAAATTATAGAAACTACCATCTGGAAGCTATAGTATCAATCATGAAAAACTGCTTAAACGCTCATTTATAATATTCTATAAGAATGCCCTAGTATTACATCTGCAGCATAAGGGACTGTATACAAATTTTATTTTATCAAAGAGATTCACTTATTTAATGTGTACCAGAATTAATATGCACCATATTCACTGATATAATTGCTCCAGAATTTATACTACAGTGTTTGCCAAGGGAAAACATTATGCAAACTTTTGTTAAAATATTAAGTAGAAATAATGTATATAAATCATAATTTCCATTATATTAGGAAAACAAAATACACCATATTTAAATTTGTTGAACTATGAATTAGTGTCTGCACGCACATTATAATATAAATACGAATTTTTGCCTGAAACTGTGGGCAACACGCGGAGCTGTTCTGCCCTTCCTGTGTTGCTTGTGTCGATTCTGCCTGGTGCTGGGTTCCTCTTGCTGGGTGCTCTTTGGGTCGTTACGATATCTCGCTAAGTCTAGTGAGGCTAGAATGAGTGGAATGAAATCTAGTCAATGCAATGAATAAAAACTAAGAGATTGGTCCCAGTGTGTGAGTAACTTCCCTATCTGTATTTCCTTTTCCATTGTCCTTTAGTCTCCCTCAAAATAATTAAGCAGTGAAGGAGGGAAAGTGGAGATAATCATAAAGTGAAGAAGAGGAAGAGGTGAAAATAAGTAATAATAACCTACTCACAAGTTAATACTGTCTTTTTTTTAGAGAGTGTAGGCAATCCGGGATTTCTGGGAAAAGTCCAGTGATATTTGAGATGCAGGAAGTATGAGTAAATCATATTTTGAAATTTCCGAGATCCTGTCAACAAATGCTCTGTTTTGTAAAAAGAGTGCAGTGTTCAGTTTAATTTAAAAATGTGGCCAAGTGATTGATATTATTGGAAACCCCTGAGAGAACAACCCATTGTCATTCATAATAACCAGTTCCCAGGAGTAATATCACAGTGATAATTGGATGTAGATGGTAAGGGAACAGGACCTTTTCCATGTAAGTAACTTGTGTGTACCAATAAATATTGACATATTTGAACCTGTGAAAATAATTGGTAAAGTTTAATGAAACAGTGCTTTAAACAGAAGGAAGATTGCTGTTTCCCTAACATCTCAGGGCTTCCTATACCCAGATATTTGGTTAAACATTGTTATAGATGTTTCTGTGAAGTATACCTTGACGAAATTAATATTTATATGAAAAGACTTCGAGTCAACCAGATTGTCCCTCATAAGATATGGGTCCTCATCCAGCCAGCTTGAGAAGGGCGGACCTCTCCCGGGAAGAGAAAGCTGCCCACGGACTGCCTCGGACCCACGCTGCAGCCTCGCCTCTTCCCGGGTCCCCAGCCTCCCAGCCCACTCGGCAGAGTTTGGACTTGTCAAGCCTCCACAATCTTGTAAACCAATTAAAATATTTGTTAAGCCAAAGATCTGAAACAGTACAATTATAAAAATATAATGGACAAATGTAGAGCATTTGCACAATATAATAGTATTAGGAAATTACTATGAGTGAACTACATCATCACCTAACAATAGAGTTGAATTTCCAACACATTTTTGAGTGAATGAGGCCACACACAAGAGTACTTATCAAATAATACCTTTTGTATAATATTCAGAAATCAAGGAAAACGAACATGTTGGTACAGAGGATAAGGATATTTGAGTGGTTATCAGTATTGTATTTATTGACCAGGGTGCTCATTTAGTGGACTTATTAATTTTAAAACATCCTGAATGCACAATCTCTTCAATTAAAGTAACAAATACAAATTTTTATATGCCATCCTGGGCATGTAACCATTTTTATCAGGATGAAATGGTTTCTCTACGTCAGTAACTCAACATATTACACATAGCTGTATATCATATTATGAAAGCATAGCATATGTGTGCTTGAATTCTTCAGTGATGGTATTCAATAGGTGTATGAATATGTAAATGTGAACATGATCACTTTAAACTGGACCCATCCTCTGTTCCAGGGATGATGTTGGAGTTCTCCATACATTTTTTTTTGTTATTAAATTAAAAGTTTATTAAATGTTTTGTTGATGCTGTGTATACACGTTTCTTTTTAAATTTAAATTTAAATTTTATTTTTTTAATTTTTTTGAAGAACATTATGTTTACTAGGCTCCCCCTACCCCAAAGCCCCCCAACAAACCCCATTACAGTCACTGTCCATCAGCATAGTAAGATGTTGTAAAATCACTACTTGTCTTCTCTGTGTTGCAAAGCCCTCCCCTTTTCCCCATCCCCCACATTATACATGCTAATCGTAATTTCTTCTTCCCCACCCTTATCCATCCCTACCTTCCCATTCTCCCCAGTCCCTTTCCCTTTGGTAATTATTAGTCCATTCTTGGGTTCTGTGCTTCTGCTGCTGTTTTGTTCCTTCAGTTTTCTTTTGTTCTTATACTCCACAGATGAGTGAAATCATTTGGTATTTGTTTTTCTCCGCTTGGCTTACTTCGCTGAGCATAATACCCTCTAGCTCCAACCATGTTGTTGCAAATGGTAGGATTTGTTTTCTTCTTATGGCTGAATAATATTCCATTGTGTATATGTACCACCTCTTCTTTATCCATTCATCTACTGATGGACACTTAGGTTGCTTCCATTTCTTGGCTATTGTAAACAGTGCAGCGATAAACATAGGGGTGCATTATCTTTTTCAAACTGGAGTGCTGCATCCTTAGGGTAAATTCCTTGAAGTGGAATTCGTGGGTCAAATGGTAAGTCTATTTTGAGCATTTTGAGGAACTTCCATATTGCTTTCCACAATGGTTGAACTAATTTACATTCCCACCAGCAGTGTAGGAGGGTTCCCGTTTATCCACAACCTCGCCAACATTTGTTATTGTTTGTCTTTTGGATGGTGGCCATCCTTACTGTTGTGAGGTGATATCTCATTGTGGTTTTAATTTGCATTTCTCTGATAACTAGTGATGTGGAGCATCTTTTCATGTGTCTGTTGGCCATCTGAATTTCTTCTTTGGAGAACTGTCTGTTCAGCTCCTCTGTCCATTTTTTAATTGGATTATTTGCTTTTTGTTTGTTGAGGTGTGTGAGCTTTTTATATATTTTGGATGTCAAGCCTTTATCGGATCTGTCATTTATGAAAATATTCTCCCATAATGTAGGGTAACTTTCTGTTCTATTGATGGTGTCCTTTGCTGTACAGAAGCTTTTCAGCTTGATATAATCCCACTTGTTCATTTTTGCTTTTGTTTTCCTTGCCCGGGGAGATATATTCATGAAGAAGTCGCTAATGTTCACATCCAAGAGATTTCTGCCAATTTTTTCCTAAGTTTTTTATGGTTTCATGACTTACATTCAGGACTTTGATCCATTTTGAATTTACTTTCCAGTTTCATTCTCTTACATGTAGCTGTCCAGATTTGCCAACACCATCTGTTGAAGAGACTGTCATTTCCCCATTGTATGTCCATGGCTCCTTTATTGAATATTAATTGACCATATATGTTTGGGTTAATGTCTGGAGTCTCTAATCTGTTCCACTGCTCTATGGCTCTGTTCTTGTGCCAGAACCAAATTGTCTTGATTACAATGGCTTTGTAGTAGATCTTGAAGTTGGGGAGTGAGATCCCCGCCATTTTATTCTTCTTTCTCAGGATTGCTTTGGCTATTCGGGGTCTTTGGTGTTTCCATATGAATTTTTGAACTATTTGTTCCAGTTCGTTGAAGAATATTGTTGGTAATTTGATAGGGATTGCATTAAATCTGTATATTGTTTTTGGCAGGATGGCCATTTTGACGATATTAATTCTCCCTAGCCAAGAGCATGGGATGAGTTTCCATTTGTTAGTGTCCTCTTTAACTTCTCTTAAGAGTGTCTTATAGTTTTCAGGGTATAGTTCTTTCACTTCTTTGGTTAGGTTTATTCCTAGGTATTTTATTCTTTTTGATGCAATTGTGAATGGAATTGATTTCCTGATTTCTCTTTCTATTGGCTCATTGTTAGTGTACAGGAAAGCCACAGAGTTCTGTGTGTTAATTTTGTATCCTGCAACTTTGCTGTATTCCAGTATTAGTTCTAGTAGTTTTGGAGTGGAGTCTTTAGGTTTTTTTATGTACAATATCATGTCATCTGCAAATAGTGAAAGTTTCTTTACCAATCTGGATTCTTTGTATTTCTTTGTTTTGTCTAATTGCCATGGCTAAGACCTCCAGTACTATGTTAAATAACAGTGGGGAGAGTGGGCATCCCTGTCTTGTTCCCCATCTCAGAGGAAAAGCTTTCAGCTTCTCGCTGTTAAGTATGATGTTGGCTGTGGGTTTATGGTATATGGCCTTTATTATGTTGAGGTACTTGCCCTCTATACCCATTTTGCTGAGAGTTTTTATTTTGAATGGATGTTGAATTTTATCAAATGTTTTTTCAGCATCTACGGAGATGATCATGTGGTTTTGTCTTTCTTTTTGTTGATGTGGTGGATGATGATTGATTTTCGAATGTTGTACCATCCTTGCATCCCTGGGATGAATCCCACTTGGTCGTGGTGTATGATCCTTTTGATATATTTTTGAATTCGGTTTGCTAATATTTTTTTGAATGCTTTTGCATCTTCATTCATCAGGTATATTGGTCTGTATTTTTCTTTTTTGGTGGGGTCTTTGCCTGGTTTTGGTATTAGGGTGATGTTGGCTTCATAGAATGTGTTTGGGAGTATTCCCACCTCTTCTATTTTTTGCAAAACATTAAGGAGAATGTGTATTATGTCTTCTCTGTATGTCTGATAAATTTCCGAGGTAAATCCATCTGGCCCAGAGATTTTTTTCTTGGGTAGTTTTTTGATTACTGCTTCAATTTCTTTACTGGTAATTGGTTTGTTTAGATTTTGTGTTTCTTTCTTAGTCAGTCTTGGAAGGTTGTATTTTTCTAGGAAGTTTTCCATTTCTTGTAGGTTTTCCAGCTTCTTAGCATAAAGGTTTTCATAGTAGTTTCTGATAATTCTTTGTATTTCTGTTGGGTCCGTCATTATGTTTCCTTTCTCATTTCTGATTCTGTTGATGTGTGTTGATTCTCTTTTTCTCTTATAAGTCTGGCTAGAGGCTTATCTATTTTGTTTATTTTCTCAAGGAACCAGCTCTTGGTTTGATTGATTTTTTCTATTGTTTTATTCTTCTCAATTTTGTTTATTTCTTCTCTGATCTTTATTATGTCCCTCCTTCTGCTGACTTTAGGCCTCATTTGTTCTTCTTTTTCCAACTTTGATAACTGCGATGTTAGACTATTCATTTGGGTTTCTTCTTCCTTCTTTAAAAATGACTGGATTGCTATATACTTTCCTCTTAAGACTGCTTTCGCTGTGTCCCACAGAAGTTGGGGCTTTGTGTTGTTGTTGTCATATATTTCCATATATTGCTGGATCTCCATTTTAATTTGGTCATTGATCCATTGACTATTTAGAAGCGTGTTGTTAAGCCTCCATGTGTTTGTGAGCCTTTTTGCTTTCTTGGTACAATTTATTTCTACTTTTATACCTTTGTGGTCTGAAAAGTTGGTTGGTAGGATTTCAATCTTTTTGAATTTACTGAGGCTCTTTTTGTGGCCTGGTATGTAGTCTATTCTGGAGAATGTTCCATGTGCACTTGAGAAGAATGTGTATCCTGTTGCTTTTGGTTGTAGAGTTGTATAGATGTCTATGAGGTCCTTCTGTTCTAGTGTGTTGTTCAGTGCCTCTGTGTCCTTACTTATTTTCTGTCTGGTGGATCTGTCCTTTGGAGTGAATGGTGTGTTGAAGTCTCCTAAAATGAATGCATTGCAGTCTATTTCCTCCTTTAGTTCTGTTAGTATTTGTTTCACATATGCTAGTGCTCCTGTGTTGGGTGCATATATATTTAGAATGGTTATATACTCTTGTTGAACTGAGCCCATTATCATTATGTAATATTCTTCTTTATCTCTTATTACTTTCTTTGTTTTGAAGTCTATTTTGTCTGATACTTGTACTGCAACTCCTGCTTTTTTCTCCCTATTGTTTGCATGAAATATCTTTTTCCATCCCTTGACTTTTAGTCTGTGCATGTTCTTGCGTTTGAGGTGAGTCTCTTGTAAACAGCATATAGATGGTCTTGTTTTTTTATCCTTTCAGTGACTCCATGTCCTTTGATTGGTGCATTCAGTCCATTTACATTTAGGGTGATTATCGATAGGTATGTACTTATTGCCATTTCAGGCTTTAGATTCATGGTTACCAAAGATTCTAGGTTACTTTCCTTACTATCTAAGAGTCTATCTTAACTCACTTAGTATGCTGTTACAAACATAATCTAAAGGTTCTTTTCTATTTCTCCTCCTTTTTCTTCCTCATTCATTCTTTATATATTAGGTATCAGATTCTATGCTTTTTCTCTATCCCTTGATTGGCTTTAGGGATAGTCAATTTAATTTTGCATTTGCCTCACAATCAGCTGCTCCACCCTCCCTACCGTGATTTTAGTACCTCTGGTGACAGCTATCCAACCCTAGGAACACTTCCATCTATAGCAGTCCCTCCAAAATAGACTGCAGAGATGGTTTGTGGGAGGTAAACTCTCTCAGCTTTTGCTTATCTGGAAATTGTTTATTCCATCCTTCAAATTTAAATGATAATCTTGCCGGATAAAGTAATCTTGGTTCCAGGCCCTTCTGCTTCATGGCATTAAATACATCATACCACTCCCTTCTGGCTTGTAAGGTTTCTGCTGAGAAGTCTGTTGTTAGTCTGATGGGCTTTCCTTTGTATGTGATCTTATTTCTGCCTCTGGCTGCTTTTAACAGTCTTTCCTTACCCTTGATCTTTCCCATTTTAATTACTATGTGTCTTGGTGTTGTCTTCCTTGGGTCCCTTGTGTAGGGGGATCTGTGGATCTTCATGGCCTGAGAGACTATCTCCTTCCCCAGATTGGGGAAGTTTTCAGCAACTACCTCCTCAAAGACACTTTCTGTCCCTTTTCCTCTCTCTTCTTCTTCTGGTACCCCTATAATGCGAATATTGTTCCACTTGGATTGGTCACACAGTTCTCTCAATAATCTTTCATTTTTAGATATCCTTTTTTCTCTCTGTGTTTCAGCTTCTTTGTAGTCCTTTACTCTAGTTTCTATTTCATTTATTGTCTCCTCCACCATATCCAACCTGCTTTTAATACCCTCCATCGTGTTCTTTAAAAATTGGATCTCTGACCTGAATTCATTCCTGAGTTCTTGGATGTCTTTCCGTACCTCCATTAGGATGTTGATTATTTTTATTTTGAACTCCCTTTCAGGAAGAGTCACAAGTTCCATATCATTTAAATCTTTCTCGGGCATTGTATTAACAATTTTACTCTGGACAAGGTTCCTTTGGTGTTTCATGTTTGTATATGGTGCCTTCTAGTGTCCAGAAGTTCTATTCTGTAACCGCTGAGCTCCTGAAGCAATATCAGGGGTCACAGGGGAGTGGTACTGGGGGTAGGAAAGAGCTGTTCCCTGCCTCCTGGCTGCTGTGCCTATCTCCACTGCCTGAGCTGGTGGGCCGGTCACACAGGTATAAATTTTTGTCCCAGAACAGCTAGATATAGATCCCTGCTTTCCACAAGCAGCTGGAATCCCAGTCTCCCCAGGAACTCTGCCTCTATTAACTTTCCGACTCATGCGAGTCTCATGAAAGCACCATGAAATGTAGGTTTGTGCTCCCAGCACAGATCTCCGGAGCTAGGTATTCAGTAGTCCCAAGCCTTCCACTCCCTCCCTGGTCTGTTTGTCTTCCTCCTGCCGGTGAACTGGGGTGGGAGAGTGGCTCGGGTCCCGCGGAGCCACAGCTCCGGTACATTACCCCATTCGGTGAGGTCTACTCTTTTCTCCAGGTGTGTGCAGTCTGACGCCATCCTCTTACCTGTTGCTCTCTCAGGATTAGTTGTCCCAATTAAATTTTCTAATTGTATCCAGTTTTAGGAGGAAGCCTCTCTCTCTCTTCTCATGCTGCCATCTTTAATCTACCTCCTCTCCATACATTTTTTATAAGATTATGACACAGTGAGTCAGTATTATGCTCTTTGACTTTAGATATAAGAAAATTGAATAAATGAATGGCTGAATCATAAATTTACAAATTTGTAACTGGATGTAGACCTGTTGTGTACCAAGTATTTATTAAACATCACAATTGGTTTCAATAAGTAAGGTACCAACACAATTTAAATACTATAAAAATATCTCATTAGCATACTGAAAAATTATGAAATTTTGAATCTGTACATTTTGACTCAAAGATTTCTTGAATTTTATAATCACATTCTGAAATAAAAATCATATGAAAAATGTTGTTTGTATTGCATATACAAGGCACCTAATTGCACATTTTTCTATTTGTTTGAAGAAATAGTTTGTATGATAAATTTTGTTGAGATTTGTAATTGGGTTCACTGAGATTTTAAAGTAAAATGCAAAACATCTGGTTTTAATTCATGGAACCAAACAAGATTTCTAAACTTGAACATTTTATTGAGAATGAATTTTCTCACACATGACATTGAATTTGACCTTTTTCCTAAAGGTCAGCCAAGCACAATTCACAGAACCTCAGAAATAAATACAATAACAAGCCAATAATATTGGAGTTTTAAAACACACGTTCACAAAAATGTTGCTGCAATAATGCCACAGATTATGTAGACAAAGATAAGCAAAGACATATTAGATAAATAGACACATAGACCCATATACAGAGAAAATAGATTATTTGATATACAACAAGGAAAATATATACATATGTATGTTCGTGTATGTGTGTGCATTTTAAGAAGACCTTTTGCAAAAAGGGGTTGTATATTTTCTTCCAGGTGTTACATTTTCTCTCAATCTCTTTCTTCCCTTCTCTTTTCTCTTGCTCACTTTATATAAATTTATATAATAGACAATTTTATATAGATTATTATGATATTGTGTCTACTTGGATATCAAAATATTTACTTAAAATGTATTTCATAGTAATTTATACACTTAAATAGCAGTTTATGTAGTAAGTTGGCCATTACTAGTTATACAAAATTCCACCATCCAGTATTTTATATTCATTTAGGATATTTGGGCTCTTGTGTATAAGAACTTAGATTTTTTAAACACATCAAGGTAGTAAATTTATGGTTACAATCTGCTAGACAACTTGCTTATTTTTGCCAACTTGATCTATTAGTTTCACAGAGCATAATATTAAAATAGCAAGTAATGGCAGTAGTCTATTAAATTATAAAATTCTGGAAGTTGTAGTTACACTAATATTATATAGATCATGTAGATAATAAATAAAATCCTAGTCTTCCCTTCTCTTCTACTCCCTTGTCCCAGTATCATAAATCTGTAAGAGATTATTTTGGTGGCTCCCTCATAAGTGAAATGACCCCCGCATCTGTGCTGATCCTTCTAATGTGGACCAGTGAACCATTCCATGCAGGAAAGTGAAACAGAGTGGAGTACATGCTTTGTTACCAGCTCACTTAAACCCTTAACAAAGTCCTCTCAATTTCTCTCTGAGCTGAATATGATGGATATAAATAATTATGTTTAACAGAAGATGATTGAATTTGCCCATGTCAAGACAGACACAGTCATCTGGCTTCTTAGAAGTATGATATTATCTCTGAGATTCAAACAGATGACCCCAAAGAAAACTTTGAACAATGAAGATTGCCTGTATATTCCCTAATTTTATTAATTTTTTAACTTTCATCATTTAAACACGTTCTTTGGTTACATTTTTTCTAGCTCTTCACGCTCATCTCAATTCCCCTCCTTCACTTGGCTCCCACCTGCCGGGGCTCTAGAGATCATTACCTGCTTGAGGTCACCCTGGGCAGCTTGGCCACAGCGGATCAGAACCTGCGTGAGGTCAGCCTGGGCAACTGGCCACAGGGGAGTCATGAGGACTATGTTCCCAGAGGCTTTGAAGGTAATGACACAAATGTCAACATCTTCTGATAAAAAGACATGACTGGCATATCTATTTCCACAAACTAAAAATGGCACTTCTTTACAGCTGAAGAAGTTCTCAAGTCATGTCTGTACAGAAAGATTTGATTTGGAGAAACTCACAAGAAACCCTTGTTCCCGCTTAGCAAATAACATACAGTATTCAAGAGTAAGTACTTTGTAGTTACTATTTTTGTTAATGTCTCCCCACATTCCTCCTTTCCCTTTACTTATTTACCATATACTTGGCAAATCCTCAGAACTAAAAAAAAGTTTGAAAGGAGACTAAGAAGATCATCAATATTCATGTAAAATCATATAAAATAGTTGGAGTCTATATCTACATCTATATCTATACATATATAACTACGTAAAGCAAATTATAGTAATATTTCTTTAAAATTTTAGTAATATGTGGTAAGTAGTTCAATATGATCTGTTTCCTTTTACCAGTCATGATATAAAATATTTTTCACTAACTGTATTTCAGGATTTTGCTCAATGTCTTCTCTTTTAGGCATTTCTAGTATAGTAAAAAACATATTTTTAAAGAAATCTATAAAATATTATAGAACTTATTCCAATTAGAGATACTTGTTACTCAAATATATGAAGATTGATGCTAAACGAGCAGTTATAAAACAATGTAGATCTTATATCTACCTAAAGTTTGCATCTTCTAATTTTTTTCAACTATACTTGACTACCAGTAGAAAATTTAAATTAAAATATTTGAATTGTACTTTCATTATGGAATCAAAATAAAAGAGTTCATAGTACTTGGTTACTGACTTTAGCTAAAGGTACATTGATATATTAATTTTTAATAGAGAATTAATGAAGAGTAGACATGGGCTCTGGTTTAAAAAATCTAAGTTCTTATACACAAGAGCCCAAATATCCTAAATGAATATGAAATACTGGATGGTGGAATTTTGTATAACTAGTAATGGCCAACTTACTACACAAACTGCTATTTAAGTGTATAAATTACTATGAAATACATTTTAAGTAAATATTTTGATATCCAAGTAGACACAATATCATAATAATCTATATAAAATTGTCTATTATATAAATTAATAAAAACCTAGGTGTATTAAATACTACTACTCTTCTCCAATATTAAATTGTTCTACATTTTAAATATTGTTACCATTCATCTAATTTCTCAAGAGATTAAGAAAATAAATCCTTGTTATTTATATGCCTTTGTTTAATTCACAATCTATAGGAAATTACACTTACAATGGAAGGTGTATTTAGATATTTATTTAGAACATGGCATAAAATTTTAAAAAGTAAATTCTGTTTACTGCATACAGGCTATCTATATCATGAATTATCTTAGAATTTAAGGCTTCTATCTTTGAACTTACTGGATATTCAAACTAAAGAAATAAACTGAAACAATGAATCAATTATTCTCATCTTTTCATCTTTGGGTCTTTTAAAAATCTTTTAAGCGTTTATCATAATATACATATATGCATATGTATGTATATGCAATATGAAGTGTATGCAAATACTGAAGTGCACTTCCAGAAGCATATTTATCATTTGCAAATATAATTAAATTTACTTGAAAATTTCTCAAAATTTTGTAAATAACTAGTCAGTTGTTTAACATGGAGAATGGTAATTATAATCTGTAAACTCTGAGCTCAAATAATCCTCTATAGACATTGAGAGAAGAATTATATATTTATTATTTTAAAACAAGAACAATATGAAGGGTGTAATTCTTTTACCCTTAGCAATTACTCAGTAAAGAGGAAGGCCCTTTAATCAGACTTTACTAATATTTCCGGAATTTAAGGATATTCTAATTTATCTTTATTGCCGTTTATCTTTTAATTCTACTAAATCTTTTTTTTTTTATTTACAGCTCCAAAATTTTTTTTTTCACTTGTAAATTTCCCTGTATTGGTTTGCATACCATGTATTTCAGGTGGTTTTAGTTCTGACTTAGTCTGAAATATTCATGGTTAACTTAAAGAAAGAGCGAGCTGTTTTGTTAAAAATCTGACAGATTAAAAAGGAAAATTTATTTTTTATTTGTTGAAAATTTGAGGTCTCAACTATGAGTTAAATGGTTTTTTATATACTTATTTCTCTCATATTTCATGCTTACATGTGACTTCTGTTTGAGGGGACTGTAATCTAATGTTTTGCTATGATACTTATGCATGAAAAGTTGTCAATAAAAACATTATTAAATTATACTTTTGTCACATAAAGAGTGCATTGATTAATTTCAATTGATTCAGACTAATGAACACTTCATTAACTTATTTTGGTGAGACCAATAACAGGTAGCTATTGAAAAAGTAGTGCTATGACACTTTGGAGATTTAGAAAATACATCTTACTTTTCCATCCAATATGTGGATAAGGGAGAAGACTGACAAATTTCTTATGATTTGTCAAGGACGAACTGTTTTCTGAAATTTTAAATACTTAATTGAAATTTTAAGTATTATATTTTACCCTCACTGGACTCATGAATAAAAAAGAAACAACATTTTCCTTTTTCTACTAAAACCCATGGAAGGAAGTTATTAAATACTTGGGGGTATTCAGTAAAAAAAAATGTTTAATCATATAACCACATAGAATTCTTATTTATCAAGCTTTAATTCACCTAGACCAATGTCTTCTGAAATAACTCTAGTGAAGACCACTTTTACCATTCCTCTAAACTTTTTCTGGCCAATTCTTTGGAATTAAAATAAAATTCTAGAAAAAAAATAGTTAAAAATGACATGTAAAATATTAGTAGTACACTGATCCTACACATGTGTGTCATGGTATTGCCATCATGATCTAAAAGGGTGTGAAGTCATAATCCCAATTTCTGTGCATATCATTTGAAGTCTAATTTGAAGCACATATGGACAATAATCCATATTTTTGTAGAGCAATGAGCTAACCTCCACTGTATCAATACCTAGGAAATATGTGCTATAATCCTAATAAAATTTAACAACTATGATTGAGAATTTGCTTTGTTTGTCGAATTTATATTTAAGAACTACTAAAATCATCATTAAAATAATAAACCTCATAGACTGCATAATTTTAAGCAAAGTAAAAAGCACTTTATTTCATTACCAGAGGATGGGACTGGGGAGTCCCATCCTTAGTACTTTGCTATGATCACTACATAGTAGTGGTGATAATTTGAGCAAAGAAGGGAATGAAAACAGTCATTTTCTATGCACAAAGCCCAACTGTATAAAATATAAGGAAACATATTCAAAGACAATATTCTGGGTAATTTCATAAATTGCTTTTATGAATATCTTTCATGGTTCATGCCTTTTGTTTTCCAGATCCACCACTCTTACCTAAATGGCCAATTGCTCAAAGGTGACCGAGTTTCTCCTTGAAGGCTTTGCTGATGGGAGAGAGTTGAGGGTCTTACAAGTCGTATCATTCCTATTGATATACTTGGCCACCTTGCTAGGGAACCTTCTCATTATTGCTGCCACTACTTTTGACCAGAGCCTTCACACGCCCATGTATTTCTTCCTCAGAAACCTGTCTATCTTAGACATGTGCTTTGTTTCTGTCACTGTCCCCAATGCCTGTGTCAATTCCCTCACTGACAACAGGGTCATTTCAGTGGCTGGGTGTGCAACCCAGGTCTACCTGGTTATTTACTGTGTGTATGTGGAGCTCTTGTTCCTCACCATCATGGCCCGTGACCGCTATGTGGCCATCTGCCAGCCCCTCCGCTACCCGGTCATCATGAACCACCAGTTCTGTGTCTGGACAACACTGGTCTCCCTGCTCAGTGGCCTCATCTACGCAGGTGTGCACACAGGCAACACGTTCCGGCTGTCCTTCTGTCAGTCCAAAGTGGTCCATCAGTTCTTCTGTGACATCCCTTCTCTGCAGAGGCTCTCGTGATGCGATACCTTCATCAGTTTTCTCTTAATTCTGATGTCTGCCATTATGGTCTGTGGTGGCTGCTTTACCTTTATTGCCATGTCGTACATTCAAATACTTTCCACTGTGCTGAAGTTTCCAACCAGAGAGCGAGGCAAGGCCTTTTCCACGTGTGTCCCTCACATCACTGTGGTTTGTGTCTTCCTCACTTCTCTCATCTACGTGTACCTAAAGCCTTCAGTAACCTCTTCTATGAT
Source organism: Manis pentadactyla (assembly GCF_030020395.1). Classification (NCBI taxonomy): domain Eukaryota; kingdom Metazoa; phylum Chordata; class Mammalia; order Pholidota; family Manidae; genus Manis; species Manis pentadactyla. The sequence goes on along the minus strand of NC_080031.1, from coordinate 47,088,469 downwards.
TCAGGACATGATTCTTTCTGTGCTGTATACTATAGTTCCCCCATTCTTGAATCCAATCATCTACAGTCTTAGAAATAAACAGGTAAAGAAAGCTGTAAGCAAAATAATATTAAGAAAGTGTTATTCAGGGAAATAATAAAGGTAAATTTTAGATTTACCCCAATTTAATTGAATGAGATCCAAATTTCTATAAAATAACTCCTTGTTTGGTTTTACATATTAAATTTCTCATTCCAAAATCATTCTGTAAAGATCTAATTTAATTAATCTTATAAAATTATAATTTTGTGTTTGATATTACCCTTTCCATTTATCTTATATAATATCATATTTAACAACAGCCTGTTTTAATAACTGGGAATGATCAAAGTTGAAGCAAATCATTTGAAATTAGATTTTTGTGATTTTTCAAGTAATAATATAATTAATACCCCAAAGGAATTTTCAAGTAATAAAATAAGAAAGTAGGTTACAAGATTTATTACCTCAATTTATTCCATGGCAAATGAAATAACTCTAGGTAGAAAAAAAAGTGCTATTTAACTGGAGAAATTCATGCATGGGGAAATTATAACTTAAATCCAATATAAATGATAGGGCATGACCCATATGGAAGAAAAACAAGGATATAACATTTTAGAATGTGAAATCAAATGTTCACAAAATGAGGACTAAACAAACTGTGACTCTAGCCTTCCCACTTACATGACTGATGAATTGCCTGTTACTTGATGGAAAGTGCCATTAACTCCCTTGACTGAGTTTGTGTATATTTATTTCAGCAACTCCATACTAAATGATCCATTTTGGGGAGAAAAGTCTTGTTGCTGGACTACTAGCCAACATTCCTTTTTTTCTTTCAGATTTGTTACATATTTTTTGTTGTATTTTTACGAGTATAGTGTCATGTCTAAAAATTCTGGAATAGTCAATAAATTTTGACATTGTTATTAATGTGTATCAATTACTAAATTTATTTTCTTTTTTAGCATCATAACATAAATCTTTATCTGTATTTGAAGTCTAAAATCTTTTGTAAGTATATCCTCATCATGGATAAATAAGTTAGGTTTCCCTAAATTCTCATTTTCCAAACTACCATACAATTTTGCCTCAAATTCACAACTACTTTGGGACATGCTCAGGATCAAGTTGTCTAAGAAATTTTATATAACAAACAAAATGAGAAATAAAGCAGTTAATATAAGTGCTCAACCATAAGTGACTCAAAAAATGTCCATTTCAGAAAATATATTTTGTTCTTCAAAATTAAATGTTAGAAAAAGGAGGAAAGTATAAATGACTTCATTATGGCGAAAAAACCAGGTACCTAAGTATTTGGGACAGATTAATAAGTAGGTATCCAAAAAAGTCAAGAAAATATTTGCCAGTGAAATGATTTATTGAATGGAGAGCTGGTTGGGAAAGCTCAGAGATGTTGAGTGCTACACATGAGTTGATCAAGGTGCTTATACTAACTACAGCCATCAATAAAGTAGAATGGCTCAGGCAGGGTGCAGTTGTTGCATGCAAGTCCCACTGTTCTTTGGCCAGGATAGAGCCTTCTGATAGTGGATGCTTTCTTGCTTTAAGTAGTTGTGTTCTCCATACGTGGGCTGTATAGTTTATACTTGGTGGAATTCACTGAGATTTTCTATTTGGTTGAGGAGTTCATATACTAAGGGGAATTGCTACCTCTTTATCAAGCTTTTATTTAATGTTTTAAATTCTTATATGAATCCCTTTCTCCATGGTAATTCTTCTTTCTTCATCACCAGACAGGAAATAGAGGGAATGTCTTCAGTATATTTCTCAGTAGTTGGAAGTAGCTCATTTTTTCCCGAGGAAAAGTCTCAGGCGCCATTATCCCAGAGAGGCTTAGGAAGGGGACAGTGATTGGCAGTTGCCACAGGTGATTGCCATGGCATGTATAGACCTGATTTCAGTCCTCCATGTTATGTAATATGTCTGACCATATTGAGCCAGTACATTTGAGTTTATGTTCATATGCATAGTGTCTCTCACCATTTGTATTTGGTCTTAGCAAATGTTAAAGAAAGAGGAACAATTGGGTTAAATATACCTTCTAATGGTATCATGAAAATGTGACCATGTGGTTGGATATTTTAATTTCATAATTCTTTTTATTGTGTCAAATATGCTTAACATAAAATTTACCCGTTTTAACTATTTTTTTAATGCACAGTTAAGTGACATTTATGTATGTTCACAGTATGGTGAAGTCAGCACCACCATTCATTTGAAAGACTTTTCATCTCACGAAAATGAAATGTCGTTCCCATTAAACAGCTCCGCCTTCTCTCCTGCCTCTGGGCCCTAACAACCGCCACTTTACTTCCTTTCTCTTTGACTGTAACCATTCGGTATCTCATATAATTGGAATCCTGTGTATCTGTTCTTTTGTAACTTATTTTTTACACTTAGCATAATGTATTTGTTTTGTTCAAGTTAAAGCATTTTTGAGAATTTCCTTCATTTTTTAAGGCTGAATAGTGTATCATTGTACACACAATGCCACATTTTTTTTTATCTGTTCATATGAAGATAGGAACCTAAGTCGTTCAAACTTTCAGCTCTTGCAAATAATGCTGCTATGAACATGGATGCGTATGTATCTCTTGGTCTGTTTTCAATACTGTGCTTATATACCTAGAAATGGAATTGCTATAGCACATGGTAATTCTACATTTAATATTTTAGGAAATGCTAGTATTTTCTCCATACTGGCTGTACTGTTGACACCAGGATTGCAGACAGCTTTCAATATTTCCTTGTCCTAGTGAACACATTTTATTTTCTTCTGTCTTGTTTGTTTTTGTTTTTGACTGTTGTCATCATAATGGATTTGAGGGTCAGAATAGTAGGTTTTGTTTTGGCTGTAAAAGATTTTTTAAATGCAGCTTTCTTATGCATGACTCCTCTGCCCCACCATGGCTGTGCCCCCAGGAGGGTAGCGCCATGGAAACCAGCACTTCCAGCGGCCTGAAATCTGGTCACGTGCTCAATACACACACACACACACACACACACACACACACACACACACACACACACACACACACACTGCAACATATCAGCTATGCTGAGAAACTAGCTGCATACAGGTGTTAGAACCCTCAAATATAATTTAAATCCAGCCTAGATGGCAGACTTCTTTCTCTTTCACAGGCTTACTGTATGGGACAATATCACCAATTACAACACAACTAATTTTGTAAATTACTTCTGATGTATATGAGATTTTTCATATCCAAATATGTCTAAATTCACAATAGAAATAAATAGATATAAAAAAGCACTTTTCTTATATGATATTGTCTGTAATATTTTATTGCATATGTCTTAAAAATGTATCATTCACAACTGAGACTGTTATGTAATACTTAAACAACAATGTTAATAATGTTAATGATTTTATACTTATAATTCTGTTTTCTCAAAATTGGTTGGTTAATATACTTACTATTACAAATAATATTGATTAAGGGCCAAACAGAGAAATAATTTTCTCACCAATATGAAGTGTTGTACTTGCAGCTAGTTAACATTGTTAGCAAAATATCCTGCTATATGATGTATACCTCCCTGTATTCTAGAAAAATGAAGCAAAGTTCTTTGTATATAATTTTTGATATAGGTTCAGCTTATTGAATTATAGATGAAGGATTTTTCATAATTAAGATGACCTTTAAATACAATATGTTTTATATCTAAAGTTAACAAACTATTAAAAGTTAACTATTTATAGACATTAATGTGTTAGGGTGTTTTATCTTCCATTAATATATTTTGCATAAAAGAAGTAGGTAACATCAGCAAATGGAATAAATTAAATCTACTGGAGAGTCTTTAACACTTCATTTTTCTATAATGTCAAAGAATACAAAACTATTGAAGGCAAAGAAAAATAATATTAATAAAAACTTTAAAAGACTTTCATAATATTTTAATAATGTATGTAACTGTCAAATCACTGTCTTGTATGTTTGAAACCACTATAATGTTATATATCAACAAGCTTCAATAAAATTCATTCAAAACATACTCTAAGAAGCTCTTTTTAGCTATTCTCAACTAGCTCTTTTATAATAAACTGGAATGTTTTCAGGGATTATTTTTTAAAGACTCCATCAGATAACACACATTTATTTTAATATGTGCATCAAGACACAGCCTTCCTTTTTTTGTGGAATTAAGATATTGAAAGATCTCATTCACTGAATTCCCCATTGAACACTAAGTCATTTTACCCTGAATGATGAGTTTTTATCTTCATAAACATTACTTTATCTTCATAGACACAGCAACAGCTGAGATGACAGACTTCCACCACAAGGATCTGAGGGACAAGTAGATAAGGCCTTTTCTTGCTCTCCTCTTGTTTAAAACTCGAGCACATTAGAAAATATGCAAATGTAAGACATGGTGGTGATTTCAAAGCAACCACCACTAAATACCATCACAGTGTCAGAGCAGTAGTTTCATGAGAGAAGGGATATCTTAACAGAACTGATGGACCAAGTCAGACTGATGGAAAACAACCACAATGTATCGCTAAGATGAACTCATGAGCAGATCACACCCCTGACAGTGACTCCAGGGTCGTTTGGAAACAGACACTGGGATCCATGATGCGAGAGCAACGGCAAGGCCGGCAGATGAACACACCGCCGTCACAGCCGTGACAGTGAGTGCCGGCAGGTCCATTGAGAAAAACACCAGGAAGACATGAACTGCACATCCGACCACGGACATCACCCCACTGTCAGACAGAAAGATGACAAAGGCCTTGTGTGCAGTGGCATAAGTGCAGCACACCGAGGGCGGACAGATACCTAGGGAAGACATTCATAGGGCTATGAAGACTCTGGTCAAGGGCGGTTACAGCAACAGTGAGAGGGTCCCCATCAGCCGTCTTCTCAGATCATAATGTGATAAAACTAGAAATCAGTTAAATTAAGAAAACAAAGGAATGCCATCAAACAGGTCAATACACACATTATGGAGTTCCTACTAGGAGAAGAAAGAAGAAGTGACAGAAATCTAAATGAAGAAATGGCCAAAAGTTTCCAAAATTATGGGAACAAAATGCATATCCAATTCAAAAAACCAGACTCCAAATAGAATGAAAATAAATCTACTCTGTATTATATTATAGTGAAAAAGTCAAATGTTAAAGAAAAAAGAGTTTTGAAAGCAATAAGGGAAAAGCCACTTGTCACATACAAGGGATCCCCGAAATAGTATCAGCAGTTTTCTCAGCAGAAAACTCTGCACTCCACAAAGACCTCATGAACAAAAATGAAACAAAAGAAAACAAAAACTGCCATGCAAGAATACTTTATCTGACAAAACAGCCCTTCAAAATGAAGTAAAGACTTTCCCAGAGAAAGAAGAGCTGGGAAAATTCATTGCTAAACCTACCTTAGAGAAATTCTAAAGAAAGTCCTTCAAATTGAAAGGATGCACTGAAAATAAAAAATCAATATAAAGAAACTATATACACAAATAAACAATACTGTGATATTATAACAGTGATGAATAAACTACTTTAAATTCTAGACAGTCATTACAATACAAAATTATCTAAAATACCTATAAGAGCATGTTAATGGATACACGATATAAAATGTCTAAATTTGTGACACCCATAACAGAATAATGGATAAGGATATAAAATTTCTACATTTATGACATACATAACATGAATTGTGTTTGAGGGGAGCAAAATATAGATGTTCCTTTAGTGGCAGGAGCTGTGCATAAATCATATGCAGGGAAATAGTAGTTAATAAATTCACAGTGTTTACAATAAGAAGCAGAAAAATGGTGCTTACATATCAATGCCAATATTGCAAATATCAGAATAGTTGTAAAAACTGTTTAAAAGTTTTATTACCGTTCATGTCATGTGGCATATTCATCTGTCCTCAGTGACACAGCCATGTGCTGTATCTCCCTTGGTAGAAGGTTCTATGTTAGGTGACCTCATCTTCTACTTGTGCCGTTCTTACATTCTCTAACTTATTTATGGAAAACTAATTCTCTATATCTAGCCAATGCATCCTGTTAAGAAAAACGATGATCTATTGATAACCAAGTTAAGGGACTATGCCATCTTCAAAAGCTTCGACAGTATCTTGTGGTGGGGGAGGTAAGTCTAGGCTTTATTGAGAATCAGAAATTTTTAAAAAGGAAAGGCTTGATTATGACTGGTTAAGGATAAACGTACAACTATCCAGCATTGATGGAAACAGTAAGGTGGGAATTTTGAGGTGAACATCATCAAAATAATCTTAGGGAATGCAATGTTTGCTATTTTCTATTGAAGAGTTAATTAGTCTCTCAGAAATCTCTTCTAATAAAATATCAATTAAACCATTGGCATAGACAGGAGACTCCTGGAGAAAACAGACAATGCTAATGAAGACAGGTGTATAGCTCAAATTCACTCCAATGTAGTTAATAGAGGTAGTTTTTGTTCTTGGTGCTATGGCTGAATATGAGGGTAAATGGTTTTCCAATCTGAAACTAGCTGATTTTATTTTTCCAATATTTCTAAAAAGATTACTTCCCAACAATGATTTTATGTTTAAACCCATTGTCTATTATTATATCTAACAAGTTGACATTGTTAAATATTATATGTTCAAGTGAATTCTTCATGAATATAATTCTGAAGAGTAATTAGATATTATATTTTCTCATATAAAATATGATAAAATGTTCAGTGACAACTAAATTATTTACAAATAATGGATCATTGCCTTCTCCAACTCCATGGGCCTGATTTATTCTGTCTTCAAAGTGTGAGAATTAATTTCAATGATACACATGATACCAAAAATTACATTCTAACTAAAATAGTTTAATCAAGCAAATAAGAACAAGTCTTGTAGTATACCCTTCATTATCCTTAACATCTATGTCTCTGGATAATTCCAGAATAGAGGAAGTCCTTCAGGAGCATACTTTCCAGAAGGGACCAATCCTCAAATTCTGTTCAAGTCGAGTTGGTGTCTAGGGGATAAAATTGGGATCAGCCTCCTGGGTTAGGTAAGAATAACACATGTTTTTCATGTCTCTTAAGACTATTTTTGATTCTTAAAAGGATATTTCATAAAGTCATTCTTTAATAAAATGTTTCACACTTTGCTCATAGGCTGTAAATTCTTTCAGAAGATTCTTCTGAAGATCACAATGCTCTGGCAACCTGCAGTGAGTGACAGCAGATTTCGTTTCAGAAGAACATTAACACCGTGGATGAATCTCAGCCCATTCTCCTTACCCGTCCTGGATCTCCTTGATTTTCTCTTTCAGAATCCTTTTCAACAAAAAGATGGTTCATACAAGTTCAATGCAGTAGTCACAGCACATAAAAAGTCTGAGCAAAGCTAAGAAGATTATATTCAAAAAGTAAGTAAAAACTGCTTTGTCCATGAACCTTTCAGGATTGGAAAATCCCAAATCTACTTCATAGACACATGGATCTTTCAATTCTTCTGTTTTGGTGGTTTTGTGTTGCACTGTTTCAAATTGCTTCTTACACATAATTCTCCAGTTTTCACAATTTGATGCCTAAAATAGGAATTGCCTTTGCATTTATTGCTATGTTAAATACAATGATTATTGAACTACCCCTAAGAATTTATCTTGCAATTTAGCATGGTTTAAAACTTTGTTGATATCTCAATTATTTTTTATTTTAAAATGGGAGACTCCATGGGCTACGTCAGAGAAGGAGTAATTTAGTTCCATCAAAAGGTTTAGTAATTATAGTATTAGAGTAATTATAATATTTAATTTTTCCAATTCTGTTTTTATTTTCCTACTGGAATACATCTTACTTTCTTGTCCCAAGATCATGTTTGACCATTTATTTCTTTAAACATTATTATATTTATTGTTTTCCCTTTTCAGTGATCATGTTACTTGTAATTTATATTTTCTTTATAATTATTTACCTGAAAACCTCCTGTGTCTTTAATATTTCCCTTTTGAGTATGCTCTTAGAAAGATCAACTTGAGCCCTTCTACCCCTCCTGAGAGAGTGAGCACTATGTGCGTAAAAAAGTCTGGAGGAATTCATATTCTGGCTTTAGTGTTCACTTCATCTCTGATGGTAGACAAATTAATAGCCCATTCTGCCACATTTTCCTTCTCTGTACAATTGACATAATACCTGCTTTCTTCGGAAATTTTTGAACATTAATCAAGTGGATGCACATCAGATACTTAGAACAGTATCCAGAAAGTTTTGAGTGAATGGTGTCATCTAGTTCTATTATTCCCCCTGTAGAGGAGATAATCCACATATCATGTCAGGAAAAAATAAGAAAGGAGATTTTGGCTGATGTAGAAGCTGGGCTATAAAAATAAGGAAAATCCTTTGGAGAAAAAATTTAGACAAAATTAAAAACTGTTGTGTGAGTGAATCAGATATGTGAATGGTAGTGACTATTAGGAGATTTTATAGAGAAATTAAGTCTTACACACTCTCGGACTCCGGGCCATCACCAAGTCTAGCAGACTCGCATCCCCACCTTGGTACAGCGAGTCTGCACGCATGAAGCCCGTGTTTATCTGTCATGAGGGAAGTCGGGCTTGGACTTTCACCCTCATGTTTTAGATCACCTTCCAGTTCAGCATTTTCTTAACTAGTTTTCCTTATAATGCTTTATAATTTTTAAAAGGTCACCATGTCCAAAGATTAGGGACACATCAATAGTTATTAAAACTAATATTAATTGTATTCTTATTTTTACTCAGTGAACAATTGACTTTTCATGCTACCTTTTGAAATAACATTAATGAATGTAAAGTTTACATGTCTTTTACAGACCACCCAACTAAAAAGTGATAAAGAACTAAACCTAGATAATCTAACGCAAGAGCATTGCTCCTAATAACTGTTATTTCCCTTACTTACATAATCAAATTCCTATTAGTCATTCAGTGATACAATTGCTGATTAGCATATTCAAATTTTGAGTGGACCTGTGGAGAAACTCAGTAATTTTAATGAGTCCTGCATTTATCAAGCTTACTTAATTACAATTGTGTTTTCATGAAATATTCATTAGTATATCTTGGGGAAGTTGTAGAGTATAAAATAGGAACTGCTTCTCAGTATGCATGTGAGTTATAATGAATATATTATAATCTTGTAAGACCTTAAACTGACACATAGACCTCTTTGTGTGTGTAGGCGAGGTCTGTCTTGACAGAATATATTATATACAAAGGGCTTTTCTTGTAACCCTGTGTACTGCATGTTTTAAAAACCCCGAGAAAGGGCCTCTGTGATTCATCTGCTTGTCAAATAATACATAGTTCTTTTCAGCCTTCCTCACTAGATTCAGAAAGAGAATTGTATCGTAATGCCCAGACCTCCATTGGGTGCTATGAATGAATCTTTATGCAATATATCAAAAATTGTACTAGTCGTGTAGCATCCTTAGTAGATGTCTGTCATTTGGAAAATGTAATATATGGACTCTCCTGAATTTTGTAGGCACTTTTTAAAATATATCATCAAGTGAAAATTATTTCTATATTTTGTTTCAAATGTTTTATAGTATGGAGTCATGCATAACTAAACTTGTTAAACTAAGGAGATAATTGGTTCATTTGTGTCTATACAACTTTATTCTATGAAACTGAACAGAAAATGTATCTTCAAATGATGGAGCTACTCCATGTTTAGCACCAAATGAAGAAGCTCACAGTATTTTCCTTCTGCAGAGCCCCAGGGAGAGGATCATCATGGCCAATGTCACTGTGCTGCTGACTGAATTCATCCTCATGGGATTCTCCGACATTTGGGAGCTGCAGGTCCTCCATGCTGTGGTATTCTTTCTCATCTACCTGATGACTCTGATCGGCATCCTGCTCATCATTCTTCTCATCACGTTGGACCAGCACCTCCACAGTTCTATGCACTTTTTTCTGAGGACACTGTCGTAGTTAGATGTGTGCTTCATCTCTGTCACAGTTCCCAAGGCCATTACTCAATCTTTGACCCAGAATAGCTCAATATCATTCCTGGGCTGTGCAGTGCAAGTCTTCTTGGTTGTTCTGTTTGCCTGTGCAGAGCTGGCCTTGCTCACAGTGATGTCCTATGACCAGTATGTGGCCGTGTGTCACCCTCTCTACATTATCAGGTCATGATGAAGAAAGGAGCCTGTGAGAAGATGGTGGCTGCCTCCTGGCTCAGTGGGGCTGTCTCTGGCTTCTTGAACACTTCTGTGACCTTCTCATTACCATTCTGTTGGTCAGATGTCATCCATCAGTTCTTCTGTGAGATCCCCTCATTACTCAGACTCTCTTGCTCGGAGAAGTTCCTTGCTGAGATTGGAGCCATAATTGCCACAACCTCCTTGGGTATCCTGCGGTTCACTTCCATCCTGGTTTCTTTTTTTTTTTTTTTTTTTTTTTTAGATAATTATTTTTTATTGAAGGGTAGTTGACACACAGTATTACATTACATTAGTTTCAGGTGTACAACACAGTGATTCAACATTTATATACATGATAATTCTAAGTACCAGCTATCACCATACCAAGTTGTTACAATATTTTGACTATATTCCTTATGCTATACATTACATCCCGGTTGCTTATTTATTTTACAATTGGAAGTGTGTACTTTTTCTTGGTTGTTGTTGTTAGGGTATCTCTCATATTTATTGATCAAATGGTTGTTAACAACAATAAAATTCTGTATAGGGGAGTCAATGCTCAATGCACAATCATTAATCCACCCCAAGCCTAATTTTCGTCAGTCTCCAATCTTCTGAAGCATAACGAACAAGTTCTTACATGGAGAACAAATTCTTACATAGTGAATAAGTTACATGGTGAACAGTACAAGGGCAGTCATCACAGAAACTTTTGGTTTTGCTCATGCATTATGAACTATAAACAGTCAGTTAAATATGAATACACATTTGATTTTTATACTTGATTTATATGTGGATACCACATTTCTCTCTTTATTATTTTTAATAAGATGCTGAAGTGGTAGGTAGATACAACATAAAGGTAGAAAACATAGTTTAGTGTTGTAAGAGAGCAAATGTAGATGATCAGGTGTGTGCCTGTAGACTATGTGTTAATCCAAGCTAGACAAGGGCAATAAAACATCCACATATGCAGAAGATTTCTCTCAGAACAGGGGGGGTGAGGTTCTAAGCCTCACCTCTGTTGATCCCCAATTTCTCACCTGATGACCCCCCTGCGACTGTGCCTGTCTTAGGTTGTTCCTCCCTTGAGGAATCTTACCCGTCTCTGGCTAACCAGTCATCTTCCGGGGCCATACAGGGAAATGTTAAGTTGGTAAGTGAGAGAGAAGCCTTATTGTTTGAAATGGTTAGCTTTTTATTTCTTTGCATATTTATGCCCTGTGGCTTCTATGCCCAGCATTTGTCTTGAGGTATCTTTACCACTTGGAGGAGTTATGATACTCGGTAAATTTGATATGAGGCACGAATTCTATTTAAGAATTTGTTGTAATTAGGAAGGAAGAAGAAAAGCTATAGAAGTAGCAGGCGGGAGAAAACATGGGAAGATTGATTATTTCTTTGACATATCTTCTTGTAGAGTAACTTCAGCATGTATATATTTTAAGCTACTACTTAAATTGCGCACACACATTAACATAATAGGAGTATAGTTACATAACCAAAGCATACCTGTAATTACCAGCCATCTCCAGTGAAACCAAGAAAACCAGTTAGGCACCCTAGGCATTTGTGAAAACTTATCAATGATATGATGGTTATTATCTAACTGAATTTGAATAGTTTGAGAAAAATCAGACAAATTAAAACAACCCATTCCTGGGCACTGTTCACATCCCATATGTTCTTTTAACAGTAAATAGTCTGTAGTTGTAAGATTTTGGAGCGCTACAATTTGCACTTCTCCTAATTCTTGGTTGAGTTCCAACAGTATAGATCCAGTCAAATTTGTTGTTTTACTGTATGCACAGGCCAGCTTAGATATCTCCTTCATTCCCATGGCAAGTCCAGGAGCTGGTGGGATGAGTGCATCTACAGCTGTAGCAGTGCGTGGATCTTTGTTGGGGTTTTTTGATGATCATCTTCTGGCATGAGTCTTCCCGAGAGTGCTGATGTTGGAAGTTCTCTTTCATATCGTTTCTTAGTTCATTTTCGGGGTAGCCAAATTAGGCTTTGATCCTCTGTATAAACACAGACAGACCCTTTGCCTACACTTTTATATGTCCTTTATATCATTGTGTAGAACTCATTAGAGGTCACCACATAGGAACTGCATTTTTTTTTTTAATCATTAATCTACACTTACATGACGAATACTTTGTTTACTAGGCTCTCCCCTATACCAGGTCCCCCCTATATACTCCTTTACAGTCACTGTCCATCAGCGTAGCAACCTGTTGTAGAATCACTACTTGTCTTCTCTGTGTTGTACAGCCCTCCCCTTTCTCCCACCCCGCTATGGATGCTAATCTTAATACCCCCCTACTTCTCCCCCCCTTATCCCTCCCTACCCACCCATCCTCCCCAGTCCCTTTCCCTTTGGTACCTGTTAGTCCATTCTTGAGTTCTGTGATTCTGCTGCTGTTTTGTTCCTTCAGTTTTTCCTTTGTTCTTATATTCCACAGATGAGTGAAATCATTTGGTATTTCTCTTTCTCTGCTTGGCTTGTTTCACTGAGCAAAATACCCTCCAGCTCCATCCATGTTGCTGCAAATGGTTGGATTTGCCCTTTTCTTATGGCTGAGTAGTATTCCATTGTGTATATGTACCACATCTTCTTTATCCATTCATCTATCGATGGACATTTAGGTTGCTACCAATTCTTGGCTATTGTAAATAGTGCTGCGATAAACATAGGGGTGCACTGATCTTTCTCATACTTGATTGCTGCATTCTTAGGGTAAATTCCTAGGAGTGCAATTCCTGGTTCAAATGGTAAGTCTGTTTTGAGCATTTTGATGTACCTCCATACTGCTTTCCACAATGGTTGAACAAGTTTACATTCCCACCAGCAGTGTAGGAGGGTTCCCCTTTCTCCACAGCCTCGCCAACATTTGTTGTTGTTTGTCTTTTGGATGGCAGCCATCCTTACTGGTGTGAGGTGATACCTCATTGTAGTTTTAATTTGCATTTCTCTGATAATTAGCGATGTGGAGCATCTTTTCATGTGTCTGTTGGCCATCTGTATTTCTTTTTTGGAGAACCGTCTGTTCAGTTCCTTTGCCCATTTTTTAATTGGGTTATTTGTTTTTTGTTTGTTGAGGCGTGTGAGCTCTTTATATATTCTGGACGTCAAGCCTTTATCGGATGTGTCATTTTCAAAGATATTCTCCCATACTGTAGGGTTCCTTTTTGTTCTATTGATGGTGTCTTTTGCTGTACAGAAGCTTTTCAGCTTAATATAGTCCCACTTGTTCATTTTTGCTGTTGTTTTCCTTGCCCGGGGAGATATGTTCAAGAAGAGGTCGCTCATGTTTATATCTAAGAGGTTTGTGCCTATGTTTTCTTCCAAGAGTTTAATGGTTTCATGACTTACATTCAGGTCTTTGATCCATTTTGAGTTTACTTTTGTATATGGGGTTAGACGATGGTCCAGTTTCATTCTCCTACATGTAGCTGTCCAGTTTTGCCAGCACCATCTGTTGAAGAGACTGTCATTTCGCCATTGTATGTCCATGGCTCCTTTATCAAATATTAATTGACCATATATGTCTGAGTTAATGTCTGGATTCTCTAGTCTGTTCCATTGGTCTGTGGCTCTGTTCTTGTGCAAGTACCAAATTGTCTTGATTACTATGGCTTTATAATAGAGCTTGAAGTTGGGGAGTGAGATCCCCCCTACTTTATTCTTCTTTCTCAGGATTGCTTTGGCTATTCGGGGTCTTTGGTGGTTCCATATGAATTTTTGAATTATTTGATCCAGTTCATTGAAGAATGTTGCTGGTAGTTTCATAGGGATTGCATCAAATCTGTATATTGCTTTGGGCAGGATGGCCATTTTGACGATATTAATTCTTCCTAGCCATGAGCATGGGATGCGTTTCCATCTGTTAGTGTCCCCTTTAATTTCTTTTAAGAGTGACTTGTAGTTTTCAGAATATAAGTCTTTCACTTCTTTGGTTAGGTTTATTCCTAGGTATTTTATTTTTTTTGATGCAATTGTGAATGGAGTTGTTTTCCTGATTTCTCTTTCTGTTGGTTCATTGTTGGTATATAGGAAAGCCACAGATTTCTGTGTGTTGATTTTGTATCCTGCAACTTTGCTGTATTCCGATATCAGTTCTAGTAGTTCTGGGGTGGAGTCTTTAGGGTTTTTTATGTACAGTATCATGTCATCTGCAAATAGTGACAGTTTGACTTCTTCTTTGCCTATCTGGATTCCTTGTATTTTTTTGTTTTGTCTGATTGCCGTGGCTAGGACCTCTAGTACAATGTTAAATAACAGTGGGGAGAGTGGGCATCCCTGTCTAGTTCCCGATCTCAGCGGAAATGCTTTCAGCTTCTCGCTATTCAATATAATGTTGGCTGTGGGTTTTTCATAGATGGCCTTTATTATGTTGAGGTACTTGCCCTCTATTCCCATTTTACTGAGAGTTTTTATCATGAATGGATGTTGAACTTTGTCAAATGCTTTTTCAGCATCTATGGAGATGATCATGTGGTTTTTGTCTTTCTTTTTGTTGATGTGGTGGATGATGTTGATGGACTTTCGAATGTTGTGCCATCCTTGCATCCCTGGGATGAATCCCACTTGGTCATGGTGTACGATGGTTTTGATGTATTTTTGAATTCGGTTTGCTAAAATTTTGTTGAGTATTTTTGCGTCTACGTTCATCAGGGATATTGGTCTATAGTTTTCTTTTTTGGTGGTGTCTTTGCCTGGTTTTGGTATTAGGGTGATGTTAGCTTCATAGAATGAGTTTGGGAGTATCCCCTCCTCTTCTATTTCTTGGAAAACTTTAAGGAGAATGGGTATTATGTCTTCCCTGTATGTCTGATAAAATTCCGAGGTAAATCCATCTGGCCCGGGGGTTTTGTTCTTTGGTAGTTTTTTGATTACCGCTTCAATTTCGTTGCTGGTAATTGGTCTGTTTAGATTTTCTGTTTCTTTTTGGGTCAGTCTTGGAAGGTTGTATTTTTCTAGGAAGTTGTCCATTTCTCCTAGGTTTCCCAGCTTGTTAGCATATAGGTTTTCATAGTAGTCTCTAATAATTCTTTGTATTTCTGCGGGATCTGTTGTGATTTTTCCTTTCTCATTTCTGATACTGTTGATTTGTGTTGACTCTCTTTTCCTCTTAATAAGTCTGGCTAGAGGCTTATCTATTTTGTTTATTTTCTCGAAGAACCAGCTCTTGGTTTCATTGATTTTTGCTATTGTTTTATTCTTCTCAATTTTATTTATTTCTTCTCTGATCTTTATTATGTCCCTCCTTCTGCTGACCTTAGGCCTCATTTGTTCTTCTTTTTCCAATTTTGATAGTTGTGACATTAGACCGTTCATTTGGGATTGCTCTTCCTTTTTTAAATATGCTTGGAGTGCTATATACTTTCCTCTTAAGACTGCTTTTGCTGCGTCCCACAGAAGTTGGGGCTTAGTGTTGTTGTTGTCATTTGTTTCCATATATTGCTGGATCTCCATTTTGATTTGGTCATTGATCCATTGATTATTTAGGAGCGTGTTGTTTAGCCTCCATGTGTTTGTGAGCCTTTTTGCTTTCTTTGAACAGTTTATTTCTAGTTTAATGCCTTTGTGGTCTGAAAAGTTGGTTGGTAGGATTTCAATCTTTTGGAATTTACTGAGGCTCTTTTTGTGTCCTAGTATGTGGTCTATTCTGGAGAATGTTCCATGTGCACTTGAGAAGAACGTGTATCCTGTTGCTTTTGGATGTAGAGTTCTGTAGATGTCTATTAGGTCCATCTGTTCTAGTGTGTTGTTCAGTGCCTCTGTGTCCGTACTTATTTTCTGTCTGGTGGATCTGTCCTTTGGAGTGAGTGGTGTGTTGAAGTCTCCTAGAATGAATGCATTGCATTCTATTTCCTCCTTTAGTTCTGTTAATATTTGTTTCAGGTATGTTGGTGCTCCTGTATTGGGTGCATATATATTTATAATGGTTATATCCTCTTGATGGACTGAGCCCTTTATCATTATGTAATGTCCTTCTTTGTCTTTTGTTACTTTCTTGATTTTGAAGTCTGTTTTGTCTGATACCAGAATTGCAACACCTGCTTTCTTCTCTCTGTTGTTTGCTTGAAATATCTTTTTCCATCCCTTGACTTTAAGTCTGTGCGCGTCTTTGGGTTTGAGGTGAGTCTCTTGTAAGCAGCATATGGATGGATCTTGCTTTTTTATCCATTCTATTACTCTGTGTCTTTTGATTGGTGCATTCAGTCCATTTACATTTAGGGTGATTATTGAAAGGTATGAATTTATTGCCATTGCAGGCTTTAAGTTTGTGGTTACCAAAGGTTTAGGGTTAGCTTCTTTACTGTCTTACTGTCTAACTTAACTCGCTTGTTGAGCTATTATAAACACAATCTGATGATTCTTTATTTCTCTCCCTTCTTATTCCTCCTCCTCCCTTCTTCATATGTTGGGTGTTTTGTTGTGTGCTCTTTTTAGGAGTGCTCCCATCTAGAGCAGTCCCTGTAGGATGCCCTGTAGAGGTGGTTTGTGGGAGGCAAATTCCCTCAACTTTTGCTTGTCTGGGAATTGTTTAATCCCTCCTTCATATTTAAATGATATTCGTGCTGGATACAGTAGTCTTGGTTCGAGGCCCTTCTGTTTCATTGCATTAAGTATATCATGCCATTCTCTTCTGGCCTGTAGGGTTTCTGTTGAGAAGTCTGATGATAGCCTGATGGGTTTTCCTTTGTAGGTAACCTTTTTTTTCTCTCTGGCTGCTTGTAATACTTTGTCCTTGTCTTTGATCTTTGCCATTTTAATTATTATGTGTCTTGGTGTTGCCCTCCTTGGATCCCTTGTCATGGGAGTTCTGTGTACCTCTGTGGTCTGAGAGGCCATTTCTTCCCCTAGTTTGGGGAAATTTTCAGCAATTATTTCTTCAAAGACATTTTCTATCCCCTTTTCTCTCTCTACTTCTTCTGGAATGCCTATGATTCTTATATTATTCCTTTTAGATTGATCACTCAGCTCTCTTAAAATTCTTTCATTCCTGGAGATCCTTTTATCTCTCTCTGCATCAGCTTCTCTGCGTTCCTGTTCTCTGTTTTCTAGTCCATTAATGGTCTCTTGCATCTCGTCCATTCTGTTTTGAAGTCCTTCCAGAGCTTGTTTTATTTCTGAATTCTCCTTCCTTAGTTCTTGCATATTTCTCTGCAAGTCCATCAGCATGGTTATGACTTTTGTTTTGAATTCTTTTTCAGGTAGACTGGCTAAATCTATCTCCCCAGATTCCTTCTCAGGGGAAGATGTAGCAGATGCCGAAGCTGTCTGGGTTAGTCTTGTCTGAATCATATTTTTTTGCCTTTTCATGTTGACAGGTGCTATTGACTGTCAGCTGGGAGGGCCAAAATTTTCACTTACTACTGGCCTTTCTTTACTGGGGCAACTGCGACCCCTAGTGGCTTGTGTTGGGTAATTGCGTATAGAGTGGGTCTTTGTGTCTTGCCTGGCCGGGAGGGAGAAATTTCCCTTTCTGTGGGCGGAATTTGTCTCAGGCTGCTTCTCTGCTTTCGCAGCGCCCGGTGGGGTGATGGATGGGGGGGCTGCTTGACTGTTTCCCTCCGTGAGGGGTCTCAGAGCTGTTGCCCAGGGGGTTAGTGCACCCGGTTTTCCCTGTAATTTCCAGCTGCTGTACTGTGACCTGGGTTGTTTCCGTCAAGCTGTTAAGTCCCTGTCCCTTTAAGACTTTCAAAAAGCCCCGGCTTTTCTTTGTCACAGGGGCATCAGCTTCAGCACCCGCTCTGAGGTCTTACCCCCTGTTCTCCCAGTATCCAGGGCCCCCTGGGCATATACTGTGTCTGCGCTCTGGCCCGGATGGCTTTGGCTGGGTGTTCGGCAGTCCTGGGCTCCGTCTCCCTCCCGCTCTGCCTATTGTTCTCCCACCGGGAGCTGGGGGGAGGGGCGCTCGGGTCCCGCCAGGCCGGGGCTTGTATCTTACCCCTTTCACCAGTCGCTGGGTTCTCGCTGGTGTAGCTGCAGTCTGGCCACTGTCCTGCGTCTTCTGGTCTCTCTTTTAGGGCTAGTTGTGTTTGTTGTATTTTCAAAAGTATATATGTTTTTGGGAGGAGATTCCCACTGTCCTACTCACGCCGCCATGTTGGCTCCGCCCCATCCTGGTTTCTTATCCCTACATCTTCTCCACAGCTCTGAGGACACCATCGGTGGAAGGCAGGTCAAAAGTCTTCTCAACATGCATTTCTCATCTCGTGGTTGTTATCGTTTTCCTCAGTACAGGGTCCATCGCCTACCTTAAGCCAACGTCAGAGTCCCCTTCTATTTGGGATCTGATTGTGTCTGTCTTCTACACTGTGGCACCATCAACATTGAATCCCATCATCTATAGCCTGAAGAACAGGGACATGCAAGCTGCCTTCTGGAAAATGCTGAGAAAGACTGTCTTCATACACAGAAACAACAAGAGCAATAACAAAAACACAGCTGCTTCACTCAGTTCAGGCAAACGTAAAGCCAATTCAGTTAGTAACAGCTGTCCTCCTATTTACGTAAGGTAACCATTTACACTTCTATGCACACATAGAGCCACATTTTTTCAATATCACTTTAAGATAGATAAAAATATATGTAAAAACAGGGTTTCCCTAAAGCAAGGGGTTTAGACAACAAAAAGTACAACTGCAGAAGCTAATACATCCTATCTGTGTGCTTGGTACCAACACAGTGGATTTATTGTACAGTTAAGTTTCTGAAGTTTGGTCTTTTGCTCAGCATTACACACTTGGGGTCTATCCATGTTATATGCATATTATGATGGATGTTACACTGAAATGCAGGTTTTCTTTCTTTCTATAATTATAAGTGATCACAATGAATATTTTTTTGTTTCCTTTGGAAAAAGAAATAACACTGATTAATAAATTCACCATTTTCAATTTTATAAGATGATCTACTTGTATCATTACTTGCTGTACTTATTTTTATTCCAAAGAATAGTGGATGAAAGTACATTTTTCCAAATCTAATCACATATTTTGCATACTCTAAGTATTTTTCAAATACTTTCCCCTTATAATAGTAAAAGAAATATAACTTACTGTTATATATAAATTTGAATTTTAATAGATTTTTAATTAAGGTGAACCTACCTATCATCTACCAATGTATACCATTCAATTCATCTCTTCTATAAATGCATTATTTATATAATTTGCCCATTTTTTAGATTGGTTGATTTAATTTATTAATACTTATCTATTGTTTCTTAATACTCACATTTTCTTAGATGTCATATTAAATAAGATATCTTTGTATGATTAAATGTCATACAAAGATCTTCCAAAACGTTATTTGCTTTCACCTTTTTATGGTATATAAATTTATGAGCCTTTGATTTATTTAAAATTAATCATATTTATATGATTATGGTTTGTAATTTCTTTGATATTTTTATTCCAAAACTATTGTACAACAGAATGTTTGATCAATGTTGGGCTTATTTCAAATATATTACCTTATCCCAATTTTCCTCATCATCATTAGGAATTTTAGGAAGGTACTGTTTAGATGAAACTTAAATGAAGTGCAGTTTTGATACACTCGAAACCAAGAAAGGATACAAAGCCATCCATATCAGGCATTGACTGAAAATTCAATCTAGCCTCCACTTCCTTGAACACAACAATTTAAGATATAAGTGAATGTTGTGTACAGAAACCCCTGGGTTAGGAATCAAGACTGCTTCTCTGTTCAGTGATCAATGGATATTTCATTACTATTGATGAAACCCCAACAGGAAAATGCCTTATAGTCTGTGGTCTGAGATATCTAGTCTTCTCAGTAAGAGAGCAGTCCTCAGCGAAGGGGGCTGGTGAGCAGTCCTCAGTGAAGGGGGCTGGTGAAACACTACAGCTGCACTGTGTCTTCAGACAGAACCAATGCTTCCTCCTAACTCTACAGCTGGTTATATCTCACTTGTTATCTCACCTTCATGAGTAGCCAGAAAGAAATTCACTTCCTTAATACTTAGGAATTTAATTTTTCTGTCTGAATTGCAGGTGGAGAGTTTCAAATGTTAATTTTTAATGATAAATTATGCCATCTTTTATAAGCACTGTCATTCACAAAGTGTTTATTATGTTACCACTATTACAATATAGGCTTCTGCATATGCATACTTATTAGATATATACATAAGAATACATAATGCAATACATTGTTGTCCTTATAATTTTGAATAAAATTTAACTATTCAAGCAACTATTACCAAGAAAACAAAAGTTTTTATTTTTATCTTCACTTATCCCTTGTTTGATGCTTTCCTTTCTTTGTGTAGGTCCAAGGTTTTGAGCTGTATTATCTTCTTTTTTTTAATAACTTATTTTAACACTTCTTTCAAGGCAGATCTACTGGCAATGAATTCCTTCAAATTATGTCTGAGAAAGTTTCTATATCTTCTTCAGTTTTGAACAATAGTCTCACAAGGTATGGGTTTCTAGCTTGGTGGGGTTTTCTCTCAAAACTTTAAATATTTCACTCGATTCTCTTCTTGCTTACATGGTTTCTGAAGTGAAGTCAGATGTAATTATTACCTTTGTTCCTCTAAAGGTAAGGTTTATTTTTCCCCTTGTTCTTTCAGGATTTTTTAATTGAGATATAATTGGCATAGAACATTTTGTAAATTTAAGGTGCACCACCTATTGATTTGATACATTCATGTATTAGAATATGATTATCATCATAGTGGTATCTAACACCTTAATCACAACACATAATTATCATTTCTTTTTTGAGGTGAGAAAAATTAGGATTAAAAGAGTGTGAACTAACTCTAGGGCTGCAGGATGCCCAGATGTCCAGTACCTGAGAATATATGGCAGAAGGGCTTTTGCTCACATCTAATAAAGCCATGGATCTAACTCAAAAAATATATAGTGTGTTTTTAGATTCCACATATAAGTGAAATCATGTGATTTTGTCTATCTTCACCTGGATAATTTCACTCAACATAAATCAAAAAAAGCACAAAATGAACAAAACAGTGGTAGACCCATAGACAAGGAGAAATGACTGGTGGTTAGCATGGGGAAGGGATTGGGTGAGTTGGCAAGATAGGTGTAGGGGATAAAAAGCACAAAATCTTAATCATAATATAAATTCATCCTGGGAATGAGTGTACAGCATATATAGTCAATAATTCTATAATATCTATATTGACAGATAGTAACTACATTAGATGGGGTGAGGACTTAATAATGTATGTAAATGTTAAGTCACAATTTGTATATTTAAAACCAACTTAATATTGTATGTCAACTGTATTTCAATTAAAATAGATCAAAGTATGTAACTTTAAAAAATATCATGAACTAAAAAGTAACATTTTGCACTATGGAGTTTTTTATTTTATAGTTGAACTAAAAATAAACATGTATTTAGAAACACGTATTCCTCCCTGGAAGAAAATTTGTTTTCTTTATCTTTCTTTTTCAGTAAATTGAAAATGATGTGCCTACATGTAGAGATTTTTAGCATATATATTTTTTGTGTTCTTAGCTTCCTGGATCTGTAGTTTTGTGTCTGATACTAATATATGGAAATATTCAGCAAAAAGTGGAAATATCCAAATATTTCTTCTGTTCTTTTGTTTCCTGCTTTTCCTGGTATTCCTGTTATGCATACATTATATCTTTTGTAGTTGTTTCACTGTATTTGGATAAGCTGTCTTACTTCAGTCTTTGTTGTTTTCCCTACTTGTTGCTGAGACTCTATTGATATAACCTCTGGCACAGAGGTTATTTCCTCTTTCATTTCCAGTCTATTAAAAAGCCCACCAAAGGCATTCTTACTCTCTATTATAGTATTTTGTATCTTTACTATTTTGGGGATATTTCTTAAGATTTTGATCTCTGCTTATATGTCTATTTGTTATTCAGATTATTTGTTAAAACCATTAACATATTAATTGTAGTGTTTTAATTTCCTAGTCTCATAATTAAAACATTCCTGCCAAGTCTGTTGTCTTGTTCTGTCTGTTCAAATTGTGATTTTTGCATTTTGATAAGCTTTGTAATGTTTTCTTGGTTGCTGGACGTATATGTATTGTGTAAAAGGAGCTACTGTAAGTAGGGTTTCGATGATGGTGAGGTGCTGGCAAAGGGGTGAATCCAATAGTCCTGTGATCAGGTCTCAGCTGTTAGTGAGCTGGGCCTTGGAGCATAAACTTCACAAGTGTTTATACATTTTTTTTCTCTCCTCTTAGATGAGATGGCTAGAATGGACTAGACTTGGGGAATTCCTTTCCCCAGTTCAGTTAGGCTCCTATAAAACCCCAGCAGGTTAAAAACGTTTAAAATAATTAGTTTTCCAGGGGCAGACCTTGCTAAAAATGAGTAAATTTGGCATATTTCAAAATGATTCCTTTATGTGGTCCTGTGCTGAAATCAAGAGAGGGTTCTTTTGTGATATTTACTGTGGGAACATGGCTAAGCTGCTAAAGGTAAATCTCACAAAATGTTAGGTCCCCCTGGAGTTTTAATACTCTTAGTTGTCAGTACTGAGCCTCCTGCAATCTGTCAACTGCAGTCCCAGCTTTCCGGTTCCAGCTCTGGTTCCCATGCAGCGTCTGCTGCAAATTCTCTGCTCTGGTGTGCCACCACTCGGGCATTCACCTGCCTGCCTCTCCTGCACTGGCAGTATTGACTTGCCCCTGGTCCTTACCATTCTTCAGAATCCAAGAGGCAATGTTGATTTTTTGGTCTGGATGTTTTTTTACTTGTTTTTAGAATAGTGTCTTGCCAATGGGTTTCAGCCATTTGTGGAACAAGTTCACTATGGATCCAATGATACCAAAAAAATGACAATGCCAACACCTCCCCCACCATCTCTGAAGCTTAAGGCACCACTCTTTCCTCCCCCTCCTCTGCGGCCTCCTGCAGTGAGGACTCTCCTGATGTCTCCTCTCTCGCTGCTGCTAATGTATCTTCCAAGAGCATGATGTGTCTTCTTAATAACTCTCTCTCTTTCTTAAGGACATCCCATAAGTCATTGTCCAGGTCATCCAAGAGATGCTGAAGTGTGTCTCTCTCCTTGATAAAAACCCTTTCCAGTATCTCAAGAAGCAATCATCCTACAATCCCAGTGGCTACAATGACCACTCAGGGCCTCTGAGCAGTCTTCTATGTCACAGAAGGCTAATTCCACAACTTCTGGTGTCTCCACCTTCCCCAATTCTGGGAAAGGCCCCACGTGTTTAGTAGGTGATTTACTCTAGACCAATTCCCCACTAGGTGTTCACATTTGAAAGCTGCACAGAGAGGGCTCCCAGGTGAAGCTCCACTCTCTACCACTGAAACCACTGGGGCCTCTGTACCATCCACATGAGGGGTTCTGGGTATCTCCCCACCATCTCTAGGGGCAGCCCACCCAAGGGTTTCACCCATGAAGACAGATTTTGGGTTCAGAGATGCTGCCTACTATGCCAGGTGTAACTCTGGGCAAAAATCCTGGGGCAAAATACCTTTGAAACCAAAATCAATAAAAGGTAGAAATAAAGTGGGAGAAACTCATTTATTGATTACAAGCAGTCATCCACTTCTCACCCATGTTTCTCATTACTCAGCTGCAAAAAGGGACACCACCCAACCTCTCTGATCAAGATATGCCCACGATCCCCCTTGTAATTACCTATTGATATGAAGATGGTCTACTTCTCTCCACCCCTTGGAAGCTCCTATTGATATGGAGATGCACTAACACCAGGCAAGAAATTCTGGAAATATTGAAATTTGGCCTATACCTCAACATCTCAGTTTCCTGGGGACCCAACTTCTCTCTCTTAGTACAAAATATGGCTCTCTTGGTCCAGTCACTTATTAAATACAAATGTAAATCATCTCCCTCAGGAACCTGCCCCTGCCTCCCACCAAGAGTACATGCAAGATAAATGCTTACACGGGGGGTGAAACAGAAACAAGCTTATTCAAAGGAAAGCCCCCATTCAGAGAGGAGGGCACACAGAGCCTCACCGCTGGCAGACGTCCATAGCAATTCCACTACACAGATGCACAAACCTAGTTAATGGGCTGGTGAGGCTCCTTCAGAAGGACCTCCTGCCGACCTCCAGTGGGAATGTCCCCTGTGCCTATATCTGTGGCTTCACCTACAGAGGCTCTTCCTCACGCACGGCCATCCTTAAATACATTTGAGGTGCACACGAGGAATGTCACTTCTTTGAGGGCTGTACTGTTTCCAAGCATACTTGCACTTGAATGGCATTAGGTAGCCCAAACAAGCAACTGAGATTTTTTGTGTATGTTTTGAATTTTTATAGTTTTTTTAGTCTTATGAATGTTTTGAAAAAAAAAAAAAAAAAACTCTTACTTGTCTGTTTCCAGTAAATTTCAGTAACCAAAGCTATTTTCTCAAAAACAAATACTGAGTCCTGATATATTTGATCATCACCCTTTGCACTTCGGTACATTTACAGTTATTTTGCGATGGTCTGAAATAATAAGCCAAAGGAGCACACAGTGCAAGCTTTGCCTGAGAAGTCATACTGGAACATTATCACTAGATTAAAATTTTTCCTGGAACATGATTTATCAAAGCATTTTAAAATTCCTTTACTTATTATTTGGAATACAATAGTAATGAGATTTTACAAACCCTACAATGCCGTGATATTTTGGTTCTATCTGCTCTGTTTCCTTGTTGCTCCTTGGCCAGTTCTTTCCTGAGATTCTGTTTGTTCTAAACCCTTTTCAAATTCAGATGCAGCAAAAACCATACTGTCGTTGTTGTTTTATACCCAGGTCTCCTAGAGTCACCAACTCAGTAGGCACAAGGTATCTCTCCAAGTCAACACAGGAAACTTTTGCAATAGGTTTAGATACTACATAATAGTGACAGCTGTCATTCCAGCCCTTGAAACCCATCTTCTTACTTTCTACCATTTATCTAGCCAAGGATACAGTTTTTAGGCTTTCGTACTATCAGTGCCCACTAAAGTTAAAACCTCCAATATTAGAAAATATAATTCATTCTAGCTTCTGACCATCCTGAAGTTTTGGTGGCTTTATGCAAAGAGTTTATTTCACTCTAGCTTTACCTACTGTGGACATTCCTATTTGAATAACTCTGTTCATGCTGTCTTATTCGGAAGGGCTCATGTTCCTAGCTCTTCCTCTCTACTGGCAGTATTTTACTGGATATTCTATATTTATACAGGAGACATAATGACAGAGAAGGCTTGGAAGTTATTTTACCTCCTTCTAAACAATTTCAAACCAGAAATGGCACATACCACATTTTCTTCTGATGGTAATTAACAGGACACCAACACCATTTATAAGGGGTATGTGAAGAGGTTCTCTGTATGTCGATCACCACTTCCCAGTCACAACACTACATCATAGGCATGAATAACTTTTTTCCTAAGATTTCTCTCCAGGTGGCTTTTAATAGAAATGTTTTTGATTATATAATCTCTAGTACAGTAATTATCAATCACTTTCTTTTCACATATTTATTTGACATACCATCTGGTATATAAACAAACACAGCCAAACATATGAAATTATATACCTATCCCCACCACAATATCCTAAAATCCTTGTAGGTAGCAACTTTGTTCTGTTCACTGTTTAGTTTTAACATCTAGAGTGGTTCATCTCACTTCTAATTCATTATAAATTCCAACAGATATTCAAAATATAAAATAATTAACAGGACCCAGTAAAACTGAGAAGTGTATGTCCTACAACCAATTCCATTATTACTTCATACCAAGAGAAAAGTCTAATTCACAATGTTCATGTGTAACAGATTAGCAATTACATGTATTTACAGTATTTTGTTATAGCAAAAAGCAAGAAACATGATTTTTAATAAATGATTAGAGAGAATTCAAATTATATAAGATTAGGAAATGAATTGATTAAATTATGAGATTATCAGATAGAATCAACTACATAATTATGAAAAGATGGAAATATCATAAAATAAATATTCAATTAAAAACAACAAAAGTACAAGAGCCTGTGAAGAATGATGATATGGATACATATTTAGAGAAGCTTTTAGAGACTGTCCTTGTCTCCCCTGACCTTCTTCTATTCACTGGCCCTCAGGTTCACTTCCTTTCCCAGGTCTCTGCAGTTTGGTGGGGACATGCGCTTGGTTCTGACCACTGATCTGTGAATGGAACAGGGACCTGTGCCAGGCCTGACTCATGAGAACCCCCCATGTATGACCATCCACGCCCTTTCTCCTCCTGGTGTCCTGGTGCAGAAAGGTCCTGCCTAACTGGAAGCCACACAATGAAGATAACAGAGCCACACGACAGTAGGAGCTTGATGCCTTTATGACCACGTGGAAGAGAGAGCCCCCTACTAGCAAAGATCTGATTCAGAATTTCTGTTAACTAGAGATGGCTTCCCTGCATTGGGGCATTTTGCATGTCACAGTTTGCTGAAGTGTCTAGTTCTCACTTACCTAGTGAATATACATCAAGTAAATAGATTATGCATGGATACAACTAAATAGATTATGTATGGATACATGTGTGTATGAAAGTTATCCTCATGGGCAATATATTTCTCCAGATTAATGTTGCTTCTATGGAAAGAGGTAAAGGAATGAGACATGAGGTCATAGAATGATTATTATAATTTTTACATCAATCTTTCTATTCTTGAATGCCTTGAAACCCCATATAGTATAAGGATGGGAAGGGAAATTGATTTTAGAATTACCTGGTAATGGTATCTTAGACTCTAATGATATAACCACCTCTTTCTGCTGATTGGGGTCCACTCTGGGTTCAGTGTTTCAGAATACTAGCTACCACTTACTGCCTTCCATGTGTGTTCAAGGGCGTTTTATGTCCTATAAAAGTTGAAATGTAGGAAGAGAACTTAGATAAACCAGTGTGTAATGGATTCTCACTGACTTCTTAGCAGCAGGATTCGTCTCTGCAGCTCCTGACTTAGTTTCTGCTGAGGCAAACAGACCCTAGCTGGAACTGGCTGACACGGTGCTAGCGTCCTCATGGTCTTCCCAGTGCATCATGGACTGTAAAGTTCTCTGACCCACAAGCCTCTTCTTTATACATGTAAATCGTTCCTGATCAACAGGTATGTCTGAATGTCATCCAGTAGTGCCATTAGTAAATTTTGTGTCTCTTTGTCAAACAGCAATTTGGGGAGGTGACTGAATGTGTGAGTGTGAGTGCATTTGTGTTTTATGTGGGCTAATTGAATCACTGTGTAATTTAATATTTCTTATAAAACCATCTTTAATAAATAATATTGCATGCTTATCACATAGCATACTAAAAAATTTAATGAATCTGAATTACCTATATGTATTGTTTTCAAATTCTGGGAAAGAATATAGAAGTCAATTTCTATAATATTAGGATGGAAAAAGCATTCTTAACAAAATACAAATTACAAACTGGAAAGAAAGTGATTGACATATTTGACTTCATAGAAAAAGTCTTCACAACAGAGAAAATCATACACATATGCTGAAATCTCAGTTTTGGAAAAGGCCCTACATATATAACAAGGGACTCATATTAATAATGCATGAGGAAACAAATCAGATACTGTGCAAACTATAGATTTAAGAATTAACATAATCTTGTACTTGGCTAATTCTGAGCTTAAGAAATACTGTAGAACAATTAACATATAGGAAGATACTAAATCAAAATTAGAAAAATGTATATACATACATGAAATCTAGATGGAATTGATAATATTAGCAAAGATCTGCAAAGTGTACCCACTATCAAGAAGTAGGTCAAGGTTAAACAGAGGTGGGTGGGGGTAAGAATTTCATCAAAGATGTACAATGAGCCAATAGCGCCATCAAAGGGATGCTCTCTGCAGCGTTGGTCCCGAGGGGCAGCAGGAGGAGCAGTGGTTTGCAGGACCCGTGGCAGCTGAAGCTGTAAGGGGGGATGACCATTGCTGACACCTGGTCCCCAGGTGGAGGAACTCAGCCAACTGTGGCCGAGAAGGTGCTGAGGGAGGAAACACCCAGACCTCAGTCTGCTCCTGCCCTCCAGTCCCCTGCTGGGCTCTCTCACCAGACAAACCATCCAGAAGGCGGAGGGACAAGTCGCTGCCTCTGGCCAAAGAGCAGACATGGAGGAGCAGAGATGCGTGAGGGGGAGAACAGAGACTCTGCAGCACAGTCAGAATTTGTATAAAAAATTAAGAAGTAATTGATCTTTTGTGTCAATAATACCCCTCTGGAAATCTGTCCTACAAAAGTAATCATATATGTGAAGAAAGATATTTTGTATAAAAATATTCATTTTTGAGTAATATTTATTAAGATAATACAATGGCACCATTAAGTTGTTATTGGGGAATTTTATTTATTTATTTAATAATATCTATCTTTTTATTTATTATTTTCATTGAATTATAATGACACAAAACATTATATTAGTTCCATGTGTACAAAACAGTGACTTGAAGATCATGAAATGCTCACCACTCTAGGTTCAGTTACCATGTCACCTACACAGTTAATAAAGTATTACTGACTATATTCCCTGTCATGTACTTTTTGTCACCATGACTTTTTTATTTTTAAGTAGAAGTTTGTGCCTCTTTATCCCATTTACCTATTTCACCAAAATGCCTACCTGCTCGCTTCTGGCAACCACCACCTTGTTCTCTGTATTTATGAGTCTGTCTTTGTTTTTGTTTATGTGTTCATTTTATTCTGTTTTCTGGATTCCATATATAAGTGGAAACAATTGATGTTTGTCTTTTTCTGTCAGCATTTTTAACTTTTACTTAACATATGATTTTGGTCTATATATGTTGCCATGAATTGCAAAATTTCATTATATTTTATGGCTGAGTAATAGTCCATTATTTATATGTACATATCCATCTTGTTAGTAGATGTTTTCCCTTGATGGACACAGGTATCTACTATATCTTGGCTATTGCTTGTAATTATGCAATAAATGTAGGAGTGGATGCATATTTTCAAATTGGTGTTTTCATTTTCTTTATGTAAATACTCAGAAGTGGAATTTTGGAATACATGATTGTTGTTTTCAGTTGTTTGATGAAACTCCATACCCTTCCTCATAGTTGCTGCACAAATTTATATTCTCAGCAACACCTCATGAGGGTTCTCTTTCTCCACATCTTCACCAGCACTTGTTATTTCCATTTTGACTGGTGTGATGTGATTTCTAATTGTGTTATTGATTTCTGTTACCTGATGATCAGCTATGTGAATAATTTTTTCTTGTGTGTTGGTCATCCCTACGGTTTTGGAAAAATGACTATTTAGGCATTCTGCCTATATTTAATTGTATTGTTTCCTTTTCGGTGTTGAGTGGTATAAGTTGTTCATATGATTTGGATATTTAACCCTTTTCACATATTTAATTTGCAAATATACTGTCCGATTCAGTAGCCTGTCCTTCAATTTACTTGATGATATCCTTCACTGTGTAAGTTTTTAGTCTGATGTTGTACCAATTGTTTATTCATTTATTTATTTTTTCTGTCATACTAGGGAGACATATCCAGGAAAAAATTCTAAGGCTGATGCCCAAGATCTACTGTCTGTGTCATATTTTTCATTTATTTAATTGCAATATAAAATGTTATATTGGTTTCAGATGTACAACATACTGGCTTGACAATTACTTACAAAACGCTCACCCCAAGAACTGTAGTTAACTTTTCTCACCATACAAAGATTACAACATTACTTGCTATGTTCCTATATTAACCTTTTATTCCATTGACTAATTAGTTCTTGTAATTTAAAGTTTGTACCTCTTTATGCCCTTCACCTTATGCACACCCATAATGCCTCTTTTTTGAAGAACATGGTAGCACACAACATTTTGTTTAATTTTGTTCATTATTTTCCCTATGTTTTGTGTGTTGTAAGTGGAACCATGAAATATCTGTATCATTACGGTCGGCCAAGGTGAGAAGTGATACATGTGCTTTTCAATTACTTAGATTAGAAAATGCATATGTTATTAGTTCTGTTTTACTGTGACAAAAATATGGGAAATCGGTCCACATTGTCTCCCAACACTACAGATCCGTAGTTTACAGTCATCAACTAATCATGGTCAGTGTGCAACCATGTCCATGGCTTTGTGAAGCAGGTCCAAGGCCCCACACACTCCAAATAACCTTCCCCACAAGGCCTTCCTGGTGCTCAGGGTGTCCAGGTGCCCATAGACCAACACCATTCAACTCCCCATCCATACTCACCTGCAACCCTGACCTCCCGTGTTCAGGTCACCATTTGACTGTCATCAACTTAACATCACTAAAGTGCTAGTCTGGTCTTATCAACACTGTTTGTAAAATTCTACATCACAGAAGGCTAACAAATGAGTGTATAGCATGCAGCATGGAAGGAAGGGCCACTGGAACATTTCCCTCTCCTGCCTGGATAACCATATGACTGCTGCTCATGCTTTTCTGGGGTATCTTGTCTCTGAGCAAGTTCTCCACGATCCAGCCTCCTACACTCCACTGAGGTAACATCTAGTCACCACTTAACACTGAGATTTTTGGATATTAATATGACATAAGAAATATATATATTGAGTAATTGATTCAATAAATAAGTTTCACTATTTGCTTTCTTCCTTTGTCTACAAATTATATACTTCAAAACTTAACTCTGATGTTGCCTCATGCAAGGGGCCTTCACCAATTCATATTCCAGGTATTTGCTTATAGTTTTCCCATGGCCCTAAAACATCTACTTGTTGGAGAATATTAATCACCACTTGATGCCTTTGTTGGAAAATGTGGGATGAAGTAGACAAAATAAAAGCATACAGGTGACTGTCTTGGTAATACTGGGGCACTTTGAAAGGAGCATTTTCAGAAGATAGTATATCACATAAACTGCCACCAAACAGAATGTAGATACAAGAATGGGAAAGAATAAAAACTCAAAAAAGGTGGAGAATTGAAATTTTAACCATTAATGTGGAATAATTTTACATTTATGGTAAAGTAGCATGGATATGAGTGGTACAAACAACACCCACATGCTTTTTACCAAGACTTTCTGGTTATTGATATTCTACCTTTTTGCTCTATCACTTTCCCAGTCTCTCATCCCCTCTCCATCATTTAAATCAATATCATAGTTTCTCATGATATTTTCCCTCTAAGTATTTTTGGTATATATTTCTAAGAATGTGGATATTTTCTACAGACACTGCAGTTATCAAATTTAATAAATGTAACATAAATACTGATTGTATAATCCATTTTGAATGGAGAAGGGTTAGAAATTGAAGAGTTTTCTACTACACGGAAGCAATTCTTTAAAGAGATGTGAAAATTATTTAAGTCTGTATAATAATTCTGATGTAAGATTCTAAACTTATGATGTATATAGAGAAGTATCAGTGCATTGGTATCAAAGTTTCCTACTTCACGGTTTCTTGAAAGACAGGTCCCACATTCAGCATTTTCTTCAGAGCCCCCATAACATCCTTATTCCTTAGACTATAGATCAAAGGGTTTAGCATAGGAGTGAGTATGGTGTAAAAGACAGACACCACCATGTCCTTCTCAGGGGTGTGGTAGGAACTGGGGAGCATGTAGGTGTAGACGGCAGCCCCATAGAAGAGGGTGACCACAGTCATGTGGGAGGAGCAGGAGGCAAAGGCCTTCCTCTGGTCCTCTGCTGAGTTCATCCTGTGGATGGTGAGGAGGATGAAACCATAGAAGCCTGAAATGACAGTCACAGGGATGAGCAGCATGAAGACGCCGCAGAGGTACATGAGTGTCTCATACATGGAGGTGTCTGAGCAGGAGAGCTTCAACACAGCAGGGACCTCACAGAAGAAATGATGGATCTCCCGGGATCTGCAGAAGGGGAAGGTCATGGTGACAGGGGTGAGCAGGAAGCCATCCATGGATCCCAAGAACCAGGAGCCAGACACTAAGAGGAGACACACCCTGTGGTTCATGAGGACAGGGTAACAGAGAGGATGGCAGATGGCTGCATAGCAGTCATAGGCCATAGAAGCTAGAATAAAAAATTCTGAGCCAGCAAGTGTAACATAGAGGAACTTCTGCATCCCACATTTGGGGGCTGTGATCATGTTCACACCCGTGACCCGGTCCCCAAGCATTTTGGGCACAGTGACGGAAATGTACGTCATGTCCATGAGAGACAACTGGCTGAAGAAAAAGTACATGGGGCTGTGGAAGCAGGCATCAGAGCATATCAGAAGGATCAGGATGGTGTTTCCAGACAAGGCCATCAGGAAAACCATGAAAATGACCACGGAGAGGAGAGCTGGGTGTTTGGATTGACTGAAGATTCCCAGCAGGATGAACTCTGACCTTCCTGTGTGGTAGGCCATCCAGGTGGTGTCTTCCATGATTATACCTGGCCCACCAAGGAGAGAAGTAATAGATCACTCATGAGCTGTCACCTGCTGAATGACTCTTTAGTGTGTGGGGCATGTGTGTGTGAGTGTTTGTGTGTGTGTGTGTGAGTGTTTGTGTGTGCATCAACCCAGTTATGCTAAGTGGAGGAAACCCTATAGTCCTGGAGACTGAGAGGTTATACGTTACATGTAATTCTATGAATATGCCACAAAATTAATAATTCACAATGTGGGACAAAATAATTGGTCGCCTGTGAAATTGTCAAAGTTCAAGATCATGAGACTACCTGATGATATATGTTCTTTATCAAGTAGGTATGAAAATTTTCATAGTCACTTGTCTATGCAAACACAAAAAGTGAATTTTTTGAAGAAGGGATATTACATTCTTCTAAAATTTTTGTTATAGGTCTCAGAATTTCATTAACACCTCTCATGTAGTGATTCAGTTAGGATCTCACAAATTCTTGAAGCTGTAGTCTATGTAAGAAAGATTTTATGTTTAACCATGTATCCAAATACTGAGTCATTACATTATACTCTTGAACTAATAGAATGTTATATGTCAATTATACCTCAATATATAAAAAGACTTAAAAAGTAACTGAATCACAGTTTGAGAAAATCCATATGAATGTTTGACCCTATTGTGCCCGTGAGGCTGGGTCACACGTTGAAGCAGTGAAGTTGGGTGGGTTGAGCTGTATATTCAGAAGTAGCCTGTGGGCCTCACCAAGGAACCCTTTGGACATCCTGGGGGCAACGTTAGGAGCCCAGACTCTGAAGCCGTACTGCAGCTGTGGGTCCAGCTTATCCTGCGCCCCTATCCCCCTCTCCACTCTACATAAAATGAGGGCAAGCACAATATCTCAGCTATGGTTAGGAAAATGAGCTAAAAATAATGAAAGTGGTTAGATCATGTTCAGTGACAGTGAATACACATATATTCCACTATTTTAGATAATTAATATATAGAGAGATAATAGTGCAGAATATATGTAAACTAGGGCTCTTGCTCTTATTATCTGGTGATATAAGATGCATTGTGAAATCAATTCATCAGCTGTAGTATCTGTTTATACTTGAAATAATTTGTATTTCATAATTTCTGCATTCCTAGAGAACTTATGCATGAATTTGTTTATATATTTATACATGTATTATACATACTTATATGTGTATATAGACATATAATTTTTGTAATTATAAAAACTTTAATAAACACAAGCATGTAAATATAAACACATATACACATTTAATATATTCCTTATTTTAATAATGGTGAAGCAGAACTTCACGCAGAAATCTATTTTTTTATGCAGTACATGTTTTTCCAAGTTCCAATTCATCATCTTAAAACTTCTACCATTTGCTTAAGTATGAGGGGAAAAGGATTAAGATTTAGACTGTCACTGCCATTTATCAGACAAACCTTTGTTTTCCCAAATGTTATCTGCTTTAATCTACCCAGAAGATAATTTTCATGGACACTGAGATGCAAAGAGGAAACAGGAATAACACGGAGAGATTTCCGACCCCAGTTCCCCGTTGGCCCCTTGGTCCTGCTGCTCACGGGCAGCTTCTGAGTCACCTGAAGATGAATCAGAGGCAAAATAAAATTCATGACACCTAGGGAGGTCACCATCAGTCTATTCAGGAACAAATGTTATAGAAATATGATTTAGAGTAAAATTTTTAAATAACTGCAATATAAATAAAATGAATGATAAATGCAGAAGATATCTGATCTGTCTTAAGAGAATCAGTAATAGCTTCATCTATGTTTTCTCATGAAGGTTAAACCTCTGCAGATTTTTAATTTCTGACAAGTTAAAATGCAGTAAAGGGGGAAATATGGGTTCCTTTTCCTGGAAAGAGTTGAGAGGTGGTTATATTCCAGGGACATTTCACAATGATATTTCACATTTAAAATATATTTTATACTATTGCATTAATTCCAAATGTTAGATATTATAATCAGTTTATTAATAAACCGAATTTATTCAGGGTGTTAAAGCAGCAGACAAGACTGACAGTAACTTCAATTTATTAATATAAGTATCAAAGAAATTTGCACACATTGCACTAGAAAATACAGCTTATCTTTCAAATTCCACCCTCTCTGGCATATGATTCTGAGCTCTATGATTAATTTAAAAATAGTCTAATTAATTGCAAAATACACCTGTTTGCCAGTCTATACTTGTGGTCGGACTAAACGAGGGCTATCAGAGGGAGCAGTCGTGTGACACCTTCAGCTGTTTGCTGAGCGAGTGGAGGGAGACTGGAAGGGAATTTGGGGTCACTGGGCAAATCTCTGCTGCACCTCAGTAAATGGGGATCAGCGTTACTAGGCCACAGCAAGCAGCCCACCTGGGATACAGACAGACAGGGAGCCGTGTCTGCACCACCCTCAGCAGCGGCGCCCACCCCATGCAGACTTACTCTAACGCAACTCCTTGAGTTTCATGGAAGAAGTTCAGTGCATCTTTAACTTGAGGTCATGGATAGTGTCTGTGGCATAAGCCAAACCTTTATTTGAAGCTGACGGCATTCCAGGAATTGTCCTAATGCTCACCACATTCCATCCTTCCCAGGAGCCTATGAGGCACCTACTCATCTTACTTTGTCCCTCTACTTGATAAAAGCTTCAGGTTCTCAGAGTATCTACCTAATTAATGTCACAAACCAAGCAGAGTGAGAACTCATTTCAGCCCATGATTCGGCCCCACAGGCTGTGCCTCAGGTTTCTTGACAGCAGGGCCTTCCCTCCATGAGGGACGACCTGGTGTCGGGCGCCCATGTCAGCTTTCCTGGGGAACTATAAATATGATGAAGACACTTGTTTCTAGTATTTTACAAACTTCAGGAATCATCCCCACACTGAGTGAAATAGCTCTTTCTCTGTAAATTTCAATCTCAAGAAAAGAAAATGCATCATCCAGTAAATGGGGATGAATGCATATATTCCTTTTCCCACAAATAGTTGCAAAACAAAGACACGTGTCCTAGTATATTGCAGTAAGTGCATGCAATATAGAGAGATTCATAAGAGAAAGCATACATGCTTTCCTTCTTAAATACAGATAGGTCAAAATTGAGAAAACACTTTCAGCTAATAGAATTTGTCAGAAGAACAAGTCAAAACAATAATTACCCTTTCCCCTTGCAGTTCTGTCAACTTCTGTGGTTGAGACCACCCCAGGTGATGTTTCTCATCCCATCCAGATGGGCTAATGGTGCATGTCCAGGTTAAGTGTACAAATAAGTAGGAGAGTGACATCATCCCTGGCATTACTATGCCCACTGAGTGGTTGCTTTTTCTTTTGACAAATCCCCTCTGAGATTGTAAAGAGAAATGCAATTAAGAGAGCAAAAGAAGCTAATGGATTACTCTGTTGCAGTTTTTTAAGATTTCTTTCTCATGTCTTTAAAAAAAAATTCTCCTTGTACTGTGAATCTCAATATGTATTAAAGCCTATCTAATATTAACAATAATCACAAATCCAAACATCACTAATAAATTACGGCTATGAAATATGTTCATGTATTTATGAATACATATAGTTCCTCCTTTAAAGTTCAAGGAAAATTTGAGAAATACTGTTATTTTTCTCTTTATTTTTCTCTTATAAAGAATCTGAAACTAATGGTTCAGTGGGTTTGTCAAAGACAAAACCACTAGTCCTCATGGTGCTTGAAAGTAAAATTAAGTTCATTTCCTTCACATCATTGTCTTGATCTCTCTTCAATGGATTGCTGATTGTATACTTTCTTCTGCTCTTTAAGAAAAGTATGTTAATTTAATGCTACCTTAACTTTTCTTTTTCCCATTTATTTCATTTTACATTTTTTCTGTTTATGTTTCTTTTTTAGGTATAATGATATATAACATTGTGTATGTATAAAATGTGTAATGTGGTTTCATGACTTCTATTCAGGTCTTTGGTCCATTTCAAGTTTACTTTTGTGTGTGGGGTTAGACAATAATCCAGTTTCATTCTCTTACATGTAGCCATCCAGTTTGCCAACATCATTTGTTGAAGAGACTTTCATTTTGCCATTATATATCCATGGCTCTTTTATTATATATTAATTGGCCATATATATGTGGGCTTATATCTGGGCTCTCTATTCTGTTCCATTGATCTATGGGTCTTGTGCCAGTACCAAATTATTTTGATTACTGTGGCTTTGTAGTAGAGCTTGAAGTTGGGGAGCATAATCCCCCCAGCTTTATTCTTCCTTCTCAGGATTGCTTTGGCTATACAGGGTCTTTTGTGGTTTCATATGAATTTTGGAACTATCTGCTCTAGAAAGCTGTTAGTATTTTGGTAAGGATTGCATTGAATCTGTAGATTGCTGTAGGCAGGATGGCCATTTTGACAATATTAATTCTTCCTAGCCATAAACTTAGGGTGGATGAAGGGGATTAAGGGGAACTAAAATTCTCAATCACTGTATAGGTAGGTCATGAAGAAGGCAATACAGCATGGAGAAGACAAGTATTGACTCTATAGTATCTTATTACACTGACAGGCAGTGACTTCAGTGGGGGATGAGGACTTGATAATATGGGTGAATGTTGAAACCACAAGGTTTTGCATATGAAACCTTCATAAGATTGTATATCAATGATACTTTAATAAAAAAAGATGTGTAATGTGATGACTTAATATCAGTACATTGCAAAATATTTACTACAAAACATTAGTTAACATACCCTTCACTCATGTTATTATCAAATTTTTGTTGTTATGGTGAGACTATAGCTCTATTCTCATTTTAACTTTCAAGTATACAATATAATATTTTAAAGTATAGCCACTGTGATGTAGATAACATATAAATTTAAAGTATGCGGGTTAGTTTAATACATATTTATGCTGACAAATTGTTTACAACATACTTTACCTAACACTTCCATCACATCTCAAAATTATGATTATCTGACCATTTCTTTGTTTTGATTAGAACACTTAAGGTCTACTCTTTTAACAACTTTTAATTACATAATAAACTATTTATTAAAATCATGATGCTGTGTATTAGATCCTCAGAAATTACTACTCTTCTATATTTGGCCAGTAACTCCCCATTTCTTCTACCTGAGTCCTTGATAACCACTACTGCAGTCTTGCTTTTATGATTTTGCCTTTCTTACATTGTATATACAAGAGAAATTATACATTAGATATTTCCATGTTTGACTTACTACACTTAGCATAAATAACAAGGTTCATCCAATATGTTTCAAAGGACAGGACTTCCCACTTGCTCATGGCTGAATAATACTCCATTGCCCATATATATATATCATTATATCTACTTATGTATACCTATATATATATCTGCATCTATATCTATAAGCATACCTCATTTTATTGTTCTGTATTGTGATTCACAGGTGTTGTGTTTCTTATAGGCTGAAGGATCGTGCCAACAGTGTATTGACCATGTCCATCAGCTCCATTTCTCAAACAGCATTTGCCACTTCGGTCTGTGTCACTATTTGGTAATTCTCCCAATATTCCATATTCTTCTGTTATTATTATATTTGCTGTGCTGACCTGTGATCAGTGAATGTTGATGTTACCATTGTCATTGTTTTGGGGTCACATGAACCACAACCATATAAGATGCCAAAATCAATCAGCAAACGCTGTGTGTGTTCTGAATCCCACACCCACACTCTACCACATCTCCCACCCGCTCCTCAGGCATTCCTACACCTACACAACAGTCAGCAAGTTGGTCCAATCAATAACTCTACAATAGGCTCTAAATGTTTGAGTGAAAGGAAGACTGGCATGTGCCTCAATTTGAATCAAAAGCTAGAAATGGTTAAACTGGGTGAAGAAGTCATGTGCAAAGAGGTGACAGGCCCCGCCAGGCCTCATGTGCCACAGCCATCCAGGTCGTGAATGGAAAGGAATGTTCTCAAGAGGATGGAAAGTGACAGTCCAGGGGACACAGTGGATTTACCAGAAAGCAAAACAACCTTCTTTCTATTACAGAGAAAGTATTAAGGGTCTGAATAGATGATCAAACCAGCCACAGCATTCACTTATGCCAAAGCTGAATCCATCAAAGCCTTAATTCTCTCCAATTCTGTGAAGGCTGAGAGGTGAGGAACCTAAAGGAGAGAGGTTTGAGGCTAGGAGACGTGGGTCTATAAGGCTTAAGAAGAGCAGCCATCTCCAGGATATAAAACTGCACATTGATGCAGCAGCTGCTGATGTAGGAGTTCCTGGAAGTTATCCAGAAGATCTAGTCAAGATAACTAATGAAGTGGAAACACCAAACATCAGATTTTCGCTGTAGATGAAATGACCTTATATTGAAAGATACGCCATTTAGGATTTTCATGGTTAAAATGGAGAAGTGAATGCATGGTTTTAAAGCTTCCAAGGACGAACCAATCAATTCTCTTGTTCAGCAATAAGGCAGCTGGCGTCTTTCAGGGGAAGCCAGTGCTCACTGACCACTCTGAAAATGCATAATCTACTCCTCTTGTGCTCAGAAAATGGAAAAATAAAGCCTGGAAGAGAGCACATCTGTTTATAACAGGGTTAAGTACTTAAAGCCACTGTTGAAGCATGCTGCTCAGATAAAAAGATTCCTTTCAAAATGTTTCTTCTCATCTACAATCTACCAGGTCTCCCAAGAGCTCTGACTGAGATGCACGAGACCAATGCTGTTTTCATGCTGCTGGCACAACATCCTTACTGCAGTCCATGGATCAAGGAGTAGTTCTGAATTTTAAGTCTTACTGAAGAAATACATTTGGCAAAGCTATGGTTGCCATAGACAGTGATTCCTCTGATGGATCCTAGCAAAAAAATTTTGAAAACCCTCTGGCAAAATTCACTGTTCTATATGCCATTAAGAACATTGGTGACTCATGGAAATGGGTCTAAAATCAATATTAACAGGGTTTTGGAAGAAATCAGTTCTCATCCTCTTGAGTGACTCTGAGGGATTCAAGACTTTGGTGTAGAAAGCAACCAGACCTGTGGTGGAAACAGCAGGAGAGCTGGAACTAAAAGTGGGACCTGAACATGTGACTGAATTGCTAGTCTTATGACAGTACTTGAGCTGATGAGGAGTTGCTTGTTGTTGATGAGCAAAGAAAGTGATTTCTTATCATGGAATCTACTCTTGTCAATGCGAAGATCGTTGAATTGACAACTAATAATCTAGAATATCACGTGAATTTAAGTTATGAAGCAGTTGCAGAGTTGGAGAGAATTGATTCCAATCTTGAAAAACATTCTGGGTAAAATGCTACGAAACAGCATCATATTCTACAGATAAATAAATCATGAAAGAGAGAGGCAATTAATGCAGGATAATTCATTGTCTTCTTTCAAAAAATTTCCAGTCTCCCCACGTTCAGCAGCTACCACCTTGATCAGTCAGCAGCCATGAGCATCAAAGTAAGACCTCCTCCAGCAAAGAGGATTACAGTTCTCTGAAACTCAGGTCACTGATGAATTGTTTAGTAATAAAGTATTTTCTAATTAAGATAATTATTTAGATGTAATGCTATTGCATATTTAATAGGCTCCAGTAAAGCGTAATCATGATTTTTATTCACACTAGGAAAACAAAAATGCATTTGACTTGATTTGTTGTAATAGTTGCTATATTTTAGTGATCTGGGACCAAATACACAATATCTCCAAGGTGCATCTGTATCTCTTCCAGTAACTCTATCTCTATATCTGTCTATCACTACAACTCACATATTCTTTATCCATTCATCTATTTATAGACTCTTAGCTTCTTCCATATATTGGGTATTGTGAATGATGCTTCAATGAACATGGAAGTGAAGCTGTCTCTTCAATATCTTGTATTTTCTTGGATACATACTGAGAAGTTGGTTTACTGGATCACATTAGATCTATTTTTTTTTTTTTAGGAAACTCTGTGCTGTATTGCCCAGTGGCTGTATTAATTTATATTCCCACAAAGACTTTACAAATGTTCATTTTTCTCAACATCTAACAGATGTGAGGTGATATCCCATTGTAGTTTTGATTTGCATTTCCATGATGACTAGTGATATAAAGTACCTCCTAATACACTTGGCTTTCAGTATATGTCTGTAAAATAACTTTTTGGTTTCCTTTCCTAATTTTAAATCACATTTTCTGCATTTTTGCTATTGAGTGATATGAGGTATTTATATGTTTTGGTATTAACCCCTTATCAGATTAACAGTTTGC
The DNA here is from genome assembly GCF_030020395.1 of Manis pentadactyla. Taxonomy (NCBI): domain Eukaryota; kingdom Metazoa; phylum Chordata; class Mammalia; order Pholidota; family Manidae; genus Manis; species Manis pentadactyla. Next base: position 47,047,627 of record NC_080031.1, on the reverse strand, counting down.
ATATATTTTCTCCCAATTTATAGATTGTCTTTCAGTTTTGGTGATTTTTGTCTTTTAGTTTTGGTGATTATTTTTCTTCTGTTTCAGAGAAATGAATTAGTTATTTGAACTTCCATTTTTAATTGTTTTCTTTCATTGCTTTTACTTTTGGTGTCAGGTCCCCTAAATCATTAACATGCCCATATTAGTGAGCTTGTCCTCTTTGTTTGTTTTCTCTGTGACATTTTCATCTTTTACATTTATATCCACAATCCATATCAAGTTATTTTCAGAGTGGTGTAAGATTAGAGTCTTATTTCACTTTTTTTGCATCTGGATACCCAGTTTCCCCAACGTAAACTATTTAAGAGATTACGTATCCTTTCCAATTCAGTGTTTATTCTTGGCTCCTTTTTCAAATATTAGATGATTTCTCTGGGCTCTCTCTTCTGCTATTCTGCTCAATTGGTGTATATGTTGGTTTTCATGCCAGTGCCATACTTTTAATTTTATTGTTATCTATTTGAAAAATAGGTTGAAATCAGGAAGCCTAATGTCCAACTTTGTTTTTCAACAGATTGCTTTGGCTATTTAGGGCCTTTGTGGTTCCACTGTGGTTTGAAGATTGCTTTTTATATATCTGTAAAAAAATTTCTTTGGAATTTTGGCAAGGATTGCATTGAATGTATAGATAACTTTGTATACTATGGGCATTTTAACAATAACCATTTTTGCTGTCCATGAACATTATGTATCTTTGCATTAAGTTGTACTTTACTTAATTTTTTTATCAAGGTCTTCACTGTACAGGTATTTCACTCTTGGCTAAAATTATTCCTTACCAGAACAACCTAAGTGTACATATATGATGAATGTATAAAGAAAATTTTGGACATATAATGGAATATCATTTGGCCACAGAAATGAATATCCTTCTGTTTGCAAGAACATGGGAGAAACTTTAAGGCATTATTCTAAGTGAAGTGAAGTAGGTCAAAAAGAGAAATAGAAATACTCTATGATCTCATTTAATGGAATATAAAATAACTCATAAAAATGAAGAGCAGATTGCTGGTCACCAGGTGTAAGGTGATGAGTGATGACTGTCAACATGTACAAACTTCCAGCTGTAAATATAAATTCCTGGGGTGTAATATACACTCTGGTGGCTGTAATCTGCACTGTATAACTGAAAACTGCTAAAAGTTGTAGAACCTTTTAAGTTCTAAAAAAGAATAGTAACTGTGAAGTATGGATATGTTAACTATATTATTGTAATCATTTATTTTTTCATATATAGTTCATTGAAGTATAATTTATAACAATATTATGTTGGGTTGAAGTATAAAACATAGTGATTTAACAGTTATCTATATCATTAAATCATCACTCAAACTTGTGTAGTTGCTACCTGTCAACATAGGAAGATGTTACAGGATTCTTGACCATATTCCCTACGCTGTACTTACCTTCCTGTGACTGATTCACGCCGTGGCTGTGATTGAGATTCTGTGGCACTTCACCCCCTCTGCTACCTGACCATCCCTGCCCACTGCTCCTGCGTGGTGACCACCAGTCTCTTCTCAGCGTCTGTGCGTCTACTGTTGATTTGTTTATTTTATTTTGTTTTGTTCTTAGATTCCATATGCAAGTGAAATTACATGGTATTTTTCTTTCTTCACCTGGATTACCTCACTTAGCATGATACCCTTTAGTTCCATTCATGGTGGGAATGGAAATTGGTCCAGCTACAATGGAAAGCAATATGAAGGTTCCACAGAAAATTAAATTGAAATACCTTACAACCCAGTGACTCCACTCTAGGAATTTACCCAAGGAAAACAAAATATCGGATATGAAAAGATATATGCACCTCTATGTTTATTACCATATTATTTACAACAGCCAAGCTATAGAAGCAACCAAAGTGCTCAGCAATACATTAATTGATTAGAACACTACTAGTAGCCTTGTGTTACTTCAGTTACTTAAAAGAAATTGTTTAAAAAAAAAAGCCCATCCATAATCCTTTCAGTTCTCCAGTGTGGCCAGTAAAAAAGCCCAATGGCTCCTGGTGTGACTGTGGATTACAGAGAACGGAATAAAGTCATACCCCCTATGAAAAAACAAAAAAGAACACTACTAGTAAAGGAAATTACAGGCAAGGGTCCCTGATTGACAAAGATGCAAGAAATCTGTATCAAACTATGAGTAATGTTAACTAAAAAATACATTAATGTGTTATATGCCATGATCTGTGGGATGCAAAAGTGGTTGAACACATGCAAATAAATGTGATACACATTAACAGAATGAAGCATAAAAATAATATAATCACTTCAATAGATGCAAGAAAATAATTAGACAAAATTCAACATCTTTTCATCAAAAAATTTCTCAGTAAATTAGGTAGAGTATATACCTCAATATAACACAAACCATACATGGCAAGCTTACTGTCAACATACAAAGATTTTATAGATTCATTCACTATGTTCTCCATGCTGTACTACTATCCCCATGAGCAACTTATATTATGATTGAGAGTTTTTGTGCCACTTTATCCCCCTCACCCCCTGTCCCTACCCACCTTAACCCCTCCTCCATGGTAACCGCTAGTGACTTCTGTGTGTCTATTAGTCTACTGCTGGTTTTTCATTATGCTTTACTTTGTTTTCATATTCCAAAAATAAACTAAGTCATACGGTATTTATCTTTTTCTGTTGGTCTTACTTAAGTGAGCCTAATGCCCTGTAGATGCATCCATGTTGTTGCAAATGGCAATATTTGTTTTTTTATGGATGAATAACATTCCATTGTGTATATGTCTACATGTTTTTCCATTCACTTATTGATGGACACATGGGTTGCTTCCGTATCTTGGCTACTGTAAATAATGCAGTGATAAACATAAGGATGCATATATCTTTTTGAATCATTGGGAATTTAAAGAGCAATAGAAAAATCTATCTTTAAATTTGTGTGGATCCACAAAAAATCCCAAATAGGCAAAATAAGATGAAGAATTAAAGTAAAAACTGGAGACATCATAATCCTGATATTTTATTATATTATAATGCTACCATAATCAAAATAATATGGTACTGGAATAAAAATAAAACAGGCACATAGAAAAATTTACCAGAATAGAGAGCCCAAAAATAAATGCACATATTTTCAATTATCATTGGGAAGAGAATCAAGAACTTACATTGGTGACAGGATAATCTCTTCCATAAATAACACTGAGAAAACATGGCAGCCACATGCAAAAGAATTAAACTGGACCAATATTTTACACCACTCACAAAAATTAACTCAAAATGAATTAAGACAGAAATGTAAGACCTGAACCCTTAAAACTTCTGGAAGAAACACAGGGAAAACATCCTTGATATTGGTCTTACCAATGGTTTTTTTCAGTAAGATTTCAAAAACACAGACAATGAAAACTAAATAAACATAGGTCACTTTATCAAATGGAAGACCTTCTGCACAACTTGTAAATATAAAAGCAACCTATTGTCTGGCAGAAAATAAGCAAAAAATATATCAGATAGGGTATTAATAACCAACATATACTAGAAATTCATACAACTCAATAGCAGATAAACAAACCAAATGAAAAATAGACAAATGATCTGAATAGAAATTTTGCAAAGACACATACATGACCAATAGGTACGTGGAAAGGTTCTGAATATCCTTAATCACCAAGGGAATTACAAATCGAAACCACAATTGGATATCACCTAATGCCTGTTAGGATGGCTATTATCAAAATGACAAGAAATAGCAAATGTTAGCAAAGATGTTGAGGAAAAGGAGTCCCCGTACACTTCTCAGTAAAAATGCAAAGCTAAACCATTATGAAAAACAGTATGAAGGTTCCTCCAGAAATGAGACATAGGACTGCGACATGACCTAACCATTCCCCTTCTGGGCATACACACCGAAGGGGCTAGATTTGGTGTAGTGAAGAGATGCCCACACTTTCATGTTCACTGAAGCATTATTCATATTAGCCGAGGTATGGAAACACTTTAAATGTCCTTTGACAGAATAATGGATGGAGAAAATGTGTTACAAACACACACACACACACACACACACACCAACTTTGAAGGAATGTTATTAAGCCATAAAACAAAGGGAATCCAGTCTTTTGAAACAACATGTGTTAGCCTAGAGGGCATTATTCTAATTGAAATAAGCCAGTTAGAAAAATATACATACTATATGGAAATAATTATATGTGATATCTAAAAAAATATAGAATAAAAATCAACCATTGAAACAATAAATAGAATAATGGTTTCCAGGAACAAGCGGGGAAGGAATGGGGAGATGCAGCTGGAAGGTACAGACCTTCAGCACTGTGACAGATGCATTCTGGGAACCTAAGGCAGCTCTGGTGACCACAGCTGGTGACACAGGGCTTTATATTTAAAGTGTGCTGAGAGTGGATCTTAGCTTTCTCGCAACACACATAAAAAAATGAACTATGTGAGGCCCTTGATGTGTTAATCATCTTGATCTTAGTAATGATTTTACAGTGTATATGTATATCATATAGTTACTTTGTACACTTTAAGTATATGTAATTATGTTTGTCAGTGATTCCTCAGTACAAATGGAAAAATTTTAAATATGTATAAAATGTGTTACCAAAATTTTTACTCTTTAAGGATATTCATTCATGCCCTAAACTTATCTTAATCCATCATCAAAAATTATAAACTGTCCCCCTATAAATATTAAGTAGGAATTATTTAACTGTATTACTCAGATTGTAATGTGTCCCTCCTGCAGCTGTTGGTCAACACTGACAAGAGTAATACAAGACTTCTGCAGATCGTGAAGGATATTGTGTCATCCACAGTGCAGATACGCAGGTGTGGGGGAAGGAAGAAAGAAGGATCCGCAGTGAGAAGGAGTGGGATTGCAATGTGGGCTCAGAGGCATTGACTGAACACCCAGGGAGCTACGAAGCTCGGGGGACAGTCAGAGCTGCCTCAGGCGGGGTGACTGGCTCCATCTTTATGCTCCCACTGATCACTCATTGACACAGACTGTCCCTAAGAAGAGCATGCAAGCTTGAACGAATCGACTCCTATCATCTGTCGACTCACTAGAGTAAGACAACATCTGAAGGCTATGAGCTGACACCAGTCCAAGAACTGGAAGAATGGATCCATCAGTTAGTCCTCTAGGTGTCTTTGTGTGCAAATCACAGATTGCACTATTGTGTCCACTTATTTATTTGTGATTTCTGGGAAGTGATTTCCAGGATTTGACTGCACTTCTCTCTTCGGAGAAATTTTAAGTAGAAAGTTAATGGGACAACTTGTTGACTACATAGTCATTGGACATTTTACCAGGAAGTGTGACTTAAAATTGTGTTCCTGTGTCTGCTACTTTTGATCATTTACTGTCATAATGAGATTTTAAAAAGTACCAAGAGATACCTACATGGGTCACCTGGGTGCCCAACATATCCCTTCCTTCCGTCTTTGTTTAACAGTAGTCAGAACACTTCCCAAGGGCAAGGCCAGGCACCCCACAAGAATGGTGACCCTTTATTACCTCCTGCTTCATTATCATGAGGAGTTCAATGTCCCTGGGAAAAGGAACATTGAGCTCACAATACATTATAGGATATAATGAGGGAGATAGAGCTCACAATACATTAGGACTATTGTTGATCCCCTGGTGAGAGCGGCCGCCCTTTGGAAAGAGGTCCGCTCACCATCATAACTCAAAGATGGAGGGGATAGAAAGTGCAGGTCTTCCACGAGGTCCCAAAGGAAAATGTGTAAATGTTACCACACCTAGTTCCAGTCCTTGGTAACCAGACATCTATTCTTCCAAATTAGGTGCACAGAATCCCATAATGTTCATTTGTTAGAGTGGATATTGTGTCCAAGAAGAGGGCACCCTCTCAGGGAATCACATTTGAATAACCTCCGCTGAGCCCATCCCCCCAGGCTGCTCCAGTGCACACTCAGACTGGGAAACAGGAAGCAGTGCGTCCACACCACAGTGTGACGCATGGTCACGTGTCCACTGCTTTTCTGAGGCACCTCCACACTGCTTTCCACAGCAGCGGCCCCAGCGGACCTTCCCACTAGCAGTGTCACAGAGCTCCCTTTCTCCACATCCTCACCGACACTTGTTATTTCTCATCACTTGGATAGTGGCCATTCTGCCTGTTGTGGGAGGTGATGTCTCATTGTGGTTTTCATTTGCATTCCCTTGAGGATGAGTAACGTAAAGCATCTTTTTCTACAGATAGAACTACATTAGCTGAGGTGTGGATTGAGTACTGTATGTAACTGTCAAATCGCTATGTTGTGATTTACTTGAAACAAATAAAATATTTTAGGTCAAATATTCTTCAATAGAATAAAAACAAAAAATGTGTATTCTTCTCAAACATTTCCAAGAAAGTTGAAAAGGTTGGAACACTTCTAAAATTCATTTTGGAGGCCAGCATGATGATGGTGAAAAATCCAGACAAAACTGAAATGACACAAAATCTAACACTCTTTAGGATGGCTGCTATCAAATACACTTAAAATAAAAGGTATTAATGAGGATGTGGAAAAATTGGAACTTTGTGCACAGTTGTGGGAATATAAAATGATACATCTGCTTTGGACAGGAGTCTGGGAATTCCTTCAGACTTAAGCACAGATCTACGATACGTTCCTGCATTCTACTTCTGGATAAATTCCCTAGAATATTGGAGGCAGTGTCTTGAAGCAGTATTTCTGAAAACATGTTCATAACAGCATTATGCATAATATCTGAGAAATGGATGCAACACAAGTGTCTATTGATGGATAAATGGATAAGAAAAATGTTGAATATACATGTGATGAAGTACTAGTTGGCCTGAAAATGAAGGAGATTCTGTAAACAATGTTGCAATAAATTTAAACAATGCAGCAATATATTATTTAATATTCTGAAGTGTGAATGGACTTTGAGGATAATATGCTAATTGGCATGAGCCAGTCATAATACAAAACCTGTATGATTTCAATTAATGAGTTACTTTGAGTGTTCATAGTCATAAAAACAGAAATTATAATGGCTATTGCCAGGGAATAGGGAAAAGAAAATAGAAGAGAAAATTATTGGGTGATGGGTTCTTTTGAAGATGAAAGTTCTGCTGAGGGCCGGGGTGGATGGCCTCACATATGATATGGAGCAGACACCCTCCGTGTAAATCTCCACCACAGCACTAATTGCTGGTGCTCTCTTGGATACACTAATTATTCTCACAACTTCAGTCTATAGCTGTAAATGATAAGAAAAAATAATAATGTTTAAATAATTTTTGGAGATTTCCTCCTCCCCCAACAGTCTATATATATATCTCAAATATATATAGTACATGTTTTGTAGAATGAAAAGGCAACATGTAAACAAGCTCATACATTTCAGATAAGAATTTATTAACAGTGGTCATTCTTGAGATTAATTTAAATATTGGTGAATATTTTATATTTAATAACATTAATAGTATTACATTTAATAACAATAGGAGATATTTTAAAGGCATAAAGGAGAAACACAAATTAGTACAACTGAAATATTTATTACATTGTTTAGCCCTGTTTACTGCATACTTATTCAAAGTCCCAAGGGGATTTATCAGCATGCGTGCACACACACACACACACACACACACACTGGATCAGCTCCTCTGACAGGCATCATAAAACAAAGGTTGATGCCATTTTCCTTCTTATATCCAGCCACACTCTATTATTTGCCCAGGTGGTTGAGGTAAAAAAATCATTGGATGGTGGGTTCAACCAGACAGGCAGACAGAACTGGAGGAGCAAATGGGTAATTATTATTCTTGACTTATTCTTCTGCCCATTCTATTGATTCTTGACACTATTTCCTCAATTATTTTGCAACCATCTATTTTTACTGAGAAAAGTAAATACACTTTTCCTGTCGAAATGTTATATGCCGTTTATAAACTCTAACATGTGGAAATAAATGTCAGTTTCCAAATGTTGATGGAATAAAACAATATATATGATTTCTATATTACTGGATGATGTGTTCATCCTCATGAGACTGAAATTTTGCAGAGGAAGAGTGACTTAATTTAACTGAGGGGGACTATTTCTGGTAATTACAGGCTTGAAATAAAAGTCTTAGTCATATTTGTGTTTTCCTGTTGAAATTATCAATGGGTGACCTAAACCCAAATTACAGACTGTGGAGTGAGGCCTGCATACCCATCAGAGATGAGGCTGGTACAGACTGTGGGTCCCGCTCCTGCTGAGGCAGTGTCCTTAGGGTAGTCTGGGATGTTAGGCACTTACCATGAAAACTTCATTTTTAAAGATCTGTAATATGATTTTTAAAAAAGTATGTCCTAGACTGTTAGGGAAGATTATATGTGGTGCAGCATTAAAAACTTGCTGGGATGCTTTAAATCAAGACAATCAAGGCTCATTATTCTACCGCCGCCGTCAATGATTCTGCAAGTTAAACACACACTGAGCCACCCACGTCAGTCTCCAGCACCTGGGCAGGGAAGTCGGGACAAGCCGGGAGGCAGTTTCCTCACAGGCACAGACAGCAGGTCCTCGTGTCAGGAGTGCTTGGTGGGCTGTTCAGTGGGGCTCCAGCACAGTCACGCCCGCTTATCAAAGTGCATCAGCAGTTTGCCCAGGACCATCCGGCACCCCCTGCGTTTCCTCCATTCGCTCGGAAAACAGCTCCCAGGCCCTCAGTGCTCTGGCCACTGTGTGGGTCCGGCTTCACTTTGACGGCAAATAGGAGCTGGGTGGGCAGGGGTGTCTGGAGCGTATTGGACAGCTTTTGAATACTGCATAGAGCTCAGCTTCATCCACCAGTGAGGGTAGAACTTGATAGAAAAATTATTGTTTCATTGTGTTTCAGACTAGTTGGATATATATAGAGGAAGACATCAAAGTCATTTGCTGTGTTGTCTAATCTTACAGCACGCCAGAACATAGGACTGTAATAACCTGAAGATCATAATTAAACTTTGTGATGATTACAAGAATATACAATGTATTTGATATGTGTAATTTCCTCCTGAAATATCCCAACTGACAAGCCCTTCTAAACTATTTGCAGAAAGACAAGCCAGTTCCTTCATTTTACCTTCCTGTTTGTAAAAGTCTTTAAAATTTAACCTTCAACATGTCAGAAAATGAAGAGGTAGAAAGGTCTAATTTCTGGAAGAGATTATGCGGATGAACCTATTACCAATTGTCTTCAGAAAGGTCAGATATTTTGTTTCATTGGTCATTTTTTTGTTTTCTTTTACCTGTTTTAAAATTCTACTTTAAATAACATTGATTTAACAATTGTTACTGAGTAGAGACCGTAGCCTCCTTATGTTTAATGAAGTTTGATTTTACTTTGATTCATATTCCGTGTCTCGCACAGACACAGGTGAGAGCAGCAGATCCATCTGATTTTATGTATTGTTCAGTGCCTCTGTTTTCTTATTTATTTTCTGTCTGGTTGGTGTGTCTGTTGAAGTGAGTAATATGTTAAAGTCTCCTAAAATGAACGTGTTGGAAACTATTGCCCCCTTTAATTCTGTTCGTATTTGTTTTACATATTTAGATGCCCCTGTGTTGGGTGCATAGATATTTATAATGGTTATATCCTCTTGTTGGATGGTCCCCTTCATCATTGTGGAATGTCCTTCTTTGTCCCTCGTTACTTTGTTTTGAAGTCTATTGTGTTGGATACAAGTACAGCTATGCCTGAGTTTTTCTCATTATCACTTGCATGAATTACCTTTATTCCATCCTTTCACTGTTAGTCTGTGCACGTCTTTGGGCTTGAGATGAGTCTCATGTAGGAAGCACATAGATAGATGAGTCTGTTTGTTTATTCATTCTTCCCTCTATGTTTTCTGATGGGTGCATTAAGTCCATTCACATTGAAGGTAATTATTGATAGGTATGTTGTTATTGAAATTTTATTCATTGTTTTCTGGTTGTTTTAATAGTCTCTATTACTTTCTTCCTCTCTTATACTCTTCTCTTGTTATTTAATAGTTTTCTTTAGTGTTGTTTTTGGATTTCTCTTTTATAATCTTTTTGTGTATCTATTATAGGTTTTCTTGGTTACTATAAGGTTCAAGGATATCTCCCTGACTATATAACAATCCATATTAAGCTGATGATTAGTTTACTTCAGTACGTTTTTCTTCTTTCTCCTCCACGTTTTATGTATTAGATGTCATAATCTGCACTTTTTGTGTATCCCTTGACTAAATTTGTGTATACTTGGTTTTACTACTTTTGTTTGTTTTAATTTGATACTTACTAGTTAAGTACTTTGCACTACTTTGTTCACTACATTTACTTTCAGTTTATTTTCCTTTTGAAAACTATTTAGCCTCAGAAAACTTTCCATCTCCTGTAGTCTCTTTAATGTTTCCTATTATGCTGATTGAATAGTCATGAATTCCTTGAGTCATCATTTATCCAGAAATTGTTTAATCTCATTTCATATTTGAATGAGAAACTTGCTGTTAGAGGATTCTTGGTGAATATCCTTCAGGTTCAGTACATGAAGCATATCATGACCCTCGCTTCTGCCTGTAAGGTTCTGCTGAGTAGTCTGCTGACAGCCTGATGGGGTTTCACTCATAACTAGTATTTTTAATTCTCTGGTTGACTTCAGTACTCTCTCCTTATAGTTAAATTTTGTTATGCTTTCTGGTGTTCAGGGTAATGGCTTCATGAAGAAGGCATCCTTGGTGCACAGCAGCTGAAGACAGTTTACTCCCCAGTGCCCGGTTCTCCTTTAAGGTGGGGCCCTAGGGTGCAGCTGGTGGGCAATGGGCAGGGCTGCCTTTCTGCCTGTCTGCCAGCAGTGGTTGGTCTGTGTCAGCAGAGGAGCCCGCAGGCCTCTGGGCCCTTTGGGTGCCTTGAGGCACTTCTGCTGGGGTGAACTATAGGTAGAGCTGCCCTCTGCCTGCTTGTCAGCAAAGGCAGCTGCTGCTGGGCCAAGATGGCAGGACAGGGCAGGAGTGCAGGGAGCTGCTGTGGGCGTCCTTCCAGTGAGGGAGCTTGATTACAGGGCTGGTTCATGCACGCGCCCACCATGTGGACGGGGGGAGGGCCAGGGGCACCTGGAATTGTCCTCCCTCTGCCTGCAGGCACCGCAGTCTGCCCGGCTGAGTGGGCTGGGCAAGGCAGGGGCACAAGGAAGGGCTGCCATGTGGCTGAGCTGCAGGGAGGGAGATGGAGCGCTCGGAGCGGGTTCCTGTGAATACCCAGCCAGCTGGGCTGAGGCGGGGCTGGGGAGGAACCATCCACCTGCCCTTTATCCTTGGAAAGAGCTCCCTTGACCCATGCATCTGTGGCACACTGCTCACTGCTGGTAAACCGTTCAATGTGTGGTCTCCACTTGGATCTCAGTGGGGCCGATGGAGGATGCCTTTCCTCCACAAGTTACAGGATCACGGCCTCCCAGAATGCTGCACATCTCCCTGGAGTGCAGCCCTGGCACTCACCAAAACCCAGTGCTACGTGGACTCATCTTCTTGGAGCATTTATCTGGGCCTATGTGCTAGATCCCTGAACACTTATCCTCTCTCTGCTCCACTCCTCTCCCCCCAACTTGTGGGACATAATAGGGAACGAGTCTGGGTCCCAATCAGTCATGGCTCCGTCACTTCACCCTTCTCAGTTTTACGTTCACTTCACCAGGTGAAGATGGTCTCTTTTGCTGTTTTCAGTTCATTTCAGGGTTAGTAGTATTTGCTGCAGTTGCTTCCTTATTTTGTACAAGGAGGATGTCTCTGCTTTGCCTTCCTCCCCTGCCATCGTTTCCGCAGCTCAGTAAGTTAGTATTTGCTTAATCAGAATCTCTGTAATTTTCTAATACATGTTGATGGATGACAGAATCATGAAGAAACCCCATGACCTGATCTCTGGCAACTCCAGTATAAATTCCAAATATTTTTACCCATATTTGTGAATTCTTCCCTTTCTTGGATATTTGAAATCATAAAGAGCAGTCCCATTTTGACATGTGCATGGAAATTCCTCTGTTTAGGACAAATGATATCCACACACATTCATACACACACATTCATAAAACATATATGTACTCATTTCAGGTGGAGGTATCCTATGAATGATTATTAAACCCAAATTTCTCTTCATTCATTTACGTGAATCTTCATGGAAAACATTCACTTGGTGGACAATCACACTGCACAGTCTGATTTCATCCTGCTGGGAATCTTCAGTCAATCCCAACACCCAACTCTTTCGGGTGTTTTATAGTTTTCCTGATGGCCTTTGTGGGAAACACTGTGCTCATTCTCCTTATAAGCTCTGAGGCCCGCCTCCACACCCCCGTGTACTTTTCATCAGCCAGTTGTCTCTCATGGACGTGACGTACATTTCCATCACTGTGCCCACGGTGCTCGTGGAACGGTTCACGGGTGTAAAGACTATCTCAGCCCCCGGATGTGGGATGCAGATGTTCCACTATGTGACTCTAGGTGGATCAGAATGTTTCTTCCTGGCCGCCATGGCCTATGACCACTATGCAGCCATTTGCCATCCTCTCCGTTACTCTGTCCTCATGAACCACAGGGTGTGTGACCTCCTGGCATCTGGCTGCTGGCTCCTGGGATCAGTGGATGACTTCATGCTCACCCCTGTCACCATGACCTTCCCCTTCTGTGGATCCCTGGAGGTCCATCATTTCTTCTGTGAGGTCTCTGCTGTGATGAAGCTCTCCTGCTCAGACACTTCTCTATACAAGACACTCATGTACCTCTGCTGTGTCCTCATGCTGCTCATCCTTGTGACCATCATTTCAGGCTCCTTTGGTTTCATCCTCCTCACCATCCACAGGATGAACTCGGCAGAGGGCTGGAAGAAGGCCTTTGCCACCTGCTCCTCCCACATGACTGTGGTCACCCTCTTCTATGGGGCTGCCGTCTACACCTACATGCTCCCCAGTTCCTACCACGCCCCTGAGAAGGACATGGTGGTGTCTGTCTTTTATACCTCACTCTATAACTGTCTATAACTCACTCCTCTGTTAAACCCACTAATCCCCAGTCTCAGAAATACGGATGTCATGACAGCTCTAAAGAAAGTTTTGAATGTGGTATCTGCCTTTCAAGAAACTGCAAAGTCAGAAGATTTCATGTTTTTAATTTTTTCTAAATGTTACAATTCTCCTATCTTATGATAGTGCTATTCCTTAGACTTTCATACCATGATGTCTCATCTCAATTTCACACTTTTTTTATGAATTGTATTTGTGTTCTTAAAAATTATTTGATTTCATACACTTTCTCCAAAGTGTTTTTTAACATTTTATTGTACTAATGTCATAATTAGTGACATTTATAATGAAAATCTCATGCAAAAAAAAGGGAGAATATAAATGGTGCAGCTGCTTTAGATAACAATCTGACAGTTCCTCAAATAATGAAAGTTAGATTTACCATGTGACCCTGAAGCCCCAATATTAAATAATTCCAAAAGGAGACCAAAACACATATCCAAATGAAATCTAGTACATAGGAACATTATTCAGAAACATCAGAATATTAAAAGAAATAATATATCCATCACCTGATGAATGGACAAATATCATGTAACAATGTAATTAAATATTATTTGGTCATGTAAATCAATGAAGCTCTGATGTATGTATGCACAACATAACTTTTGAAAGAATTATGCCATGTATAATAATCTAGCTACAAAAGTCCCTTCATTATGTAATTCCATTCTTATGAATCACCCAGAATATGTAAACTTTGGTGGCCGAGTTTAAATTACTGTTTGCTTAGGGTTGGAATGGATGAGTTAGTAGGGGGTTGATAGTTAATGGGTTTGGAAGTCTTTGAAGAATGTGAAAATGCTCTAATTAACTAAAGAAATTGTTACAAGTAGTTATGAATGTGTTAAAATCGTAATTATGCACTTTAAATGAGTGACTTGTGTGTATATGACCATCTCTCAATTAATGTGTTATGTATTTATTATAAGTGCATTCTACAAATTCAAGAAGGCAGTGAAAGTTTCCATCATGTAAGAGAGATGGTAAATATACAATGAAAAAGTTCACCTACTAATGATGCAATTATTACATGTGAAATGAAAAATACATTGGATTGAAAAAATATCCAGGGCATTTCAAAACAAAATAGTGCTAAATACTAAGGCATAATAAGTAAGACTGTCCAAAATGAAATGGAGAACACAAATACTGGGAAAAAAACATCTACCCAATGTGATAATATTTCAAATATTTCCTACATGTAATTGTTATGTGCAATACAGAAAAAATAGGAGGACATAAAAACGCTTTGATGAAATAATGGAGAAATAATTTCCATATTTGACAAAAATGATGAAGTCACTATTGTATGGAACAAAAATTCAAGCACAAGAAACATTCTGAAGCAAAAGGATATGTCATAATTAATAAACATATAATCACTAATGAAAGCGATTGATCGTAGAGACAAAGGATATAACTAGTAGTAAAGGACACATCATAGGAAATGATGCAGACCAAGACAAACTTCAGCAACATATTGAAAACATTGAATTAAAAAAATTAACTTAGAATTTATATCCAGTATAAATGTCCGTCCAATCTGAAGATGAATTGTTCTAAAAAGATGAAGTTGTAAACATCTTCAAACAATGAATATATTGGAAAAACTGATAAGAATCAATTTTGGTAGAAATCAAGTACCTCATCACACATATACCAAGCAAGGGGAATGTTTATGAAGAAAAAATACCTCAGTGAAGTAACTGACACTTTAGTAAGTTATGAATGTGTTAAATATAATGTGTTTTCTTTTGTTGAAACAAAAATTGAGTCTGCCTCTCCACCACTCAGGTACTAGTTGTTTATGTCAGAGTGAGTAATAGAGAACTTATTTTCAAAAACTGGGGTTATGATTTTGCCATGCATGGTGACTTCCTGAAGAAGAAGTGCATGAGCTATTTCCTCCTCTTTGCAGATGCCCAGCCCAGTCCTGGGCGATGCTTCAGGATGCAGTATGCAAAAGCCCTGAACTCACCTGCTCTGGTGGCCACAGAAAACCTACAGCTACATGTGCACCAGCTCAGAAAGATTCTGAACCGAAGTGAACAAAACCTTCATGACAAAGGAAAGTAGGGTCACATCCAGACAGGCAGAAGAGGCAGACACATGTTCTTGACAAAATACCAAAACCTGCTCAGTAACTCACCATTAACTGGAATCTCAGAATTATGGAAATTTCCGTGAGGAGCAAGAAATTTGTACTCTTATCACACACATCAACTCCTGGTCTTTCACAGGAAAGAGCAGCCTCTAAATCATAACACCAAATGGGACTGTGTACAGGAGATGTGTAGAGCTGTAGGAAATTAAAAACTTGCTCTTAACTGGCTTGCATGCATGCCCACAATCTTAAGACCCATGACAAGAGCAGCAGTTCGAGAAATGCATAGAGCCTTATGCTAAGGAGACACACTTCCTAACCTTAAAGGAAGTGCAGGAGAGGTGGGAGTCTGTTGGGTATCTTCCATGGATGGAAAGAATTGTTGCCATGATTTATTTTATTTTATTCTACCTTGCTAGACCCCAAATTGGAAGCACCATTGTGGAAATCTCCATGTACTCTACTACTGCAGGTTGGTGTGTAATCACCCCATGCCATAGACATGTTATACCAGCTGACAGCACGGTACCCCATCCATGCCACAACCACACCACCTCTTGCCCAGTGAGTGCCCAGCCCCTGGACTCAGTTGTAATTCTTCTGGGCAACAGAAGTCTTGCAACAGCAACATGAACTGTGGACCCACATGGGGAGGCAGCGGCAGGGCCTGGATTTATTGGTCAGGTGGAACTACACTTCTGGACCCCATGGACCCTTTCTTATAAATCTCCTCCAAGATGAAAAGAGGTTGCTGCTTTGCTTATTACATAGTATGAAACAGAATCAACCAAAATGATGAGACAGAGGAATGTGTTCCAAGTAAAGAAAACGACAAAACTTTTTACCAAGTGAAAAAAAGAAGATGTAATGAAATGTACTAAGTAATCTACATGACAAGGAGTTCACAATAATGATCATAAATATGTCCACTGAACTCAGGAAAATAACAGATGAACATATTGAGAATTTTAAAAAAGGATAGAAAATACCTGGAGCTGAAGAATATTATAATTGAACTGAATAACAAGTGAGGTTTCAGTGGGAGATGGGATGAAACAGAAGAACAGATCAGTGATCTGGAAGACAAGACAGTGGAACTTACCCAAGTTACTCACCCAAATAAGACAACACCAAGGTCCCCACACGCAGTCACACTCTTATTAAAATGTGAAAAAGTAAAAATTAAAGAGAGGATCTTAGAAGTAGCAAGAAATAAACAACTTGTTATATATAAAGGAAACACCATAAGGCTATCAGCAGACTTTTCATTAAGAATTTTTCAGCACTTAAAGCAGCAGGACAACGTATTCAAAGCATGACAGAAGTCCCCCAGCCGACTGTGCTCCACCCGGCATGGCCATCACTCAGAGCAGACGGAGAGATGAGAGGTTTCCAACAAGCAAAACCTCATGGGCTTCATCACCAGATGAACTAAACCAGACTTACAAGAATCATGAAAGGGACGTCTATAAGCTGAAATGGAATGGCATTATTTAATGACAAGAAAACATGTGAAAGTAAATTCATCACTGAAAATTTATATGAGAGAGCAAAATAAATACAACAGGTGTATATGATAGTTACTAACTTTCAAAATACAAATTTTTAAAGTTAGTTAAAGATCAAAAGAAAAAGTAGTACTATACTATGAAAATTATAATAATTAAGGGATGCATAAAATAAAATATGTAAAAAGTCACATCAAAAACAAAATATGTGAGAAAGTAAAAATGAGAATTATGTATTGTATGGAAACTGAGGCTGCTCTCAACCTAAGCAGTCTGTTATACATAGGGTGTCACAGGAGATCCTCAAGGTGAAAGAAAAGAAAACATCAGAGTGATTACACACAGGAGGATGAGAAAGTAACCTCAACATGATGTAACATTACAAAACCACAGGGAATACAGAAAGGAAAGAATAGTAATTACAAAAAGAAATACAAAATAATTGACACAATGGCAATTATATATATATATATATATATATATATATATATATATATATAACTACTTTAAATGCAAATGGGCATGTTTTTTTCAAAACCAGGAGTCATCTGTATGTAGCACAGAAAGACTCATTTCAGAAATAAGGATAAATACAGAATGAAAATGAATATACACAAAAAGATGTTCCAGGGAATTGGGAGTGAAAATAAAGCAGCTATTATCACAGAAGAGAAATTGACTGGAAAAAGAACAGTGTAACAAAATGGAGTCTAACATAAAAACAAAGGAATCAGTCCTGCAAGAAGATACAGCACCTTTACATATATGAACCCAATAAAAGGGAACTTAAATATATAAAACAAATATTAACAGTCTGAAACAGCAGTTGACAGTAAACAGTTATTATTTATGACATTAATATTCCATTTATATCAATGCATAGATCATCCAAACAGAATATCAACTGGCTTATAAAGTCCAAAAACATTGGCATTAGATAGCACATTATACCAGATGGTCTAAAGAGATACATACAGAATATTCCATCCATAATCAACAAAGATTCTTCTCAAGTGAATGTCAAATGCCCTCCAGGGGAAATCCCACATAAGCCTCAAAAGAATTCTCAATAATTAAAGAAGACAAATTCATAAATATTTTATTCCCACCCAAGTTGACATAAAACCAAAATGAAGTAAATAAATATAAGGGAAAGCCACAAAAAATGCAGAAATTAAACAACATGCTTCTGAACAACCAAAGCTCATCAAAGAAAGCATAGGAAAAAAAAATGCCTAGAGACAAATGAAAACAGAAATATTAAATTAAAAATTCTATCAGAATCAGCAAAACTACTTATAAGTGGAAAGTTCATAGCAATAAAAGCCTACTTCAAGAAACAAGGAAAATTTCAAATAAAACATCTTATTTTACACTGAAAGGAGCCAGATAAAGAAGACAAACAGGACAGGAAAAACTATCCTGTGGTCATGGATGAGAAGAAAGAGCATTGTCCAAATGACATCCTCTCCAAACAATTTACAATTTCAATGCAATCCCTGTCATAATACCAATAGCATTTTTCCATTACCTAGAACAAATATCCAAAACTTATAAAGATCCACAAAGATCATGAAAAACCAAAACAATCTTGAGAAAGAAGTCAAAAGCTGGAGTATCATGCTTCCTGACTTTAAGCTACACTACAAAGGTATAGTCATCAAAACAGTATGGTACTCACAGGAGAACAGACCCTAAGATCAATGGAACAGAGCAGAGAGCACAGACATGAGCCCATACACATATGGTCAGTTAATGTGTGACAAAGGAAGCAAGAGTATACAGTGGGGCTCCGGTGTGACTGACATAGGGGGATGCTGGGGGTGCTCGCCCCGGGGCAGTGGTGCACTGATGGGCACATCGCCATGGTGGAGGTGGGCTTGGGCACATGGGGATCCAGGCTGCCCATGTGCAGAGAAGCTGGTGGAGGAAGGAGGGCCTCAGAAAGTCATTGGAACCTCTCTCTTTGGAAAAACAGACCCGTAGTACATCTGATATGGTGTCCACATCCTGTGTCTTAGTTGTAGTAGTGAAGTTGTGCTTCACGAAGCTAAAGAATGGTATTTACTGAACGAAAATATTATGCATTTATCAACAAGATGGAGTCTGTTAAAACAAGCTGTTGCAAATTGGCTCAACAGTGCTGATCTTATGTTGATGAAATTACAGACCTTCCAATCAAACTTCAATTAATTGAAACTCTACAAATGATCACAGAGGGAAATTTTGTGTTGAAATTGAGCATGCTCAACTGACTAAGGCATTAGCAACTATAAAAGAGCAAAATGGTGATGTGAAAGTGGTAGCCTCTGTTTAACAAGAGCTTTAGGTGGAAACCAATGCGTTACTAGAAAAGGAAGAGCAGGTGGAGTTTATTTTGGAGCAAAATAGGCTCTGCCCAGCTGTGAAGGATTACATCCGTATCCAAATCATCAGAAAGAGAATTAACACCCAGTTTTTCCATGAGGAAAATACAAAGAAATTACAGATTACAGTTGAAATACTGTAACTTAATGATTCAGCTGAATCAGCCTGAGGGCTCCTATTTGCCTACTTGCAAGCACTACATATATGATCCTCTTTGCAGAGGGCAGAAAGGGAAACGTGGCAGCAGGCTCTGAAAAGTGTGTCTCCTATGTTACCCTGGCTCCATTTGACAACCAACAGTCAGATTTGGCTCACTGAGTGAATGATGACAAGAAGATAGAAGAAATCCCTAAATGCAAGGATCTTTTAAAGCTTTTTACCACAATGTAGTTGATGCATTGGTCCCAGTTGTTGAAGACTATGGAATAGAATTAAGGAAAGGTCCTGCTTCCCTAGTCCCTCACATCCAAGAAGGGCTTCAAAAGAGAATTCTGGTCCCCACTGGGCTGACCTTCCTGACTGCTGAGGGGAGATGGGGGAATTATGGAGGAGGACTCAGAGGAACCTAACACCCAAGGTCTGAGATCAGCAGCCGTGCTAGTCAGTTTTCTAAATGGGTGATGGGTGCCCCAAGTTATGCACAGCAGATGGTGGGTCACTATCAGGAAAGTAAAAGAAATATGCCGGTTGTTTCTGACACCCACCCTTCAAATGGCATTCTGGATGGGCCACCAAAGATGTTACTGGCTGAGATGCTGTTTCTTCCAAGGATCATGTCTTAGAGGTGGCAAAGAATGAAGCCAGAAGACAAGATGAGGAGTGAAGAAGAAAGGAAATCTAACACTTTTCAGGAAGGGCTCCAAGGAGGGATGCTGCTGGGGCTGCACTGTTTAAGGTTTATAAGCCCAAACATGGAGTGAATCAAGCAAGTGGCTGAAGTCACTGCTAGGGGCTGTTGATATGGCCGAGCTGGGATCAGAGAAAAGAAAACCTCCCTTTTTCCCTCAGGCTGATTTTCCCAGATGTCCAGGATGAGGCGTCTTTGCTGAGAAGCCTTGACCCTAGTTCTCTTCTGCCTGTGTCTTACCGGAACCTTGAGCTCTACCTGCCTGTGTCTGACTTACACCTGCCTTAATTACATCAGGATTCAGGTCACAAAGAAGTGGGCAGAGTTAAGGATTTTCATCAGGGGATAGAGAATGACCCAAAAGCATCAACGAAAGGCTGCAACGGGAGGCGCAGGGGTTTCCAGGATCCATAGCAGCTGAAGTTGCAGGAGGATGACCACTGTGAGACCTGGGCTGCAAGTGAAGGGACTCAGACACCTCCAGCACAGATGGTGCTGAGATAGTCAATACTCAGACCTCAGTCTGCTCCTACCTGCCAGTCACCTGCTGGGGTCTCTCAGTGGTCAAACCATCCAGAAGGCAGAGGGACAAGTAGAAGACAAGGAGGAGCTTTTCCTTCTCAGATGGTGGGGGCTAAATTAGTCAAGTATTATACAGCATGAGAATTAACACTTTATATCAAAATTTAAAATCCTTCATCATTTGCACCAATAATACCCTTCTGGGAATCTGTCCTACAGAAGGAATCATATATGTGATTGACATACCTGTTCTAGACACTCATCTTTCAAATAATACTTACCAACTAGTAAATACAGTACCACTAAGTTCATCAATAGCCCATTTATTTTAAAATCACTGACATATCCACCCTATAGATTATGACCCAGTCTTCATGCACCAAATTGGTAAGACATCAAAACTAGCATGCTGAGCAGAAAAACCATGTTGTAGTCCCATGCTTGATTCTCTTATTTAAAAAGAAGTTTGAATTACATAATTCAGGGTTCCTAGACATAACAGTAGAGGTTTATGCTTCCTAAACTCAGCGTCTAACAGGCACAGAAAGAATTTATTTACAAATAATAGTCTAAGAAGGGGAAGAGGTAATTACAACTATTTTAAATGCCAATTTTATCTATCTAGTTAAGTAAGTCTTATTTTTAGCAAATCCCTGGAAATGGTATTGTTCATTCTATTTCTTTAAGTTTTATCTTTCAAACACATTGAAGAAAGCAGAAAATTTATGAAAAATGTTGTCAAGCTTCTCTACCTAATTTGTGTTGTTTAATTCTTAAATTTGGATAAAGAATTTCAATCACTGTCCTTAATGTGCTCTGGAGGGTATAGAAACCTGACGTCCTGTTACCATGTTATTGAATGATCAATTCGTCTAAATGGTGGTGGTATCACTGTCATAAACACATGAACAAGTAAGAAGCTTGAAAGTGTGCACTACTTCAGTGCACAGCTAGTTATTTGGCACTGTAAGCAAGAGCGATTGAATGCCTGGAGCGCTTCTATTTCAGTTTTTAACTCTACATATAAGAACTTTCCAGCAGCAATCATTCCTCCCTAAGAATTCTAAGTATTAGATTCTATATATAATTTTTCAAATATTTTTCCATCTACATAGTTCCTGTAAATTCTTATTACCAATAATGAAAAAAGTAAATTTTGAACACATTATCTAAAAATAATCATTCTAAAATCACACTTAAGTAAACTTTTTGATTTGAAATAGAGTAATCTAAAAAAATTCGGAAAAAAAATTTTGAAACAATATAGCTCCACACCAGTTTCTGTTTCATTTGTTCCATTTTTCTCTCCGTGTCTAGGACACTGAAAGTGGAACCATCAAATGTGTGTATAATTATGGTCCAGCAAATTGAGGGCTGAGGTATACAATTATCAATTACTTTTTAATTACAGCATGTGTATGGTATTCATTCATTTTACTTTGACAAAAATATTGGAAATTTGTTTCCCAACATTGTTTCCTAAAGACTGCATGAGTCTTAATTTATAGTCATGACCTAATCAAGTGTGTCAAAAGGAAAAGGGAAACCATCTGATTCTTTACAAATTAGACACAATACATTGGAATATGGAGAGCAACCACGTCTGTAGCTTTCTTTAAAACAGGTGCACCAAGGCCCCACACACTCCAAATACTGCCTCCCCCCAGGCCTTCCTGCTGCTCAGGCATAAGGTCTGTCCCACTCAGATCAACACCGCTCATTTCATTACCCACACTCATCTGGTCTCCTAGCCTCCAGCATTCACTTCTACAGTTGATTTCTGTCAGTTTAACATTACTAAAATACGAATCTGGTCATTTCACTACTGTTTATAAAACTCTTGGTCGCAGAAGGGCAAGAAATGAGAATATAAAGTGCAGCAGGAAATGAGAAGCCATTGGGACATTTATGTTTCCTGCTTGGTCAACCATCTGTCCTTCCTGCTGCACATTTTCTCTAGATCTTGTCTCTGAGTTAGTTCCCCATTCCCTGCCCTTCTCTACTCATCTGAGCATAACATCTAGTCACCAACCAGTATTGTTTTCCAGGCACTGCTATCATTCCCCTTGTTTGACAATACTCTTAGGTCACAGATAGAACCGAGGTACCGTTGTGACCTGTATGATTTCCATATGAGCATCTAGTGATAGCATATATTTTATGATATTTATTTGCATATAAAACTGCAACTACAGGTTAAAATTCCTTGGGTACGGCAAACAAGTAAATTCAGATTTTAACTTCATTTAGCTATTATTTTGAATGTAATATAGTATAAAAAATATTTATTGAATAAATGACTTAGATCATTGATATTCTTATGTGTTTTTTTCCTAATAAATATATACTTAGGAATCCAGCTCAGGTGTTACTTCATGGAAGGAAACCACCCTAAATCTTTCTTCCACTCTTGTCTTAGTTTTCCCACAGTTCCTTATGGAATTCAAGATCCTAAACCTACCTCTTGCTATCAAAAATTAATTGCTACTAAGTGCATTGAGGTTTGGACTGTATAAAGAAAAGTAGCCCAAATAAAGTTGGGAAGATGACAGAACTGTCTCAGTAATCATTAGACACATTGAAATGAACACGTTTCCTAAGAATTATGTGACACTGCACAAACATAACACAAATTAAAAAAAGAAGTGAACATATTCAGAAAAGGAGGAAGAACTGATATTTTAAATATTTATGTGGAATAATTTTATATATACAGAAAAGTAGCATGGGTATGCATGGTATGAAGCCCATACACTTTTGACCCAGAATTACCAATTTTTTAACACTGCATCTCTTTCACTTCATCTCTTTTCCTCTTTCTAATTTAAATATATTTCAAAGCTTTGCATGACTTTCTCTTCTAAATAATTTTATTATGTGTTTCCTGAAATTATGGATATTTTTTCTGTAGATTCACAGTGCAGTTACCAGCTTCAGTAAAAATAACACAAACACAATATGCTTGTACAAAATATCTTAAAGAGTTACAAAGGAGAAAGACAGACAACGAGAAATTTTTCAAAATAGAGATTTTCTAGTACAGGGATACAAATTTTAAAAGACATATGAAAAATAAATGAGACATCATGCTATGAATATATAAATAATATTGTTGGCATAAGATTCTAAATGTATGATATTTAGACAAAGGAAAAGCAGTATTAAATTTTCCTATTTTATGGCTTCTTGAAAGACAGGTTCCACATTCAGCATTTTCTTCAGAGCCCCCATAACATCCTTATTTCTTAGACTGTAGATCAAAGGGTTTAGCACAGGAGTGAGTATGGTGTAAAAGACAGACACCACCATGTCCTTCTCAGGGGTGTGGTAGGAGCTGGGGAGCATGTAGGTGTAGACGGCAGCCCCATAGAAGAGGGTGACCACAGTCGTGTGGGAGGAGCAGGTGGCAAATGCCTTCCTCCGGCCCTCTGCAGAGTTCATCCCGTGGTTGGTGAGGAGGATGAAACCATAGGAGCCTGAAATGATGGTCACAGGGATGAGCAACATGAGGATGCAGCAGAGGTACATGAGTGTCTCATACAGAGAAGTGTCTGAGCAGGAGAGCTTCAATACAGCAGGGACCTCACAGAAGAAATGATGGATCTCCCAGGACCCACAGAAGGGGAAAGTCATGGTGATGGGAGTGAACAAGAAGCCATCCACTGATCCCAGGAGCCAACAGCCAGATGCCAGGAGGTCACACACCCTGTGGTTCATGAGGACAGAGTAACGGAGAGGATGGCAGATGGCTGCATAGCGGTCATAGGCCATGGTGGCTAGGAGGAAACATTCTGATCCACCTAGTGTCACATAGAGGAACATCTGCATCCCACATCCGGGGGCTGAGATAGTCTTCACACCCGTGACCCGGTCCACGAGCACCCTGGGCACAGTGACAGAAATGTATGTCACGTCCATGAGAGACAACTGGCTGATGAAAAAGTACATGGGGGTGTGGAGGCGGGCCTCAGAGCGTATCAGAAGGATCAGGATGGTGTTTCCAGACAAGGCCATCAGGAAAACCAAGAAAATGACCACGCCAAGAAGGGCTGAGTGTTTGGATTGACTGAAGATTCCCAGCAGGATGAACTCTGACCTTCCTGAGTTGTTGGCCATCCAGGTGGTGTCCTCCATGACTACACCTGGCCCATGAAGGAAGGCATTAGGGTTAGTAGATCACTCATGAGCAACTAACCTCTGAAATAAACATTTAGTGAGTGTGTGTATGTGTGTACCAACCCAAATATGCTAACTGAAGGAAATCCCATGGCCTCCAGATTTGGAACTTACAAAGTACCTGGAATTCTACTAATTGACCAGAAAAGTAGCAATTCACAACTGTGGGTCAAAAGAATTGGTAATTTATGGTGAGGCTGCCACAAGTTGAGGTCATGAGATTATCTGAAAATACAGTGTCCTTTATAAACAAGTATGAAATTTGCACAACTTATACATGTTAGCTATATCATGGTGGCTGTAATGTAAAATATTACACTGTATACTTGAAAATTGCAATGAGGATATAACTATTTTCTCACCATAGCAACAACAAATTGATAATAATATGAGTTGAAGGCTATGTTAACTAATCTTTTGCAGTTAATACTTTGCAATATATACCATATCAATTCACCTTATTACACATCTTAAACTTATAGAATATATGCCAATTACATTTCAATAAAATGAAAAAATTTAAAAATAAAAATTGGAGAAAAATGAAAAAGGTAGCATTAAATTAACATAGATTTCATGTAAATAACAGGGGAAAGTATAGAAATCTGTAATCTAAAGAACAGAGATCAAGAGAAAGATGTAAAGGAAATGAACTTAGTTTACTTTCAGAGTACTGACTAGTGGTACTGTCTTTGAAAAATCTGTTGAACTATTAGTTTCATATACTTCATCAGCAAAAAAGAAAAACAACAGTTATTCACAATTTTCCTTGAACTTTAAATGATAAAGTACATGTATACATATACATATGAAATTCCATTTCATAGCTAAGAATTTATGTGATGTTGGCATTTGTGATTATTATTAATATTGATTAAGTTTTTGATGCGTCTTGTGATTAACAGTAAGGAATTTTCTTTAAAGACATGAGAGAGAAACAAAACAATCACAGCAGGGCTACCCACTAGCTTCTTTAGCTCCTTTAATTGCATTCCTATTTATAGTCTCAGAGGAGATTTGTCATAAAAAGAAGCCACTCAATCAGTGGGCATAGTAACACCAGGGATGATGTCACTCTCTTGCTTCTCTTTGTACACTTAACCGGGACATGCGCCATTAGCCCATCCGGGTGAGATGAATAACGTCATCCAATGCTGGTTTCAGCCACAGAAGTACACAGTACTGCAAGAGCAAAGGGTAATGATTATTTTGAATTGTTCTGCTTCTGACACATTCTATTAGTTGTTGAAAATATTACCTCAAATGTTTACTTGTCATCTGTATTTAAGTAGAAAAGCAAATACACTTTCCCTTAAGAATCTCTTTATATGTCATGTATTTACTGCAATATATTAGGAAATGCAGTATATATAGCAATATATTAGGAATTTTTGTTTTCCAACTATTTGTGGACACAGGAATATATATATATATATCCGCATTTACTGGATGATGCATTTTCTTTCCCTGAGACTGAAATATTACAGAGGAAGAGCTACTATTTTACTTGGAGTGGGAATGATAACTTGGAGTTGATTTCTGAGGTTTGTAAAATACTACAAACAAACGTCTGCATCATATTTATAATTCCCCAGGAAAGCTGACATGGGTGCCCGACACCAGGTCATCCCCCATGGAGGGAAGGCCCTGCTGTCAAGAGACCTGAGGCAGAGGCACAGCCTGTGGGGCCAAAACATGGGCTGAAATGAGTTCTCACTCTGCTTGGTTTGTGGCATTAGGCAGATACTCTGAGAACCTGAAGCTTTTATCATGTAAAAGGACAAAGTAAGTGAGTAGGTACCTCATAGGCTCCTGGGAAGGATGGAATGTGGTGAGCATTAGAACAATTCCTGGAATGCCAGTCAGCTTCAAATAAAGGTTTGGCATATGCCACAGACATTATCCATGACCTCAAGTTAAAGCACTAAACTGCTTCCATGAAATTCAGGGAATTACGTTAGAGTAAGTCTGCATGGGGTGGGCGCTGCTGTTGAGCGTGGTGCAGACATGGCTCCCTGTCTGCCTGTGTCCCAGGTGGGCTGCTTGCTGTGGCCTAGTGATGCTGATCCCCATTTACTGAGGTGCAGCAGAGATTTCCCCAGTGACCCCAAATTCCCTTCCAGTCTCCCAGCACTCACTCAGCAAACAGCTGAAGGTCTCACATGACTGGTCCCTGTGCTAGCCCTTATTTACTTTTCCACAAGTAGGCTGGGAAATAAGTGTGCTTTGCAATTCATTGGATTATTTTTAAAACTTTCAGGAGCTCAGAATCCACATGCCAAAGTGTATGGTATTTGAAAGAAAGCTTACATTTTCTAAAGCAATGTGTCCAGATTTCTTGGATATTTATATTAAGAAATTGAAATCATTGTCAGTGTTTTCTGCTGCTCTAACACCCTGAATAAATTTTATTTATTAATAGATTGAATATAGTAATTAACCTTTGGAATTAACACAATAAAATATATTTGGTATGCAAAATATCATTGTGAAATATCCCTGCAATATAACCACCTGTAGACTCTTTCCAGAAAGAGAAGCTCATATTTCCTTCTTGTTAATAAAGATTTTAACTTGTCTGAAATTGAAAATCTTCAGAGATGTAATCTTTATGAGAAAATACAGATAAAGCTCTTACTGATTCCCTTAGAAAGACCAGACATCTTTTGTATCTATCATTCATTTCATTTATATTGTAGTTCTTTGAAAATTATACATTAAATCATATTTATATAATATTTGTCCCTGAATAGACTGATTGTGACCTCCCTGAGTTTAATGAATTTTAATTTGTCTTTGATTTATCTTCAGATGAATCAGAAGCTGCCAGTGACCAGCAACATAGAAAAGCCAACAGTGAACTGGAGAGGGGGAAACATCTCAGTGCTTTTCAGCATTCCACTCTGTCTGTTTCCATGAAAAATTATTTCTGAGTACATTAAAGCAGTTAACATTTGGGGAAGCAAAAACCTTGCCTGACAAATGGCAATGACACTCGCAGTCCTTTTCTTGTCCCCTGATATTTACAGCAAGTGGTAGAAGCTTTAAGAAGGTCAGTTTCAACTTGGAAAAGCATGTCCTAGATAGAAAAAAATGGATTTCTACAAGAAATTTTTCCTAACCAGGGTTAAAATAAGAATTATGTGAATATATTTATATGTTTATATTTAAAGTGTTTATATTCATAAAGTAATTATATGTATCTATATATAGATAATATACATAATTCTTATGAATATATAAACAAATTCATGCATAAGTATGCTGTGAATACAGAAATTATCAATTCGAAATTATCAAAAGCATAAGTAGTTACAAAGACTGGTGAACTGAGCTAATATATTTTATATCATCAGACAATAACAGTAAGAGCAGTATCTTACCCAGATTCTGCACAATTATTTCTCTATATATTAATTATTTAAAATAGCAGTATGTATGTATATTCATCAGTAACTGTCAGGTTCCAACTACTTCCACTATTTTAGCTCATTTGTTCCTAACCATGCCTGAGATCATTGTGCCTCTGTGCGTTTTATGTAGAGTGGAGAGGGGGGCAGGGGTGCAGGATAAGCTGGACCCACAGCTGCAGTACGACTTCAGAGTCTGGGCTCCTAACATTGCCCCTAGGTTGTCCAAAGGGTTCCTTGGTGAGGCCCACAGGCTACTTCTGAATATACGGCTCAACCCACCCAACTTCACTGCTTCAACGTATGACCCAGTCTCACAGTCACAATGGGTTCAAACATTCATATGGATTTTCTCAAACTGTGATTCAGTTATTTTTTAAGTCTTTTTATATATTGAGGTATAATTGACATATAACAGTTTATTAGTTTCAGGAGTATAATGTAATGACTCAGTATTTGGGTACATGGTGAAACATAGAATATTTCTTATATGGAATACAGCTTCAAGAGTGTTTAAGACCCTACCTGGATCCTGAAACCAGAGATATTAATGAAATCCTGATTCCTATAACAAACATTTTAGAAAATTGATATCCTTTTTTAATAATTCACTTTTTGTGTTCACATACACCAGTGTCTGCAAATTTACATTCTTGATAAAGGACATATATCATTAGGTCATCTCATGACTTTGGACTTTGAAAACCTCACAAGTTACTAATTGTTCTGTTCCAGAGTTGTGAATTATTATTTTCTGGTATAATCATAGAATTACAGGTAATATGTAACCTCTAAGTCTCCAGCACATGGAGTTCCTCAACTTGGAATAATTGGGTTAATGCATACACACACACTCACACACACACATACATACACAGCCATATGCACACATACACTAAATAATCATTCAGCAGGTGGCATCTCATGAGTGATCTATTACTTCACTCCTTCGTGGGCCAGGTGAAATCATGGAGGACACCACCTGGATGGCCAACCACTCAGGAAGGTCAGAGTTCATCCTGCTGGGAATCTTCAGTCAATCCAAACACCCAGCTCTCCTCTCCGTGGTCATTTTCATGGTTTTCCTTGATGGCCTTGTCTGGAAACACCATCCTGATCCTTCTGATACGCTCTAATGCCTGTCTATTATTATCATCACGGACCTGAGAAGGTCCCTACAGATGCCTTTGCATTGTGGAATTTAATCAAGGAAGTTTTAGAACTTAAACAGCACGTAGAGGCCCCCCCCCAGATTTGACCAGAAGACTCCTACTGGAGTAAGGGCTGCCTTAAAGCAAGCAGAACTAGAAGGAGACACAGAATTTATGTGTTATGCAACTATTTTTGAAAGATAATTTGATGATGAAAGTGTATCCTGGGAGCCCATCCCATATAAATTATTAAAAGAATTAAAGATTGCGTGCAAAGACTATGGTCCTTTGACAACTTACACTTTGACATTGTTAGAGGCCTTATCTAATAGATGGATAACACCGCTACTCTCTGTAACAAAATCTCGAGTGATGCTGGCCTCTGCCTCCCCTTATGATGAAAGATTAACTCCAGAAAAAGAAGAGAATTTTGGAGAAACTGCAGCCCAATATAATCGTTTTAGAATAGGTGCTGCTCAACTAGTTAAAAAGCCTCCAGATTTTAAAGTATCTGTAATCAAGTAAACTAAAAGGAAAGAAAGCAATTTAATATTAATAACTCAAATCTTTGTGTCAGTTTGTCTGTGTATACGTTCTTTTGTGAAAAGTGTTGCTAACTGTAGTCATTGCATCTCAATCTGTATGTTTGTGTGTCTAAGTGTGTGAATGAAAAATATATTTTTGCCTCCGGATGGTATTAATAAAAATTGATTTAAAGACAAGAGCTTATAAAAATTGGGCATTCTAAAACTTCTAGAAAATTCTAATAAAAGATATTAAGCATTAATGCTAACTTAAATTAAACTGAAACGGACATGTCCTTATGGTTATCAGCTGCCTAAGTTTACCTAAAGTCATTGAAGTTGATATTATCTATTAAATCTTTCAAGAGAAAATGCTTAAAGAGAGGCTTGACTTTGTCTACTGTTTGGTAAAAGTTTTGTGAGCATGGTTGTTAGGGATGAGTAAACTAAATAAGTGTAGCAAGTAAATATCTTAATAATAGTGTGTTAATGTATTACAGTGTGTTACTGTGTGTAAACCTATAAACAGCTTGAAAATCTTTACAGTAATCTAAAACCTTAGTTTTGTGAAATTAAGCAGACATACTTTATGCTTAGAGATTGTGCTATAAAGCACATAGTTCTAGAAATTATAAAATGTGTTCATAAATTTGCTAATCTAAAGAATGCTAGTGTAACAGTTTACAATAGCCCACTTCTCAGTGTTCACTGAAAATTAAAGTTCCTAATAGTTTTAAATTCTAACTAAAACTACTTAAAATAAAAAAAAGATTATCTCTGCTTGCTAGAAAAGATGTGTGTTAAATAAGAGAAGGTATAAAGAATAGAAATTCATTTTGTTGAGGGTAAAAGAAGGTAACTTCTAAAGTACAGCTGTTTATTTAAAGAGGGAGAACTCTGAATGTAAAAGAAAGTTGTAGAAAATTTATGGAAGAATTGTTACCATCATGCTATGTGAAATTAAAGTAAATGAGTCTCGATATTAAGTACTCAGCAAATTAGAATTTTGTTTTCAGATAAATGGACAAAGTTTTCTTAAACTGTTAGCCTGCTCTTAATGTTGAAAGATTGCAAAGTGCTTTCTAATTGTTTTTATCAATGCAGTTTCTCATGCTTAAAGTCTCAATGAGTTGTCAAAGTATTTTAAAAAAATAACATCTTAATATTAAAAAGACCTAAAGCTAAATTTTGCTAACAACTATGAAACCTTTTGTATTTGCCTTTAAAATATTTTATTGTCATTCTAATTAAATAAATATTATTTTATAGTGATTTATGATTCTATTTAGATTATTTAGGCAAGTGCCTTAAAAACTTTTTGACAGCTTCCCGAAATCAAATTCAAAAAGTTGCTTTTACCTCTAGTTAACTCTGATATTTTCCAGAGGGCCCCTGGAACATGTCAGAGGAATTTTTTCTCCTCATTGGAGAAAATATTTGGCTAATTTGGCTTATTTACCTAATATATATATATTTACCTAGAAAGCACTGTCAAAGAGGATGATGCTAAACTTTGTTACTGAATGTTTTGTGTTACAGAAATATCCAAATTTCCTTATATCAATTGTCTTACAGTAAACTCTCATCATATCTTTAAACATTGTCATTCATAAGCCTGTTATCATTTGTAGTCACTGATTACTCCTAAATTAGTAAAGAACTAGATTTCAGCAGAACAGGTATTAGTTATATAAGATTAAGTAAACTAAAGAAAATGATTTTGTGACTTTTTGTTTTCAACTAATTCCAAACCTTTAATAAGATAGAAACACCTGCTTACAGGGCAACAGAAAGGGCCTGATGTTTTAATAACCTGTGGGAGAGGATATGCTTGTATTTTTAAACAGGACTCAGATACACCTGTGTGAGTACCAGACCGACTCATCAGACAAGTCTCCACCACCACCTCCTCCCCCACACAACTTCCCAAGACGAAGTGAAAGTCCCTGCCCAACAAAGAACCATGAAGAAATTCTAGTACAGCGTTTACAGAGCCTCGCTCTGTAAGATTCCTGAGAAGCTCACCAGTCATGACCAAGTCTTCCCCCACGGCGGTGATTAGCAAGATCAACTTGAGAAAGTGACCCTCCGACCTGAGACCAGATAGAGAAGTTGATGGAAGAAGCCGAAGCTGTAGATCGCCTTCAGGATTTGCCTGTTACTAGTAAAACTTTGTTTATTGCCATGCTTAAGTCCCACCCATATTAACTACATCTCTAAATGAAAAATCTTTCCTACATTCTGAATTATGGCGAGTTGTAGCTTCTGTCAGACTAGTAACACTGCATAACCCACAGGAAAAGCTGTTTATCAACTTCAAGCCTGTTTGCAAACTTCATATGTCTTTTTGCTATTTCAGAATTATATATTTATGAATATCAACAAAACTATAGATAAATTTATTATAAATTGTAATAATTGTACTCTTTCTACCTGGATTTTTGTAAAAAATAATGCAAAAGTTATTTCTATTCTGTACCATCTCCCATATTTGATAATTCCTGTTACTTTAAATTTTACATAGTTTAATGATTATGAGCTACAAGACTTTCGTGATACCAGCACTCTCTTATTTCAGGAAAAGTGTTTTGTAGTCCCTAGAACAAGAAATCCATATTGCCGCTTACTGATCATTGTCTAAGAATGTATCATTAGCTTTAGCCACTTGAGAGATTATTGATCAAAAATTAAAATCTAAAGTTAGTGCCCTAGAAGAGACCCTGCTTTATGCGAAGACCCAAGTGCAAAATTTAAAGACACGTTTAACCACCAGATGCCACAGTAGCTATAAATAGATTTGTGTTACACCTCATTTATATAATGATACAGAAATTTCCTGGGATAAAACAAAAAATCATTTATTAGGAGTGTAGGATGATACCAATTTATCCCTGGATATGGACCAGTTGCAGCAAACTATTAGCAATATTAGTACTGCTCACGTATCCTCTTCCTCTGCCTCTGAAGTAACAGGATATTTTCTTGCCACTCTGCAACATTACACCACCTCCAAATCCTGGTTTCCATCTTTTATTAATCTAGGAATTATAACCTTAATAATTCTTTTTCTTGTTTTATTTCTTCCAGTCTTCCTCCGACTGTTGAGCAAAGGAATAAAAGATACTGCCCTAGAATTGAAGACCTTAAAACTTGCCTTAAAAAATAAAAAAGGGGGAGATGCCGGGAGCCATGCTACTCAAGCTGTGTAGCAAAGCTCAGGCTGAAGGAAGACCCCCACAAATCAGGGGCCTTCGCAGCTGGCTCCCTCTATTACCCACCTTGATTGTTATTTTCCATTATACTATTGGCTTTGTTTTTGCTTGCATTGTTGCCAAAGACTAAGCTAACCTTTGCTAAGCAGCACGGAAAAGATGAGAACTTAAACTTCCCAGAAGCTTTTCAGGACAGTGCTCCCAAAGAATAGAACACGCAGGGGCCAAATGGTGATCTTGGCATAAAATACCGAAACCTGCTGTTAGTTAGTCAAACATTGACCAACCCATTTCCACTGAGAATGCCTCCCTTGTTTACAATGCTAGTAAAACTAGTGATGGAAGGTTTTCTAGAAATCAAGTTATGAGAGAATGTTGAATGGAATAACCCTGTTGACACTTAATTAATCATTTCATGTTTTCTTCCCTCTACTACTTTTATAGTTTGTTTTTCTTCTTTCCTAATTACAGCCCTTTACTAGAATTTGTGCCTCATACGTAAAATTATCAAGTACCATAATTTTCCAGGAAGTAAAGTTACCTCAAAACAAGTGCTGGGCATAGAAGCCACAGAGCATAAATCTGCAAAGAAATAAAAAATTAACATTTTCAAAGAACATTACTTCTCTCTCACTTGCCAGCTTTACATGTCCCTGTATGGCCCCGGAAGATGGCTGGTTAGCCAGAGATGGGTAAGATTCCTCAAGGGAGGAACAACCTAAGACAGGCACAGTCACAGGGGAGCCATCAGATGAGAAAAAGGGTGCCAACAGAGGTGAGGCTTAGAACCTCAACCCCCCCCCCAGTTTTGAGAGAAATCTTCTACACCTGTGGATGTTTTGTTGCCCTTGTTCAGCTTGGATTAAGACTTGGTTTGTAGGCACAAACCTGATCATCTACACCTGCCTTCTTACAGTTCTAAATCATGCTTTCTATCTATATCTTGCATTTACCTACTACATTAACATTTTATTAGATTCACATATAAAGTATAAAAATCAAATGAATAATCATACATTATATTTGATGTGATTGTTTATACTTTAAGGTTTGTAGTTAAAACAGAAACAGTTTCTATGATATGAATGCCCTTGCATTGTTCACCATGTAAGAACTTGTTTAGTCCCTGCAGTAGTGGAGTCATAGAGACCTGTGTAGCATATGTCAGGGAGATTTTGGTATCCACACAGAAGAAAGAGAAATGTAGATAAGAAGGGGAAATTTAGTTTGCTGCCTACTGTGCCCTATAAAGGGGTATAAGGTGAAGATATGAGTTTATGATTTTAGATTGATTATAAATTTATTAAAGTCTCTAAGAATATTTTCATGAGAAAGAATCCTAGCTAACTGTGGCACTAGGTGACCTGTATTTCACCCTGAGCTGATAGACTCCATAGTCGCTGCTACATACTGCACGCTCCTACGGTCACATGCACTTCTTAGAAACTGCGTTGCATAGAAACGTAAAACACAATAGAGTACATGTTGATAGGAAAAGTTTTGGTCAAGGAACAGGAAAACCATCACCTGTCTAATGCTTGACCAACCATGAATAGATTAGAAAGTAAAAGAAAGAAAAAAGCTTGCCTATACTTATTAACCAACTGCCTATACTAATTAATCATCAGAATAAAAAATAATCATATCCTTGTGCAAAATGGTATAAATAAAGCTGTTATCGGCACTTTGTCGAGAGACCACCTCCATCTGACTCCATGTCCTGTCTCTCCATACGCCGCCTCCATCCTGCACCTTCGGGCATCCCACCCCTAGGCTGGAGCTGGACTCCTGCATTCAGGGAAGCAGGTGAGCATGGATGGGTAGATGAACGGTGTTGGTCTATGTGCACCTGGACACGCAGAGCACCAGGAAGGCCTTTGGGGAAAGATATTTGGAGTGACTAGGGCCTTGGATCCATTTCATAAAGCCACAGACGTGGTTGCATATTAACCATGAATAGTTTTTGACTGTAAACTATGGATCTGTAGTGTTTGGGGAAACAATGTGGAAAACCAATTTCCAATATTGTTGTCACAGTAAAACTTAACAAATAAAAGATCTACACATGAAATTTAAAGTAATTGAGAAGCATATGAATTACAACTCAATTTGGTGGACATATTTGATGGTTCCACTTGCAATACCCAAAATATTGGGAAGATACTGAGCAAAATTAAACAAAATATTGTGTGCAACCATATTCTTCCAAGAGGAGGATTATGGATGGACATAAGGTGAAGGGCATAAATAAGTCCAAACTTCAAATTATAAGAATAAGTCACAGGTATGGATACATAATACAGGGAACATAGCAAGTAATACTGTAATGTCTTCCTATAGTGACAAGTGTGAACTACACTTACTGTGGTGAGTGTTTAGTATATAATTGTCAAATCAGTGTGTTTTACATTCAAATTCAGTACAATATTTTATATCTACTACATTTCCATAAAATAAATTTAAAATATGACATAAGCATTAACTTTCGGGAAGCAGCCTTAGCACTTTGTTTTCCTGAATATGTCTCCCCAGTAGAGCAGGGGAAAAAAGCAAAAATAAACAATTAGGACTATGTCAAACTAAAAATCTTTGACACAGTGAAGGATACTATCAACAATATGAAAAGGCAACCTACAGAAACAGGGAGTATATTTTTAAGTTATATGTGTGATATGGGGTGAATATCCAAAACGTGTAAAGAACTTATGCAACTCAACACCAAAAAAAGAAATAGTCAGGTTAAGTATGGATACAGTGTCCGCATAGAAATTCTTCCAAGACATAGAGGTGACCAGTGCACATGAAGGAATGCTCAACATAGCTAATCATCAGGGAAATGGAGGTAAGTCACACAATCTAGTAATATCCTCACATGAGTCAAAATGGAAATAACAAGTGTTGGCAAGGTTGTTGAGAAAAAAGAATCTTCATGAACTGCTGGTGGAAATATAAATTTGTTCAGCCATTATGGGAAAGAGTAAGGAATTTCCTCAAAAAGAAAAGAACATAAAAATCCTTATGATACAGTAATTCTACTTCTGAGTATTTACACTAATTTGAAAGGATGCATCTAACTCTACTGTTATTCATATTTGCATGCAATAGCTAAGATATGGAAGAAACCTGCATCCGTCAATGGATCACATCATCTTATAAGATGGATATACGTATATATATATATATACGTATATATATATATAATTGAATATTACTCAGCCATAAAAAAGTAATGAACTCTTTCTACTCATGACAACATGTATAGACCAAGATGGTATGCTAAATGAAAGTAAAGAATGCTAGGTGGCAGAAAAAGACAAATACCACATGATTTCACTTGTATGTGGAATCTAGGAAACAGAACAAATTAACCAAGAAACAAAAACTAAAACAGACTCATAAACACAGAGAACCATCTGGTGGTTGCTGGAAGGGAGCAGGCAGGATGATAGGTGACAGGTATAAAATAAATAAATCATAGTGACAAAAAGTATACAATATGAAATTAGCCAGTAATATTTTATTAACTTTGTAGGTGACAGATGGTAACTGCACTTACAGTGGTGAGCATTTCATAATTTTCAAGCCACTGTTTGTACACATGAAGCTAATATACTATTTTATGTCATCTACAATTCAGTGGAAAATAATAAATAAATAGATGAATATTGTAAGAAAAATGAATTCCCTATTAACAAACTTAATGGTGCCATTGTAGAATCTTGATGACTGTTATTTGAGAAATTAGTGTTTTATACAAATATCTATCTTCACATATATGATTATGATAGATACCCAGGGAGGTATTATGACTCAAATTCTCAATTACTTTTTAATGTTGATACAAATGGTTAATTTGCACGTTATGCAATATTAATTTAGCCCCTATCATCTAAGAAGAAAGAACTCCATTTTTTCCATTTCCATTGTGCTGAAGGGTCTCTATACTGCCCCTCAAACATCTCTGCTCCTTCAAGTCTGCTCTGTGACCAGAGGGAGTGACTTGTCCCTCCACCTTCTGGATGGTTTGGCCAGGGAGAGACCTCAGCAGGGCACTGGAGGACAGGAGCAGACTGAGGTCTGGGTGTTTACTCCCTCAGCAACATCTCGGCCAGAGTTGGCTGAGTTCCTCCACCTGGAGACCAGGTGTCACCAATGGTCATCCCCCCTTACAGCTTCAGCTGCCTGGGGTCCTGCAAACCAATGCTCCTCCTGCTGCCCCTTGGGACCAAGGCTGCAGAAAGCACCCCTTTGATGGTGCTATTGGCTCATTCTACATCTTTGATGAAATTCCTACCCCTACCCACTTCTATTTAACCTTGACCTACTCATTAATACTGGCTGCACTTTGCAGATATTTGCAATACTATCAACTCCATCTAGACTGCATGTATGTGTTTACATTTTTCTAATATGTATTTAGCATCTTTCTATATGTTAATTGTTCTATAGTATTTCTTAAGCTCTGAATTAGCCAAGTACAAGATTATGTTAATTTTTGAATCCATAGTTTGGGCACTGATTTGTTTCCTCATATATTATTAATATTAGTCCCTTGATATATATGTAGTCCCCACCCCAGCTCACCAGAAGTAGGAAGAGACACAGAGCAGGGAGGGGGTTGAAGCCCAGAACTGCTAAATACCCAGCCCTGGAGATCTTCCCCAGGAGCATAAACTCACATTGTACGGTGTTCTGGAGATTAGAGGGGTTGAAAAGCAAAGTCAGGGACTGAGATTCCAGCCACTTGTGGAGAACAGGTTCCCACACTGGCTGCTCTGGAACAAATGAAAGGCATGCTCTTTGAAAGACTTCCTAACAGTGAAAGGGCTGCTCTAGGGGCAAGGATTATACATAGCTTGCTTCTCAGGAGAAGGAACAGGTGGACAAAATTGTCCCAGCACATTCAGCCTAGCAGGTTGGGAACTTTCAGGAGCTTCAGGCACTCCATCCTCCTTACAGGCAATGGACCCCACCATGGTAAGCAGCCTGCCACTCCTACCTCCCAGCCAGCACCTGCGTGCAAACCTGCTGCCCCCAACATCACTCCAGGCCAGCTGGGGAGCAGCCCCACCTACGGCAACTACAGGGGCTTAACATGCAGGCTGTTCCCTGTGTGTGGCTCACTAGCTCTGACAGCAGAGACTGCATGGCTCACTAGCTCTGACAGCAGAGATAGGCACTATGGCTGGGAAGTAGGCAAGAGACCTGTCCTCTCAGCAGGCACCAGTGTGGAATACCTGTGACCCACGTGATTATTCCAGGACAGCCAGAGGGCAGCCCCACCAATGGCAGTGTAGGAATTAATGCAGAGGCTTCTCCCAGCATGTGGCTCACTGGCCCTGACAGTGGAGGCAGGCACAGCAGCCAGGAAGCAGGAAAGAGCTCTCACCTTTGGGTAGGCACCAGCAATGCTTCCCTGCAAACCCTGACATTGCTCCAAGATTATGAAAAGGCAGAAAAACCTTGTTCAATCCAAAATTCCTCAAACACAAGAAAGAGGGCTAAGTGAAACTGAATTAACCAATCTTCCTGAAAAATAATTCAAAATAAAAGTCTTAAGCATGGAGTGGAGCTACAGAAAAATATTCAAGATCTAAGGAAGGAGTTCAAGACAGAGATAGCCACTGTGAAAAATACAGTAGCTGAAATGAAATATACACTGGAGGGATCTAAAAGCAGATCAGATGAGTAGAGAT
The DNA here is from genome assembly GCF_030020395.1 of Manis pentadactyla. Taxonomy (NCBI): domain Eukaryota; kingdom Metazoa; phylum Chordata; class Mammalia; order Pholidota; family Manidae; genus Manis; species Manis pentadactyla. The sequence goes on along the minus strand of NC_080031.1, from coordinate 47,009,012 downwards.
GGTAAATGGGATAGGAATTAGAGAACAGGAATACAAAGAAGCTGAGGAAGAGAGAGAGAAAAGGATCCTAGGAATGAAAGAATATTAAGAAAACTGTGTGACCAATCAAAACAGAACAATATTTGCATTCTAGGGATACCAGAAGAACAAGAGAGAGAAAAAGGGACAGAAAGTGTCTTTGAAGAAATAATTCATGAAAACTTCCCCATTCTTGGGAAGGAAATAATCTCTCAAGCCATGGAAGTCCACAGATCTCCAAACACAAGGGACTGAAGGAAGACAAGAATACTTACAACAAGATATATGATAATTAAAATGGCAATGATCAAGGACAGGAACAGAGTATTAAAAAGCAGCCAGAGAGAGAGAAAAGATCACCTACAAAGGGAAACCCATCAGGCTATCATCAGACTCTCAGCAGAAACCTTACAGGCAAAGCAGTGACATGATATATTCAATGCAATGTAACAGAAGGGCCTCCAACCAAGAATACTATACCTGGAAAGATTATCATTTAAATCTGAAGGAGGGATTAAAAAATTTCCAGATAAGAAAAGTTGAGGGAATTTACTTCCCACAAACCATCTCTACAGTGTATTTTGGAGGGACTGCTCTAGATGGAAGTACTCTTAAAGCTAAATAGCTGTAACCAGAGAAAATAAAACCACAGTAAAGGAAGTAGACCAATTCATTACTAACCAAATGCAAAATTAAATCAGCTATCCACAAAGTCAATCAAAGGACACACAAAGAATACAGAATATGACACCTAACATATAGACTGGAGGGGAAAGAGAAAGAAGGGAGAAAAAACATTTTCAGGTTGTGTTTGTAATAGCATAATAAGTGAGTTAAGTTAGACTGTTAGATAGAGGGGGAATTATGCTTGAACCTTCATAACCCCTAATCCAAAGCCTGCAATGGCAATAAGAACATATCTATCGATAATCACCCTAAATGTAAATGGTCTGAATGTACCAATCAAAAGAAATAGAATTACAGAATGGATAGAAAAGCAAGATCCATCTATATGTTGCCTACAAGAGACTCACTTCAAACCCAAAGACATACCCAGACTAAAAGTGAAGGAATGGAAAAAGATATTTCATACAAACAATAAGGAGAAAAAAAGCAACAGTTGTAATACTTGTATCAGATAAAAAAGACTTCAAAACAAAGAAAGTAACAAAAGACAGAGAAAAACATTCCATAATGATAAAAGGGCCCACCCAACAAAAGGATATAGTTATTATAAATATCTATGCACCCAACATAGGATCATCTACATATATAAACAAATACTAAAAAATAGAGGGGGGAAATAGAATGTAATGCATTCACTTTAGGAGACTTCAACACACCAATCACTCCAAAGGACAGATCAACCAGAAAGAAAATAAGTAAGGACACAAAGGCACTGAACAACACATTAGAACAGATGGATCTAACAGACATCTACAGAACACTCCACCCAAAAGTAGCAGAGTACACATTCTTCTCAACTGTACATGAAACATTTTCCAGAATAGATCACATACTAGGCCACAAAAAGAGCCTCAGTAAATTAAAAAAGATTGAAATTCTACCTACCGATTTCTCATATCAAAAACATATGAAATTAGAAATAAATTGTGCAACGAAAAGGAAAAGACCCACAAATACATGGAGGGTTAACAACATACTTCTAAATAATCAATGATCAATGACCAAATTAAAACAGAGATCAAGCAATATATGGATACAAATTAAAACAACAGTTCAATGCCCAAATTCTGTGGGATGCAGTGAATGCAGTTCTATGAGGAAATTATATAGCAGTTCAGGCCTTTCTAACAAGGAAGAACAATCCCAAATGAATGGTCTAAATTCAAAATTAATGAAACTAGAAAAAGAAGAACAAATGAGGCCCCAAATCAATAGAAGGAGGGACATAAGAAATATCAGAGAAAAAATAAATAAAATTGAGAAGAATAAAACAATAGAAAGGATTAATGAAACCAAGAGCTGGTCCTTTGAGAAAATAAACAAAATAGATAAACCCCTAGATAGACTTGTCAAAAAAAAGAAAGTGTGCCCACATAAACAGAATAAAAAATGAGAACTGACAAATCACTATGGACACTACAGAAATACAAATTACTAGAGACTACTATAAAAAGTTATATGCTAACAAATTGGATAATCTAGAGGAAATGGACAACTTTCTAGAAAAATACAACTTTCCAAGACTGATCCAGGAAGAAACAGAAAATCTGAACAGACCATTACCAGCAATGAAATGGAATCAGTAATCAAAAAACTACCTAAGATCAAAACCCTGGTCCAGGTAGCTTCACTGCTGAATTTTATCAGACATTTAGAGAAGACACAATACCCATCCTCCTTAAAGTTTTTCAAAAGGAAGAATAGGATGGAATACTTCCAACCTCCTTCTATGAAGCCAGCATCACTTTAATACCAAAACCACACAAAGACACCACAAAAAAGAAAGTTACAGACCAATATCCCTGATGAACATAGATGCAAATATACTCAACAAAGTATTAGCAAACTGAATTTAAAAATACATCAAAAAGATCATACATCATGATCAAGTATGATTTATTCCAGTGATGTAAGGATGTTACAGTATTGGAAAATCCATCAACATCATCCACTACATCAAAAAAAAGAAGGACAAAAATCACATAATCATATCCGTAGATGCTGAAAAAGCACCTGGCAAAATCCAACATCCATTCATGATAAAATAATTCAACTAAATGGGTATAGAGGGCAAGTGCCTCAATATAATAAAGGCCATATAAGAGAACCCACAGTCAACATCATACTTAACAGTGAAAAGCTGGAAGATTTTCCTCTAAGATTGGGAACAAGACAAAGATGCCCACTCTCCCCACATTTATTCAACATAGTACTGGAGGTCCCAGCCACAGCAATCAGATAACAAAAAGAAATAAAAGGCATCCCTATTGGCAAGGAACAAATTAAATTGTCACTATTTGCAGATGACATGGTATTGTATATAAAAACCTCTAAAGTATCCACTCCAATAGTACTAAAACTAATATCTGAATTCAGCAAAGTTGCAGGATACAAAATTAATACACAGAAATGTGTTGCATTCCTATATGCTAATGAGGAACTAGCAGAAAGAGAAATCAGGAAAGCAATTCCATTCACAGATGCATCAAAAAGAATAAAATACCTAGGAAAAAAGCTAATCAAGGAAGTGAAAGACCTATACCTGAAAACTACAAGACACTCTTGAGAGAAATTAAAGAAGACACTAATAAATGAAAATACATCCCATGCTCATGGGTAGGAAGAAATATTATTGTCAAAATCACCATCCTGCCTAAAGCAATCTACAGATTCAATGCAGTCCCTATCAAAATACCAACAGCATTCTTCAACAAACTAGAACAAATGGTTCTAAAATTCGTATGGAACCACCAAAGACCCTGAATAGTGAAAACAATCCTTAGCAGGAAGAGCAAAGTGGGGAGGACTGCACTGCACTACTTCAAGCTCTACTACAAAGCCACAGTAATCAAGACAATTGAGTACTGGCACAAGAACAGACCCATAGATCAATGGAAGAGAACAGAGAGTACAGATAGAAACCCACACATATATGGCCAATTCATATATGATAAAGAAGCCATGGATGTACAATGGAGAAATGACAGCCCCTTCAACAGCTGGTGTTGGCAAAACTGGACAGCTACATGTAAGAGAATGAAACTTGATTACTGTCTAACTCCATACCAAAAAATAAACATGAAATGGATTGAAGATCTGAATATAAGTCATGAAACCATAAAACTCTAAGAAGAAAACATATGCAAATGGACAGCTACATGTAAGAGAACAAAACTGGATTAATGTCTAACTCCAGACATAAAAATAAATTCAAAATGGATCAAATACCTGAATTTAAGTCTTGAATATATGCATGAGGAAATTTTTCATGAACATATCTCCTAGGGCAAGGAAAACAAAAGCAAAAATGAACAAATGGGACTACATTAAACTAAAAAGCTTCTGTACCTCAAAGGACACCATCAGTAAAACAAAAAGACATCCTAAAGTATGGAATAATATACTCATAAATGCCCTATCTGCTAAGGGGTTAACATCCAAAATACATAATGAGCTCACATGCTTCAACACCCAAAAAGAAAATAACCCAATTAAAAAATGGGCAGAGGATTTGAACAGACACTTCTCCAAAGAAGATTTTCAGATAGCCAACAGGCATATGAAAAGATGCCCCACATCACAAATAATCAGAGAAATGCAAATTAAAACCACAATGAAATATCACCTCACACCAGTAAGGATAGCCACCATCCAAAAGACAAATGACAACAAATGTTGGCGAGGATGTGGAGAAAGGGGAACCATCCTACACTGTTGGTGTGAATGTAAATTATTTCAACCATTGTGGATAGCAGTATGGAGGTTTCTCAAAAAACTAAAAATACAAATACCATTTGACCCAGGAATTACATTCATAGGAATTTACCCTAAGAAAACAAGATCACAGATTCAAAAAGACATATGCACCCCTTTGTTTATCTCAGCATTATTTACAATAGCCAAGACATGGAAACAACCTAAGTGTCCATCAGTAGATGAATGGATAAAGAATATGTGGTACATATACACAATGGAATATTATTCAGCCACAAGAAGAAAACAAATCCTACCATTTGCAACAACATGGATGGAGCTAGAGGGTATTATGCTTAGGAAAATAAGCCAGGTGGAGAAAGGCAAGTATCAAATGATTTCACTCATCTGTGCAGTGTAACAACAAAGCAAAAACTGAAGGAACGAAACATCAGTAGATTCACAGAACCCAAGAATGGACTAGTGGTTACCAGAGGGAAAGGGGTTGGGGTGGGTCAGTGGGAAGGGAGGGAGAAGGGAATTAAGGGGCACTATGATTAGCATACATAATATGGGGAGACACAGGGAAGGCAGTATAGCACAAAGAAGACAAGCAGTGACTCTATAGCATCTTATTATGCTGATGGACAGTGACTATAATGGGGCATGTGGTGGGGACTTGATAATAGGGAGGAATGTAGTAACCACAATGTTGCTCATGTGAAACTTTCATAAGGTTGTGTATCAATGATAACATAATAAAAAAAATACTGGACAACTACATGTAAGAGAACAAAACTGGATTAACGTCTAACTCCAGACATAAAAGTAAACTCAAAATGGATCAAATACCTGAATTTAAGTCATGAAACTACATTACACATCTTGTCATATAAAATGTTATATACCATTATATCTCAATGAAAGTGGAAAAATTGTAAAAAGAAATAAATGGAAATAAAGAAAAAATAAGGTAGCATTAAATTAACAGATTTCATATAATAACAGAATTAAGTATATAATCAGTCATTCATTGAAAAGAGATCAGGATAAAGATGTGAAGGAAATGAACTTAACTTTACTTTCAAGCACCGTGATGAACAGTGGTTTTGTCATTGACAAATCTATCAAATTATTAGTTTCAGATTCTTTATCAGTGAAAAAGAAAAAGTAACAATATTTCACAAATTTTCCTTGAACTTTAAAGGAAAAAGTATATGTATTCATATATACATGAACGTATTCATCACCAAGAATTTATTGCTGGTGTTGGGATTTGTGATTATTGTTAATATCGGTTAAGCTTTTCATACCTATGAAAATTAACAGTAAAAGATTATTTTAAGACATAAGAAAAAAGTCCAAAAATTGTAACAGGGCTATCCAATGACTTCCTTTGCTCTCTTAATTGCATTCCTCATCAGAGTCTCAGAGGGGATTTGTCAAAAGAAAAAGCATCCACTCAATGGGCATAGTAACACCAGGGATGATGTCACTCTCTTATTTATTTGTACACTTAACCTGGACATGCGCCATTATCCCGTATGGATGGGATGAGAAACATCAGCTGGTGGTGGTCTCAATGACAGAAATAGACAAAACTGAAAGAGGAAAGGGTAATTATTGTTTTGACTTGTTCTTCTGATACATTATATTAGCTGAAACTGTTTGTTTTCTCAATTCTGACCTATCTGTATTTAAGAAGGAAATCATGTATGCTTTCTCTTATGAATCTCTCTATATTGCATGTATGTACTGCAATATATTAGGAAATGTGTTGTTTTCCAACTATTTGTGGGAAAAGGAATATATACATTCATCCCCATTTACTGGATGATGCATTTTCTTTTCCTGAAATTGAAATTCACAGAGGAAGAGCTACTATGTTACTTGGAGTGGGGATGATTTCTGAAGTTTGTAAAATACTAGAAACAAACGTCTGCATCATATTTATAGTTCCCCAGGAAAGCTGACATGAGTGCCCGACACCAGGTCATCCCCCATGGTGGGAAGGCCCTGCTGTCAAGAGACCTGAGGCAGAGGCACAGCCTGCGGGGCTGTATCAGGGGCTGAAATGAGTTCTCACTCTGCTTGGTTTGTGGCATTAGGTAGATACTCTGAGAACCTGAAGCTTTTATCATGTAAAAGGACAAAGTAAGATGAGTAGGTACCTCATAGGCTCCTGGGAAGGATGGAATGTGATGAGCATTAGAACAATTCCTGGAATGCCAGTCAGCTTCAAATAAAGGTTTGGCATATGCCACAGACACTATCCATGACCTCAAGTTAAATATGTACTAAACTGCTTCCATGAAACTCAAGGAATTGTGTTAAAATAAGTCTGCATGGGGTGGGGGCCGCTGCTGAGGGTGGTGCAGACGCAGCTCCCTGTCTGTCTGTATCCCAGGTGCACTGCTTGCTGTAGCCAAGTGACGCTGATCCCCGTTTACTGACGTGCAGCAGAGATTTGCCCATTGAACCTAAATTCCCTTCCAGTCTCCTGCCACTCAGCAAACAGCTGAAGGTCTCACATGACTGGTCCCTGTACTAGCCCTGTTTACTTTGACCACAAATACAGACTAGTAAACAGGTGTATTTTGCAATTAACTGTACTATTTTTAAATTAATCATAGAGCTCAAAATCCATATGCCAAAGAGGGTGGCATTTGGCAAAAAGGCTGTATTTTCTAAAGCAGTATGTCCAGATTTCTTGGATATTTATATTGAGAAATTGAAATCATTATCAGTGTTGTCAGCTCTAACTCCCTGAAGAAATTCAGTATATTAAAAATTGTAACCTTTAGAATTAACACAATAGCATAAAGCATATTTGACATGCGAAAACTCGTGTAAAATATCCCTCCAATATAACCTCCTTAAATTATCTCCATATAGAAAAGCCTATCTATATTTTCTTCCTGTTCATAAGAGTTTTAACAAGTCAGAAACTGAAAATCTGTATAAATCTAATCTTCATGTGAAAATATAGATGAAGCTATTATTCATTCTCTGAAGAAAGATCAGATCTCTTTTCCATCTGTTGTTCATTTTATTTATATTGTGGCTATTTTAAAATTCTACTTTTAATCATATCTATCTAACATTTGTCCCTGAGTAGATTGATTATGATCTTCCTAAATATAATGAATTTTAATTTTTGTTTGATTCATCTTTAGATGACTCAGAAGCTGCCTGTGAGCAGCGACAGAGGAGCCCACAGGGAAACGGACTTAGAAGTGTATCAGTGTTACTCAGTTTTCCTCTTTGTATCTCAGTTTCCATAAAATTATTTTCTGTGTACATTAAAAAAAACAAATGGCTTGTCTGATAAGTGACAGTAACCCTCTAAATACTATTTCTTGACACTTGATATTTATAGCAAGTGGTAGAAGCTTAAGAAGATGACTTTAAACTTGGAAAATATATGTACTAAAAAGAAAAGGATTGATTTTACCTGAAGTTCTGTCTAACCGGCATTAAAATAAGAAACATATGCATATGTTTACATAGTCATATTTATTTACTTAAAGTTCATATATTTATAAAATAATTATATGTGTCTATATATACACATAGTAAGTATATATAATGCACACGAAATATAAGCAAATTCATACTTAAGTTCTCTAAAAATACAAAAATTATCAAATCAAAATTACTAAAAACACAAGTACACAATAAAATTTGTGAACTTACCTAATGCATCTTACATGATTAGACAATAATAGCAAAAGCCATGTCTTACATTGAGGCTGCACAATTACTTCTCTAAATATTAATTATTTGAAATAGTGGTACATATGTGTATTCATATGTAACATCATAATGTAACCATTTTTATTACTTTAGCTCATTTGTTCCCAACTGTACCTGATATCATTGTGCTTGCCCTAATATTATGTAGAGTGGACAGGGGAATAGGGATGCAGGATAAGTTGGACTCAGAGCTGCAGTACGACTTCAGAGTCTGGGCTCCTAACGTTGCCCCCAGGATGTCCAAAGGGTTCCTGGGTGAGGCCCACAGGCTACTTCTGAATATACGGCTCAACCCACCCAACTTCACTGCTTCAACGTGTGACCCAGTCTCATGGGCACAATGGGTTCAAACATTCATATGGATTTTCTCAAACTGTGATTCAGTTATTTTTTAAGTCTTTTTATATATTGAGGTATAATTGACATATAACAGTTTATTAGTTTCAGGAGTATAATGTAATGACTCAGTATTTGGGTACATGGTGAAACATAGAATATTTCTTATATGGAATACAGCTTCAAGAGTGTTTAAGACCCTACCTGGATCCTGAAACCAGAGATATTAATGAAATCCTGATTCCTATAACAAACATTTTAGAAAATTGATATCCTTTTTTAATAATTCACTTTTTGTGTTCACATACACCAGTGTCTGCAAATTTACATTCTTGATAAAGGACATATATCATTAGGTCATCTCATGACTTTGGACTTTGAAAACCTCACAAGTTACTAATTGTTCTGTTCCAGAGTTGTGAATTATTATTTTCTGGTATAATCATAGAATTACAGGTAATATGTAACCTCTAAGTCTCCAGCACATGGAGTTTCTCAACTTGGGATAATTGGGTTGATGCACACACACACACACACACACACACACACACACACACACACACACACACACACACATACACAGCCATATGCACACATACACTAAATAATCATTCAGCAGGTGGCATCTCATGAGTGATCCATTAATTCGCTCCTTCGTGGGCCAGGTGAAATCATGGAGGACACCACCTGGATGGCCAACAACTCAGGAAGGTCAGAGTTCATCCTGCTGGGAATCTTCAGTCAATCCAAACACCCAGCCCTCCTTTGTGTGATCATTTTTGTGGTTTTCCTGATGGCCTTGTCTGGAAACATCATCCTGATCCTTCTGATATGCTCTGATGTCCGCCTCCACACCCCCATGTACTTTTTCATCAGCCAGTTGTCTCTCATGGACATGATGTACATTTCCGTCACTGTGCCCAAGATGCTCATGGACCAGGTCATGGGTGTGAACACGATCTCAGCCCCTGGATGTGGGATGCAGATGTTCCTCTATGTGACACTGGCAGGTTCAGAATTTTTCCTCCTGGCTGCCATGGCCTATGACCGCTATGCAGCCATCTGCCATCCTCTCCGTTACCCTGTCCTCATGAACCACAGGGTGTGTGTCCTACTGGCATCTATTTGCTGGCTCCTGGGATCAGTGGACAGCTTCGTGTTCACTCCCATCACCATGACCTTCCCCTTCTGTGGATCCCGGGAGGTCCATCATTTTTTCTGTGAGGTCCCTGCTGTATTGAAGCTCTCCTGCTCAGACACCTCCATGTATGAAATTTTCATGTCCCTCTGCTGTGTCCTCATGCTGCTTATCCCTGTGACCATCATTTCAGGTTCTTACTACTTCATCCTCCTTACCGTCCACAGGATGAATTCAGCAGAGGGCCGTAAGAAGGCCTTTGCCACCTGTTCCTCCCACATGACTGTTGTAACCCTCTTCTATGGGGCTGCCGTCTACACCTACATGCTCCCCAGTTCCTACCACACCCCTGAGAAGGACATGGTGTTATCTGCCTTTTACACCATACTCACTCCTTTGCTAAACCCTTTAATCTATAGTCTAAGGAATAAGGATGTTATGGGGGCTCTGAAGAAAATGCTGAATGTGGGACCTGTCTTTCAAGAAACCATGAAGTAGGAAACTTTGATATCAAAGTGTTTTTCCTTCTCTCTGCACATGACACATTTAGAATCTTGTATCAGCATTACTCTTTATACTTCCACAACATGGTGTCTCATATAATTTCTACACCTCTTTTTAAGAGTTTCTTCCATGTTATAGAAAACTTCAATTTCTAACCCTTCTCCATTCAAAATGCATTATACAATCATTAAAGTTACCTTTATTAGAGCTGATAATTGTACTGTCTGTAGAAAAATACCCCTGTTTATAGGAATATATAGCAATAATGCTTAGATCAAAAATGTCATTGTGAAACAAATTGATTTAAATGACAGGGGAAGAGAGAGAGAGAAGTGATGAAACAAAGAAGGTAAAATATTAACAACTGAAGAGTTTTGGTAGAGTATGTGGGTGTTGTTTTTACCATTCATATTCATGCTACTTTTCTGTAAAGTTATTCTATATCACAGTTAACATATCAATCCTCCCTTCTTTTTGAGTTATTTTTCTTCATTTTTTGAGAGGATTGTGGAATGTCCCTTGCATGAGGTGACATCTGAGGTAAGTTTTGAAGTTTGTAATTTATTAGTCAAAAAATGAAGGCAGGATCTAGTAACTATAATGTTATTCATGTAATTGTTCACAAATGTTGGCAAAATAAAAAACAAAGGCAGGATATCCAAGAGTCAAACTCATTTATTGATTCAATACATATTTATTATACTATATTATAATACAAAAATATGTATATATTATGCTATATTATAATACAAAAAATTGGCTAAATGAAATTAAAATCTGAATATTACATAGTTGACAACTCCAAGAAATTTCCCCAAGAATAGTCTAAGTATATGATGCACCTTGATGGCCATGGGGATGGGGTGCATCTCATAAGGACAAATCTGTTCTACCTATGATCCATGAAGTTCAATAACAGGGACTGAGAGCAGAGCGTGGAACTCAGAGTTAAATAGTGACCAGATGTTACCTCAGTGGAGTGTAGGAGGCTGGATCGTGGGGAACTTGCTCAGAGACAAGATACCCCAGAAAAGCATGAGCAGCAGACATACAGGTATCCAAGCAGGAAAAGGAAATATTCCAATGGCCCTTCCTTTCATGCTCTGTATTATAGACTCATTTCTTACCCTTTTGTGATCTAGAAGTTTACAAACAGTATTAAAAAGACCAGAATAACACTTTAGTAATGTTAAATAGATAGCAATCAATTGGAGAAGTGAACAGTGGAGGTCAGGGGAGCAGGTAAGTATGGACGGAGAGCTGAACGATGTTGATCTATGTGCACCTGGTCACCCTGAGCACCAGGAAGGCCTTGTGGGGAAGGTTATTTGGAGTGTGTGGGGCCTTGGACCTGCTTCACAAAGCCACAGACATGGTTGAACACTGACCATGATTAGTTGATGACTGTAAACTATGGATCTGTAGTGTTTGAGGAGACAATGTGGAACAATGTCCAATATTTTTGTCACAGTAAAACAGAACTAATAAAATATGTATACTTCTAATCTAAGTAATTGAAAAGCACATGTATCACTTCTCACCTTGGCCAACCGTAAGGATACAGATCTTTCATGGTTCCACTTACAACACACAAAATACAGGGAAAATAATGAACAAAATTATACAAAATGTTGTGTGCTACCATACTCTTCAAAAAAAGGGGGATTATGGGTGTGCATGAGGTGAAGGACATAAAGAGCTACAAACTGTGAATTTTAAGAACAAATTAGTCAAAGGGATAGAAGGATAATACAGGGAACATAGCAAGTAATGTATTTTTTGTATAGTGACAAAAGTTAACTACAGTTATTGGGGTGAGCACTTTGTATATAAGTGTCAAGCCACTATGTTGTACATTTGAAACCAATATAATATTTATATCAACTACATTTCAATAAAATAAAAATATGACACAGGCAGTAGCTCTTGTGCATCAGCCTTAGAATTTTTTTCCTGGATACATTTCCCTAGTACAACAGAAAGAAAAGCAAAAATATACATTTGGACTACATCAAACTAAAAACTTTAACAGTGAAGGATAGCATAAACTAAATGAGAAGACAGCCTGCAGAATGGGAGAATATATTTGTAAATTATATGTATGATAAGAGGTAAATATCCAATACATATAAAGAACTTACACAACTCAGCACCAAAAGGAAATAATCCTATTCAACATGGGCACTATGTCCAAATAGGCATTTTCCCAAAGACATAGGTCTGATCTACGCACATGAAAGAATGCTCAACATAACTAATCATCAGGTGACAGAAATCAATAACATAGTTAGAAATCACATCACACCAGTCAAAATGGGAATAACAGGTGCTGGTGAGTATGTGGAGAAAGAACCCTCATGAGGTGTTGCTGAGAATATAAATTTGTGCAGCCACTATGGGGAAAGGTATGGAATTTCCTCTAACAACTGAAAATAACAATCCATATGATCCAGTAATTCCACTTCTGAGTATTTATGTAAATAAAATGAAAACACTAGTTTGAAAGTATGCATTCACTCCTACATTTATTACATAATTACAAGCAATAGCCAGGATATAGAAGAAACCTGTTTTCATCAATGGATAACACCTTCTAATGAGATGGATATGGTATATATAAATAATGGAATATTACTCAGCCATAAAATAGAATGCTATCTTTCTGTTTATGATATGTATAGACAAAAATGGTATGTTAAATGAAAGTTAAGAATGCTAACTGACAGAAAAAGAAAAATAACATTTGATTTCACTTATATGTGGAATCTAGAAAACAGAATAAAATGAGCACATAAACAAAAACAGACAGACTATAAATACAGAGAACCAGCTGGTGTTTGCCAGAAGGGAGCAGGTAGAGGTTTCAGTGGAATAGGTAAATAGGGTAAAGAGGCACAAACTTCTACTTATAAAATAAATAAATCATTGTGACATAACATACATGTTAAGGAATATAGTCAGTAATATTTTATTAACTTTGTAGGAGACAGATGGTAATTGAACCTATTATGGTGAGCATTTCATAATCTTCAAGTCACTATTTTGTACACAGGAAGCTAATATAATATTTTATGTCATCTATAATTCAATGAAAATGATAAATAAATGAATATATATTATTAAATAAATAAAATTCCCCATTAAAAAATTTAATGGTGCCATTGTATTATCTTGATAAATATTACTCAAAAATTAGCGTTTTTATAGAAATGTTTCTTCACATATAAGATTACTTTTGCAGGAAAGATTACCAAAGGGGTATTACTGACTCAAATGACCAATTACTTCTTAATTTTTATACAAATTGTTAATTTGCATGCTGTAGAGTAGTAACTAACTTAGACCCACCGTCTGAGAAGGAAGAGCTGCAGCTGCTCACATTCTGACTGTGCTGCAGAGTCTCTGTTCTCCCCCTCACGCATCTCTGCTCCTCCACGTCTGCTCTGTGGCCAGAGGGGGCGACTTGTCCCTCCGCCTTCTGGATGGTTTGTCTGGTGAGAGAGCCCAGCAGCAGACTGGAGGGCAGGAGCAGACTGAGGTCTGGGTGTTTCCTCCCTCAGCACCATCTCGGCCACAGTTGGCTGAGTTCCTCCACCTGGAGACCAGGTGTCACCAATGGTCATCCCCCCTTACAGCTTCAGCTGCCATGGGTCCTGCAAACCACTGCTCCTCCTGCTGCCCCTCGGGACCAAGGCTGCAGAGAGCACCCCTTTGATGGTGCCATTGACTCATTTTACATCTTTGATGAAATTCTTACCCCGAGCCACCTCTGTTTAAACTTTTTTTTTATTTTGGTATCATTAATCTACAATTACATGAAGGACTTTATGTTTACTTGGCTCCCCCCTTCACCAAGCCCCCCCCACATACCCTTTCACAGTCACTGTCCATCTGCGTAGTAAGATGCTGTAAAATCACTACTTATCTTCTCTGTGTTGCACAGCCCTCCCCATGCTTCCCCACACACTATACATGTTAATTGTAATGCCCCTTTTCTTTTTTCCCGCCCTTATCTCTGCCTTCCCACCCTTCCTCCCCAGTCCCTTTCCCTTTGGTAACCGTTAGTCCATTCTTGAGCTCTGTGATTCTGCGGCTGTTTTGTTCCTTCAGTTTTCCTTTGTTCTTACACTCGACATATGAGTGAAATCATTTGGTACTTGTCTTTCTCCGCCTGGCTTATTTCACTGAGCATAATACCCTCTAGATCTATCCAGGTTGTCGCAAATGGTAGGATCTGTTTTTTTCTTATAGCTGAGTAATATTCCATTGTGTATATGTAACACATCTTCTTTATCCATTCATCTACTGATGGACATTTAGGTTGCTTCCATATCTTTGCTATTTCAAATAGTGCAGCGATAAACACAGGGGTGCATCTGTCTTTTTCAAACTGGGCTGCTGCATTCTTAGGGTAAATTCCTAGAAGTGGAATTCCTGAGTCAAATGGTATTTCTATTTTGAGCATTTTGAGCAACCTCCATACTGCTTTCCACAATGGTTGAACTAATTTACATTCCCACCAGCAGTGTAGGAGGGCTCCCCTTTCTTCACAACCTCGCCAACATTTGTTGTTGTTTGTCTTTTGGATGGTAGCCATCCTTACTGGTGTGAGATGATATCTCATTGTGGTTTTAATTTGCATTTCTCTAATGACAAGCGATGTGGAGCATCTATCCATGTGCCTATTGGCCATTTGCATTTCTTCTTTGGAGAAGTGTCTGTGCAGATCCTCTGCCCATTTTTTAATTGGATTATTTGCTTTTTGTTTGTTGAGGTGCATGAGCTCTTTATATATTTTGGATGTTAACCCTTTATAGGATCTGTCATTTATGAATATATTCTCCCTTACTGTAGTATACCTTTATGTTCTATTGATGGTGTCCTTTGCTGTACAAAAGCTTTTCAGCTTGATATAGTCCCACTTGCTCATTTTTGCTTTTGTTTCCCTTGCCTGGGGAGATATGTTCAAGAAGAGGACACTCATGTTTATGTCTAAGAGATTTTTGCCTATGTTTTTTTCTAAGAGTTTTATGGTTTCATGACTTACGTTCAAGTCTTTGATCCATTTCGAATTTACTTTTGTGTGTGGGGTTAGACAATGATCCAGTTTCATTCTCTTACATGTAGCTGTCCAGTTTTGCTAGCACCATCTGTTGAAGAGACTGTCATTTTCCCATTGTATGTCCATGGCCTCTTTATCGAATATTCGTTGACTATTTATATTTGGGTTAATGTTTGGAGTCTCTATTCTGTTCCATTGGTCTGTGGCTCTGTTCTTGTGCCGGTACCAAATTGTCCTGATTACTATGGCTTTGTAGTAGAGCTTGAAGTTGGGGAGTGAGATACCCCCCACTTCATTCTTCCTTCTCAGGATTGCTTTAGCTATTCGGGGTCTTTGGTGTTTCCATATGAATTTTTGAACTATTTGTTCCAGTTCTTTGAAGAATGCTGTTGGTAATTTGATAGGGATTGCTTCGAATCTGTATATTGTTTTGGGCAGGATGGTCATTTTGACAATATTAATTCTTCTTAGAGAGGAGCATGGGATGAGTTTCCATTTGTTAGTGACCTCTTTAATTTCTCTTAAGAGTGTCTTATAGTTTTCAGGGTATAGGTCTTTCACTTCCTTGGTTATGTTTATTCCTAGGTATTTTATTCTTTATGATGCTATTGTGAATGAAATTGTCTTCCTGATTTCTCTCTCTATTAGTTTATTGTTAGTGTATAGGAAAGCCACAGATTTCTGTGTGTTAATTTTGTATCCTTCAACTTTGCTGAATTCTGATATTAGTTCCATTAGTTTCAGAGTGGAGTCTTTAGGGTTTTTTATGTACAATATCATGTCATCTGCAAATAGTGACAGTTTAACTTCTTCTTTACCAATCTGGATTCCTTGTATTTCTTTATTTTGTCTAATTGCTGTGGCTAGGACTTCCAGTACTATGTTGAATAACAGTGGGGAGAGTGGGCATCCCTGTCTTCTTCCCGATCGCAGAGGACAAGCTTTCAGCTTCTCGCTGCTCAGGGTGATGTTGGCTGTGGGTTTATCCTATATGGCCTTTATTATGTCAGGTACTTGCCCTCTATACCCATTTTCTAGAGAGCTTTTATCATGAATGAATGTTGAATTTTGTCAAATGCTTTTTCAGCATCTATGGAGATGATCATGTGTTTTTTGTCTTTCTTTTTGTTGATGTGGAGGATGATGCTGATGGATTTTCGAATGTTGTACCATCCTTGCATCCCTGGGATGAATCCCACTTGGTCATGGTGTATGATCCTTTTGATGTATTTTTGAATTTGGTTTGCTAATATTTTGTTGAGTATTTTTGCATCTACATTCATCAGGGATATTGGTCTGTAGTTTTCTTTTTTTGGTGGGGTCTTTGGCTGTTTTTGGTATTAGGGTGATGTTGGCTTCATAGAATGAGTTTGGGAGTATTCCCTCCTCTTCTAATTTTTGCAAAACTTTAAGGAGAATGTGTATTATGTCTTCTCTGTATGTCTGATAAAATTCCAAGGTAAATCCATCTGGCCCGGGGTTTTGTTCTTGGGTAGTTTTTTGATTACTGCTTCTATTTCGTTGCTGGTAATTGGTCTGTTTAGATTTTCTGTTTCTTTCTGGGTCAGTCTTCGAAGGTTGTATTTTTCTAGAAGTTGTCCATCTCTCCTAGGTTTCCCAGCTTGTCAGCATATAGGTTTTCATAGTACTATCTAATAATTCTTTGTATTTCTGTGGGGTCCGTCGTGATTTTTCCCTTCTCGTTTCTGATTGTGTTGATGTGTGTTGACTCTCTTTTCCTCTTAATAAGTCTGGCTAGAGGCTTATCTATTTTGTTTATTTTCCCGAAGAACCAGCTCTTGGTTTCATTGATTTTTTCTATTGTTTTATTCTTCTCAATTTTATTTCTTCTCTGATCTTTATTATGTCCCTCTGTCTGCTGACGTTAGGCTTCATTTGTTCTTCTTTTTCCAATTTCGGTAATTGTGACATTAGACTATTCATTTGGGATTGTTCTTCCTTCTTTAAATATGCCTGGATTGCTATATACTTTCCTCTTAAGACTGCTTTTGCTGCGTCCCACAGAAGTTGGGGCTTTTTGTTGTTGTTGTCATTTATTTCCATATATTGCTGGATCTCCATTTTAATTTGGTCATTGATCCATTGATTATTTAGGAGCATGTTGTTAAGCCTCCATGTGTTTGTGAGCCTTTTTGCTTTCTTGGTACAATTTATTTCTAGTTTTATTCCTTTGTGGTCTGAAAAGTTGGCGGGTAGGATTTCAATCTTTTGTAATTTACTGAGGTTCTTTTTGTGGCCTAGTATGTGGTCTATTCTGGAGAATATTCCATGTGCACTTGAGGAGAATGTGTATCCTGTTACTTTTGGTTGTAGAGTTCTATAGATGTCTACTAGGTCCATCTGTTCTAGAGTGTTGTTCAGTGCCTCTGTGTCCTTACTTATTTTCTGTCTGGTGGATCTGTCCTTTGGAGTGAGTGGTGTGTTAAAGTCTCCCAAAATGAATACATTGCGTTCTATTTTGTCCTTTAGTTCTGTTAGTATTTGTTTCACATATGCTGGTGCTCCTGTGTTGGGTGCATATATATTTATAATGGTTTTATCCTCTTGTTGGACTGAGCCCTTTATCATTATGTAATATCCTTCTTTATCTCTTGTTACTTTCTTTGTTTTGAAGTCTATTTTGTCTGATACTAGTACTGCAATACCTGCTTTTTTCTCCATGTTGTTTGCATGAAATATCTTTCTCCATCCCTTGACTTTTAGTCTGTGCATGTCTTTGGGTTTGAGGTGAGTCTCTTGTAAGCAGCATATAGATGGTTCTTGCTTTTTTATCCATTCTATTACTCTGTGTCTTTTGATTGGTCCATTCAGTCCAATAACATTTTAGGGTGATTATTGAAAGATATGTACTTATTGCCATTGCAGGCTTTAGATTTGTGGTTATCAAAAGTTGAAGTTTAGCTTGTTTACTACCTTACTGTCTGACCTCACTCGCTTACTGAGCTGTTATAAACACAGTCTGATGATTATTTCTTTCCCTTTTTTTTCCTCCTCCTCCATTCTTCATATGTTGGGTGTTTTGTTCTGTGCTTTTTTTAGGAGTGCTCCCATCTAGAGCAGTCCATCTAAGATACCCTGTAGAGGTTGTTTGTGGGAGGCAAATTCCCTCAACTTTTGCTTGTCTGGGAATTGTTTATTCCCTCCTTCATATTTAAATGATAATTGTGCTGGATACAGTATTCTTGGTTCAAGGCCCTTCTGTTTCACTGCATTAAATATATCATGCCATTCTCTTCTGGCCTGTATGGTTTCTGTTGAGAAGTCTGATGATAGCCTGATGTTTTTTCCTTTGTAGGTGACCTTTTTACTCTCTCTGGTTACCTTTAATACTCTGTCCTTGTCCTTGATCTTTGCCATTTTAATTATTATGTGTCTTGGTGTTGTCCTCCATGGATCCTTATTGTTGGGAGTTCTGTGTGCTTCCATGGTCTGAGAGGCCATTTCCTCCCCTAGTTTGGGGAAATTCTCAGCAATTATTTCTTCAAAGACACTTTCTATCCCTTTTTCTCTCTTCTTCTTCTTCTGGTACCCCTGTTATGTGGATATTGTTCCATTTCGATTGGTCACACAGTTCTCTTAATATTCTTTCATTCCTGGAGATACTTTTATCTCTCTCTGCATCAGCTTCTCTGTGTTCCTGTTCTCTATTTTCTAGTCCATTAATGGTCTCTTGCATCTCGTCCATTCTGCCTTTAAGTCCTTCCAGAGATTGTTTTATTTCTGTATTCTCCCTTCTTAGTTCTTGCATATTTCTTTGCAAGTCCCTCAGCATGGTTATGACTTTTGTTTTGAATTATTTTTCAGGATGATTGGTTAAATCTATCTCCCCAGGTTCCTTCTCAGGGGAAGATGTAGAAGATGTTGAAGATGTCTGGGTTAGTCTTGTCTGGATCAAATTTTTTTGCCTTTTCATGTTGATAGATGCAGTGGTATGCTATTGACTCATCTGTCAGCTGGGAGAGCCAAGATTCTTGCCACTTGCTCCTGGCATTTCTTTACTGGACAACTTTGACACCTAGTGGCTTGTGTTGGGCTATTGCGTGTAGACTGGGTCTCTGTATCTTGCCAGGCCAGTATTTAGGAAGCTCCCTTGCTGTGGGCGTGGCCAGCCTCAGGCTTCTGCTCTGCTATTGTTGTGTCCCGGAGGGGTAATGGACAGGGGGCTGTTTGACTGTTTACTGCCATGAGGGGTCTCAGAGCTGTTGCCCAGGGGGTTAGTGCGCCCAGAGTTCCCTGGAATTTCCAGCCTCTGAACTGTGATCCAGGATGCTTCCGTCCAGCTGTGGGGTCCCTGTCACTTTAAGACTTTCAAAAAGCGCTCGCTTTTCTTTGTCCCAGGGGTGCTGGCTGCAGGGAACAGCTCACAGGTCTTACTGTCCTGTTTCCCTATTTTCCACCACCCCATGCATGCACTGTGTGTCTGCACTCTGGGGAGGATGACTAGGGCTGGGTGTTTAGCAGTCCTGGGCCCCCACTCCCTCCCCGCTCCAACTCCTCTCCTCCCGCTGGGAGCTGGGGTGAGGGGCGCTCGGGTCCCACCAGGATGCAGCTTGTATCTTAGCCCTTTCACCATGCGCTGGGTTCTCGCATGTGTGGATGTGGTCTGGCTGTTGTCCTGTGTCTTCTGGTCTCTCTTTTAGGGATAGTTGTATTTGTTGTATTTTCAAAAATATATATGCATTTGGGAGGAGATTCCAACTGTCCTACTCATGCCGCCATCTTGGCTCTGCCCCTGTCTGTTTAACCTTGTCCTACTCATTAATACTGGCTATACTTTGCAGATATTTGCAATGTTATCAACTCCACCTAGATTGCAGGTACGTATTTACATTTTTCTAATTTTGATTCAGCATCTTGTATATGTTAATTGCTCCATGGTATTTCTTAAGCTCTCCATTAGCCAAGTGCAACACTAAGTTAATTCTTAAGTTCATACTTTGCACAATATCTGATTAGTTTCCTCACGTATTATTATTTTTTAATTTTGGTATCATTAATGTACAATTACATGAGCAACATTATGGTTACTAGACTTCCTTGATTATCAAGTCCCACCACATACCCCATTACAGTCACTGTCCATCAGAGTAGTAAGATGCTATAGAACCACTACTTATCTTCTCTGTGTTATACTGCCTTCCCCATACCCCTCCCTACATTATGTGTGCTAATAATAATGCTCCTTTTTCCCCTTTATCCCTCTCTTACCACCAATCTTCCCCAGTCTCTTTCCCTTTGGTAACGGTTAGTCCATTCTTGACTTTTGTGAGTCTGCTGCTGTTTTGTTCCTTCAGTTTTTTCATTGTTTATTGTTCTTATACTGCACAGATTGGTGAAATCATTTGATACTTGTCTATCTCCACCTGGCTTATTTCACTGAGCATAATGCCCTCTAGCTCCATCCACGTTTTTGCAAATGGTAGGATTTGTTTTCTTCTTATGGCTGAATAATATTCCATTGTGTATATGTACCACATCATCTTTATCCATTCATCTACTGATGAACACTTAGGTTGCTTCCATTTCTTGGCTATTGTGCATAGTGCTACAATAAACATTGGGGTGCATCTGTCTTTTCGAAACTGGGCTCCTGCATTCTTAGGGTAAAATCCTAAGAGTGGAGTTCCTGGGTCAAATGAGATATCTATTTTGAGTTTTTTGAGGAACCTCCATACTGCTTTCTACAATGGTTGAACTAGTTTACATTCCCACCAGCAGTGTAGGAGGGATCTGCTTTCTCAACATCCTTTCCAACATTCATTGCTGTTTGTCTTTTGGATGTTGGCCATCTTAACTGGTGTGAGGTGATATCTCATTGTGGTGTTAACTTGCATTTCTCTGATAATTAATGATATGAAGCATCTTTTCATGTGCTGGTTGGCCATCTGAATTTCTTCTTTGGAGAAGTGTCTGTTCAGATCTTCTGCCCATTTTTTAATTGGATTGTTTGCTTTTTGTTTGTTGAGATGCATGAGCTCTTTATACAATTTTGATGTCAACCCCTTTTCAGAGATGTCATTTATGAATATATTCTCCCATACTGTAGGATGTCGTTTTGTTCTAATGATGGTGTCCTTTGCTGTACAGAAGCTTTTTAGTTTGATATAGTCCCACTTGTTCATTTGTAAATTTCTTGCCTTGCCTGGGTAGATATGTTCATGAAGAAGTTGCTCATGTTTATGTCCAAGAGGTTTTTGTCTATGTTTTTTTCTAAGAGCTTATGGTTTCATGACTTACATTCCGGTCTTTGATCCATTTTTAGTTTATTTTGTTAGGCAATAATCCAGTTTCATTCTCTTGTATGTAACTGTCCAATTTTCCCAACACCAACTGTTGAAGAGGCTGTCATTTCCCCATTGTATGTCCATGGCTCCTTTATCGTGTATTAACTGACCACATATGCTTGGGTTTATATCTGGGCTCTCTATTCTGTTCCATTGCTCTAAGGGTCTGTTCTTGTGCCAGTATCAAGTTGTCTTCACTACCGTGGCTTTGTAGTAGAGTTTGAAGTCAGGGAGCATAATTCCTCCTGCTTTATTCTTCCTTCTCAAGATTGCTTTAGCTATTCAGGATCTTTTATGGTTCCATATGAAATTTAGAACTATTTGTTCTAGTTCATTGAAGAATGCTGCTGGTATTTTGATAGGGACTGCATTGAATCTGTAGATTGCTTTAAGCAGGATGGCCATTTTGACAATATTAATTCTTCCTAGCCATGAGCACAGGATGTGTTTCCATTTATTGGTATCTTCTTTAATTTCTCTCATGAGTGTCTTGTACTTTTCAGAGTATAGGTCTTTCACTTCCTTGGTTAGGTTTATTCCTAGGTATTTTATTCTTTTTGATGCAATTGTGAATGAAATTATTTTCCTGATTTCTCTTTCTGCTAGTTCATCGTTAGTGTATAGGAATGCAAAAGATTTCTGTTTATTAACTTTGTATCCAACAACTTTGCTGAATTCAGATATTAGATCTAGTAGTTTTGGGGTGGATTCTTTAGGGTTTCATATGTATAATATCATGTCATCTGAAAAAGGAACAGTTTGACTTCTTCCTTGTCAATCTGGATGCCTTTTATTTCTTTGTGTTGTCTGATTACCATGTGTAGGACCTCCAGAACTGTGTTGAATAAAAGTGGAGTGAGTGGGCATCATTGTCTTGTTCCCAATCTTAAAGGAAAAGCTTTTGGCTTCTTGCTGTTAGGTGTAATGTTGGTTATGGCCTTTGTTATGTTGAGGTACTTACCCTGTATACCCATTTTGTTGAGAGTTTTTATCATGAATGGATGTTGAATTTTGTCAAATGCTTTTTCAGCATCTATGGAGATGATCATGTGGTTTTTGTCCTTTTTGTTGATGTGGTGGATGATATTGTTGGATTTTCAAATATTGTACCATCCTTGCATCCCTGGGATGAATCCCACCTGATCATGATGGATGATACTTTTGATATATTTTTAAATTTGGTTTGCTAATATTTTGTTGAGTACTTTTGCATCTGTGTTCATCAGGGATATTGGTCTATAATTTTCTTTTTTCTGTGGTGTCTTTGCCTGGTTTTTGGATTAGAGTGATGTTGGCCTCATAGAATGAGTTTGGAAGTATTCCCTCCCCTTCTACTTTATGGAAAACATTAAAGAGGATGGGTATTAGGTCTTCACTAAATGTTTGATAAAATTCATCAGTGACACTCTCTGGTTCAGGGGTTTTATTCTTACGTAGTTTTTTGATAACCAATTCAATTTCCTTGCTGCTATTTGGTCTATTCAGATTTTCTGGTTCTTCCTGGGTTAGCCTTGGAAGGTTGTATTGTTATTTTTCTGGAAAGTTGTCCATTTCTTCTAGGTTATCTAATTTTTACCATATAATTTTTCATACTATTCTCTAATAATTCTTTGCATTTCTGTGCTGTTAGTAGTAATTTTTCCTTTTTCATTCCTGATTTGGTTTATGTGTTTAGACTCTTGTTTTTTCTTGATAAGTCTGGCTGAGGATTTATCTATTTTGTTTATTTTCTTGAATAACCAGCACCTGCTTTCATTGAATCTATTATTTATTCTTCTTGATTTTAATTTCTGCTTTAATCTTTATTATGTCCCTCCTTCTGACTTTGGGCTTTATTTGTTCTTCCTTTTCTAGTTTTGTTAATTGTGAGTCTAGATTGTTCATTTGGGATTGTTCTTCTTTCCTGAGGTAGGCTTGTATTGCAATATACTTCCCTCTTAGCACAGCCTTCACTGCATCCCACATATTTTGCAGTGTTGAATTATTGTTGTCATTTGTCTCCATATATTGCTTGATCTCTGTTTTTATGTGATCATTGATTCATTGATAATTTGGGAGCATGTTATTAAGCCTCCATGTGTTTGTGGACTTTTTCTTTTTCTTTGTGTTATTTATTTCTAGTGTCTCTGTTCTTTGCTTATTTTCTGTCTGGTTGATCTATCCGTTGGAGTGAGTGGTGTGTTGAAGTCTCCTAAAATGAATGCAGTGCATTCTATTTCCCCCTTTACGTCTGTTAGTATTTGTTCCACATATGTAGGTGACCCAGTGTTGGGTGCATAGATATTTATAATAGTTATAGTCTCTTGTTGGACTGCCCCTTTATTATTATGTAATGTCCTTCTTTGTCTCTTGTTACTTTATTTGTTTTGAAGTCTACTTTGTCTGATACAAGTACTGCAACTCCTGCTTTTTTCTCCCTATTACTTGCATGAAATACTTTTTTCCATCCATTTACTTTCAGTCTGTGTATGTCTTTGGGTTTGAAGTGAGACTCTTGTAGGAAGCATAGTTGGGTCTTGTTTTTTACCCATTCAGTGATTCTATGTCTTTTGATTGGTGCATTCAGACCATTTACATTTAGGGTGATTATCAATAGGTATGTACTTCTTGCCATTCCAGGCTTTAGATTCATGGTTACCAAACATTCAAGGGTAATTCCCTTACTATCTAACAGTCTATTTTAATTCACTTCATATGCTATTACAAACACAACCTAAAGGTTGTTTTTTTTCTTTTCCTCCTTTTCCTTCCTCTTCCATTCTTTATATGTTAGGTATCATTTTCTCTACTCTTTTTCTATCCCTTGATTGACTTTCATTGACTTTGGAGTTTGTTGATTTGATTTTGCATCTGCTTAGTAATTAATTGTTCTACTTTCTGTGGTTTTATTCCCCTGGTGACATCTATTTAGCCTTAGGAACACTTCCATCCATAGCAGCCCCTCCAAAATGCACTGCAGAGGTGTTTTGTGGGAGGTAATTAATCTCAGTTTTTGTTTATCTGAAAATTGTTTAATCCCTCCTTCAAATTTAAATGATAACCTTGCCAGGTAGAGTATTCTTGGTTTGAGGCCCTTCTGCTTCATTGCATTAAATATATCATGCCACTCCCTTCTGGCCTGTAAGGTTTGTGTTGAGAAATCTGATGATAGCCTGGTGGGTTTTACTTTGTATGCAATCTTTTCTCTCTCTCTAGCTGCTTTGAAAAGTCTGTCTTTATCCTTGATCTTTGCCATTTTAATTATTATATATCTTGATTTTACCTTCCTTCAGTCCCTTATGTTGGGTGATCTGTGCATCTCCATGGCTTGGAGACTATCTCCTTCCCCAGATTGGGGAGTTTTTACCAATTACCTCCTCAATGACACTTTCTATCCCTTTTTCTCTCTCTTCTTCTTCTGGTACCCTTATAATGTGAATATTGTTCCATTTGGATTCATCACACAGTTCTTTCAATATTCTTTCATTCTTAGATATCCTTTTTTCTCTCTGTGCCTCAGCTTCTTTGTATTCCTCTTCTCTAATTTCCATTCCATTTACCATCTCTTCTACTACATCCAATCTGCTTTTAAATCCCTTCATTGTATGTTTCATTTCAGATGTGGAATTTCTTAATGATTGAAGCTCCATCTTAAACTCGTTCCTGAGTTCTTGAATATTCTTCTGTACCTCCATGAGCATGTTTATGATTTTTATTTTGATCTCTCTTTCAGGAAGATTGGTGAGTTCAGTTTCATTTGGTCCTTTTTCTGGAGTTTGTGAGATTTTGGTCTGAACCAGGCTCCTTTTGTGTTTCATATTTCTGTGTGGTGCCCACTAGTGCCCAGAGTCTCTGGAGCTGCTCAGCACCTAGAGTGAGGTCAGGGGTCATAGTGGAGCAGCACTGGTGTCTCAGGGGAGAAAAGAGCTATTTCCTGATTCCTGGCTGCAGTGCCTGTCTTCAGTGTCAGAGCCAGGGGGCTGAGCACACAGGTTTAAGCCTCTGTGCTCGGCGTCTCCAGCTGTTGTAGGTGGGGCCTCCCTCTGGGTGGCCTGACACCAGCACAGTGACTACTGGTTTGCGAGCTGATGCTGTCAGGCCAGAAGGAAGGCACAGAAGGCTGCTATCACAGTGGGGGACTCGGAGCTGAGCAGCCAGCCAGGGAGGTGAAGCACCTGCAGCTCCTCAGAGTTCCCAACCTGCTGGGCAGAGGCGCCCAGACAACCCTTTTCAGCTCTTCCCTCCCCCGCCCAGCAAGCTCCGTGCAAACCCCGCTCCTTCAGCAGCCCTTTTACTGCAAGGAAGCCGCTCAGACCACCTGCCCTTCCTCTGACACAGAGTGGCCTGGTGTGGATCCTGTCCTCCACAAATGGCTGGAATCTCAGTCCCCCAGGCACTCTGCCTGTCCCAGCACCCCAGCTTCCAGAGCACCACACAGTGTAGGTTTCTGCTCCCAAAGCAGAGCTCCAGGGCTGGGTGCTCAGCAGTTCCAGGCCTCCACCCCTCCCCCACTCCATTTCTTTCCGTCCCTCCAGTGAGCTGGGGTGGGGGAAGGGCTCGGGTCCAGCCATATCAAGGCTTTGGTATGTTGCCCTGTTTCGTGAGGTCTGCTCTGTTCATGAGATCTGCATGCAGTCTGGTGCAGCCTTCCCTCCTGTTGCTGTTTTAGGGTTAGTTGTATTAACTATAGTTTTGCAGTATCTGTGGTTTTGGGAGGAGTTCTCCATTTCTCCTCGCATGCAGCCATCTTCAATCTTTTCCTCACATATTATTAATATTAGATCCTTGTTATATATGTTGGCCCTTTCCCAAAAGTGAGCTTTCAACATCTGTGAATAATTTTCTCTGATGTGAAGTCTTTTTCTGTAGTGTCAAATATGTCAGTCATTTTCTTTCCAGTTTGTAATTTTAAGAAGGCATTCTCCATCCTAATATTATAGAAATTGCTTTCTATGTTGTTTTCCAGAATTTGAAAAAAAAATACATACAGGTATTTCATATTAATGGAATTTATTGGGCATATTCTGTGACAAGCATGCAGTTTTGTTTATTAAAGATAGTTTTACAAGAAATAATAAATTACACAGTGATTTAATCCACCCACATAAAATACAAACACACCCTCACTCACACATTCATTTATCTCTCCAAATTGCTGTTTGATAAAAAGACCCAGAATTTATGAATGTCGTTAGTGATGACATTCAGACATATCTGTTGATCAGGAATGATTTACATGTATAAAGAAGAGGCTTCTGGGTCAGAGAACTTCACTGTCCATGATGCACTGGGAAGACCATGAGGACACTAACATGGTATCAGCCAGTTCCAACTAGGGTCTGTTTGGCTCAGCAGAAACTAAGTCAGGAGCTGCAGAAATGAATCCTGCTGCTGAGAAGTCAGTGATAATCTAATGGGCATTGGTTTATCTAAGTCTTCTTACTACATTTCAACTTTTATAGGACATAAAACCCCCTTGAGCACACATGGAAGGCAGTAAGTGGCAGCTAGGATTCTGAAATACTGAACCCAGAGTGGATTCCAATTAGCAGAAAGAGGTGGTTATATCATTAGAGTCTAAGACACAATTACCAGGTAATTTTAAAATCAATTTCCCTTCCCACCCTTATAGTGTACATTGAATCTGTACATTCAGGAATAGAAAGATTGATATAAAAAATGATAGCAATCAATCATGATCCATGTCTCAATCATTCACCCATTTTCATAGAAGCAACATTTATCTGGAGAAATGAATTGCCCATGAGGATAATTTTAATACACACATGTATCCATACATAATCTATTTAGTTGTATCCATGCATAATCTATTTACTTGATGTATATTCACTAGGTAAGTGAGAACTAGACACTTCAGCAAACTGTGACATGCAAAATGCCCCAATGCAGGGAAGCCATCTCTAGTTAACAGAAATTCTGAATCAGGTCTTTGCTAGTAGGGGGCTCTCTCTTCCACATGGTCATAAAGGCATCAAGCTCCTACTGTCGTGTGGCTCTGTTATCTTCATTGTGTGGCTTCCAGTTAGGCAGGACCTTTCTGCACCAGGACACCAGGAGGAGAAAGAGCATGGATGGTCATACCTTGGGGGTTCTCATGAGTCAGGCCTGGCACAGGTCCCTGTTCCATTCACAGATCAGTGGTCAGAACCAAGTGCATGTCCCCACCAAACTGCAGAGACCTGGGAAAGGAAGTGAACCTGAGGGCCAGGGAATAGGAGAAGGTCAGGGGGTACAAGGACAGTCACTACCAAGCTTCTTTAAATGTGTACCCATACCACTATTCTGCACACATATTTTAACTTGTTTTCAAATGAATTTTTATTTTATGACATTTCTGTATTTTCAGATTTTATAGCTGATTCTATCTGATAATCTCATAATTTAATCACAAATTACATCCTACTTTTCTTACATGATTTGAATTCTCTCTAATCATTTATTAAAAAACAGATGTCTCTTGCTTTTTGCTGTAACAACATGTTGTAAAATATATGTAAGTGCTAATCGTATATACATTACACATGAATATTGTGAATGAGGTTTTTGTCTTGGTATGTAGTAATAATGGAATTGGTTGTAAGATATACATGTCTCAGTTTTATTAGGTGCCGCTAAATTGCTCTATATTTTGAATTTCTGGTGTTCATGTATCCCAGAAATATTTATAATGAACTAGAAGTGAGACGCACCCCTCTAGATGTGAAAGCTAAACTGTGGACACAACAAAGCTGCTACCGTCAAGGTTCTTAGGGTGCCGTGATGGAGATAGATATGTGACTGCATATGTTTGTTTGTGTTTGTGTGCATGCCAGATGGTATGTCAAATAAATAAAGTTAAAAGAGAAAGTGACTGATAATTGCTATATTAGAGATTATATAGTCAATTAATGTATCTGTTAAAATCCAGTTTGAGAGAGATCTTAATAAAAACTCATACATGTCTGCAGTGTAGAGTTGTAACTGGGAATTGGTAACCACCACACACAACCTTTTCAAATCCCCCTTGTAGAAAGTGTTAGTGGCTTGTTAATCACCATCAGAGGAATATGAGGTGTGTGCCATTTCTGGTTTGAAGCTGTTTTGAGGAGGTAAAAGAACTTCCACTTCTTCTCTGTCATTATGTCTCCTGTATAAATATAGAAGATCCAGTAAAATGCCAGTAGAGAGGAAGAGCTAGGAACATGAGCCCTTCATAGGAAGACAGACACAAACAGGAGTTAGTCATCTAGGAATGCCCACAATGGATCTTGCCGAGGGCGAATAAAGCCACCAAAATTTCATGATGGTCAGAAGCTAAAGTGAATTATATTTTCTAATATAAAAGATTGTAACTTCAGCGGGAACTGGTATTACAAATGACTAACAGTTATTCTTTGCTAGATAAAAGGTAGACGGTAAGAAGATGGGTTTCAAAGGCTGGAATGACATCTGTCACTATTATGTCATATCTAAACCTATTGCAAAATAGTTGCTTGTGTTGACTTAGAGAGATACCTTGTGCCTACCGAGCGGGTGACTCTGGAGACCTGAGCAGAAAACAATAGTGAGGGTATGGTTATTGCTGCAACTGCCTTTGGAAAGAGTTTAGAACCAATGGAAGCTCAGCAAAGGATTGACCAATGAGCAACAAAAATGAAACAGAGCAGGTAGAGCCAAAAATTAAGGTATTGTAAGGTTGTAAAATCTTTTGTATTGTACTTCAAGCAATAAGGAAAGGAATTTTAGAAGGCTTTGATCAATCATGTTCCAGTAAAAATGTTAACCAAACAATAATGCTCCAGTAGGACTTCTCAGGCAAAGCTCATATTAAGACCCTTTTGCTTGTTATTCAGACAATTTCAAAGTAACTGTGTAGATGCAGAGAAGCACTGAGGGTGATGATTAAATAAATCAGGTTTCAGCATGTATTTTTTAGAAAATCACTCTAGTTATCGGGACCTGAAATTTACTGAACACGGACAAGTAAGAATATATATATATATTTTTTCAGAGTATCCTAAAGACTAAAAACAAACTAAAATAATTTAGAATACACACATGAAGTCTCAGTTGCTTGTCGGGCTACCTAAAGCCACTGAAGTGCAAGTGTGCTTGGAAACAGTACAGCCCTCAAAGAAATGACATTCTTCGTGTGCACCTCAAATGTATTTAAGGATGGCCGTTCATGAGGAAGAGCCTCTGTAGGTGAAGCCACAGATACAGGCACAGGGGACATTCCCACTGGAGGTCGGCAGGAGGTCCTTCTGAAGGAGCCTCACCAGCCCATTAACTAGGTTTGTGCATCTGTGTGGTGGGATTGCTATGGACCTCTGCCAGCGGTGAGGCTCTGTGTGCCCTCCTCTCTGAATGGGGGCTTTTCTTTGAATCAGTTTGTTTCTGTTTCACCCACCGTGTAAGCATTTATCTTGCATGTACTCTTGGAGGGAGGCAGGGGCAGGCTCCTGAGGGAGATGGTTTACATTTGTATTTAATGGGTATCTGGACCAAGAGACCCATATTTTGGGCTGAGAGAGAGGCCTTGGGTCCCCAGGAAACCTATCTCGAGGTGGATGCACTAACAGGACACATTCTGGGTGTCTTACATGAGGAAATTGTATTCTATATGCAGAAATAGGGCCACACAAGTATATTTGGTGGCTAGCGTGCCTAAATGAGGTAGAGATGGGCAGTTCTCTCTTGGAGACGGGTGCTGTCCTACTATCACTCCGAATCTGCCTGCAGATGTTGGCCCTGTTTGGGCTACATGCCCATCTCCTTCCCACTGGATGAGACCCTGAGGCCATGGCAACAGCAGAGACATCTGTGGAAGTGCATCCTATGTGAATAGGAGATACTGTGCAGCATCAGGGGAGGCTGATCTAGCATAGGACATCCGCAGGACATCAGGGGAAAGGCACTGCATGTAGGAAGGACATCCTGTGGGGCAGAAATAATGTCGCTGTTGTCTACATCACCCTCACTTTCTCTCTGTTTACTTGGCTGAATCCTGGCTATGAAGAACATCAAGCTCCAAAGAGGCATTTGATGGGAGGGCGCTGGATCTCTGGGTCACTGTAAAAGCACCACATAAAGAGCTGCTGGTAGAAAATATGCACTCAAACTAGTCCATTTCCTCTGCATTACCTTCTTAATCCACATCACTTCTACCCTTCAACACCATTCTACAGTCAGAAATTAAACTTCCTATAGATACGTATTTCTCCTAAAAAATATGTATTTAGAATGTAATATTCTGCCTGAGAGAGCAATATACTTTTATTATGTCAAACAATCAAGAATTGTAGCTTGGATAAACACTCTAATTAGAAAGAGATTTCTGGGCAGAGGTTGGCTATAAATATGAGAACTACTAGGCAGAATTTGTGTTGAAAACTAGTCCAGGCTGTGTTACTGGGAAGCAGTGCGAGAGGAGGGATGTGGTAGAACATCCAGAGAGTTCAGTGAGGGAGATAATTTGTGACCCTGGATAAGGAATTTGTATGCTCAGGGACATGGAATATAATGAGGGTTGTTAAAAATACATATTTTATTTTATTTTATTTATCTTTTGTTGAAGCATAGTTGATATTCAATACAGTATTACATCAGTTTCAAGTATACAACACAGTCATTTGAAAATTATATATATTACTAAAGGCTCACCACAGTCCGTGTAGTTACCATTTGTCACCGTACAAAGATAGGGCAATATCATTATCTAGATTCCCTATGCTGTACTGTCATCCTCATGACTATTCTATAATTGAATGTTCCTGCCTCTTTACACAGTTCATCTATTGCCCACCCTCGGTGCCCTCCCGCACAGCAGCCTGTTTCACCCACATGGAGGGACCTAGAGGGTGTGATGCTAAGGGAAACCAGCCAGGCAGAGAAAGAGAAGGGCCATATGATTTCACTGGGTCACAATGAATGTTGCTTTTGATGTATTTTTAAATTGGGTTTGCTAATATTTTGTTGAGGATTTTTGCTTTTATGTTCTTTAAGGATATTGGTCTATAATTTTTTTGTAGCATCTTTATCTGTTATGGTATTGGATTGATGCTGGCCTCATAGAATGAGTTTGGAAGAACATCCTCCTCTTCTACTTTCTGTAATACTTTAAGAAGGATGGCTATTAGCTCTTCATATGTTTATTTTTGTCCTTTCTTTTTTTCCTTATAAGTCTGTCTAGGGGTTTGTGTATTTTGTATATCTTCTCAAAGAACCAGCTCTTGATTTCATTGATTTTCTCTATTGTGTTCTTATTCTCTATTTTATTGATTTCTGCTTTCATCCTTATTATGTCCCTCTTGCTAACAACTGTTGGTTTCTTTTGTTCTTCTTTTTCTAGTTTCTTTACTTGTGAGTTTAGATTATTTATTTGGAACTCTTCTTATTTTTTGAGGGAGGCCTGTATGACTAGTACTTCCCTCTTAGAACCATTTTTGAAGCCTCCTACATATTTTGAACTGATGTGTTTCTGTTTTCATTTGTTTCTATATACTGTTTGGTTTCCTCTTTGATTTGTTCATGTGTGTTTTTTGTTTCTTCATGTAATTTATTTCTAATCTCATACCATTGTGATCTAAATAGAAACCTAATAACATTTTGATCATTTTAAATCCATTGAGGAACTTTTTGTGTCCTAATATATGATCTATTCTGGAGAACATTCCACGTGCACTTGAGAATAATGTGTATCCTGTTGCTTTTGTTTACAACATTCTCTATATATTTGTTAAGTTCATCTGGTCTAACGGCTGGTCTGATGTGCCATACAATACCTCTGCTTCCTTATTTATTTTCTGTTTGTATGATTTGTCCATTGATGTGAGTGGGTTGTTAAAATTCCCTTACATGTTTGTGTTTCCATCTATTTCCAATTTTAGGTCTGTTAGTATTTGTTTTATATATTTAGGTGCTTCTCTGTTGGGTGCATAGGTACTTATGATTGTTATATTCTTTTATTGGCCTGATCTATTTATCATTATGTAATGTCCTTGTCAAGGAAAATGAAACTTTCTGACCACGATTCCCACCTGGCTTTAATAACACCCAGTGTGTATATAATAAGAGCCTGTTTGCACATTTATGGTATGTTTACCTCCATAGAGCCACAGGTGAGTCACTCGAGTACCAGCCCAAGGGAGATGTCTTCCCTTCAGTTTCTGGTATAATTGGTCAGGTGTCTGCCAGTCACCAAAGACCTGTCCACATACCTCCTCCCGGTGCTGGGGGTTGGGGAAGGAATGAAGGGCTGGGGAGAGCAGGGGCGAGGAGAGACTGAGACCTACTGTCATGAGAATAAACCCCTTTTAAGGCCCCTATTTCTTGCCCTTGCCTTTAATTGTTTTCACTGAATTCATACGGAACTTGCCTCAGCATTGAGTCCCTTCTTCTTGGAACAAAAGTCCTACTTTTTATGTTGTTATTTTTTGCCTTGAATTCTACTTTGTCTAAGTACTGCCGCTCTTACCTTAGGGGCTGCTCTCTCCTGTGCAAAACCAAGAGTTGGTGTGTGTGATGGGAACATAAATTCCTTGCTCCTCAGGGAAAGTTCTCTATTTCGTGGATTCCAAAATGCTAATTGTGAGTTGCTGACCAGGTTTTGGGATTTTTTTCAAGAAATGTCTCTACCTTTTCCTCTTGTCGGGATGTGACTCTATTTTCCTTTGTCGTGAAGGTGTCGTTCATCTAGTTGCAGAATTTTTCAGTGCTGTACCACATGTAGAGTAGGTTGTCATCACGGGAGCAGGTGAGTTTAGGGTATTTGTGTACTGCATCCTGAAACATGACCCCAGTACTAGATGTGCTACAAAGCTAAAGAGAAAGATAGTTTATGCACTTCTCCTTCAGGAAGTCACCATGCATGGCAAAATCATAACCCCAGTTTTTGAAAATAAGTTCTCCATTACTCCCTCTGACAAAAACAACCAGTATCTGAGTTGTGGAGTGGCAGATTCAATTTTTGTTTCAGAGGAAAGTGAGAAAACATATTAAGTGTCAGTTACATCATTGAGGTACTTTTTCTGCATTAGCATTCCTCTTGCTTTGTATATTTGTGGCTCATTACTTGTATTCTACCAAAATTGATTCTTATAGGTTTTTCAAATATATTTGTTGTTTGAGGAGTTACAGAACTTCATCCTTTTAGAAAAATTCATCTTCAGGTTGGAAGGACATTTATACTGAGTATAAGTTCTAAGTTAATTTTTTTAATTCAATGTTTTCAGTATGTTGCTGAAATTAGTCCTGGTCTTCATTGTTTCATGTGATGTGTTTTTTATCACTAGTTATATCCTCTGTCTCTATGGATCAATCACTTTCATCAATGGTTATATGTTGATTATGATGTATCCTTTAGTTTCAGAATGTTTCTTGTGCTTGAATTTTTGTTGTCTCTTACATTAGTGAATTCATCATTTTAATCAAGTATGGAAATTATTTGTCCATTATTTCATCAAATAATTTTTATGTCCTATCTCTTCTGCATTGGGCATAACAATTACATGTATGAAATATTTAAAACATTCTCACATCGGATAGATGTTTTCTTCCCAGTATTTGTGTTCTCCATTTCATTTTGGATAGTTTCAATTATTATGCCTTAATGTTTACTGTTATGTTTTGGAATGCCTCATATATTATTTCATTCCAAAGTATTTTTCATCTCACATATAATAATTGCCTCACTAGAAGTTCAACTTTATCTTTTTGTATTTACCATGTCTCTTATATAATCAAAACTTTCACCAACTTCTTTAATATGCAGAATGCACTTATAATAACTATATATAACACATTAATTGAGAGATAGCCATATACACTCAAGCCACTCATTTAAAGTGCATAATTGTGATTTTAATATATTCATAGCTATGTGTAGTGATTTCCTGATTCAGTTTTACAGCACTTTCATCTATTCCAGAAGAAGTCCAAAAGCTTAAACTATATCAGCCCCTTAGTAACTTATCCTTCCCAACCCTAAGCCACCAGTAATTTATATTCTGTCACCATGGTTTACATATTCTGTGTTTCATATGAATGGAATTACATAATGAGGGGTCTTTTGGAACTTCTGTATCATAGCCTAATGCTGTCAAAAATTATGTTGTAGCATGTGACACTGTTTCACTGCTTTACATGACCAAATGACATTTCATTGTGTGGTTATATGACATTTATTTGTCGATTCATCAGGTGACATATTTTATATCTTTGTACATTTTGATGGTACTGAATAATATTTCTCTAGCCACGCATGTATGAGTTTTATATGGATATGTGTTTGGTATCCCTCATATAACACTTAGTAATGGAGTTGCAGGGCTATATGGTACCTCTATTTTTATTGTTTGAGATAATGCCAGACTGATGTCCAAAGTAGCAGTACCATTTACATTCCCACCAGTGTGGCATGATATTTTCATTATAAATGTCACTAAGAATGACTTAGTACAATATACTAGTAAAACATATTTTGAATGGAGAAAGTATATAAAATCAAGTAACTTTGCAGTATACAAAGCCAATTCCTAACAGAGGTGTGAAACTCAGATGGGAAATCATGGAATGAATGTCTAAGGAATGATAACATCATAATATACCAGAATACTAATATTTAAATAAAATTAGAACTATAAAAATTTCCTACTTTATAGTTTCTTGAAAGGCAGGTCGCACATTCAACAACTTCTTCAGAGCTGCCATGACTTCCTTATTTCTGAGACTATAGATTAGTGGGTTTAGCACAGGAGTGAGTATGGTGTAAAAGACAGACACCACCATGTCTTTCTCAGGGGTGTGGTAGGAGTTGGGGAGCATGTAGGTGTAGATGGCAGCC
This sequence comes from Manis pentadactyla, assembly GCF_030020395.1. Taxonomy (NCBI): domain Eukaryota; kingdom Metazoa; phylum Chordata; class Mammalia; order Pholidota; family Manidae; genus Manis; species Manis pentadactyla. The sequence continues at coordinate 46,973,691 of NC_080031.1, read as the reverse complement.
CCATAGAAGAGGGTGACCACAGTCATGTGGGAGGAGCAGGTGGCAAAGGCCTTCTTCCGACCCTCTGCTGAGTTCATCCTGAGGATGGTGAGGAGGATGAAACCATAGGATCCTGAAATGACTGTCACAGGGATGAGCAGCATGAGGACGCAGCAGAGGTACATGAGTGTCTCATAGATGGAGGTGTCTGAGCAGGAGAGCTTCATCACAGCAGGGACCTCACAGAAGAAATGATGGATCTCCCGGGATCTGCAGAAGGGGAAGGTCATGGTGATGGGAGTGAGTATAAATCCATCTAGAGATGCCAGAAACCAGCAGCCCAATGCAAGGAGAATGCACACCCTGTGGTTCATGAGGACAGGGTAACGAAGAGGAAGACAGATGGCTGCATAGCGGTCATAGGCCATAGAAGCTAGAATAAAAAATTCTGAGCCAGCAAGTGTAGCATAGAGGAACATCTGCACCCCACATCCAGGGGCTGAGATGGTGTTCACACCCGTGACCTGGTCCACGAGCATCTTGGGCACAGTGACGGAAATGTATGTCACGTCCATGAGAGACAACTGGCTGATGAAAAAGTACATGGGGGTGTGGAGGTGGGCATCAGAGCGTATCAGAAGGATCAGGATTGTGTTTCCAGACAAGGCCATCAGGAAAACTATAAAAATGACCACGCAAAGGAGAGCTGGGTGTTTGGATTGACTGAAGATTCCCACCAGGATGAAATCAGACTGTCCAGTGTGATTGTCCACCCAGTTAATGTTTTCCATGAAGATTCACGTAGGTGCCTGAGGAGAACTTTGGGTTGAATAGTCATGGGATTCTGCCACCTGAAATGAGGGAAATAAATGTTTACTGAGTGTGTGTATATATGTTTGTGTGTTGGTGTGTACCAACCTGATTGTGTTAAACAGAAAAATTTCCACATGCATGTAAAAATGGAACTGTTAATTTTGATTTAAAATTTCCAAGAAAGTGATAATTCACAAATATGAGTAAAAATATTTGGAACTTACAGCAAATAGGTAAGGTTATGAAGTTTCTTAATGATACTGTCATCCATCAACATGTATTAGAAAATTACAGAGATTCTGAATTAAGCAAGCACTAAAAGTAAATTACTGAGCTGGGGAAAAGATGGCAGAGGAGGAAGTCACAGCAGGAAGATCCTCCCTTGTACACAAAAACAGAGCAACTACAGCAAATACTTCTAACCCCAAAAACAGCAGAATAGACCATCTGCACTTGGTGAAGGGAAGGTAAAACTGAGAAGGGTGAAGTGATAGAGCCATGACTGACTGGGACCCAGACCCATTCTCCATTCCAGCCTACAAGTGGGGTGGGGTGGGGGAGAAGAGTGGAGCAGAGAGAGGATAAATGCTTGGAATCTAGCACACGGGCCCAGATAAATGTTCCAGGCAGATGAGTCCACCTAACACTGGGCTTTGGTGATTGGCAGGGCTGCACTCCAGGGAGATTATGCAGCATTCTGGGAGGCCGTGATCCTGTAACTTGTGGAGGAAAGGCATCCTCCATCGGTCCCACTGAGATCCAAGCAGAGACCATACATTGAATGGTTTACCAGCAGTGAGCAGTGTGCTACAGATGCATGGGTCAAGGGAGCTCTTTCCAAGGATAAAGGGCAGGTGGATGGTTCCTCCCCAGCCCCGCCTCAGCCCAGCTGGCTGGGTATTCACAGGAACCCGCTCTGAGCGCTCCATCTCCCTCCCTGCAGCTCAGCCACATGGCAGCCCTTCCTTGTGCCCCCGCCCTGCCCAGCCCACTCAGCCGGGCAGACTGCGGTGCCTGCAGGCAGAGGGAGGACACTTCCAGGTGCCCCTGGCCCTCCCCCAGTCCACATGGTGGGCGCGTGCATGAACCAGCCCTGAACTCAAGCTCACTCACTGGAAGGACGCCCACAGCAGCTCCCTGCACACTTGGCCTATCTGCCAGCTTTTTCCAGCATCCGCTGCCTTTGCTGACAATCAGATAGAGGACAGCTCTAATTACAACTCATCCCAGCATAAGTGCATCAGGGTAAACAAATGGCACAGAGGCCAGCTGTCAGCCTCTGCGGACAGAGTCCAACCACTGCTGGCAGACAGGCAGAAAGGCAGCCCTGCCCATTGCCCACCAGCAGCAACTGGGGTTCCACCTTAAAGGAGAACTGGGCACTGAGCAGTAAAACTCTTAAGCTCCTGGGCACTGCAGGGTGCCTTTGCCATGAAGCCATAGTTTCCATGCCAGGAAGCATAGCAGATCCATCTAATAATTATGTAAACACAGAAAACTTTAACAAAATGAAGAGGCAGAGGCATATGATACAAACAGAACTGCAGGATAAGACACCAGGAAAAGGGCTAAATGAAATGAAGAACACCAATCATCTTGATACATATTTCAAAACAATAGTTATAAATATGTTCATTGATCTGTAGAAAAGTATTGAAGATCCCAACAAAGAGATAGACAAGCTAAAACAGAGTTACTCAGAGTTGAAGAGTGAAGTAACCAAAATGGAATATATAACTGACAGAATGACTAATAGATCACTGCACGTACACAAGAAAATCAATGAGATGGAAGTTAGAGAGCATCAAAATAATAAAGCTTAGAAACACAGAGAAAAAACTTCTGGAAATGAGAGGATGCAAATAGGGCTGTGTGATAACTCTGAATGAAACAATATTCATGTAATATGGGTACCAGAAAGAGAAGACAGAGACGAAGTTATAGATAGTCTCCTTGAGGAAATACTTTTTGAAAACACTGTAAATATGGGGGAGGAAGTAGACCCTCAGGTATGAAGAGCAGAGAGCCCCTATCAAAAGGAACCCTAGGAAAACAACACCAAGACATATAATAATTGAAACGATAAAGTTTAAGGCTAAGGAGAGAGTATTGAAAGCAACCAGAGAGAGGAAAACATTCTTTATAAAGCAAATCCAATCAGGTTATCAGCAGACTACTCAGAAGAAACTTGAGTGACATGAAATATTTGAAGTATTGAAATAGAAGGACCTTCAACCAAGTATCCTCTACTAGCAAGGATATTATTCAAATATGAAGCAGAGATTAAACAATTCCCAAACAAATTATGATTCAGGGAATTTATAACCACTCAACCAACATAACAGGATATATTAAAGGGACTGCTGTAGATGGAAATGTTTCTAGCACTAAATAGTTTTCACCAAGGAAAGTAAACCCAAAGTAAGTGTAGTCGAAAGTGTACTTACTATGAAAGTATGAAATTAAAAGAAAACAGAAGTAGTAAAACCAGTTATACACACAATTAATCACTGGCTACACAGAAAGTGCAGATTATAACATCTATTACATAAAGGGTGGAGGAGAGAGAAAAAGGACAATGATACACTTTCAGATCATGTTTGAAATGGACCAAGCAGCAACTTCATATGGACTGTTGCATAGTCAAGAAACTATCCTTGAGCCTTATGGTAGCCCTAAAGCTAAAACCTATAATAGATACATAAAAACATTTTAAAAGACAAATCTAATCATAGCAGTAAATAAAAGACAATCAGACAACAAGAATAGAGATATGAGAGAAAGTAACAGAGACTATTAAAACAACTAGAAAACAATTAATAAAGTGGCAAGAAGTACATACCTACCAATAGTTACCTTACATGGAGTTAATACACTCATGCAAAGACATAGAGTAGCAGACTGGATAAAGAACAAGACCCATCTATATACTGCCTACAAGAGACTTGTTTCAGACACAAAGCTATACACAGACTAAAAGTTGAAGGGATGGAAAAAGATATTTCAAGCAAAAATAGGTAGTAAAAAGCAGTAATAGCAGTATATATTTCAGACAAAATAGAATTCAAAACAAAGTAACAAGAGATAAAGAAGGATATTCCATAATGATAAAGCAGCCAGTCCAATAAGAGGATATAATGATTATAAAGATCTATACACCCAACATACAAGCATCTAAATATGTAAAACAAATAATAACAGAATTAAAGGGAGAAATAGATTGCAACACATTCATTTTAGGAGACTTTAACACACCACTCACATCAATAGACACACAACCAGTTACAAAATAAATAAGGAAACAGAGGCATTGAACAGTACAGTAGATCAGATGGACTTGATAGATATTTACAGAACTTTCTGCAAAAAGGGACCAGATACACATTTTTCTTAAGTGTACCTGAAATGTTCTCCAAAATAGATCACATATGAGGTAACAAAAAGAGCCTCAGTAAAATAAAAAGATTGCAATTGCGTTAAACAACTTCTCAGACCACAGTAGTACAAAACAAGAAATAAATTACACAAACAAAACAAAAAGTTGACAAATACATGGATGCTAAACATCATGCTTCTAAGTAATCAACAGATCACTGAATAAATTAAAACAGAAATCAAGCAACATCTGGATGCTCCACATCGCTAGTTATCAGAGAAATGCAAATTAAAACCACAATGAGATATCACCTCACACCAGTAAGGATGGCCACCATCCAAAAGACAAACAGCAACAAATGTTGGCGAGGTTGTGGAAAAAGGGGAACCCTCCTACTCTGCTGGTGGAAATGTAAACTAGATCAACCATTGTGGAAAGTAATATGGAGGTTCCTCAAAAACTAAAAATAGAAATACCATTTGATCCAGGAATTCCACTCCTAGGAATTTACCCTAATAATGCACAGCCCCATTTGAAAAAGACAGATGCACCCCTACGTTTATTGCAGCACTATTTACAATAGCCAAGAAATGGAAGCAACCTAAGTGTCCATCAGTAGATGAATGGATAAAGATGATGTGGTACATATACACAATGGAATATTATTCAGCCATAAGAAGAAAACAAATCCTACCATTTGCAATAATATGGATGGAGCTAGAGGGTATTATGCTCAGTGAAATAAGCCAGGCGGAAAAAGACAAGTATCAAATGATTTCACTCATCTGTGGAGCATAAGAACAAAGAAAAAACTGAACTAACAAAACAGCAGCAGACTCACAGAACCCAAGAATGGACTAACAGTTACCAAAGGGAAAGGGACTGGGGAGGGTGGGTGGGAACGGAGGGAGAAGGGGGAAAAAAGGGGAGTCATTACTGTTAGCAGACATAATGTAGGAGGGGGGCACGGGGAGGGCTGTACAACACAGAAAAGACAAGTATTGATTCTACAGAATCTTACTAGGCTGATGGACAGTGACTATAATGGCGTTGTGGGGGGAACTTGGTGATGGGGGGAGTCTAGTAAACATAATGTTCCTCATCTAATTGTAGATTAATGATACCAAAAAATAAAAATAAAACAGATGGAGACAGATGAAACAAATTCAGGGTCAAAATTTGTGAGATGCTGCAAAAACAGTTATATGAGGGAAGTACATAGCAATATAGGCCTACCTTAAGAAACAAGAAACAATTCCAAATAAGTAATGTGAACTCACAATTAAGGAAGCAAGAAAAAGAATAAATAAAACCCAAAGTAAGTAGAAGAAGGGACATAACAAAGATCAGAGCAGAAATAAAATAGAAAAGAATGAAATAATAGAAAAAAATCAATGAAACCAAGAGTGGGTTCTTTAAGAAAATAAACAAAATAGGTAAACCTCTAGTAACACTGATTAAGAAGAAAATAGAGTATACAAGTAAACAAATCAGAAATCTAAAAGGAATAGTCACAGCAGATAACAAAGAAATACAAAGAATTATTGGAGAATACTATGAAAAATTATATGCCAATAAATTGGACAACTAGAAGAAATGGAAAAATTCCTAGAAAACTTCAATGTTTCAAGATTGACCTAGGAGGAAACAGATAATCTGAACAGACCAATTTACAGCAATGAAACTGAATTGCTAATCAAAACCTCCCAACAAAAACCAGTACCAGATGGCTTCACAGCTGAATTCTACCAAATATTGAAAGAAATGCTAATACCCATCCTTCTTATAATATTCCAAAAAGTATATTTCCAAAATCCTTCAATGAGGCTGGCACCCCTCTAATACCAAAACCATGAAAAGACACTAAAAAAAGGAAATTAGAGACCAATATCCCTGATGAACATAGATGCAAAATTTCTGAACAAAATATTACCAAACTGAATTCAAAAATACATCGAAAGGATCATCCATCATGACCAGGTGGAATTTATTCCATGGAAGCAAGAATTGTATAATATTCATAAATTATTCATGTCATAACTACATTACCAAAAAGATAAAAATCACATTCAATTGTTAGTATATATGATTGCAACAGATTTTTGTATATTGAATTTTCATCCTGCAACTTTGCTTTTCAACATTTCAAAAAATGCTGAAAACACATTTGATAAAATTCAAAATCTATTCATGATAAAAATTCTCAACAAATAGGTATAGAGGGAACACACTTCATTGTAATAAAGGGCACATACAACAAAACCACAGTAAACATCATACTTAATTTTAAATAGCTGAATGCTTTTCCTCTAAAATGCAGAACAAGACAAGGATGTCCACTTACCACTTTCATTCAACCTAGTACTGCAAGTCTCAGCCACAGCTATCAGAATATGCATAAATAAATATAATTAAGAGACATTCAAATTAATAAGGAAGAAACAACAAAACAGTCATTAATGTGGGATAACATAGTTATGTACCAAACACCTTAATGACTCCACATCAAACTATTAGAACAAAAAAATAAATTCAGCAAAGTTGCCAGATGAAAATTCAATATACAAAAATCTGTTGCATTCATATATACTAACAATTAACTAGCAGAAAGAGCAATCAGGAAAATAGTTCCAGTTACAATTGCATTAAAAATACAAAATACCTAGGAATAAATCTAACTATGGAGGTGACAGACCTCTACTCTGAAAAATAAAAGACACTGATGAATAAATTGAAGAAGACATAAATAAATCTAAATCTATGCCATGCTCATGGATAGGGAGAACTAATATTGTCAAAATAGCCAACCTTCTCAAAGCAATTTATAGGTTCAATGGAATCCTTATTGAAATACTAATGACATTTTTAATGAACTGGATCAAATAATCATAAAATTTATATGGAACCACAAAGGCCCCTGAATAACCAAAGCAATTTTCAGAAAGAAGAACAAAGCAGAGGCATTATGCTCCCTGACTTCAAGCTATACTACAAAGCTACCAGAATGGAACAGAATATAGATCCCAGAAATAAAGCCACACATATATGGGAAATTAATACATGTGAAAGGAGTCATGAATATGCAATGGGGAAATAATCTCTTCAATAAATGGTGCTGGGAAAACTGGACAATAACAGGCAAGATTAAAACTGGATTATTGTCTATCTCCATACACAAGGGTAAACTTGAAATGGATAAAAAGCCTAATTATAGGACATGAAACCATGGAATAAAACATAGGCAAATACCAGTTGATTATAAGCATGAGCAGTTTTTTTTTTTCTGGACACATCTCCCAGGGCAAGGGAAACAAAAGGAGAATGAGAAAGTATGACTATATGAAACTAAAAAGCTTCTGTACAGCAATGGACACTATCAACAAAACAAAAAGGCAATGTACAATATGGGAGAATATATTCACATGTGATTTATCCAATAAGGTTTAACTGCCAAAATACAGAATGAACTCATGTAACCAAACCCCAAAGAAAGAAAAATAATCCACTTAAAAATCTGGCAAGGGACCTAGATAGACTGTTTTCCAAAGAAGACATACAGATGGCCCATGAAAAGATGCTCCATGTCACTACTCATCAGGGAAATGCAAAACAAAACCACAACGAGATATCACCTCCCACCAGTCAGAATGGCCACTATCTGAAAGATGGGAAATAACAAGTGCTGGTGAGGATGTGGAGAAATTGGAATCCTCCCATACTGTTGGTGGGAATGTGAATAGCTGCAACCATTATGGAAAGCAGTATGGTGGTTTCTCAAAAAACTAAATATTGAAAGAGCATGGGCCCAGTAACTCCTCTTCTAGGGATTTACACAAAGAAAACAAATTTTCCAATTCAAAAAGATATACGCACCAATATACTTACTGCTACAAATAGCCGATATGGGAGCAACCAATGTGTCCATTGACAGATGAGTACAGGAAGGAGATGTACATACGCACAATGGAATGTAGTTCAGCTATCACATAGGATGAAATCCTGCCATTCCAGAACAGATGGATGGATCTAGTGGGTATTATGCTAAGTGGCACATGCCAGGTGGAGAAAGACAAAAAACAAATGACTTCACTTATAAATGGAATCTGAAATCAAAACAACATGAAAAAAATAGCAGCAGACTCATAGACACTGAGATGAGTCTGGTGGTTACTATTGAAGAGGTTTGGGTTGGACAAGAGATATTTGTAATGTGGATAAACAGGCACAAATACCTAAATCATAATATAAATTAACCATGGCAATGAAAGTACAGCATAGAGAATATGTTCAATAGTTCTGCAATATCTTTCTATGTTGACAGGTAGTAACTACACTAGTTGGGGTGAGGATTTAATAAATTTTGTAACTGTTGAATCACTGTGTTGTCCAATATAATATTGCATATCAACTATACTTCAATGAAAATATAAATAAAGAAATTAGATTATTGAAAAAAGAGAAATAATATTTTTATTTCAGAATGTTTGTTCTGCAAGTCTACATTTAATTTATCTCTTGGCTTTGAGAACCCAGTTGGAATCTTGCAAAAATCTTCAATGAGTATTCCATGTAAGAATTATCTACACCCAATAGTTGAATTATTCTCCCATAAATATAGGGCTGTTCATTTAATCTCTTTTGTGTGGAGTAAGGCACACACTCTCAGGAGCAGGTAAGAGTCCTCACACATGACTGGCCTCTTTTGCACCTGAGGGTTATTGAGTCAGGAGCCCAGTATCTCACTGACCAGTGATGGACATAGATTCTCCTTTACCTGTGTCTTCAGCTTGTGTTTGTGTTAGACATGAATGTGAATAAAGTAAACTATAACTTCGTTAAACTTAAGGAGGTTATGGTCTCTACTCAGGGACAGTAATTACATAAATGTTATTTAAATTAGAATTTTGAAACAACTAAAAATGACCAATGAAACAAAATATCTGACTTTTCTGAAGACAATTGGTAGTAGTTTCTTCTACATAATCTCTTCCAGAATTAAACCTTTCTACCTCTTCATTTTCTGACATGTTGAATGTTAAATTTTAAAGACTTACCAACAGGAGGTAAAACAAAATGATTGACTTCTCTTTCTGTGAAGAGTTTAGAAGGGCTAATAAACTGAGATATTTCAGGAGGAAATTACACATATCAAATACCTTGTATATTCTTGTAATCATCACGGAGGCTAATTGATTACATTCAAGTTATTACAGTCCCATGTTCTGGCATGCTGTAAGATTAGACAACATGCCTTCCTGTGTGTATCCAACTAGTCTGGAACACAATGAAACAATAATTTTTCTATCAAGTTTCACCCTCACTGGTGGATGGAGCTGAGCTCTATGCAATATTCAAAAGCTGTCCAATACACTCCAGACACCCCTGCCCACCCAGCTCCTATTTGCCGTCAAAGTGAAGCCGGACCCACACAGTGGCCAGAGCACTGAGGGCCTGGGAGCTGTTTTCCGAGCGAATGGAGGAAACGCAGGGGGTGCCGGATGGTCCTGGGCAAACTGCTGATGCACTTTGATAAGCGGGCGTGACTGTGCTGGAGCCCCACTGAACAGCCCACCAAGCACTCCTGACACGAGGACCTGCTGTCTGTGCCTGTGAGGAAACTGCCTCCCGGCTTGTCCCGACTTCCCTGCCCAGGTGCTGGAGACTGACGTGGGTGGCTCAGTGTGTTTAACTTGCAGAATCATTGACGGCGGCGGTAGAATAATGAGCCTTGATTGTCTTGATTTAAAGCATCCCAGCAAGTTTTTAATGCTGCACCACATATAATCTTCCCCAACAGTCTAGGTCCAAATTTTTTCTTTTATCATATTACAGATCTTTAAAAATGAAGTTTTCATGGTAAGTGCCTAACATCCCAGACTACCCTAAGGACACTGCCTCAGTAGGAGCGGAACCCACAGTCTGTACCAGCCTCATCTCTGCTGGGTACGCAGGCCTCACTCCACAGTCTCAACAGGAAAACACAAATATGACTAAGAATTTTGTTTCAAGCCTGTAATTACCAGAAATAGTCCCCCTCAGTTAAATTAAGTCACTCTTCTTTTGCAAAGTTTCAGTCTCATGAAGATGAACACATCATCTGGTAATATAGAAATCATATATATTGTTTTATTCCGTAAGTATTTGGAAACATATCCATTTCCACATATTAGAAATTATAAGATTTATGTAAAGTTTCAAAACAAAAAAGACATTTACTTATCTCAATAAAACTAATGGGCAAAATAATTGAGGAAATATCATCCAGAACTAATAGAATGGACAGAAGAATAAGCCAAGGATAATAATTACCCTTTTGTCCTGCAGTTCTGTCTGCCTGTCTGGTTGAACCCACCATCCAATGATTTTTCAGAGCCTCATGCACCTGGGCAAATAGAGTGTGGCCAGTTTAAGTGAATAAAGAGAAGGGAGATGACATCACCCCTTGTTTCATGGTGCCTGTCGGAGGAGCTGATACAGTGTGTGTTGACCAGTCCCCTTGGGACCTTGAGGAGGCATGCAGTCAACAGACCTAAGCAAGGTAATCAATATTTCAGTGGCAGTAATCTGGTTTTCTCCTTATGCCTTTTAAAAAGTCTCCTTTTGTTATTGAATGCAATTCATATGACATTTTAATCAATATTTAAATTTAAATTAATCTCAAAATCCCCAATGTTAATAAATTCTTATCTGAAATATATGACCTAGTTTACATGTTGGCTTTTGTTCTACAAAAGAAATATATATGTTTGAGATATGTGGACATAATCTCTAAAAATTGTTGAAATACTTTAAAATATTCTTTCTTATCATTCACAGCTACAGACTGAAGTTGTGAGAATAATTAGTGTATCCAAGAGAGCACCAGTAATTAGTACTGTGGTGGAGATTTACACTGAGGTTGTCTGCTTCATATCATTGTCTTTATCTATCCTCATGACATGATTGTACTTTTCTTCATTCACTTACAATCTATGCTATATTATGCATGTAATTTTCCATTTTTCAATTTGTCTTGTGGTAGACACACATAAACTACATAATCTCAACCATTTTAAGTGTACAGTTCAAAGGTATGATGTGCATTCATATGAAGAATTGATATTTGTATATTTATTTATTTATCATGGGTCCCATTCACTAGAATATATGGTCCAAAAGATGAGATTTTGTTGATGCATCTCTAGCTCCCAGACCAGTGGGTCACAACCAAGAGTTGAATGCATGAATAAATTAATTAGTACAGGCTACTTTCTGGTTCTTCCTAATTTTCTATTCTATGTAAATGGAATCTGTTTTTATGCAGATTATTTGTATTATATTTTCAGACCTTGGTGTATAACTTGGTGAAGAATTATTTTGAATTTCATACAATTTTGCAGTCATATTTACATTCTAAATAAGTCTATTTAAACTGAGTTCAGTGTTGACTGTTAGTGATAATATATAGCTTCTTCTTTATTCTTATTTCTCAATTTTGTTTCTTCTATACTAATAATGGGGATGGGGATTAATATTTTCCCCATAACTCAACTCAAGTGTCTAACAATACTGACAATAATGTTTAGTAAACACTTAGCATATTCTAGATAATAGTTGTTGATGTCTAGATAATAGTCTAGATAATAGACAAGTTGATGTGAACTAATTGACACAGTCCTTGCATCTGTGTTGTTTCCCTTATTACAGAGCAGATGGGGAAACTGAGGCAAAAAAAGGTAAGTAAATTGCCTGCCATACACATTTGTGCAGTGAAGAAAAGAGGAAAATATTCAAGAAGGCTTTTTTCCTTCTTTACTCCTTCCTTCTCATTCTCCCTCTCTTTTTTCGTCCTTTACTTCCCCTCCTCCTTCCCTTTGTTTTATATTGTTCTTCCTTCAAGTAATTTACCAGGATAAAGTAAGTGTATGTATCATTTTATTAGTGAAATATCCAAACACACAGTCTTTTTGTTCATTTCACATAATTTTCTTCTCTTTGATTTGCTATTAATAATTCTCTTCCACTGGTAGAATCACTATTTGAAAAGCCAATGACTATTTATAGTTTGCTTTCATATTGTCATTATTCCATATCTACTACTTTCTTTCTTATCATTTAATTGCTGTCCTTCTACATTCCGAGAGAGCTAGTCAAGCTTTATTCTCCACACTTGTGATGCAGATTAGCACAGCCAGCACTGTTCATTCCCACCTCATCTGTACCTCCTCATCTTGGTACCATGCTTTGAACCGTGATGGGTAACCTTTCCTTCCCTTCCAGGCAGTAGCTGTGCACTCACCCTCTCCCAGAGAGCCACCTAGAACTGTGGGTTTTCTTGCTCTCCTTGGCTTTCCGCTGGGCCCCTACTGCTTCTGAAGGTCATCACTAGGAATTCAATAGACCAAGACCCTCTCCAGAGCAGCCCCACTGACATCAGACACAGCCTGAATAAGCCATCATCCTCTCCTTCCTCCTCACCTCCCAATCAACTCACCTTTCCCAAACTGATGAGAAAACAGCAGTTATGTTTCAATTTTTGTTTAAAGATTAGGAAACGTAGAAGGGAAAAGGTTAATGTTCTAGTTAGCTTCTCTTTTGCCTTGAGTCTGCCCATTTCTTACTGCCCTAAATCTAATCTCCATTCACTGTGCTGAGACTGTACCTCCAAACACCTCCCCTGTTGGTCTTTCTGCAAAACGCTATCCATCTTCTACACAGCTGCATGAGGAAATTATTTCCAGGTGGTGGGGCTGGGAATATTCCCCAGACACTACCCCTGAGTAGAGGCTGACTCAGTGAGGAACAGCCCATACTTGCACTGAGTGGATCATTGCCCAAAGGCCTCTTGATATTTGGTAGCCAAAGCTAGAGAGACCTTTCCCAACCAGTTAATAACTAGTATCTATCTTTTACCATTTCCCAAGATTCTTTTGTTTTTAATATTTTTTAAGGTATGATCGATATACACTCTTATGATGGTTTCACATGAGAAAACAATGTGGTTACTACATTTACCCATATTATCAAGGCCCCACCCATACCCCAATGCAGTCACTGTCCATCAGTGCAGCAAGTTGCCAGAGATCCACTATGTCCCTTCTCTGTGATACACTGTTCTCCCCGTGATCCCCCACACCATGTGTACTAAACATAAAACCCCTTCAATCCCCTTTTACCTCCCTCCCCACCCCCTCACACACCCCTCCCCTTTGGTAATCACTAGTACATTCTTCGAGTCTGTGAGTCTGCTGCTATTTTGTTCCTTCAGTTTTGCCTCATTGTTATACTCCATAAATGAGGGAAATCACTTGGCATTTGTCTTTCTCCACCTGGCTTATTTCACTGAGCCTAATGTCCTCCATCTTCATCCATGTTGTTGCAAATAGTAGGATTTGTTTCTTTCTTATGGCTGAATAGTATTCCACTGTATATATGTACCACATCTTCTTTATTCATTCATATACAGATGGACACTTGGGTTGCTTCCATATCTTGACTATTGTAAAAAGTGCTGCAATAAACATAGGGGTGCATATGTATTTTGAATCTGAGAAGTTGTATTCTTTGAGTATATTCCAAGGAGTGGGATTCCTGGGTCAAATGGTATTTCTATTTTCAGTTTTTTGAGGAACCTCCATATTGCTTTCCACAATGGTTGAACTAGTTTACATTCCCACCAGCAGTGTAGGAGGGTTCCCCTTTCTCCACAAACTCGTCAACATTTGTTGTTCTTTGTCTTTTCAATGCTGGCCATCCTTACTGGTGTGAGATGATATCTCATTGTGGTTTCAATTTGCATTTCCCTGATGATTAGTGATGTGGAGCATCTTCTCATGTGTCTGTTGGCCATCTGAATTTCTTCTTTGGAGAACCGTCTCTTCATATCCTCTGCCCGTTTGTTAATCGGTTTATTTGCCTTTTGGGTGCTGAGGCATGTAAGTTCTTTATATATTTTGGATGTTAACCCCTTGTCAGATATGTCATTTACAAATATATTCTCCCATACTGTAGAATGCCTTTTTGTTTTGTTGATGATGTCCTTTGCCATAAAATCTTTTTAGTTTGATGTAGTCCCATGAGTTCATTTTTGCCTTTGTTCCCCTTTCTCAAGGAGATGGGTTCAGGAAGAAGTTGCTCATGCTTATATTCAAGAGATGTTTGCCTATGTTCTCTTCTAAGAGTTTTATGGTTTCATGACTTACATTCAAGTCTTCAATCCATTTCGAGTTTACTTTTGTGTATGGGGTTAAACAATAATCCAGTTTCATTCTCTTGCATGTAGCTGTCCAGTTTTGCCAACACCAGCTGTTGAAGAGGCTGTCATTTCCCCATTGTATGTTCATGACTCCTTTATTAGATATTAATTGACCATATATGGTTGGGTTTATATCTGGGCTCTCTAGTCTATTCCATTGGTCTATGGGTCTGTTCTTTTGCCAGTACCAAATTGTCTTGATTACTATGGCTTTGTAGTAGAGCTTGAAGTTGGGGAGCATAACTCCCCCTGCTTTATTCTTCCTTCTCAGGATTGCTTTGGCTATTCGAGGTCTTTTGTTTCTCCATATGAATTTTAGGATGATTTTCTCTAGTTCATTGAAGAATGCTGTTGGTATTTTGATAGGAATTGCATTGAATCTATAGATTGCTTTAGGCAGGATGGCCATTTTGACTATAATAACTCTTCCTATCCATGAGCACAGGATATGTCACCATTTATTCGTATCTTCTTCAATTTCTCTCATGAGTGTCTTATAGTTTTCAGAGTATAGGTCTTTCACTTCCTTGGTTAGGTTTATTCCTAGGTATTTTATTCTTTTTGATGCAATTGTGAATGGAATTGTTTTCCTGATTTCTCTCTCTGCTAGTTCATTGTTAGTGTATAGGAATGCCACAGATTTCTGTGTATTAACTTTGTATCCTGCAACTTTGCTGAATTCATATATTAGATCTAGTAGTTTTGGGGTGGATTCTTTAGGGTTTTTTATGTACAATATCATGTCATCTGCAAACAGGGACAGTTTAACTTCTTCCTTGCCAATCTGGATGCCTTTTATTTCTTTGTGTTGTCTGATTTCTGTGGCTAGTACCTCCAGTACTATGTTGAATAGAAGTGGGAGAGTGGGCATCCTTGTCTTGTTCCCAATCTCAGAGAAAAAGCTTTCAGCTTCTCGTTGTCAAGTATGATGTTGGCTGTGGGTTTGTCATATATGGTCTTTATAATGTTGAGGTACTTGCCCTGTATACTCATTCTGTTGAGAGTTTTTGTCATGAATGAATGTTGAATTTTGTCAAATGCTTTTTCAGCATCTGTGGAGACGATTATGTGGTTTTTGTCCTACTTTTGGTTGATGTGGTGGATGATGTTGATGGATTTTCGAATGTTTTACCATCCTTGCATCCCTGGCATAAATCCTACTTGATCATGATGGATGATCTTTTGATGTATTTCTGAATTCTGTTTGATAATATTTTGTTGAGTATTTTTGCATCTATTTTCATCAGGGATATTCGTCTGTAATTTTATTTTTTTGTGGTGTCTTTGCCTGGTTTTGGTATTAGATTGATGCTGGCCTCATAGAATGAGTTTAGAAGTATTCCCTTCTCTTCTATTTTTTGGAAAACTTTAAGGAGAATGGGTATTAGGTTCTCACTAAATGTTTGATGAAATTCAGT
Organism: Manis pentadactyla; assembly: GCF_030020395.1. Taxonomy (NCBI): domain Eukaryota; kingdom Metazoa; phylum Chordata; class Mammalia; order Pholidota; family Manidae; genus Manis; species Manis pentadactyla. The sequence continues at coordinate 46,957,871 of NC_080031.1, read as the reverse complement.
GGTGAAGCCCACGAGTTTTGTTCTTGGGTAGGTTTTTGATTGCCAGTTCAATTTTGTTGCTGGTAATTGGTCTGTTCAGATTTTCTGTTTCTTCCTTGGTCAGCCTTGGAAGGTTGTATTTTTCTAGAAAGTTGTCCATTTCTTCTAGGTTATCCAGTTTGTTAGCATATAATTTTTCATAGCATTCTCTAATAACTGTTTGTATTTCTATGGTGTCTGTAGTGATTTTTTTCTTTCTAATTTCTGATTCTGTTTATGTGTATAGACTCTTTTTTTTCTTTATAAGTCTGGCTAGGGGTTTGTATATTTTGTTTATTTTCTTGAAGAACCAGCTCTTTCTTTCATTGATTCTTTCTATGTTTTGTTCTTCTCAATTTTATTTTTTTCTGCTGCAATCTTTATTATGTCCCACCTTCTACTTATTTTGGGCCTCACTTGTTCTTTTTCTAGTTTCATTAACTGTGAGTTTAGACTGCTTATATGGGATTGTTCTTCTTTCTTGAGATAGGCCTGTATTGCAATATACTTTCCTCTTAGCACAGCCTTTGCTGCATCTCACAGATTTTGCGGTGTTGAACTATTGTTTTCATTTGTCTCCATATATTGCTTGATCTCAGTTTTTATTTGGTCATTGATCCATTGGTTATTTAGGAGCATGTCGTGAAGCCTCCATGTGTTTGTGGGATTTTTCACTTCCTTTGCATAATTTATTTCTAGTTTCATAGCTTTGTGATCTGAGAAACTGGTTGGTACAATTTCAATATTTTTGAATTTACTGAGGCTCCTTTTGTGGCCTAGTATATGATCTATTCTTGAAAATGTTCCATGTGCACTTGAGAAGAATGTGTATTCTGTTGCTTTTGGGTGTTGAGTTCTGTAGATGTCTGTTAGGTCCATCTTTTCTATTGTGTTATTCAATGCCTCTGTCTCCTTACTTATCTTCTGTCTGGTTGATCTGTCCTTCAGAGTGAGTGGGGTGTAGAAGTCTCCTAGAATAAATGCATTGCATTCTTTTAAGTCTGTTAGTATTTGTTTCACATATGTGGGTGCTCCTGTGTTGGGAGCATACAGATTTATAATGATTATATCTTCTTGTTGGATTGACCCCTTTATCATTATGTAATGTCCTTCTTTGTCTCCTGTTACTTTCTGTGTTTTGAAGTCTATTTTGTCTGATACAAGTACTGCAACTCTAGCTTTTTTCTCTCTGTTAGTGGCATGAAATATCTTTTTCTATCCCTTCACTTTTAGTCTGTGTATGTCTTTGGGTTTAAAGTGAGTCTCTTGTAGGTAGCATACAGATGGGTCTTGTTTTTTTATCCATTCAGTGACTCTATGTCTTTTGACTGGTGCCTTCAGTCCATTTACATTTAGGGTGATTAATGATAGGTATGTACTTAGATTCGTGATTCCAATGGTTCAAGGTTAATTTCCTTACTATCTAAGAGTCTAACTTAACTCACTTAGTATGCTGTTACAAACAGAATCTAAAGGTTCTTTTCTTTTTCTCCTCCTTTCTCTTCCTCCACCATTCTTTATATATTAGGTATCATATTCTGTATTCTTTGTCTATCCCTTGATTGACTTTAGGGATAGTTAATTTAATTTTGCATTTGCTTAGTAATTAGCTGTTCTACTTTCTTTACTTGGTTTTATTTCCTCTGGTGACAGCTATTAAACCTTAGGAAAACTTCCATCTATAGCAGTCCCTCCAAAATAGACTGTAAAGATGGTTTGTGGGAGGTAAATTCTATCAGCTTTTGCTTATCTGGAAATTGTTTAATCCCTCCTTCAAATTTAAATGATAATCTTGCCTGATAAAGTAATCTTTGTTCCAGGCCCTTCTGTTTCATTGCATTAAACACATCATGCCAATCCCTTCTGACCTGTAAGGTTTCTGCTGAGAAGTCTGATGTTAGCCTGACAGGCTTTCCTTTGTATGTGATCTTATTTCTCTCTCTGGCTGCTTTTAATAGTCTGTCCTTATTCTTGATCTTTGCCAATTTTATTACTATATGTCTTGGTGTTGTCTTCCTTGGGTCCCTTGTGTTGGGAGATCTGTGGATCTCCATGGCCTGAGAGACTATCTCCTTCCCCATACTGGGGAAGTTTTCAGCAACTACCTCGTCAAAGACACTTTCTATCCCTTTCTGTCTCTCTTCTTCTTCTGGTATCCTTATAATGCGAATATTGTTCCGTTTGGATTGGTCACCCAGTTCTCTCAATATTCTTTCATTCTTAGAGATCCTTTCTTCTCTCTGTGCCTCAGCTTCTTTGTATTCCTCTTCTCTAGTTTCTATTTCACTTATCATCTCCTCCACTGTATCCAACCTGCTTTAAATACCCTCCCTCATGCTCTTCAGTGATTGGATCTCTGACCTGAATTCATTCCTGAGTTATTGGATGTGTTTCCATACCTCCATTAGCATGTTGATGATTTTTATTTTGAACTACCTTTCAGGAGGAGTCACAAGGTCCATATCATTTAAATCTTTCTCCAGAGTTATATTAATTTTACCCTGGCCCAGGTTCCTTTGGCATTTCGTATTTGTATAATGCACCCGCTACTGTCCAGAAGCTCTACTCTGAAGCTGCTCAGCCCCTGAAGCAATGTTGGGGGACACAGGGGAGTGGTATTGGTGCCTGGGGGAAGGAAAGAGCTGTTCCCTGCTTCCTGGATGCTGCGCCTGTCTCCACTGCCTTAACCAGTGGGCCAAGCACACAGGTATAAGCTTTTTTCTCAGAGCAGCCGGATATGGATCCCTGCTTTCCACAAGTGGCTGGAATCTCAGTCTCTCCAGGAATTTTGCCTGTATTAGCTTTCCAACCTGGTAATCATGTGGGTATCATGAAAGCACCATGAAATGTAGGTTTGTGCTCCCAGAGCAGATCTCCGGAGCTAGGTATTCAGCAGTCTCAAGCCTTCTACTCCCTCCCTGCTCCATTTCTCTTCCTCCCACTGGTGAGCTGGGGTGGGGGAAGGGCTTTGGTCCCACCTGGCCACAGCTGTGGTACGTTACCCTGTTCCATGAGGTCTGCTCTTTTCTCCAGGTGTGTGCAGTCTGGCACCATCCTCTTTCCTGTTGCTCTCTCAGGCTTAGTTGTGCCAACTATATTTTCCAATTGTATACAGGTCTAGGAAGAAGCCTCTGTCTCTCCTCTCACGCCATCATGTTTAATCCTGAGTTCCATCCCTCCATTTCCCAAGATTCTTAATGTTCAGCATTGTTGAGAGGTTAAGCTGTTTTTTCAGTTTCATGGCATGTAGAAATAAATTTGAGATGTACTCCGTGGGGAGCATGTAGGCACCAATAAATTATTTCTTATGTCCTGCCTCATCATGCAATGCTCTTACCTAGTGTCTTGCTGCTCAGTGACTAGCCAGAGAATTAAATTTAGAAGTGTGTCTCTTTCTGAAATGAATTTTCATAGAATCTAGTCTTCCACAAGTCCCAGTGTCCTGCTGAACATCCCCACTAACAAGAGTCAGCATTGTGACCACAAGGAATGTCCCGAGAGCCTGTCCTGTTGAGTGGCTTGGAAGACAGCACACGTGAGAAGCATGGGTCCCCTCTGCCAGAGCCCTGTCTGTGGTCCTACAATGTTGTGTGCTTCTCCGCATGTGCCCCATCAGCTGTGTTTGCAGGGCGTGGAGCACTGCCCATGCTGACAGGTTTTGTTTCTATAACACCAGAATTAGCTCACAGCCACAGCAGCTAATACTAGATTAGCATTTAAATATACTCAGCTCTGGTCCTCTGCAAATATAATAGGGTTTTTAATCATCACAACAACCCATAAGGTTTTTGTGGTATCTTTAATTGTATATTAGGGAACTGGCACCACAGACACAGTTTGATATCCAAAATGTTCCTAGGCCAGAAAACTGGCTGCCAATTTGATTCCATTATAACCCCATAAACTGCCTGTCTCTGTGGTACAATAGCTCTGTGTGTGCAATGGTTAATATTATGTCCCAATAATTCAAAGCTTATATTTGGTCTTGAAGGATAATAAAACTAATGAGGAATTTTTGGAAAGGTTTCTCTTATTTTCGTCTGTGCAAGATACAAATTCTCCACCTCTGGCATGGATGCCCCCCTTCTCCAAGGCTTTGAAGGATCTCCTGTTGTCCTCTAACCTACACGTTCCTTCAGATACTCCATCCATGCACATTAATGCTTATCACCACAAAAGTCAGGATACTCTGTTGTGTGAATTGAAAGGGGGCAGGACACATGCTAAGCCAGATGAGCCTCTGAACAGGAGGCACAACTTGGGTTTCCCCCAACTAATGATGGTGTTTCCCCTCTTGCAAAGCCCTCAAAGCCCACAAAAATGCAGAATCAATGGGGGAAGTCATTGGTTCAAAAGCATAAAGGAACAGCTACAAAAATCAGGATGAACATTTCTTTAAATGTGCAACCAAATGTTACAAGTTGTCAACTGCATCTCAAATCTACTGATGCTTAGAAAATAATTTTGACCTCCTTACTTGGTCCACATGCCTTAATATCTGACTTCCAACATCTCACTTCCCCTTTCACTCACAATGCTGTGCCTGAAGAGTCCTGAATAGAGCAATCTCATTTCTGCCTTGGGGATCTTCAACTAGCTATTCATTCTTCAAGGACACCCTTCCCACAAATCTCCACATGGCTTCTATTTTGTCATCCATCATTATGCACATTAACCCTTTCCTCATGACATTTATTAGCACTATCCAGAACTACCATCATCCTTTAGTTATTTCTTTCTCCCACAACTAAAGCTGTAAGTCACAGGAGACATCTCTCTTTTTTTTACAACAGTATCCCAAGAGCTGAGAACACTGTACAGGTATCTGCATAGAAATAAAATTTGGTGTGTGAATTATTGAGAAATAAACATAGAAGTGAAGGAACAAACAAGGGTGATCAATGATCAGATACACAATGCAATGGTGCAATTCATTATAGTTTATTATTGTTTTAAGCTGTGACTACAACTTAATGGTTATATCTAAATGAGACTGATCAATTTTAAGGTTGTTACAAAAATTCCATATTCAATAAATCATCTTACTGAATTGTTCAGATATTTGAACTGATTTTTCAAATAAAGAAGGCCAGCTCTGGGTGAGGAATCCTCTCTGGGGCTGAGATGATCTGTCATAATCAATGAGCTCCCTTAAACTAATCATCAGTTGCCAAACATCCATTCCTCTTCATTCTATGGAGACTTACCTTTGGAACTTCTCTTTAACAAGTAGAAATAGACAAGAATGAAGTGGCTGCAAAATTCAACCCACAACACAACATGCCCCCAAATGCTTGCTATTAGTTTTCTAGATAATTTTAGTTTAATAATGCTGAAACAGACGTTCTTAAATGATTTATTTTAATGTACTGAAGCTTTCATTAACCCCACATTTCTCCTCACAGGCCTCCAGGTCCAGCTGTACGCCATGGATGGAGACAGCGAGACCTTCGCCAGGGGCCTCACCCTCGCGGCCCTGAGAGCCGACGGGTCGTGGCCTTCCCCGACACCCACGGACCCTCCCCTGCACGCCCCCACGTACTTCCCGCCCCACCACCTGTACTTCATCCGCATGCTGCACACCACCATCCGTCGTGCACAGACGCTGGCGCAGGGCCTAGCGGGCAGGGACCACTTCCTGGGCGGCCTGCGCAGCTCGCACTCCCCCTGCCTCCCACTGGGGATGCCAGGCTCTTCCCGCAGGGCTCCCGGCCCAGGAGCGCCCCAAGGCCGTTCGCCTGCCATGCTGTCCTGTCCTCTGGGGCCCTGGCCTCGCCACCTGGCCAGCTCCTGGCTGGGTTGTGCGCTGCACGGGTCCTCCTCGCTCCATCGCCGCGGGCCTTCTGTTCTGCCTCCGGCATGGGCAGCCACTTCTTCTGCAAGGGGCCTGCCTGCCCGACGCCCCTCTGAGTGGCCGCTCCCTGTGTCCTCGCGGTGCTGAGTCCACCGTGGGCGGGAGGGGGCCCAGCCTGCTCCTCAGGACTGGCAGCGGATGGTGTTCCAGGGCTGTTGGGAAGGTGCCCACCCACCCCAACTTTCCCTACTGTTCTGAGGACTGCTGCCAGCTGCTTCACCCCAGAGAGGTCTGGCCTTGAGAAACCTTGAACATAACAGCGTGCTGTGCCCATGAGCAAGGAGCTAGATAAGGGCCTTGACGGCCAGACACCTGGCCGTGAAGGCCACTAGCACACACGTCTTCAGTACTGATGTAATCATGCATCAGCACTGCAGCAGTATAGAAAGTGCAGCTTCGTGCAGAATAAAGTGGCCTGTTTGAGCGCACCCCATGATGATGCCCGCCTCCTTTTCTGCTCTTCACGTTGCCCCAGGACCTCAGCAGCAACCCCGGACCCCGACAGTGGGTGCCCTGCACACCCATGCGCTTCCCCAGGCCCCCTCCCCGCCCCCCCCTCCAGGGACCAGGTCTTCTCTGCCTCTGCGCCATCCTCACCCCTGCTGAGCCCGTCAGATGCCGCCTGCGGGGAGCACTGGCATGGCCCGGCCTGGAGGACAGTTTGGGCGAGAGGCCGGGCGCAGCTACCGGGGAGGGGACCCGGCCACAACCCTCCAGGCCAGCTCGGGGCGTTGGTGCCCTGGGGTCATCACAGGGGCGGCTTAGGTGAGGTCTGCAGCGGCCCACGCCACTGTGGGGAGCGTGCACCAGCAGTACTTATGGCAAAAATGTGGAGCCATTGTAACACAAACGCAAAAATGCCGGCATGCCACACACACCACTGCTGATGAGTGTGTGCTCGGGTACAGCCTTTCTGGCTGTTTTCCCATTCTGCTTCTTTCATTGTAATTGTCTGTAAGTGCCCCCAAATGTCTGGTTAATATTACACATGTACTCTTATCAGTCTTCAGTGGCCTCATAAAAATGGATGACTTTTTTATTATATTACTTAAATGATCTTTGGTGGAGTTTGTGGAAGGGTTGGGTATATGGATATTTGAAAGAGCCTAAAATGACATAAAACTTCAAAGCACATGCTCAGCATAGAGTCCCACCAGGATTTAGAACATCCAGGTATCTTTTCTTTGAGCAGCAATCGAAAGCATTCTTCGTTTATCTAAATTTGGAGCTGTAAAGAAAAAGAATTATGTGTTTTTGCAGAAAACCAGACTAATCTTCTACAAGGCAAGGATTCTATGATCTATTTGTTCTGTAGAAAATAATCATATCAGAAGACACAGAGGTAAGTGGGAAAGGAGTTCTCCATTAACACATAAATTCACTTATACCTTTTCAGCTTCCCTTCCAATTTATTAGCATTTTTAGGCCCTGCAATCCTTCACTAGCTATTGGTGGTGTGGATGTGTCTATCAACCCCCTTCTTTCAGTGAAACGGTGGATGGCACATCGTCCCTTCTCTGCAGCTATGCCAATCTTTGGGCTCTCACCAGTGTGCCAGACCCTGGCTGACTTGAGTGACGTTTCGCTGCTGACAGACGTTGGTGACAGCGGGTGAGGTGAACATCGACCTTTTGAATTGTATTTTGAATTGTATCCCTTTTAATAGCTGTCCTGAAAGGGCTGCTGGCTGGCACACAAAATCTTTCACCAAAGGGAACCATCAGCATGGGAAAACTGGGGTTGGGCTGACTAGTTAATTGGAAAGTGGACCTGCTCCTTATTCAGCAGGGTTATCAGTTGCAAAGCAGACTAGCCTTTTCACAGCTTTTTATCTGGAAAATATCTTTAGTCTTGTCAGACTGACCTAAAGAGCACCAAGTGCCAAGTGATGGGAAGGAGCTTTCCAACCCGGGAAGTGGTGATGTCTAAGAAACACAAGAAAGCAGAGGAGAAGGAGGGGCTGACCTTGTGACTTTGCATCCATTTTGACTCCACTTTTCAAGAACTTCTTTCCATCATGTAATGTGACTGAGGCTCATTTTCTCTTCTGTGAAATTTGAATTAACATATTTTTCCTTATAAGATTTTAAAGATCAATAAGATGTTTAAATATGATAAATACAATAAGTACTGACATTATTTTAACATTTCTTAGCAAATGTAATTGCCTTTCATCCTCACAATATTCATGCTGTCTCTTTAATTTTCTTTATTTCCCTTTATCTCTCTATCCCTCATACACACAGGCATGTTAATTATACTGGGTATGAAGGATTGATAATACATAAAATTAGTATTCCAAATGTGGTCATTAAAACAACAAGATAGTGCTGTACACCTATTAAAAGGGATACAATTCAAAATACTGACAATACCAAATACTGGTGAAATACAGGAACTCAGTCACTGCAGGTGAGAATGCAAAATGGGAAGTTAGTGTGGTAGTTTCTTACCCAACTAACTAAACATAGTCTAGTCAAGGATCTAGCATTTGTGCTTTTGGGATTTACTCTACTAATTTGGAAATTTATGTTTACACAAAAACTTGCATATGAGTAACTGCAGCAGCTTTCAAAGAAGTCTGCCCCTATCCTCAATAGAGTAAGTGGAATCGTTTTCTTCTCAGAGGATATTTTATCTTTAATTACAAGTCTAATACACTGAAAGGGTGATGTGCTTCAGACAATCACAGCTGCACAGAGATAGCAGAGAATTTTGAGGTCCTTTGGGGAATGTGAAGTCAGTGCTTCCCCTTGTTATCCATTTAGCCAGGCAAGCAGACAACTCAGATTGAGTATCAGTCTTGGAGCCCATAGAAAATGTTTTAGAATCTTGTGATTTTTCTGGTGGAAACCAACAAGTAAAAAATGTAACTTGTATCTATAGAAAAATAAGTAACAATTGGAAGGCTGATCGATTTATCTCAGGCCTGCCACTCACTCTACCATTTATATGTCCCTGCTGCCTTTGCCCGAGTGTCTCTCTAAATTAAATAGAGAATATTCCTGAAGAGAAGATTGCTGATTCCCTCAGAAAAAAAACAAGAACCTCGCCAACAATCTCAGGAGTGCACCAGCCCTTCCAGCAACTTGGGGAAGAACGTGCCAAAGCTCCTAGCCTCTAGCCCTATTCTGCTACTTAGAATGCCTTGACTATACACCATGCTTAAAAAATTCGGTCCTATATGGCACACAGAGTGACGTTTGGCCTGAGAAGGCGGTGGCCCCACTAAGGAGGACCGTCACAGGATGGGGTACAGGGAGCTGGGGCTGTGGTCAAGGGCCCAGGAGTCTGCCAGGGCCCTTCCAGTAGGCTGCCAAGCAGCAGGCACTGTGCAAGGAGCTGTGGAAATCCTTCAGGCAGGAAGAGCATCCAAGGGAGCAAGTGAGCCTGGAGGACAGCTTGCCAGTGGCTGAGTGATGGGTCTACAGCTTGTGCCAATTTCAGGGACCACCAGCAAAGTACCGTGGTGAGAATTTCGGAAAGAACAAGGACCACGTTCAGGTTTTGTGAGAGGAGTGGTGCAATCCCATCAGCCGGGATGGACGCAGGCGGGTTCCCGGGCCTGAGTCCCAGGGCATGAAGCGCCAGATGCAGGTGCCTTGTACTCGTGATTCCTGACCTCGTTCAGAGTGATCACTGCAGAGGTGAGGAAACGAGTCCCAGCCAGAGTTCTGGCTGATGCAGCCTGCTGTTGACGCAATGTTTGCACAAAACTAAGCTCTCCTGCTTCACATGTGTCCAGCTGCAGACCCACCACTCTCTGAGTAACCTTCACAACTATCGGGGAAAATGATAAAGTAATGAGGTACACGCGTGTGCGGACACACACAAAGTTTGTAAAGGATGGTCGCCAAGATATGCAATCCAGCAATCATTGCTGAGAGAAAAATCTAGATGAGAAGCAACTATAGAAGGATAATTCCTTACCGTGATGAAGTGAGTCTGCCTCGAACTAAGGGAAGGTCCAGGCATAATGAAAACATAACATATGCATTATTACCAAAATAAAAACAAATGCAAGAAGGCCCATTCCCCCTATGTTGGTTGATAGAGTTTGGCAAATTCTAAACAACATAATGCAAATAAAAAATAAATCTCTATGTTTTAAACGAGATTAAATGTTTATGTTGTACTTTTGATGACTATGAAAAATAAACACAATGTGATCCTCTGCAAAAGTATTTTCAAATTAGAGATTGTAAATCAGCAAAATTAAAATATAAATTAATACTTAATACCAGCCCTCCAGTTGGCCAGAAGTAAACATTGACAAATACCAAAATATGGCAGAATAAATAGATAAAATCATTAAGGTAGCATTTAATTAGAAATATATGGACTAAATATAATGTGAAATATGCAGTAATATACAGAACACACATAAATATACACACAAAATACATAAGGCATAATTATCAACAAAGGAAGCTAACTGAACACCTAAGTAAATTAAAGGTTCTAATAAACTCGCAGTTGAGGAAGGTAATTTTGTAAAGATGTCAATACTCATCAAATAAATGATTTGGCTAATGCTATTATTGTTTTCAAAACATAACAATGCAGTTCTAGACTTGTTTTTCTGTAGTAAACAAATGGGCAGTTACAAAATTGTTTAAAAAAAGAAAGATAAAATACCATTTTATTTAACACCCATAATTCACTGAACAAGTAACATCTTAAAATAATCCCACACTAAGACGGAATTTTAAGAATGTGATCAGTAGATAGCATTAGAGTCCTCAGTAAATGTTTTTAAACATCTATTAAAGAAATTGATATTGAAACTCATTAGATAAAGGAAAAATTTGTCAGTAATTGGCTTTACAATGATTGTATAATTATTCATAGACAATTCAGTAAATCTCCACTTCATAATTATACCCCTAAATTCCAGATTTTAAAGAGTTAAATTAAAACATACACATACAAATGGGAACTACTAAAAATAAAAGTATTTCTCATATTTGAAGCTAGTAGAGAATTTCTAAATATTTTTGGAAGAAACTACAAGTATTGTTGATGTATTTTGCTCTGTAACTGTAAAAACTCTTGTATAACAAAAAAGCCATGAACAAAATAAAATAGAACAAAGAAAGAAAATGGAAACAACAGTTGAGACCTACATGATGGGCACATTGAAACTTTCCTATGCAAAGAAAAGGTTGTATGAGTCTAAAAGAATAACACTTCTAATAAATAAGGGCATATGAAGTGGGAGATTTAGAAACTAACAAATCCCAACACATTCAAGAAGATTCAGCCTCACTAGACAAAGTATCAGTTAAATTCAGTTGTCTAGGCCAGAATTACCAGAGATGTGAATGTGTGTGTTCATTTATTTTTAGAGACAGGGAGTTGTGAGTGTGTATCAATGAAGTGGAAATTATCAGGGAGTTGTAAAGTGAACTGACAGTATTTCAGAAATACAACTTAAAAATGAAATTAAAACTTCAAAGATATTACACAAGTTGCCTAAATAATCCTGATGGAAGAAAATTTGGCAGAACACTTTAAGACACACACTCAAAATTACAAGGGAGTTCACCAGCACAGGACTTTCTGGTGCTACAATTTAAAAAGTGTGTCATTGAAAATGGAGTATATGTTAAGTAAACTCAAACATATCTTAGGGGTAGAATACCCTGTGGATAGTAAATGTTACATTTGGAAAAATATATCCTATCTGGAACACTTCCTATGAAGTCCTTTATGAACAATGGAAATTTTCAAATTATATGTTAATTCACACACATACATACAAATATATATGTGTTGGTATATAAATGCTGTGTGTATATAGATATGGATGATATAGATAATATAGATATAGATATCTGCAGGGGAAATGCAATTTTGTAAGGATATTTGGTATATTTTGCAAGGATATGCAATTTTGTAAGGATATTTTATGTTTTGTGATTATGTGCAATTTTGTAAGGAAGAGCAGTTTTCTAAGGATAACCATATGTATGATATGCTTTCAGTGGCTCTCTCTGTGTGTTACACATTTTAAATGTTTTCCCTGTTTTCCTCAGTGTATATATTTCCTATAATGATTCAGATAAAGTGATGATTATTAGACTACAAATAAAGTGCTAAAATAACTGAAATTTGGCTATTTGTCATCTTTTTTATGGCTCTTCACATTAGTTCGCACATTTTTCCGGGAGGAGTAATTTCAGGTGAAATGCTCAGGAAGTCAGGGATGTGCACTTTGGAGCCAGCACTGGAAACCCTTCTCTCTAGGCCCAGATGACTTTAGAACTCCGAGCCTGCCAAGCCATAAATACACGTCTAATTAGCTGCAGCCATTCTGTCTCACTGACGTCTGCCGAGATCCACAGGGAGGAGACCTGCTCTTTCCAAGAGCACATTACTGTGACCTTCTCAGAAAACTATTTAAATCACGGCCCCTTCTCGCTCCGGGTGCTCCCCTTTGCCAGGAGTCCCAGAAGCAGAACATCCAGAGGCAATTCAATGTATTTAATGATCGGCTTCTTTGTTCATGTCTATTCATTTTTTCACAATTCTCTCTCTTTTGTTTCTAAGTATTTCCTCATAAAAACAGGGAGCAGTGTTAAACGCTTTTCTAGAAGGCTAAAAAAATTGTATAATTTGTCCTATCAATGCAAAATGTTTCAGGGATTTGGGGGCATTTTTTATCGATTCTTCCTTCTACAGAGTTTATTACAAATAGCTCTTTATGACTTACAGCCTGTCTGTATGCTAACTGAATCATCTGTTGCTAAGAATACCCCTCCACTATGATTCAGTAAATCCAAGCTCATAAATCAAAATTAAAAACCTCTGTAGCTGATCTTCCAGAGGAAGATGAAGAGTTCAGCTGTGCACACAGGCCAGATCTTCAAGGTTTTCCCTGTGCAGAAATTCATCTTGCTCCAGTGAACTTGGGTGACCATCTCCACCATTGAATATCACGTTCTTCTCCAAATATCTGTCTGGAGGGGACTCAGCTCCAAGTAAGTGACAGACGTGACCTTTGTTAGTTGGGCCAAAGTTCAGGATAAAATTAGGCATTTGGGCAACTTTAGATATCAGTGAAGCACATTCCATTTCCTTAGGCAACTTTAGATATCAGTGAAGCGCATTCCATTTCCTTATGCACACCAAGAGGGGAGTGTAACATAGCTGTTTTTCACGCATAGCCTTCAGATTGCATAGATGAGAAAAGACTTGAGGATTCTGAGGTTATGAGGTTAAACAAGGGAGGATATGGGGGAAAAATGAATAAATCACTAAGGTTTTTTGAAAAATTAAATGATCGGATTCAGTAGTTTGAGGGTGTGTCTAACAATGAAAAATGCTTGATTAAATTTAGCAATTCAGTGAATCATCTTGCTGCTTCAGCAATACTTAGACCAGCTCTGTTTATCCCTCTCTTCTGATGATCATAACGAAAATTCTGTTCTTTGGGATCGTGCAGGAAGATACTGGGGATCAAACGCTGAGTCGCTTCCCAGCTCTTCCACTGATACTGAATATTTGCTGAATTAGGAAAGGACTGAATTTCCACAGCATTTCCGAGGGGTCTGAACCAACTGACCCTCTTTATAGACATAACGGGGACTTAGTGAGTTACATGTAAGGAAATGGAGGCAGGTTTTCCTACAGTTCGTGGGCTGCTAACCTCAGGTACCTGTTCAGTGGGAGAATGGCTTCCCCACGTCTCCCACCCCAGGTGCAAGTGTGTTAGGAAGCAGACTGATTATTTCTGGGAATTTCTGGAGTAGGCATTGCAAATCTCTGGCTGTAAGGGTTCTAATGAGTGAAAGAGTGCAAAGAATCTTCTTGTCTATTAAATGCCTTTTTTTTCAGTAGGTGTGTAAATTTAGTAAACATTTTCCCCTTTTTACTTTATATTTTAACAATTAGTAAATGTATTTAGCCATAATATGTGTTTCTATTAAAATGGTGGCTTATTCTTTATTTTACATTAGACATTCTGACTTTGAAATCTTAATGTCAAAGGCTAACTAAAAATGCAATTAATTGCCTTGTCTGTACCCCAGTTAGGGACCCAATCTCATTCAACGTTATAGACCTAACATGTAGCATAAGGTCCTTTTGTTTTTCTGTTCAAGATTCCTGTACTGGACATTATATTAGATATCTTCTTTTACAATAACGTATTTGTTACAGAATTCTTTGGTCTAATAATTTAAGCAAATCTTAACCTTGTGTATTAGATGCAATAGGAACAATACTATTTGAAAGACCTAGATGGGTAAATGATAATACAAATTAGTCTTAGTTTATAGGGCACAGTCTACAGGAGCCTTCCTAAGTGCCTGCTGATGCTGACTCCCTTCCCCACCACTGACATGATTACACTTGTGTCCTTGCCCTATTTTTATAGATAAAGACACAGGGGCTGCAGAATTGGAGGTGCATGTCTTTGGACGCACAGGAAGGCTCCTGCAGGCCCTCTGATGGCAGTCCAGGGCTCTTGCCTGGCTGTCGATGGTGCACACATTTTACAAATCACTTTTCCACAATAACTTTAAAGATTTTTTCAGTTGCTGTCTGCCAGTGGTTCACAAGCATAGTTTTAGTGCCCTCTATGCCACAAAATGATTACCCATCAGAAACATTGGGTGTTTTTAGTTGTGGGGTTTCTGAATATGTGATCTCTGTAGGGATCCTGGCAGGAGGGCTATGTGGTTGACAAAGGATGTGGTTCTGGGTCACTCCCTGGAGTGATGTCCCAAACAGTACTGAAAATTTGTTGAAATTGTCATTTTATTATCTTTAACTTTGTGATTCTTATTTCAATTAGATTTTATTCTTAATGATTCCAACTTTTTGAAATACTGTGCAGAATTTAAGAATACAGAGAAGATTTAGGAATTGCATAAGGTTTTGTGTTTAGTTAAAAATCTACACAAGTATGCATATACCTGGCTTGCAAAACTCTAATGTGGAATGAAATTCAGTTGGAAGAGTTTTAATGTGCATATGATGTACCAACAGTGTGAGATTTCTGATATAAAAAGAGAAAAGTAATATTCTACCATGTATTTTGCACCAGAACAGCTCCACCTAAAGTAATTGTTGAAATTGAGATAATGCATTTTAAAATAGATATTATGAAAGATCATCTCAAGTTAGCACCAGGAATTTGAACATTTGGGGCATGGAATTCATAGATGAATGCACACAAAAATCAGGAAGCATAACCCTGCACAGAGACAGGTGAAGAAGGACTCTTTAGTACATTCACATTTTAAAAGGCTAAATGTCGACAAGGGAAGAAATTGCCTCTGAGCAGATCGAGAGGGCAAGAAGGAGGTTTCTTGAGGCAACTTTTAAGCCAAGTGAGCACTATCAGTGGGGCTGCTGCACCCAGAGAGGGTGCAGTGTGCTCTTCCACTTGGCAGGAAGTTCACCAGCGGCCATCCAGGGAAAGGCAGCAACTTACGCCTTAGAGTTTCCATTGCCCCTTGATTTAAAGGATGGGCTCGGTGATCCTCCAGTCCCAAGGGAATCACATCCTGACTTCTGGTTAGTTGGGAAGAAGTAATTCCATCATCCCCATTCAATCAAATGTGCAACTTTAACAAAATTAGAGAGAATATTTGCAAATGTCAGGATTTCTCTTCACCAGTGATGTGTATATGAAAAAAAAAAGTAATTTAAGACTTAAAGACAAATTTCAACCAGAAAATCATACCAATAGAATACAAATACTTTTTTTCTTATGTTCTCATATGTTATAGGCCAAACATATCTATGCTTCTCAAAGACATTTAAAGGCTCTTCAGGCATAAATATGCAGATTTCTGAGAAAATACATTAATGACCATTTCCTTCAAGCCATGAGATATTTGGAAAAAATATAAGGAATTTAAGACCTGAAATAATTCCACCAGACCGTTCGGATTTATAGGCCTGAGGTTCAAGAGGTCTACAATTTAAATTCATAGATGTTAGTTGAATATGTAGATTGCTTAAAGGAGACATTGGGAATTCTCACACTCTTATCAATAGTTTTGAAATAACTAACATATATGGATATAAAATTGACATTTGCACTGGATGACATATATTCACCTAAGAATTTCTTATTTGACTTATAGAGCAGCCCTGAGTATTATATTACCTAAATTTAATGTAAACAGAAACTGACACTCAGAAAGTTTGGGGAGAGAATCCAAGGTAACAAGTAATTAACGCCATGAACACTAGAAGAACTTTGGGTCTAAATTTTGTTTTACTCTATTTCTACTCCATCCCTTCAGAAAAAATTTCAGTGTAAAGCCACAGAATTATTCCAGACATTTCCTGATTATCTTCGTTTGTATAAAACCATAGCAATCTATGCCCAAGAGCAATTCAACTGGGACAGGTCTTTCTCATTATGCTTCCTCATAGTGAGATAACAGATTATAAGATAACCAAATTGGGCTGCCTTCTGGCTAACGAGAGACCTTTTATGTGCACATAGGAGAGTGAGGCCAGCTGCAAAATGGGGAAGCCTTTACACACTGCCTTTGTTATTGTCAGGACTGTAAGTGGGAGGAAAGACAACAACTAGGACAGCAGATTTTTTAAAAGACTTTGGAATGAGTGTGAATGGAGAGCAAAGAAATCTATGACTTTGTAAAATAAAAACTTAGTGGGAATTTAGGGAATGACAAAAGTTAGACCCCAAATGTGGGAGGTGTGGAAGTAGCTGAATTACTACTAATATTTAGGCTGCCATAAACTGGATGGTGTTTTCCTCTCATACACACACTTTCATGGGCTCCATTAGTGGAAACTAGAAAGGTAAGTAAAAATGGAGCAGATTGAAATCACGCATGATGTCAAGAAAATTTATGTAGCCTGGCATCAAAGATTCTCAAATTGACAAAAAATAGAAGATAAACAGGAAAAACAGAGTTTGCTCCTAAAAATCAGCTGTCTTCATTATAATGATTTATGTGATTCACTCATTTATGATTGAATTTTACTAGTCATATTAATGATTACATGTAGTTAAAAATTAAACAGACTTATTGTTGACACATTTTATTTGACAACTACTGGAAGAGGCTAGTTGTTTTTCTGGGCTGTAGGTAAGAGCACAAAAGGAGCTGAGACTGCCTGGTCCAAACATCCTGCCACTAACAGCCTGTGGGGCCCTGGAAACATTGTGCACAATGCTGCTGTCAGTGAAAAGGGGTTTTATAGACCCTCAATTCTTAGGATTGTTGTGAGACTCAGTGAGTTAATAGATAGGAAGAACTTGGCACAAAGGAAACCCTTCAGATCATTGTTGGAACTATTCTTATTAGCATTTTTTTTCCTGTGCAATGGACCCACATACTCATATTTTTAGAATATTTCATGGAGCACACACCAATTTGATCAATTTATCTCACAAACATATTGGTAAAACATATCTTGCTTTGACATATTTAACATTAAAACACATGAAAAAGCATCCTTAACTTCAAACAGTTTGTTGTGGATGTTTTTACTTAGTCATCACCTGAAATTATATAAACCTCAATCAACTTTTCTTAATTATGAATGACTATGGAAAATTTTCAAATCAAAAATGGCAGGTGAGTTACATCTCAGTGTGTATGTACTGTCCTATTTCCTCAGAATCCTAATTGTTAATGTTAAGTGCTAACAGCTGATGCTCATGCTGATCATAATCCTAATGCTAATCCTAAATTAGAAATATCTTTCTTAAAATATACAAATATAAATCTAGAATATCAAATGCCTCTTGTATTGGATCACCCTTCCATTGCTGAGTTTGAGAGAATAGTTTCAATTTCTCACTTTATTTGCTCCCATAAATTTTGCCTGTAATATGGACAAAAAGACACCAAAAAAAAAGTACTCATAATATAGGCAGAAACTCTAGTTAAAATTATAGACCACCCAGACTGTAAAGGAGTATATAGGGGGGACCTGGTATAGAGGAGAGCCTAGTAAACAAAGTATTCGTCGTAAGTGTAGATTAATGATTAAAAAAAAAAAAAAAAAGCAGTTCCTATGTGGTGACCTCTAATGAGTTCTACACAATGATATAAAGGGCATATAAAAGTGTAGGCAAAGGGTCTGTTTGTGTTTATACAGAGGATCAAAGCCTAATTTGGCTACCCTGAAAATCAACTAAGATACGATATGAAAAAGAACTTCCAACATCAGCACTCTCGGGAAGACTCATGACAGAAGATGATCAGCAAAAAAAAAACTTCAACAAAGATCCACGCACTTCCACAGGTGTAGATGCACTCATCCCACCAGTCCCTGGACTTGCCATGGGAATGATGAAGGAGATATCTAAGCTGGCCTGTGCATACAGTAAAACAAAAAATTGGACTGGATCTATACTGTTGGAACTCAACCAAGAATTAGGAGAAGTGCAAATTGTAGCACTCCAAAATCTTACAACCACAGACTATTTATTGTTAAAAGAACATATGGGATATGAACAGTCCCCAGGAATGGGTTGTTCTAGTTTATCTGAATTCTCTCAGACTGTTTAAGTTCAGTCGGACAATATCCACCATATCATAGATAAGTTTTCACAAATGCCTAAGGTACCTAACTGGTTTTCTTAGTTTCACTGGAGATGGCTGGTAATTACAGGTATGCTTTGGTTAGGTAACTATATTCCGATTATGTTAATGTGTGTGCACAATTTAATTAGTAGTTTAAAACCTATCCATGCTGAAGTTACTCTACAAGAAGATATGTCAAAGAAATAATCAATCTTCCCAGGTTTTCTTCTGCCTGCTACTTCTATAGCTTTTCTTCTTCCTACCTAATCACAACCTTTAAATAGAACTCGTGCCACATGGCGAATTTACCGAGTATCATAATTCTTCCAAGTGGTAAAGACACCTCAAGACAAATGCTGGGCATAGAAGCCACAGGGCATAAATATGCAAAGAAGTAAAAAGCTAACCTTTTCAAACAATAAGGCTTCTCTCTCACTTACCAACTTAACATTTCCCTGTATGGCCCAGGAAGATGACTGGTTAGCCAGAGACGGATAAGATTCCTCAAGGGAGGAACAACCTAAGACAGGCACAGTTGCAGGGGGCCATCTGGTGAGAAAATGGGGAGCAGCAGAGGTGAGGCTTAGAACCTCCCCCCTCATGTTCTGAGAGAAATCTTCTGCATACATGGATGTTTATCGTCCTCGTCTAGCTCGGATTAACACATAGTCTACAGGCACACACCTGATCATCTACATTTGCTCTCTTACAACACTAAACTCTGTTTTCTACCTTTGTCTCGTATCTACCTACCACTTCAGCATTTTATTAAAAATAATAATAATAGAGAAATGTGGTATCCACATATAATTCAAGTTTAAAAATCAAATGAATATTCATAGTTGAACTGACTGTGTATAGTTCATAATGCATGAACAAAACTGAAAGCTTCTGTGATGACTGCCCTTGCACTGTTCACCATGTAACTTATTCACTATGTAAGAATTTGTACTCCATGTAAGAATTTGTTCGTTATGCATCAGAAGATTGGAGACTGACGAAAATTAGGCTTGGGGTAGATTAATGATTGTGCATTAAGTATTGACCCCCCTATACAGAAATTTATTGTTGTTAACAACTATTTGATCAGTAAATATGAGAGATGCCCTCACAAAATATATATATATATATATACATATATATATATATATATAAACACACTTCCAATTGTAAAATAAATAAGTAACCAGGATGTAATGTATAGCATAAGGAATATAGTCAAAATATTGTAACAACTTGGTATGGTGATAGCTGGTACCTAGAATTATCATGTATATAAATGTTGAATCACTGTGTTGTACACCTGAAACTAATATAATGTAATACTGTTGTCAACTACCCTTCAATAAAAAAAAAAAAAAAATTATAGACCACCCATATTTGTGACTAAATGGAGAACATAAGCTACCCAGAACCAGTATTAAGATGTTTTGGAGATGATGATTTTTCATTTAATATAGTTGTATATTATTATATATTCATTTAACATATTCATATAATATAATGCACATAAAATATATTTATTTAATAAAGTTATAGATTTAAATACTTGTAAGGTAGTATGTCCACACACATGCACACGTGCATGCAGAAACACATGTGTACACACACACGCACACATGCACCAGGCCAGGTGTAACTCTTACATACCACAGTATGCACCCTTAGGTATTTTTTTTATGCATCCCTGTTAGCATTTGTTGCCATCATCTTCTGCATTTAAAGAGTTATTGATTTAAAATAAAATAATCAATTTTACTTAAAAACATTTAGAACAGATTAGTTGCTGGATATCAGAGCCAAAGTCATAAAAAAATTTTTTTAATGTTTTCTTTCAAATTAAGGAAGCTTACTGCCCCCAAATCAACCTGTATGTTGTTGTATTAATTCCCTGCAGATACCATCATTTTACTTGGAAGATTCCAGATCACAGCGGCGCCACCGTGGGGTCAATGGATAAGTACAACACGTCCTCCTCAGGCTTCACCCTCCGGGGGCTGTTCGACAGGAAGAAGTTGCAGGCTTTCTTTACGTCATCATCTCCCT
Source organism: Manis pentadactyla (assembly GCF_030020395.1). NCBI lineage: Eukaryota > Metazoa > Chordata > Mammalia > Pholidota > Manidae > Manis > Manis pentadactyla. The sequence goes on along the minus strand of NC_080031.1, from coordinate 46,937,426 downwards.
CATCTTCTTCATTGCGCTGGTGGCCAACGGGGTCATGATCTTCCTGATCGGCACTGACTCCCAGCTCCACACCCCCATGTACTTCCTGCTCAGCCACCTTTCCTTCATCGACATGATGTACATCTCCACCATCGTGCCCAAGATGCTGTTCGATTACCTGCTGGGTCAAAGAACCATCTCCTTTATGGGGTGCACAGCTCAGCACTTCCTCTACCTCACACTCGTCGGGGCCGAGTTCTTCCTGCTGGGCCTCATGGCCTAGGACCGCTACACGGCTGTCTGCAACCCGCTGCACTACCCTGTCCTTCTGAGCCAGAGGGTCTGCTGGGGCATCATAGCAGGGTCCTGGCTTGGGGGCTCCTTGGACGGCTTTCTGCTAACGCCCATCACCATGAGCTTCCCCTTCTGTGCTTCCTGGGAGATTAACCACTTCTTCTGCGAAGCCCTCATGGTCCTGCAGCTGGCGTGTGCTGACACAGCGCTCTACGAGACGGTGATGTACGTGTGCTGTGTGGTGATGCTGCTTATCCCCTTCTCTGTGGTGATTGCCTCCTACGCCCAAATCCTGACCACTGTGCACCGCATGAGCTCAGCGGAGGGCAGGCAGAAAGCATTTGCCACCTGCTCATCCCACATGATGGTGGTGACATTGTTCTATGGGGCCGCCATGTACACCTACATGCTGCCTCACTCATACTACAAGCCAAACCAGGACAAGGTCTTCTCCGTGTTCTTCACCATCCTCACCCCAATGCTGAACCCGCTCACCTACAGCCTGTGAAACAAGGATGTGACTGGCGCTCTGAAGAGGGCACTGGGCAGGCTCACGGCATGAAGAGTGGCGGGAAGCCTTGTAACAGCGGCCTCCCTCTCGTGCAGACTGTGACTGGCCGCCCCTGTGGTCAGCGTGGCCGTGCACTCAGTGAGGGGTTAAACAGGAGATGGCTCCATTGTGCAGAAAAAAGAAAAAGGATCCATGTAAGGTGGCCTCATGGTCTCCCTCCTTCACCTCTTCTTTCCTTTCTTACATCTCCCCTTTCTCTTGCCCTATATTAAGAAAAAATATCCCCCATGGTTTTTGGTCACATGAATTAAAATTACTTGCTATGCACTTTTACCTTTAGGAGGTAAAACTCCAGGGATTAAAACATGTGCCCAGCCTGGGGCAAATAAACCTTTGAAACCAAAATCAGCCAAAGGGAGGAATAAAGTGGGAGAAACCTGTCTATTGCCCGCAGGTAGCTGTCTACTCCTGCTCTCCTGTGTTTCTCACTAGCTGGCTGCAAAAAGACCCCACCCAACCTCTCCGGTCCAGATATTCCCTTGTGCGCCCTCGTAATCACCTACTGATATGGAGATGCACTAAGGCCAGGCCAGAGTTTCTGGAAATACTGTAATTTTACCCACAGAAGGTAAATTGCATGTGATTTTAAATGGCATGAACTGTGTCAAGGAGAGCAGGGGGAAAAATGGTACTTTGGGGAAGTATTGTACTGCCGTATAATCTAGTAAACCATCTAAAAATAAGAGAATTACCACCTTTTCTATTCTGAAGGGTAATACTCAGACCCAGACTTTTAGGAAGACAGTTGTGTATGTGCTCCAATTTGTCAGGTGGAAGACAAAGTCACTGAATATAATTTTCTAAAATAGCCATGTACTCAATGCAATCATCATGTATTTGATACTTTTAAGAAGAAATACAGTATTTAATTGTGTTTGTCTGCAACACATTGGTGAATACTGTTTCTCAGGTAAGCTAATACTGATGGCTAAAAGCACAGGATATTGCATAGGGAGGACAGCATAAGAGTACTGAATGCCTGAGTGTTTTTCAAAATGTTGGAGAAACATAGAGGAATATGGGTTGGGAGGATACTGAAATCATTTTTCAAATATGTAACAGGGTCATTAAGGTTAAGCATATACCATCAGGGAAGAGGAGTCAGCTCAGAGTTCATACCCATGCCCCCCACTTCTCCAACAATGGAGGACCTTAAGCATGGTCAACGTGCTGCTTGATTTTTTAAGGTATTAACTGAGGGATGAAAAATGAAATATTATCATCATATTGGTCAATATGCATAAAATTTAACAATTTACATGCTTTGCCAGATTCATCCTCCAAGAACCTAGTAAGAAATGCAGCACCTCTTATTTGTTCTAAATTATACATGAGAATAGTCAGGCTCACAGATGTAAGGGGCTTCTGTAGGGGAACATTTTTGATTAGTCCACCAGATCACAGGGTTTCAAGAGATGCAATGATTGAACACTACACCTTTCAGATTCAGCTTCCTCCTCCATTCATCAATTTATTCGCTCATGTATCATAGCTGTGAGCAAGACAGATAAAACACCTGCACTCAAGATGTTTGCATCCCAATGGCGGAAAGACAATGAAAAAGAAAAGAAGCAAGCAAGCAGAGAAACCACTTATATCTCCACATCACACTGTACGTAGCAGCAGAGACTTAAGCCGAACATGTCTGCGCTCAGTGCCCCAGCAGGCGTACAGTCGGGTGAATTTCTGACAGAGGTGTTTGCATAGTCTTTGCCAACAGGTATGTGGTAACAGACAGAAAAAATCAGCTCACTGATGATAAAATGGGTAAATAAATTTTGACATATTCATACAACAGGAGTGCACATTCTCATACCACTGGCAACAATGTGGATTAATCTCAGAAACATGAAGAGATACAGAAGCAAGTCACCAAAGATACACTGAGCCAAAAAACAGATGCAGAACAACGTTCTTTTGGCTGGCAGGCTGCACAGGTAGTTTTCTGTTTCTTCCTACGAATGCAGATTATATGCCCAGTGTTCAGCTTGAGAAAACTGATTGAATTTAACCTCTCTGTATATTGAATATTTTTTATGCTTATTATGCTTCAATAGGAAGTTAAATGTAACTCATAGTAGATACATACCTCATTTTCTTTACCCATTCATCCACCAGTAGAAGCTAAATTTGTTTCAGTGTTTTAGTTAATGTGATGTTTGCTGCAATAAATACTGTGGTGCACATGTCTCTTCAAGACAGGGATTTCCCACAGTGGCTGCACCGACTCGCCATCCTATGACCATGTGAAAGGATCCCCTCACCCACTCTCATCTTGTGTCATCTTATTGATGACAGCCATTCCCGTATGAAGGTTTATCTCATTGTGTTGCACACCTTGAAATAATATAATGTTATTGGTCAATTCATCAATAAAACTGGGAAATAGGACTGATGATATAATGTGGTATATGTAAGAAAAGTGTAGCAGAGTGGGCTAGTGGAGAAAAGCAGAGTGCTGCTCAAGCTGTGGTGGTCAGGGGGACCCCCGGGGAGGCTTACATTTGAGCAGGAGAGAAAACAGGCACAGGGATGTCCAGGAGGAGAGCCTTCCCATCAGGAAGGACAGCAGGTGTCGGTGCACTGAAATAGGGAAGGTGTGTTCAGAAAGCTGCTCAGTGAGGCTGGTCCAAAGTGATGGGTAGAGAGACAAGTCTGGAAATGGGCAAGGGCCATAGCAGGAGATCCCCTATACCCCCCACACACATTGGAGCCTTAGGTACATTTTAATGAAAAGCCATTGATGGATTTCAAGTAAAGGAAAGCCAGATAATGACTGACATCGTGAGAATACTACCCTGGCTGCTTTATAGAGAATGGACTATAGGAGGAAGCATTAAAGCAGAAGACCTCTCTGGAGGCTTTCATTGTGTTCTGAGGAGAAACATCCTAGCATGAGTGTCAGAAGTGGAGGGGATAAAGCACTATGACTGGGACTATGTTTTGAAGGCATGGATGACAGACAGACAGAAGTCGGGTGTGGAGGACAGAGATCAAGAAGAGCCCCTGTAAGTTGGGCTGAGCAGTTAAGCAGACAGCTGGTCTGTTTTCTGGAATAGACTAAAGCAGGGTTTGGGTTTGGGTATTTAATTAAGAGCTTTCTTTTGAGCATATAAAGTTTGAAATATCTATTAATATCTGAATAGCAATGTCAGACAAGAAGCTGGGTATTTTAGTCTGGATATCATCTGAGTTGCTAGGTGGGAAGACAGGCTTACGGGGTCTCTGGTGTTCCCGTAAGGACAGGAGAGGAGGAGATTAAAAGAAAACAACTCGGGAGGGACTGTGTGGAGAGCTGAAGATCCGTTCTAGGAAACTGCAGCATAAAAACGTCAAGCCGTGGAAGAGTAAGTGGCAATAAAGGGGTAGAAAAGATATACAAACCCAGGGAGTGTGGTGTGATGGGATCCTGGGAAAGAGTCTTTGCAGTAGAAGGGGTGGGTCCCCCATGTGAATATTGAGCATGATTCAAGTAACGTGAAAGAGAAAGCGGATCACCCGAGTAGGCAAATAGTCACTCATGTTATTCGCAAGGGGTTTGCAAGGAGTAATGGAGAACAGCCTCTGAAGCAGACGAAGGACAGAAAGAGGTTCAGAAATGGGAGACAGCTTCCAGACTTTGCTTTGAATAGCAGAAGAAAGATGAAATTTTATCGGGAGAGTTATGTGGGATTAAGGAGAATTAATTATCTTTTTCAATTCAGATAACATCAATGCTTAGCTGGATTTAGGAGTGGAAGTACTTCTTCACTAGAGGCGACTAGAATCACGTGCACCACAGTCGTCAGGTCCCTTCATACACCCACGTCCCCCTGGCCACTCGGTATGTGTTTTGTTTCCAGTCTTCAGCTAGTCTGCAGTCTTTTTTTAATTGAAATCTCTGCATCTGTGTCCCCAAACATATATGTAAAAAAATAGGTTGTCTACCTAAGTGAAATTGATGGGGTATAGTGTGCTCACATTAAAATCTACTAGTTGTTGGAAAAAAGATGGTGGTGTAGGAAGGCAAGACAAAATTTCCTCCCCACACACACCAAGGAAGCAACTACAGTAAATACAGCGGACCCTGAGGGCGACCTGAAGCCTGGAGGGCAGACCACCTGCACCCGGGGACGGAGAGGAGACCACACAGAAGGGGAAAGGAGAAAAGCCCTGACCGAGGCCCAAGACCACCCCCCATCCCAGCCCAAAAGCAGGTGGGGGAGGAGTGGGGTGGGGAGGGAATACAGAGGAATCTAGCACACCTGGCCCTGGAGATCAACTTGGGGAACACAAGTCCACATTGGACTTGGTGGCTAATGGGGCTGGACACCGTGGAGGCTCTCTTTGAAGGAGAAAGGGCAGTCAGATGACATTTTCCCAGCCCACCCTCAGGCCCGCTGGGGAGATTTGTAGCCAGCTCCAAACTGCTCCATCTTTTCCTGGTGGCTCAAAGCCATGGAGTTGCTTCCCTGCACACCAGCACACCTGGCCTGCTCAGCCCCGCACTGGTCTGACCTGGCTGACAGGCCGGCGGTGGGCAGACACTTTCTGGGTCTTGCTAGCCCTCACTCAGCCTGACTGGTCGGGGCCCTCCATCTCCCACGCTGGCTGCTCAGCCACATGGTGGCCTTCACTGGAAGCTGCAAGGACCCTCCAACATGCCTCCCACCCACCCATCGTGTCTTGTTTTCTTCTCCCCCAGCTATCTTCATGGCTAAATTCTTTATCTTTTTAAGACTTTGCTCAAATGCTATCCTCTCCAAATGGCCTGTCCTGTCAATGATATTTTGAAAAACAACAATCACCTCACCCTGAGCAATTCTTTCTCCTCTAAAATTCAACTATGTTTATCAGAGTTTGTAGTTAATTTACTTACTCTCTTTAATTTTAATGTTTGACTCCTTGCTAAACCAGAAGCCCCATGAGGACAGGGGCTTCTGCCTCTTGCACACTGACACAGTCCATGGTCTCAAGAAACGGCTGCCTGCAGTAGGAACTTACTACATACTTATCAAATGAATTAATGCCTCATAAGATGCCCATATAACCATGGGTCTGTGTATAAGCTCTCTGTTCTATTTCTTTGGTTTATTTGTATCACAATATGTCAATTTCATATTGTTTTAACTATTATAGCTTTAAAATAAAAATTGGATTCTGGAATGACAATTTTATCTGCATTGTTTTTATTTAACATTGTCTTGGATGCTATTGGTCCTTTGATCTTAAAAGAAGCAGGTTTTCAAATAAAAATATTTATTATTTTTATTGAGATTGCATTGAATCCATATCTATTTTTAGCTATATCTCTACCTATTTCTCTATGTATCTAGGTCTATCAATCTCTATATCTGTATATTTCTATCTAATCTCCCAATCAAATAATTTTGTTTTAACTCAGTTTATTAATATGTTGAAATATCTTAAGATAAAGTACCAATTTCTTGAGATTCTATCCTAAATATATATATATATATAAATTTTGTTAATGATATTTTTATGTTGATAAATTCACAAATCTTATTGTAGAGCCTTATGAATTTTGACAGGTGTATACGTTCATGTAACCATCACCCAGACCAAGATAGGAAACTTGTGCACTAATTTTTCCCTTTCACGCACTCCTGCAATCCCTCATTACAGCAGCCACCACTCTGTTGTCAGTGTGTATGAGACCACATATAAGTGAAACAATGTGGTATTCATCTTTCTCTGACTGACTTATTTCACTTAACGTAATACATTCTAGGTCCATCCATGCTGTTGCAAATGGCAATATTTCATTTTTATGACTGAGTAATATTCCATTGCATGCATGTACCATTTCTTTATCCATTCATCTATTTTATACATTCACACACACACACACGTATATGTATATATCCCTTCGTCTATTGATGGTCATTTTGCTTCCATATCTTGGCTATTGTAAATAATGTTGCAATAAATAAAGGGATGTATACATCATTTCAAATTAATGATTTTATTTTGGGGGGTACATCCCCAGAAGTGGAATTGCTGTGTAGTATTGCATTTCTATTTTTAGTATTTTTGATAAATCTTTATACTGCTTTCCATAGTGACTGCACCATTTTGCAATCCCACCAGCAGTGTAGGAAGATGCCCTTTTCTCCACATCCTTGCCAACACTGATTATTTCTTGTCTCTTGATAATAGCCATTCTGACAGGTGTATGATAATTTATTGTGTTTTTGATTTGCATTTCCCTGATGACTAATAATGTTGAGGATCTTTTCATATGAATGTCGGCCAATCTGTGTGTCTTCTACTGTATGTCTTTCTATTCAGGTTTTCAGATCATTGTTTTAGTTTTTGTTTTGTTTTGTAATATTTTATTTTGTCAAGTGTTGAGCTGTATGGGTTCTTTATATATTTTGGACACTAGCCACTTACCAGATGTATCCTTTGTAAATATGCTTACACACAGTCGGTTGCCTTCTTGTTTGTTGCCTCCATTGCCACGAGGAATCCTTTTCATCAGGTATTGCTTCATTCTCTTTCATTTGGTTCTTCCTAAGTTTTGTTACTTTCTGTTTCAAGCATATTCTTGTGTCTCCTCCTTTTGTTTGACTGTCTGTTTGTTTCTATAGGTTAGGCAAAAGGGCTGCCTTTCCCATTCTTGAAAGCACGGCCTTGTGTAGGAACATCCCTGGATAGATTGTGCTGGTGCCTTTGGCTGGCGGCCAGGTGGGCACAGCCCAGGTGTCTCCAGCCAGGGCTCCCAGGCTGTGCGCTGGGGACCTCCCAGGCAGCTGCCAGCCAGGCTCTGCTGGCAGGGGGCCATTGTGATGGAGCGCAGTCCCAGGGCTACAGTTCGGAGGTATCAGATAAGCCCACCATGCTGTGGCATCATCATGACCATCCATACTCCAGAAAAGACAGAACTTCAAAGGAGTACATTTCACTTCCTTAAGGTATGCCATGCACAGCAAAGAGTTAGGGTCACTCTACATCCTGGCCAAAGGCGATTAAAGGGAAAGGCATATGTTCCTGCTTATCTTTTAGCCGGAACATGGATGCCAACTGTTCAGCTTTTAAGTTAATTAACCAGGAGTATTATAAAATTAGAAAGTTAAAATTATCACAGGTGGCCATTTTCAGACTCCCAGAGTTAATGAAACTTTTGATACTTAGGGATTAGAAATTGTTTGGTGGTCCCTAGTATGTGACCAGCCTCTCTTGGATACACAGTTATACATCAATGAATACTTTAGTGAAAGGGTGGGCCTGAAATCCAGTACCTTTAGCAAAACAATACTTTCTTAGGAGAGTTGGATTTTTCTTTAACCCTTGAAGAGAGGAATTCATAAGGCTTGGAATTGTAAACAGGGAAACTTCGAAAACAATGTGTGATTTATTTGGGGACAGTTTATTGTAACTCTCTGTAAATGAGAAGTTACATTTTCATGAAAAAAAGAGGGAAATGAAAGAGCTTATCACACATATATAAGCTGTGTAATTGTAGGCTAGGGACACAGTGCCCTAAGGACTGATATTCTGATGTCAATTATTTTTCCAAACTCTCTTCTGGCAGCCTATATAATGTAGCCAGTGCCTACTTTCCTTGCACCGTCTTTATGGGGCATTTAAAGATGCAGGCTGATCCATCTCTATATCCTTAACTTGTTTGCCTATCCCTGACTATTTAAAAATATTTCATGCT